>NC_089846.1:124974306-125574306 GCF_035609145.1 Eleutherodactylus coqui
ATCTTGCCTTTCCTCTTCCTCACTTGCTTGTGTTTCTTTTTGCTGCCAGTTATAACTTGATCCAGGCAGCATCTCTGATGGGTTAGACATCCCATCCCATATAAGAGTTCGCAGAAAGGTTCTGTTTACCATAGCTATTTCTAAATTGCTGGGATATTCAGGCAATTCCTAAGAGTTCACTTGCAACTGTATGTGTCTACTAGAGATGAGCGAGCGTACTCGTCCGAGCTTGATACTCGTTCGAGTATTAGGGTGTTCGAGATGCTCGTTACTCGAGACGAGCACCACGCGATGTTCGAGTTACTTTCACTTTCATCTCTGAAACAGCGCGCTTTTCTGGCCAATAGAAAGACAGGGAAGGCATTACAACTTCCCCCTGCGACGTTCAAGCCCTATACCACCCCCCTGCAGTGAGTGGCTGGCGAGATCAGGTGTCACCCGAGTATTAAAATCTGCCCGCCCGCGGCTCGCCACAGATGCATTCTGACATAGTTCAGGGAAAGTGCTGTTGATGCCGGAGCTGCTATAGGGAGAGTGTTAGGAGTTATTTTAGGCTTCAAGAACCCCAACAGTCCTTCTTAGGCCATAGAAATCGCAGATCGCACCTATCTGTGATCTGCGATTCCTGTTCTCTTCTCTATATGCGCTCAATGGGGCCGGCGGCAGCAGCGCCGACCCCATTGAGAACATATAGAAGACAAATCCTTCTTCTCTGCCACAGCTGTAACAGCTGTGGCAGAGAAGAACGATGTTTGCCCATTGAAATCAATGGAGCCGGCAATACAGCAGGTTCCACTGAAAGCAATGGGCTGCCGGCGTGCGCGGGATGAATTGTCGGGAAGGGCTTAAATATATAAGCCCTTCCCTGCAATTCATCCAGAGATGTGTTAAAATAAAAAAATAAAAATATATATATATATATATATATATATATATACTTACCTTGTCCCGGCAGACGGAGTTCAGCCGCGGCGGCCGGCAGTGGGTGTAGGCCGGCCGCGCTGAACTCCGTCTGCCGGGACAAGGTAAGTATATACCGGCGTATAAGGCGACGGGGCGCATAAGACGACCCCCCAACTGTCACCTTATACGCCGGGAATACAGCGGAGCAAAAAATAAAAATCATTACTCATTTCCCCCCGCGTTCTGCGGCGCTGCTGCAGGCTGCCGCTCCCTCCTGGTCCCTGGCAGAGCATTGCTTTCTGGATGCAGGGCTTGAAATCCCCGCCTCCAGAAAGCTACTGTGATTAGCTAACACACGCCGTCAGCCAATCACAGCAATTCAATGACATCACTGTCATTGGCTGTGATTGGCTGAAGGCACGTGTGTTTTCTGGAGGCGGGGATTTCAAGCCCTGCGTCCAGAAAGCAATGCTCTGCCGGGGACCAGGAGGGACCGACATCCTGCAGCAGCGCCGCAGAACGCCGGGGGAAGTGAGTAATGATTTTTATTTTTTGCTCCGCTGTATTCCCGGTGTATAAGGTGACAGTTGGGGGGTCGTCTTATACGCCCCGTCGCCTTATACACCGGTATATACGGTATATTTTTTTTATTGTAACACATTTCTGGATGAATTGCAGGGAAGGGCTTCTATATTTAAGCCCTTCCCGACAATTCATCCCGCGCACGTCGGCAACCCATTGCTTTCAGTGGAACCTGCTGTATTGCCGGCTCCATTGAATTCAATGGGCTAACATCGTTCTTCTCTGCCACAGCTGTTACAGCTATGGCAGAGGAGAACGATCTTTCCGCTGACAGTGCGGGGGGGGGGGGGCACTCTTGCCGCTATTGTGGCTTAATAGTGGGACCTGGGAACTTGAGATGCAGCCCAACATGTAGCCCCTCGCCTGCCCTATCCGTTGCTGTGTCGTTCCCATCACTTTCTTGAATTGCCCCGATTTTCACAAATGAAAACCTTAGCGAGCATCGGCGATATACAA
This sequence comes from Eleutherodactylus coqui, assembly GCF_035609145.1. Taxonomy (NCBI): domain Eukaryota; kingdom Metazoa; phylum Chordata; class Amphibia; order Anura; family Eleutherodactylidae; genus Eleutherodactylus; species Eleutherodactylus coqui. The sequence goes on from NC_089846.1 coordinate 124,976,248, forward strand.
AAATGCTCGGGTTGCCCATTGACTTCAATGGGGTTCGTTACTCGAAACGAACCCTCGAGCATCGCGATAATTTTGTCCCGAGTAACGAGCACCCGAGCATTTTGGTGCTCGCTCATCTCTAGTGTCTACATTTACCTTTACACAAATTTCATTTTGGGCTCCAATTTCTCAAGATATTTATTCAGCGAATTCATGTAGCATGGCAGCTAAACCCTCCACCAAGGTTAATGCCTAGTTACAGAAAAAAGGGAAACCATTTCCTTTTACAACTTTAGAATTACAACTAATAGATTGTATATAGATATACTGCTTATAATCTATCTCACGGTACAGTTATTTCTGTCTACAACAATAGAGCACATTCCTTGTTTGCAATCTCTACAGTCTCTACCTTTTCTTTGTTTTATCAAAGACATGAAAGGTAGGAGATTAACTATGGAATTGTCAGGGAAGTGTTGACAGAGCTGATTTCTTTAGCCACTTGATACATACGCTATCCATCACTTTACAGCCAGGATTTTTCGTTCCAAGTTGATTTACTAATAAGATGTACAGGATCTGTATTCTGTGCTTGAGTTATTGTCATACCAAATGTCCATGAAACTCTGCCATGTTCCGTATAGTAAAATTTTGAGTTATTGCATGAGGTCCAGCTTTCCTGTATAATTAACGGTGATTTCATCAGGAATTATGACCATGGTGAAATGTTTTGCTCATCTCCAGTATAGAACCTTGGTAACCCCTGCATCATAGAATGAGGAAATCTGTTCTACAGAACAGGTGCTTAGCAAATGTGGTGCCAATATTAAAAAGGGGGTCAAAAAGTAAGCCTAGAAACTTTAGGTCCGTGAGTTTAACCTTGACTATGGGTGTAATAGTTTCCTGTTTTCAAAGAGATATTATTCTGGAGTTATACAGTGAAAATAACCTTGAAACACAACATCAGCATGGGTTCATGGGGGATCAGTTCTTTTGGCTCCTATTCAAGCGTGGCTGGACTAAGAAGAAGAGATTGAAAGTAAATTATGGATTCTTTTTATGATAAAATCCAAAAGGAAAATTGATCCCTTCCCTAAAACTTGAAGGAAAAGGTTAAAAGGACAGTGTTCTGAATGTGCATGTGAAAAGAAAAGAATAAAAGCGCTTGGGGACTAGGGCTCGCCCAGTATCTGGGATCAGAGCCCCAAAAAGGGATCAATCACAAACCAAGATGCCGTCACAAATTGCATAAAGTTCATTTTAGATATTCAAATCCCAGTGCTTCCCAAATCCACCATTAGCGGAGAGCAAAAAACAGATCAAATAGCACCAAACTACAAACAAATAGCAATCCAGGAACAAACATGCAAATAAAATGTAGCAGCAGTGCTGAGATCGCTACTGGATTGACTAAGTCTGGAGCGGGTTTAGACTTGGTTCTGCACCTTCTAGCTCAGTAGGTGTGATGTAAGGTAGTCACATCTGTCGGTAATTAGCTGGGTATTTACCTGGGCTGATACTGAGCTGAAGTGCTGTGTATTCTCAGTTGCTCCCTGTCAGTCTTGACAGTGAGAATTACCTGGACAGCTTTCTTCCTGCTTGGACTATCCAGTTTGCTGCTTCAGTATCTAAAGCTAAGTCCTGCATTCTTGTTTACTTTTCCTATTTGCATTTGATTCTGTATTCTTCTGTTGCTTTCGTCCTGATCCACATTGGGTTACTAAGGGCCCAGGAACGAGTGCAGGCCCGCATCTATCAACGCAATCAGTCTGCCGTGCTAGGCAAGGCCCTCTCCCCACATTGTCATGTAATTAGGGAAAGATTACCCATTCTTTTTGATTGTTGCGCTTTGGGCACTAGCTGATCCTAGGAACCAAGCACCAGAACAGGATACATAAACATGCCACATGACATGGGCAGATCAACAGGACACACAGAGCAGAGAATACAGCAGCCAGAATGCAAACACTAATAACAGATAATAAGCTATATATAAATACCAGGTATTTGTTGACATTTTGTACAAAACATGCAAGTTAGCAGGCCACTTCATGGCTCCTGGCTATACCGCTAGTCCCTACACTAACCAGGAGTCCAGCAGCACCAGCCACAGTTCACACAGCAAGCTGCACAGGACAGGATACAGATCACAGGTCACAGATCACACAGCAAGCTGCAACAGGACAGAACAGAGCACAGGTCACAGATCACACAGCAAGCTGCAACAGGACAGACAACCAGGGCACGGACTGTACCGGCACAGACTCTACCGGCACGGACTCTAGCGGCATGGACTCTATCCAGAGCTCACATGAACACAGATGAAACTCACAGCAAGTTTATGTGTCCTCATACAGGGGGTAAAGACAGTCAGCTGCCAAGCTGACATAGGGAACTGTGTCAGGGATCCACCAACTGACACACAGAGCAAGACATAAGACGTTTGGAAGCAGCACCTGTAAAGGGGAAGGGAAAAGGGGCACTGTATGTACTACAGACAAGGACTACAGGTGTCCAAACCATCTTGGGGAAGCAGAGTGACACAGCAGACCTACCTGCAAACACAGATCAGAGTGGGAACAAGCTGCACAGAACTGATAACAAGTTACACAGCACAGTAACATGACTGCTGACCCTGGGACCCAGATAGACACTGACAGGAGCTGGGTTTATATGTAAACTCAGACCCAGGGGATTATCTAATAGGAGATCACCACAACCAGCTAGCTCAATCATTCACCCACCTGTGAGATGTGCTGCTAGAAAACACATAGTACAACAGATCCCAGCAGCACATCCTGCCAATCCCGTTCCTTTGAATGTCAGCACGTTCATTGGGAGCTGCCCTCCTTGGATAACATTATTCTAACTATTTGGAACACAGTGTGACACGCAACGTCCCCCCATTTGACGTCACCGCGTTTCGTGACCACCTCATGACACGCCCTTTTTATCAATGAACAGTTTGTTTTACTATAAAAGTACAACTTTTCTATATATATATATAACATAATATATATATATATATATATATATATATATATGTTTATGCTTGAGAAAGGCACACAGAGTAACCCGAAATGCACTGCAAACTGTAGTCTTTATGTTCTGATCTTCAAATTCTGCGTGTCGAATTTGGAGTATTCAAACTTTTTAATTCAATTAACCGAACTCTCAGGACAAGTGCATTTCTTTGTGCCTGTAGTCATCCCTGAGAGGTTTCCTGGAGAGAGCCCTCATGCAATAGTAAGTGTCTTTTCTTATGCTCTTTGCATTTTACCCCATGAGCATTTGATCACTTTTTTTTTTTTTACTTTTATTTGCATTCCCCAAAATTAAATTTGCAATTACAAAATTACCTCATGTGTCACTATCTATTGTATATTCATGAATCTGTCACTTCCAGCCAATCCTTTTACTCATTAGCAATATCACGTATAACAGCAAACCAAAAAGTATTGACGTATCACAAAATGCTGACTATGCAAAAATGTAACTGAGGAGCATATTATGTGACTTGGCATTCACATTTACCCAATGTAAAAGACTGGATCCATGTTGTGGTGAATGCTAAACCCTAGGACACTTGTGACTCCCTGCCCATAAGAGAAAAATATATGAGCAATTGTTATGTAGGCACAAGCTTATACTACTATTATGGACCCATTCAAAAGAAAAAGCATATGATGATTTTGATATCCACCTAATTGATGCAGGATCGGTGCTCTGGACATCAGATATCAGCAGCCACCTGCACTTGCCACATCCACAATGGCACTTTCTCTTTTTCAACTAGGGATGTCATTTTGGCACCAACAGCATCACACATAGACCTAGTTGTCACTGGGCCTTCTGGGCCTTCATAGACCAACTTGTCACTGGGCCCTTTGGCACACATACTTTCTACTGCCATGCCTACCATGTGCATGGAAGGCCATAAAACCTGGTGGATGCAGCTGTATTTACAGCTCACAGTGTACAACTTCCTACATGGTGTCCAGGACACTATTATATTCTGTCCCCTCCTCTTCAGGTGAAAGGACAAGTGACATGGTCACATTTGTGCATTCTCTCTGGGGCAGTTATGCATGTCATTAAGAAACTAGGACTTCTCGTAAAAGAAGCAACACTGATCATTTTACATGTGACCTTGACAAGTATAAACCCTCCTATACTGTAATGACATCTATTCTTTAAAAAGAGTAACAATGTATTTGTACACGGAGGTAACAATGCATTAGTAGTGTCAACAATTTTTAATTGCTTCTTGCATAGGGTGATTAGCCTAAGAATAAAGCAGGAGACTCTTTAAGTACACAATCACATCAGAGTATACAGCTTTGTTCTGTGTCACTTAGAGGTATATTCAATCACTAATGTCTAGTATCCAAATAAACGTTCAACTTCACTGATTATTGGATGGTGGTGATGGATAGAGACCAGAATAAAGGAACTGATGGCCAAAGATATATTGAGGTCTTGCATATAAAGAGCTTTAGAATTCCATGCTTTAAGTCATATCTCCCAACAGTTGACTTTCCATTTGAAGAACATTTTAAATCCTACCCCAATCCCACTTAGGTATGCCCATGAAATCTTCCAGAAATACTCAATTTGTCTGTTTGGTGGGACAATCTAAGGGACAATGTACCCAGTCCAAAACATGTGTTATTAGTTTAGTTAGATTGTGTTTGTCTATGATTGTGACTTCGATAGCAATCAGACAATAGTTTATTAGTAATCAATGTAGAAATTCAGATAAATCCAAAGGGTTCACTTACCTTTTCTTCTAACTTTACATGTCAGTTACAGCTGTTGGGTTGAGAATGTTAGTATGGTCAAGGTTATCATTGGTCATTTCTTGGCTTTGTTCAATTACACATGTCGAGGGTAACCTTTCAGCGGAATCTCTGGGAAGAGAACAAAAAGTGGAGGAAGGGCAAAAGAGGGGCGCTATTTGGTGTAGTAGATTTGATACACCAACAACTAATAAGAGCTTTTGCTCTTGCCTGATAGAGTTGTGATGAAGTGTGTACAACTACACAGAAGCACTTCACATCTAATACAAAGTGGAGCTTCAAGTCTTTACAGATACATCACGAGAGTCACTTCCTAGTACTCAAAAATAACCAAAAATGTTATAGATGCTGCTCACAAATTTATGGGATCACCTTTGACACTTCTGGTGATTCTAAAATTATTTTCTGGTCTCTAAGTTGGTAATGTGAGACCCTTATCTATACTGTTGCACCTTTCTACATTTGCATAATATCATTTTTTTTAAAGTTTATAATTCTTTTACACTTCTAAATAAAATCATTGACATTAAAGGGGTTGTCCCGCGCCGAAACGGTTTTTTTTTATTTTCAACCTTCCCCCCCCCGTTCGGCGCGAGACAACCCCCGATGCAGGGACATAAAAAAAAAACCGCTCAGCGCTTACCTTAATCCCCGCGCTCCGGTGACTTCTATACTTACCGGCTGAAGATGGCCGCCGGGATCCTCTTCCTCCGTGGACCGCAGCTCTTCTGTGCGGTCCATTGCCGATTCCAGCCTCCTGATTGGCTGGAATCGGCATGTGACGGGGCGGAGCTACACGGAGCCGGCATTCTGCACGAGCGGCCCCATTGAAGACAGCAGAAGACCCGGACTGCGCAAGCGCGGCTAATTTGGCCATCGGAGGCCGAAAATTAGTCGGCACCATGGGAACGAGGACGCCAGCAACGGAGCAGGTAAGTATAAAACTTTTTATAACTTCTGTATGGCTCATAATTAATGCACAATGTACATTACAAAGTGCATTATTATGGCCATACAGAAGTGTATAGACCCACTTGCTGCCGCGGGACAACCCCTTTAACTGGAATTTCAGAATGCCAAGGGTACACGCAATTGGGCGATTTGAAAGTTACGCTCGAGATTCTCAGGCACAGCTCGCATTGGATGGCGCTTGAACATTCCATCCATGTGCTGCCCGATGTACTGAACACAGCACATTGACCTGTATGGTCCTCATCTGAAAATCAGACAAAAATAGGACATACTGTAATTTTTTTTCTACTTTGACCATCAGTCCGAGTAAAAATCCCAAATGAATGGGTCCTATTTCTGTCCAATTTTTGAAAAAAGCATCTGTGTATATATGTGCCCTTAAGCACAATTTATTCTTCACCTCATATGGATATACTATAATTGAAATGAGTATAACTATTCAACAAATAAGAGATACGGCATCCGGGAGTTAATGTGTCCATTTCATGCAAATCACGAGTGAACATACTATTTCATGCATGATTATACAGGATGGTACTTTGTGCCCCCTGGTGAGATAAATAACGTCTATCTAGTTTACATTTACTAACATGAAATCGTCACCAGCACACTAAGCTCTGCATCTGTCTGCAGTCTGCACAAATGTCTTGAAGAAATGACTTGTCAAGTGTGTATGTCTATTATTTATAGCTATATCTTCAATGGGATTTCAACTGCCGTGAAGCAGCAGATAAATGGTCTTCATTCATGTGTTTTAAGTATAGACATTTTAGGGAAAATGTTGGTATATTCTACAAGTTGCACTACTACATAAATCAAGTAAAGCTCCGTGTTTTTCTTAGATTATCTTTGAGATGGGTTGACCATAGTACTTATAGAGTCTAAATTGACATGACCCTATTGTGTTTTATTGTAGAGGCACTATAATTCCAAATCTTTAAATAAGATTGATATATAGCCAGTCCGATCATGTCTTAGGCTAGAGTCACACAGTCTTTTTTTCAAAAAGTTTTACCATACTTTTGACAATGGTGAATTTTGATTTTTTTTTTGTAGCACAAATGCTGCATCCAGATGTTAGCTGCAGGTCAACAGCAAAGTAGGAATTATACAACAGATAGTGTAGCTTTTCATCTATCTTTTTTTTAACTTTTGATGGTTTTTTTTTGTTCCATGGAATTTTTAAAATTTGTAGAATGCTCTACGTATTGTGTTTTTTTTTTCAGTTTTTTTTCTATAGGCTTTTATATGGCTGAAAGTTACAATAATGCGTGTGTGTATAAAAAGAAATCATTCAAAAAACCCTCTAAAGCATGCATAGAAAAGATTGATAGGACTCTGTGAAGATATATTCCAGTGTACAAGAAAGAAGAGAATGATAAAAAAAAAGTTGAGGACTCACCTGGTGCAGTGGGTCCATCTAATGGATAGACCCGCACACACCAAAAGTGCAGTTTAGCCTGATTCGAATGAGTCACGTTATTGGATCCCTGTCCTCTGGTGATAGGAAGAGCATCAGCTGAATACCCAGGGTAAACTTGTACCGCGGTTGTGGGGATAATATAACAATGTGTAAAGAAAAACTGTGCTTCTAGGTAAACATGAAGGGATTTATGTAGTGGTACAGGAAGAAATCTAGAGTACTTACTTCTGTGGGGAGACAGCCTGTTTTGGCAAAACTTCTCTATGTCCAAGTTTGCTTGTGAAAACAATTAATTAGGCGCCCATGGCGCAGGTAGTTGGTTTTGAGATTCTATATTCCAAAAAATAGGTCAATGGGGATCCTTTAAGATCGTTCTGTTTTGGAGGTGTAACTATGTGCTTCCTTTTTCAAAGAAGGTAATCACGCCTCCGAAATGCATTAAAGAGCTATCTTGAAGGATCCCAACTGATCTGCTATTTTTTGGAATATAGAATCTCAAAACCAACCACCTGCGCCATGGGCGCCTAATTAAATGTTACCCAAGCAAACTTGGACATAAGGGAAGTTCTGTCAAAACAGACAGTCTCCTCACAGAAGTAAGTACTCCAGATTTCTTCCTGTACCACTACATTAATCTCTTCAGGTTTACTTAGAAGCACAACTTTTTTTGTTTCACATTGTTACATTTTGGTAAAACATCCATATACCAGTTAAAAAAGAGCTGGATTTTTAATATGATTTTCTTACAGGCAAAAAAATGAGAAAGTATTACGCTAAGGAAGCTTTACATAGCTTATATCTTTACTTAATTCATCTACAGTGTAAATAAATTAACCAATAGTCTGCAAGATAATTACATTATTTTAATATAAATATTCATAGCAAACAGCAATAGATGAATCAGCACTACCCTTAATTTTGAGAAAAATCTATTAGCAGCCAGAATTCATACCACAATTTACAGCTATTTATTTTATCCCATCCCCTCATGGTTTTCCCCCAGAAGGCCCATAGTGTACAAATAATTCAGTCCAAAGGTGCCTTCACACTGGCGAGGAAATCACATGATTTCCCAGCGTTGCGAGGCTGCGAGAAATCGCAAAATTATGAAGCCAATGGCTGCCAATGGCTTCATTCACATGTGCGATGTTTTAACGCTTGCGATGCAGCATTAAAACCAAATCACAGCAAGTCCACTGTTTTTGCAATCTAACCCAGAGTCAATAGGAGATGATCGCAATCCTCTGCCACTGCTGTGACAGAAGTGGCAGGGGACTCTCCGTGGTGAGGATTTTCAGGGTGGCGGGGGGGCTTGAAATATAAGCCCTTCCCTGAAAATAATCCCTAACTGTAGAAAAAATAAATAAAAATAATACATCACCTTAGAAGTGCTGTCATCCCTGACACATATTCTAGCAGGTCCCCAGCACTCTTCTTCAGCTTCTCTTCTGGCCGGGGATTGAGCGCTGTGACCAATCAGAGGCAGCACTCAGCTGTCATTCAATGAATGGCTGAGCCCCAGTAATAATAGTGCAGCATCTTAGCAGAGGTGAGCCAGCTGTGGGCATAAAAGAAAATGGAGGTCACGGGTGGCTCTCCACAAAATGGCCATGACGGGGCCTTGCTGGGTCACGCGAGGGTGGTTTAACTCGAGGGGTTTTGTCATGGGTGAGGCCAGTACCTTTAGGTTGTGAACTCTTGGAAGATGAGACAAAAATAACTGAGAAGAGCCCTCAGTCTAACTGTTGCAAACCGAAGATACCCAGTTTACTAACAGTCAGCGCAAATGTACGAGGCAAATACAAGTTTTCTTGTTTTTACACAAGGTAATACGCTGAATTTAGTATTTTCCAAGAACAGCTAACAGAGTTATCTTCAACGCACTTTTTTTTTCTCTCACTGTTTAGGATTATTTGTAAACCAGATACCCATCAGTCCCAGTTATCTGGGGTTGTGCTCAATAGATTACCATAAGATCTGTGTCTGTAATGGAGCACGGGGAGAGGCTATGCTTTCCCTGTTTATTTTTCAGTGTAAAAGGGGCTCATAACACTCACTGTTGCTGTAGTAGGATCACAACCTATTCTCCTCCACACTGCAATGGCATTGAGAAGTATTGTGTGTTTCATTCCTTCCGACTATGACTGTCCTTCTCCTTAAAATCTGTGACCGTACCTCTCCTCAGACTCTCAGTGACTGACTTTTTCTGCTCTCTTTTCCTGGGCTTGGATTCTCTCTACCAATCAACGATCTGAGTTACAGTAACCAATCAGGAGACAGATATTGCTGGGCAGATTAGATGAATTGGAAATAGGGGTAAAAATAGGTGAGAAAAACATCCACCGTTATGCAGATGACACACCGCTGCTTGCAGAAACAGAAGCAGGTCTGAAGCAGCTAATATGTTAGAGTAAAGCTGAAAGAGAAAAAATGGGCCTCTACCTGAATTTAAAGAAGACTAAAATTATGACAACTGCAAAAAATAGCCAAATTCAAATCAAAATCAACAATGAGGTCATAGAATGTGTGCAAGACTTCATCTTTCTTGGCTCAAAAATTGACCAGGCTGGAGAATGTATGCCACAGATAAAACATAGGATAGTGTTGGGGCGAAGCGCGATGCTAAACATGGACAAAATCTGGAGTAACAAACAGAGAAGTCCTGAATCGTTTAAGACCGGATATATCACTGCAGGGCAAGATGACGAGACTCAGGCTCACGTATTTTGGCCATGCAATGCGAGAAGAGTTACTAGAAGAATCTATAATGCTTAGACAGATCAGTGGATGCCAAAGGACACGATGATACTGATACTGTCAAAGCTAATTGTGGCATGGATATCACACAACTGAAAGAAGCAGAGCAAAACTGAAAAACATGGAGGGAGCTCGCCTTTAGGGTCACCGAGAGTTGTGAATGAATAAACGGCTAACAACAACAACGTACAAGGTATTGGTTGTATTTTGGCCAAAATGCTTAATCTCATGAGCCTCTTTGTCTTGTGATTCCCTACTCTAACAAGACAACTTAGACCCCAGGGAGTCCTGCCTGCAAGTAGAGGTTGTGTACAATCTGAACAGGACGCTGTTCACACCAATAGACGACGGAATTATAGAAAAGGGAATGACACCTAGAACCTCATGCATGCAGCAACACTAAGCAAAACTTGCATGACTTCATACACCAGGGTTCTGAGAGGGAATGAGGAGAAAGATAAATGACCAGATCCCTCTAGCAAGGCAGGCTGGCATTTATGTGCAGCAGACCGGGGGTGATTGGCTGACTGGAGCAATACACAGCCAGCCAGCTCAATCATCCCACACCTGTGGAAGTATGCTCCTGGAAACACATAGAACTACAGATCCCAGGAGCACAATGTGACATACTAGTTCATAAAAGTCAAAATTCTAAAGGCACAAAATATTTTCCAAAAAGCACTTTTTATTTTCATCAAGTATAAAGGCAACAGTAGACAACACTTCAGCCTAACCTCACTTTTAAATGGCTTTTTGAGGATAAAACCTGCTCTATTGTTGCCTTGGCAAAAAATAAAAGCTAATGTACAATTTAGAACATATCTGGTACCTCAGGAATTTTGCCTTCTATACAGTAAAAACCATTCACTGAAAGGGACAAAACAAAATTAACAAAAGCCTGAAATATGGTCATACTTATTGACATAATGGATTATTAATGGTACAAGGGCACATGTAAAACCAGTTCCCAGCATTGGTGGGATGGCTGCTTAGTACTATATTAGTACACAAATAAAGCTTATATAGAGTGCCATTGCTATAATATTTTAGCCAAAATACGCAAAGCTTGCAACCCACGTCATGGGTCCTCATGTCTTGTGGGTCCATACACCAACAGCAAAAAACATGCACTTAAATAGACAAAACAAAGTTAAAAAAATAAAATACTGAAATATGGCCATTCTTAGGCCGGTCTCACGTGATCAGGTTTGAATTACGGAATCCGTGATCATCACCCGCATGGACGATCCGTGGCATTCTGCATACATTCAAACAATAGGACATTTGCATGTCCGCTCACAAGAGCAAACAGTGATTGTGATTTCCACTCACAGAAAAAAAACCACAGCATGTTCTATTTCAGTACGGATTCCGGACGGGAGGCTACCATTAAAGTCAATGGAATCCGTCTCAACCACAGCCCACCTACAATTGACATTGTGGATAGGTTGTGTCATCGCTGAGCAATGGTGTGGAAAATTTAAGAAACATTCTGTACTGTGCATGTCTGACGGTGGCTTGCCACATCCATCTGCATTACAGAAGATATCAAAAGAAGACAGGTACCTGCAGAAACTGAGGACTCGCGCTTGTGGAATCCGACCTGTCCGTGTGAGATCGGCCTTATTGATATAAGGGTTCAAGGTCAGGTACAAAAAACAGTTCCCAGCAGCATGGAGGAGGCAAATGCTATATAAGGGTGCCATAAGCCTGCGTTGTGCACTACATGTACCTGTAGCAATAGCACCCTTTATTTGTGTGCAGTACTAAGCAGCACCCCACCAATACGTTGTGGGTGTGTGAGTGGTTGTTCATCAGTATTTTGCATCTGCTATCTCCCTCATATAGCATTTCCCTCCTGCATGCTACTTGGAATAGTTTTTTGTACCTGCTCAATAAGTATGTTTCAGTGCTTTCTTTTGTTAATTTTGATTTGTTGCTTTCGGTGGACAGTTTTTAACCCCTTAATGCTACAGGACATACAGTTACATCCTGCAGGTTCAGGGTATGTTAGGAGGGGGATCGTGAGTCGATTCCACTCCATACAATGTGAGTGTCAGCTGTTTCTTACAGCCGACACCTGCCGGCAACAGATACGAAAAGCAGCGCCGTTGATCGGAGCAGTTAACCCTTTCAATGCCACTGTCAATTCTGACAGCAGCATTTAAACGCCCTAATCGATTTTGTTGCATGGTTTGATAGATTGCCTGTCAGATCGCAGTATAATGTAATGCTATGGCATTACATCATACAGTAGGAGTGATCAAACCATTGCCCGTTCTTGTCCCCTCTGAGAACTAAAAAAAATGTAAAAATTAGTTTTAAAACGTTTTATTAATTCTACTAAAAATCAAAAGGTAATAAAAGTTTAAAAAGTTTTCCCATATTTTTAAATAAAAGAATCCAAATAATAAAACAGAAAACATATTTGGTATTGCTGCTTCCATAAATGTCTGATAAAGTAACACATTATTTATCCCACACTGTGAATGTTGTCAGAAAAAAAAACAAAAAAACACCAGAATTGCGCTTTTGGTCACCCTGTCTCCAAGAAAAAATGTAATAAAAAGTGATCAAAAAGTCGTATATGTACTCAAAAAAGGTACCGATATGAACTACAGGAAGTCATGCAAAATATTAACTCTGGCACAACTATGTGGAAGGAAAAAAAAAAAGTAATGGCTGTCAACAGATGTCAGCAGAAAATAATAAAAAAAAAATTAAATGTCTTTGGAAGAAAAATAAAAGTAGTTCAGCAAAAGAAAATAATCTGTATAAATGGAGTAATCGTACTGACCCATAATATAAAGTTATCAGGTCATTTTTGTTGCAGCATGTACTCCATAGAAGCAAGACACACCCTAAGATGGCAGAATTTAGGGGTTTTTTTTCAATTTCACTGCACTTAGAATCTTTTTCATGTTTTTCAGTACATTATAAGGTACATTAAAACAAACAACTTGGCCTCCAAAAAACAAGCCCTCAGTCATCTACATTGATGGTTAAATAGGGGGAGGTAAAACTGAAAATGGAAAAAAAAGGGTCGGGTCCTTAAGGGATTTATCTTAGTGTAGGGACTCGTAAGACATGAGGAGCCAAGACGTTTGGCTGCGGGTTTTTCGTATCTTGGCAAAAAATATTAACTAATGCCCAGGGTGTCATTGCTTTGTGTGGGGCAGCCGCCTTGGTATGGTGAAAATAATGGTGTTGTAAGCCTTCATGGTGCACTACACGTACCTGTGGCAATGGCAGCTTATATAAGCTTTATTTGTGTGCAGTGCTAAGCAGACACCAATACATTGTGGGTGTGTGAGTGGTTGTTCATCAGTATTTTGCATCAGCTACCTCCCCCATATAGCATTACCCTCCTGCATGCTACTGGGAACTGTTTATACCTGCTCTTGTATCCTTATTAGAGATGAGCGAGCATACACTAAAGGCAATTGCTTGAGTGAGCATTGCCTTTAGCGAGTACCTGCCTGCTCGAGACAAAAGGTTCGGGTGCTGGCGGCGGGCAGGGAGCTGTGGGGGAGAGCGGGGTGGAACGGAGGGGAGATTTCTCTCTCCCTTCCCCCCCCCCTCCCCCCCCCCCCCGCTCCCTCCTGCTGACTGCCAGTGCCGGCGGCGGGCAGGGAGCTGCGGGGGAGAGCGGGGCGGAACGGAGGGGAGATTTCTCTCTCCCTCTCTCCCCCCGCTCCCTCCCGCTGACTGATGCTACTCACCGCTCCCCTGCGCCAGCACCCGAACCTTTCGTCTCGAGCGGGCAGGTACTCGCTAATGGCAATGCTTGCTCGAGCAATTGCCTTTAGCGAGTATACTCACTCATCTCCAATCCTTATATCAATAGGTATGTCCATATTTCAGTGTTTTCTTTTGTTGACTTCTATCCAGTAGAAGCAGAAGCATTGCCTCTGCATCTCTTGGTCAATACACAAAGGCAGCTGCTGGGTCGAATTAGAACCGGCACAACTCTAGGACTGCTTTCGGACAAGTGTCTACAAGCTCCGTATTTGGTCTGTGTTTTGCCGACCGTAATTGTGAACTAATATAAAACCTGTGTCTATTCACAGTAGATTTCCCGGTCATTTTTTTTTTTTTTAACACAGCATGACCTATTTTTCTGTATTTGCCCCCAAATTGCTATTCTTTTCTATTGGGTAAATACAGATCAGTTTTTGCTCAGTAGAAAGTTAAATATATAAAGGCAAATACTGATTAAATAGTGATTAAATAATTAGTATTAGTTAATAGTACATGGTTAAAAATTGGTTGCAATCGATCTGCACAATACTAATTCCACAAAAGGTATTTCTGTGACTTTGAAAAGACTGAAGACGATGAGAGCCGGTATGCAATCCTTCCAGACTGTACTGCTGCTAAGGAAGAAACAAGTTATGAATCACTCTGTTGTGCCGGGATGACTGTCATTTTTTAGCTGCAGGCAACCAGCTAGACCTATTGAGAAACAATATGAAGAAATCACCTTGCTTTTTTATTATTTTTAAAGGCCTCCTACCAGATTTGACAGATAAACGGTGAATCTAGGAAACATTGAACTAGAAAAAAGCAAACAAGACAGTTATAGAAGTTAAAAGAAGCTAAAATATATACTTTTTAATATAATGCAGGAAAGAAAGTGACTGAATTTAAATTGTGACACTAAGCGCTCCCTCACACGGCCGTGTTTGCGCACGTTTTTGTATAAGCAATATTTGCGTGCCCTAAGCACATTGAATAGAACAAATTGATTTCAATGGGTTTGTTCTTATAAGCGCTTTTTGTATGCAAGACATAGGACCTGCTCTTAAATGGTTGGATTTAGCCACAGTTTTTCTTTTCAGATCTGCTATGGGATGTGGGGCAGATGAGTGTTTTAGCATGCGCAAAATCGCTTGCGCAAACCACAGACTATAAAACCAATAGATTTCAATGGGCTTCCTCACATTCTGTGTTTGTGCACCCCGTCCACACGAGATTACGTACTGAAATCAATGTGAGACGTATCTGCAGTTACAAGCCCTGTCCACTACACAGAGGTCAGCGCAGAGGCTCTGCTCAGACCTCTGTGTTATTACAGCACTGATAACATGTGCCCGCTCAGCTGATCGGTCGGGGTCCCGAGCAATGGACCCCAAACAATCAACTATTCATGATCTATACTGATGATTGGTCATCAATATTATTTCAATGGAAAACCCCTTTAACTCTTTAAATGCGGCTATCTTTCTGACAGCAGTATTTAAATGCTCTAATCTGAGTTTGGGGATCTTGAACAACCCCCCTCAGTGAGATCAAGGGGTGCCATTTGGTTGCCTGGCGAGTGTGATAACGGGCAAAGAAACTCAGCTTGATTTCGCTCTTTTCAACGTGCATTTTACCCACAGATGAAAAGGTGATTTTTAGGCACAAACGCCTCACATTGCTCTTGCATGAGTTTCACGCATGATAGCAGATTGAAAGTGTCTCCCATTGATTTCAATGGGAAACCTTGCATTGCACTGGTATGCACATCGCAGGGCATGCGAGAGCCATGCAACGTAGTTGAGGCCCCATTGAAATTAAGGAACACTAAAAAATAGAACATGTCCCGACACCATCGCTCATGGTTATGGCTTCATTCAAAAGAATGGAGTTCATATTCGTGCGAGTTTTGTGCATATAGCAACGCACGAAATTCGTGCCATATTAGTGCCTATGGAAAACCGGCCTAACAGAGTTTGAGAGGGGGCGCCTTATTGGAACGTGAGAAGCTGATTGGTCATATGAACAAATTGCCCCCCATCTGACCTCATTCTGCCGGACCCTGTATAATAATATACAAGCACACTATAGTACCGGTCCATAGCAGTCTATGAGCTCCGTATTATGGATGTGAGATCTATAATTAAGATCACATTCATTTCTTATGAGACTATGCCAATTATTGCACTTTGTGATTGCCACTTTGTAACCTTTTGCAATCCAATTTTGGATTTAGGGTTTCCTAGGGGGTTTTCTCTTTCTGCCATTATACAATAGTGCCATCTGCTGGCTAGAGCCAGTACTTTAGTATGTGACATGCTGGAGAGGCCCCCGACAACAGAGCGACCAGTAATCTACAGTAAGAATGCCCTTCTGGACGTCTTCTGACATTGGAGCTGTGCAGCCTTCAATCAGAATGTCTTTAGACATCAGACAGTGGATTGGAAAGGGTTAAACTTCTATAGAATTTCCACTGATTTTCTTGCTAAAAATAGATAAATGTATACACTTGAAGATAACACTTGAAAATGTAGCAACAACAGTCCAACTATTTTCATAAAATGCACATATTTTTTATTGTGATATCTTCTCAAAATCAAAAGTACATTCAAAGTACTTTTGTCTAGCTTGAAAAATTCACTTGGGTTAACTGTGACTGTAGCCATGGTAACAGACTAAATGTGATCCACATGATGAGCCTTTCGCAGCCTCGGTGTTTGAAGCAGTAAAATGGCTAGAAAGAAGCTTTTAAGAAATGAAAATGTATATTTATTTTGTTCTTTAATTAAGTATGCTAATATTAGCCATATCTCCCACACTAACTTTGTATCACATATATGGAAAATAAGTTGTAATAAACGGATGAACATTTAGATACCTATTAAGAACTTGTGTACAATTTAATATTATGTTATTCATAAGCGAAGTCATTAAACTATATGAAAACCACAAAAAAGGAAGTGTAGTAAAGGGCCTTTCATAGGGGGGGGGGGGGTATTCTGGAACAGCTCTGTAGAATATGCCCCCCTGCAGAATGTTTAGCACCAAAATCTGTGAATTTTTGTGCGGAATTGAAAATAGCAGAATCTTGCCAGTAATTCCACATTGAAATTCACGGTCAGCAGTGCAGATTTTACTGTGAAATTCAGGCATAGCATATTCTGCAATACCGTTGCAAAATATTCTGTCCTACGTGAAAAGTCTCTAAAAGAAAGCAGTACTTAGAACCTTGTGTGGTCTAGATTGTTAAGGCAGCAGACATGCAATTCTAATCTCTCACTCATGACCTGAAGGTTGCAAGTTCAATCCCCACTTGGTTCAGGTAGCCGGCTCAAGGTTGACTAAGCCTCCTATCCTTCTGAGGTCAGTAAAATGATTACCCAGCTTGGTGGGGGGCTAATAAATAAATTATCGGAAAGCACTGTGGAATAAGTTAGCACTATACAAATAACAAGATGTATTTACTTACTTTTTTCATTTATCACCATAGAAACTGGCAGCTTTATTTGGATTGTGGTAAGTCTGAAAGCATGCCTGCATTTTGGGGCCAGTTTTTTTTTTCACTGGGAATTAAAAAAAACAAAAACAGAATATAACGCCAGCTGCATACAAAGGGGTTGGATTCTGCCATTGAAGCCCTGGGATTCATTGAGGAAATGAATTCCTGGTGTTTGTGCATGATTGCGGATGCAATGGGGTTTCTACGCGGATGCACAGTGTATGGTTCGTGCAGAAAAAAATATTATAAGCAGGTGATTACATCAGAAGGCTCCTCAAGCCACTGGAAAAACCCTTCTATACAAAGGGTTGTGCTCTTGTGGTGGTGAGAGCTTAGAACCACCTTCAGAACAGCACACTGCTTTCTTGGCTTGGGAGAGCAACGAACCTACCGTTATCGAATACCCTGGCTATTGCAATGGACAATGATGTGTTCTTCTCTGAAAAAATCTTTCCTGAACTGTCTTTTCCCCGCATTCCTTGTTTCCTTTAATTAATTTTATTATGTGGTCTCCTAGCAATCTGTAAACTATCTGCTTAATTGCTGATGCACTGCGATTCAAATGCTCCCATAGAGCTAAATAGGGGCCGTTCACTTGAAATGAGCGCTAAAATAGAGCATGTTGCAATTTTTTTTCTGCTTGGAAAAAAATTGCAATTAACATTCACACATCTGCTTAAATCAGCCAAAGTTAACCCTTTCCAATCCAATTTGTATCCTGGTTTTCCTAGGGGGCTTACTCTTTCTCTGCCGTTATATAACGGCGCTATATGCTGGCTAAAGCCAGTACTGCAAGAGGTGACACGTTGGATAGGCTCCGACAGCAGAGAGGCTGGCAATATACAGTAAGAGAACCCTGATGGACGTCTTACAACATCAGAGCTGTAAAGCCTTAAATCATAATGTCTTCAGAGGTCAGACAGTGGATTGGAAAGGGTTAATGCCTTCAAATGGACAAATATTACAGATCGTCCATGTGGGTGCCGATCATGCATTCTGCAATTAAAATCTGTTCGTGTGCAGGCAAGCCTTTAGAAATTAATTCTACACTGCCTACTTCTAAATTAAGTCCATTACTGTATTTGTCTTAAACATTGCGCCAAACACCTGAAAACACCTGTACAAAATCCCATTGTCATGAACCTATCTCACCACGATCCAACAGTCACCGCCTTACTGGCTTGCATGTGTCACAGATATATAGTTGTGTAGCCATCTGTTTCCAATGGCTCATTTGGCTCTGCTATTCTATGACTATTATTTTGACTATGCTACTACGTGTAATCATGCCCGGCAATTGCAGTTTAGTAGGGACTTTTCACACATGTGGAATTATTCTACCAGATTTCAGCCATTTTCAATTCTCCCTCAAAATCTGCAGAAAGTCTATGGATTTTGCTTTGGGATTTACTGAGGCTTGCGGTGCATCCTGAAGGCTA
Source organism: Eleutherodactylus coqui (assembly GCF_035609145.1). Taxonomy (NCBI): domain Eukaryota; kingdom Metazoa; phylum Chordata; class Amphibia; order Anura; family Eleutherodactylidae; genus Eleutherodactylus; species Eleutherodactylus coqui. The sequence continues at coordinate 124,994,857 of NC_089846.1, forward strand.
ATTCCACCCTAGTAAAAAGGCCTGTGGAGGTGAACTCTTCTCTCTGGTTCGGGGCTAGAAGTCATGCAGTGGTTGCAAATTAGCTAATCTAACCAGGCTATATTATCCAGTATTTCCATGATTTTCTTTTCAGCTATTGTCTCTTAGTATAACTCTGGTGTGAATCATGTGGATTGTTTTTTGGATACCTTATCTGGCCTACCTTTGACTCTTATTCTGGATAAACCCTCTCTTTGATTACTCAACATCGGACCTGACCTTGACACTGCTTGACATGCATACATCTATAGTTGCTCTCCAGTGTTCTGACTTGGCTTTTACCTAACCTCTATTTAGACCTCTGATTGGACTTGTTCTTACTTTCTCCACACCTGGTATTGATCTCTGCCTTTCACAGGTCATGCTCTGTCTACCCACTTGGTTGGAATTTGCTGTGTAGATGTAACCAAGAGGCTGCTCACAGCCAAGTACAACTATCCGTGAGTGAAGACCAGAAGCCTTCAAACACTTCAGTAAATGGAATGACTAGTGCTATGTCTGACCTCCTTGGTCATTTTAGATGGACGAGCTAGATACCCTGTGTAACATCAGCACAATGGTCTGCAATATTATCACAGTCTATGTAAGTAGGCTAACCACAATTGTTGGCTTGCTGAAGAATACAGTATCTTATTTTCAGTTCCATAGGAAGTGTAATGTCAGGAAAACTTGCAAACACCATGAATACATCAGTCTATTTTTCTAAGGGAAAAAAAAACAGATATAGTTTTTAGTAAAGTCATTGAAAAGTGGGTGTAACTGTGTGGTTTGGTTTATAGTTTGGGTGAACAATTAATGGCGGCTCAATGAAGTCTGTTTTTCTTGGTATAATATCAGTATTTGACCATTATAAATCCTAATTTTTCATAACTATATAGGAAAAATATGGCAGTGACAAGTCATGGATAAGGTTGAATCCACATTTTATGGTCTAAAGGGCCTTTTATATGGCCTGGTGACCAAGTATTAATGTTTGCATAAAGTTTTGTTTACCTGATCATCGATTATGTGAAACTGCACCCAATATCCTTTTGGCAAAACATTTCCATGTTTGAATGGGGATGTGCTGCCAACAGTGACGAACATGTATAAGGGGCAAATGATTGTATGTATCATCATTTTTCCCACTTACTTTTCTGAATCATGTGTAAAGGCCAGCGAGACGAGGGCTGGATCGTGCTGGTTGATGCTCATCATCGAGAAGACCTCTACCAATGTAAAGGGAACCTTAGACCACCACCCCATGCTTCCAACACACAGATATGTAAAATGTAACCAATTTGAGGCTCAGTGCAAGCTATTAGCTCAGAAGGAAAGAGGCCAACAAAGCATGAAATATATTGTAAACATGTGAAGACTTAAAGGGGTTGTCCCGCGGCAAAATTGTAAATTTTTTCTCTGCCCAGTCCCCCTCCTAAAGCAAACATGATAATCTACCCGTGGAAAGCGATTTTAAAAAGAGTTTCTACTCACCGTTAGATCGTTTCATGAAGTTATAAAAAGTCTTCTTTCAAGATGGCCGCCGTCATTTCCCAAGGTGCACCACTGGTCTTCTCCCATGGTGCACTGCGGGTCTTCTCCCATGGGGCACTGTGGATGTTCTTCTGATGTCTGAGCTCCATTGCCGATTCCAGCCACCTCATTGGCTGATCGGCACCATGTGACGGGGGCGGAGCTACGTGATGATGCTGAGAAGGGGGAGGAGCCAGGATGCAGCTCGCGAGAAAGGACCTTACAGAAGGGGATTCCTCTCTGTGCAAGCGCGACTGTTCCGGCGACCAGAGAAGCAGTTTGCTCGTCGCCATGGAGACGGGGATGCCAGCACCAGGAGGGGGTAAGTGTATAACTTCTGTATGGCCAATATTTAATGCACGATGTATATTACAAAGTGCATTAATATGGCCATACAGAAGTGTATAACCCCACTTGCTTCTGCGGGACAACCCCTTTAACTTTAAAGAAAGCATAGTTAAACGCAAAGAAAAAACTTAACGACAAAGTATAAACATGTTTTTCTATGAGTTGCAGTGTGCATGAAACATTTTATTTAACCGAATATTCTGGCAAAAATGAAATTGGAAATCCATATAAATGTTTTCATTTTCAGTTAGCACTTTATTTACATTTTAATATCCTGCAGATTTGTGTTCAAATCTACAAACGTCTGGTTATTAATGAAAGCACATAATTTCCCACAAATATTCATAATTCACTATATTTTAGTATCATTCACCGACAGACCTTGTTATGGAGTTTATCTGTACAGCTACAGATTTTTTTTTTTTTTACCTTCAAGCTAAATGAGTTTTCAGTGGAAAATTGCCATCACCTCAATGTAAAGGTGACAGTGTACATCTGTTTAGCCAACTCTTTAATTTAATGTCAAGTTGCTCCCTATGGCAACATGACCATGTCACTTCCCAATCTGCTGATTTTATACACCTGTCTGGTTACAAAGCTGTTGAAATAAAAATCCCAAAGAGGATTTGTTGAACCAGTCAAAAACACATTTCTTCTTTTTTAGTCAAAGAACTGCAAGTCGTATTGTTGTCTTAAATGACTTTTATCAGTTCTTGATAAACAACTTATTAAACCATAAGGTCTCACTCATACAGCCATGTTATGACTCTGTTGTGTATGGATCTGAGATATGGGGCTCAGAGCCTGTGGTGGACTTTAGAGCTGTGTACCTCTCATTTTGTAGGGAGGAAAAATAAATTATAAGGACACGATTTTGACTCATCTTTTTAAGAACCACACTTTGTTGAAGGACACGTATTGTCAGGCAAAGCACATACAACCTGTGGGAACTCCAACACACAAAACAGCCCCCTGAGCAAACACGGCAGAGGAAGCAACCCTGCTGAGTAACAGATGGCCAGGTGGACAGGATGAGTGAAATGGCCAAGCTTGACTATGCTGTTTGCACAACTCTCATACAAGTGAATGGGAGCTATGTAAACTACACACAAACCAAGCTGTTTCTGCAGCTTCTAAGTTCTGAAAACAATGTAGTTTGCTGTGCTGTTTGTGTAACTCTCACTGACTTTTATGGATGTTACAAAGCAAGCATAGTGAAGTGCACCCTGCTATTTCCTTCCTTCCAACCACGTCCAAAGGTGATGGGAGACCTAAATAAAAATAAGTGTGGGTCCTAGAGGTAGGTCTCTTACCTATCAGACTTTTATGGCATAGCCTGTGGATATGCCATAAAAGTCTAAAGTGGGAATATCCTTTTAATCATGCTGATTGTTTTCTTATGTAGTATTGAAATTAACCTGACCAAGCCCTTCTATCCAATCAAATATCTGAACTGGCTCAAATGATGGTTTTGATTAATTTTGTAACTATTCACTGTGATTTATTATTTGTGCTTATTTTTTGGGGTTTTCTATGTTTGGTAAACATATTATAGGTGTCAAAACAAGCTGAATATGCATTATAGACTGACTAAATATCTTCACTTTGCAATGATTTTTTTTCTGAAATGAATAAATATTGCAGAATCAGGGATTACTGTACACCATCTGTTTTTCTTAATAATCTTTATTGTACTTTCTGTGTGCAATGCAGATTTATAGGTCACTGTAATAGATATATCTTATTTTTAAGTCCCACCAACCCTATCCAATGCCACCAACCAAATAGGAGGAAGAGGAAATGAAAAGCCTAATAAATAAAAAGTTGTCTGATATTGGCTAATCCGTGAGTTTCATGATTCTTGATAACTTTGCTGTTCTAGAATTTATTCCAATACTGGCACCATCTTTTGAACAACTTTCCAGACTGAGCAGTAGCAGATTTCCAATTTAGGATAATAAGACTTTTAGGTAAAAAGATGCCCCTCAAAATCATCGTTTAAGGCTGCCTGCAGATGGGCGGAAATTTCGCAGCGGGATTTCCCGTGGAATTTCCGCCCCTGGAAGCCTGCATAGGATTGCATTAAAGCACGTAATCCTATGCAGACGGCCGCGGTTTGTCTGCGCGAAATCATGCGCAGCAAACAAACCGCGGCATGCTCTAATTCAGAAACTTCACCCACCGGCCGACGGCTCCGCTCTGCGCATGCGACGGGTGCCCGGCAGCCGGCACATGAAAGAGCCAAAGCTGCAGGAGGGGGTGAGTCCGCGGTGCTCTCTGCAGGTGCTCGGGTTGGGTCCCACTGCGAGAATTCTCGCAGCCGGATCCGATCCGGTCGTCTGTAGGCGGCCTAACTTGTAAAGGATATACATTATATACAGAACTTACAGTTTGCATAATATTTTCCATGACCCAGGGAGGCCCGAATAACCTCAGCTGCAGCCACCCCACACAATAAAGACAAACACCTTCTTCTTTGGATAAAGTGGCCACAGCAGCCAATTTATTAACAAACTGTACATAAAAACATTAAAGGGGTTGCCCCGCGCCGAAACGGTTTTTTTTTTTTTTCAATAGCCCCCCGTTCGGCGCGAGACAAACCCGATGCAGGGGTTTAAAAAAAAAACGGATAGTACTTACCCGAATCCCCACGCTCCGGTGACTTCTTACTTACCTTGCGAAGATGGCCGCCGGGATCTTCACCCACGGTGGACCGCAGGTCTTCTCCCATGGTGCACCGTGGGCTCTGTGCATTCCATTGCCGATTCCAGCCTCCTGATTGGCTGGAATCGGCACACGTGACGGGGCGGAGCTACGAGGAGCAGCTCTCCGGCACGAGCGGCCCCATTCAGAAGGGAGAAGACCGGACTGCGCAAGCGCGTCTAATCGGGAGATTAGACGCTGAAATTAGACGGCACCATGGAGACGAGGACGCTAGCAACGGAACAGGCAAGTGAATAACTTCTGTTTGGCTCATATTTAATGCACGATGTATATTACAAAGTGCATTAATATGGCCATACAGAAGTGTATACCCCCACTTGCTTTCGCGGGACAACCCCTTTAACAATAATCATAAACACCAAATATGAGGGGGAGTCCTTGGAACTACAAAATCTGGTCCAACCATATCAAAAATCTGAGCCTTGCCCAAGCCGGACCAACAGGCTTGAGGGCAACACAAGCCACCCGTGGGGTGACTTCTACTACTACAGTAACTTAAAACCAGAGGGAGTCTACCCAACTGCCCCCACACAATTTCCAATGACTCCAAAGACCGCTCACCCGCCCTTAGCCTGTGCTGCCCCCAACAAACCCAATACCCTCTACTGCCCACATGTCAATCCTGATGTCGTTCCAGTGGACACCGTTGGCGGCCCAATAATTCCCCACTCATTTTTCCAAATTAAAGTGTTGCACATTAACCACCCCATTCCTTGACACGAATGTTGAGACATCTCGTTTGACTTTAATCTTCACTCGATTAATCCCCTCCATCAATCGAATGCACCGCCAACTCGTCTGTGGAATAATCTCTGAGCACACTAGAACTATGTATGGAAAGAGACTATGTAGCTGTAAAAAGTCATATTGGATGTCACGGCACAGTTCTCACACCAGATGACTCCTCAGATCTTGGCTTCCAATGTGTAGTACCAGTATGTCCGGACTCCTATTCATACAAATGTAGCTCTCTACCTCTCGCAACACCTGGTACCACTTCATTCCTCTGATTCCCAACCACCTACCAATAGCCACTTCCCTCCTAAAACCCAACTGTCTCCCAGTAGACTGCAACTTAGCCCTCTCTGTGGCCCAGTACACATAGGAGAGGCACAACAGCCACACCAAAGCTGGATACCTCTGACCTGAAATGGGATAGAAAAAAAACACGAATCAATCCACAATCTACCCCGCACCAAAGACCACACAACAAATTTTAACAATCCACCAGTTCAGGACAAACATACAACTGGTACCTTCTTGACTCCCAGCTCCCTATTCTCTTTACCACATGAGCAGATAAACCCAATCTTACCGCCTCAGTTGTGGCCCCAATTCTGAAAAAATGAGATGAATACCCCGCTCCCACTAACCCTAATTCAGGAACCACTCTTCGTAGAACCCCATTAAACTGAAACTGTGACAAAAAGGACTCGTCCTTGTGACTGAACAATGGACCCCCATCACCGATCCGCAACTCACTATAAGCAACAAAGCGCCATACTGGGCACATCTCTGCCCCAGCACCTGCACAAAACACACTTTTTTCCCTCTCCCCGACTGGTTCATTTTTGACCGTCTCAACCAAATCTTCAACACCCCCCCAGCAACATCACATCCACCATAGCTAAACCACCTTGTACCCCCTTGCTCGCTCAACCTGAACGCCCCAAAAAAGATGCACACAAAAACACAACGGAAAAAAACACTCCTTAAAACTTTCTCTGCAAACACCTCCCAATACTGCCCTATCCTTTCCAACAATGCAAACTTAGTCAGGCAATTCCTATGCTTAACAACCCGACCCTTCCGGAACTCCTGCAACGCATGTCACACTAAAAAAGCCTTGGTTAAATCGTGCTGCCTCCGCAACTTAAAACCAAAGGCCAACCCTGCCATGCAGCGATTTACCTTTGATACTGACCAATCCTGCAGGGCCACATACCCAAACCATGCAAACAATGCCATCACCTCATCATTTTCAGACACCTCCTCCCCTAACTCACTCACCCACTGCTGCCAGTGGTCCCAAGCCACTTCGTAAGCTGTCCACATACCTTGTGCCAGCGAACCCACAAATAACTGTTCCGCCGTACGTCGACCATGCTCTATAGGTCCGGCGGACAAGAAAGACCCTCTCGCTCCGCTTCCGGAACCAAGATCCACAACAAATCTACTACCATCAGCAAATGAGCAGTCACCCCATTGATCACCTGTACAACCCTCATATTATCACAATGGAAGCGCACCTTTTTATTCCTGAAACAATTCACTGCCCCCAAACTGACACCACCACCACAATCGGAAACAATTCCAACAACACTAAATTCTTCACTGCCTTGTATCGCCATCAGTCTTCCGGCCACTGACCTGCACACCACTGTCACTGAAAAGATGCCCCAAAACCAATTGCCCCAGCTGCATCAGTAAACAATTTCCAATCAAAAATGTCCACCGCCTAGTCAATAAACAATGACCGCCAATTGTATTTCCCTATAAAGGAGGACCAAACCGCCAAATCTGCTAGGATCTCTGCAGAGATCCGAATGAAATGATGACTTGCTTTCACCCCAGCCATTGCCCCTGCTCCATCGGCATAATCTGACAGGCAAAATTCGATTTTTCCAGCAATGACTGCAAGTCCCGCAGGGTAACCTTTTTCGACTCAGCCACTTTCCTCAAGTCCGGACGCAATGACCCCAATTTATCCTCCGGCAGTTGGCATTCCATCCTCTCCATATCAAGCATAATACTGAGAAAACTCAAGCAAGTAACTGGACCTTCTGTCTTTTCGGGTGCTTGATGGGATACCAAATTTTAGCGACCCATTGCATCGTAGACAAAACACACCAAAAATCGTCCAGGTAATGCAAAACACACTGCAAACCAGACACTTCCCTAACCCCCACTCCAAAAAGGAACTAAGCACCCCAAAATAGGCACAGGAAATGGAGCACCCAAATGTATCAGCAAACACTGGTCTACAGAAAATTGCCCCTCCCAAACACACTCCAACAAATGGACACTATCAGGGTAAACAAACGAAATGCAGATTCTATGTCAGTCTTGGCCAGCATTGCCCCTTTTCGACACTGCTGCACCCACTTAACTGCAGCATCATATGACGTATAAACTACTGAACACAGTTCAGGAGCTATCCCATCATTCACTGACTTACCCTTTGGAAATGACAAGTGGTGAATTAAACAAAACTTTCCAGGTTCATTCTTCGGAACCACCCCTTGCAGGGAAACCACCAAATTAGGGACCAGAGGGGCTGCAAACAGCTCCACCATTCGTCTCAATGAAACCTCCACAACTTTTCCTTCACCACTGCTGGGAACTACAATGCAGAATGCAAATTCTTAACTGAAAAGGGAACATGATGCTCTGGTGCCAGAATCCTAAAACCCTCAGAAAACAACAACTGTCCCTTCTCAACATCTGGGTACCAACTTCGAAACCAACTGGCGCCATCTCTAGAACCATCACTGGCATCCTCCCTTTCTCATCAGAACCCATGTTCTTCCCCTTACCTTGTTTAAAGCACTTGGATGCCTCATGGGATGACCCGCTACAGATGGAGCAATTGTGTTTGAAGCGACAACTTGCTCCGAATTTACAGTGGCTTTCATTGAACTGCCAGCAAAACCCCACCTTCCGCACCCCCAATGCCCCACTACCTGCGGCAGAGCTTCCTTCATTGTTCAGGTCAGAAGACCGGGCACTCGCTAGAAATGACTGCACATATTGCGTCAAAGCCATAACTTGTAAACATAAACTAATATCCTTGTCGTCCCATTGGATATTGGGACACACGGCTTTGCGTTGACAAAATTGTTTGTCATAACACAACCATGCCTGACAGCCGTACATCCTATACGCCTCCCCAATCGAGTCCAAATAGCAGAACAGGGCCGAACAATTTTCCGGCGCCTTTTCACCTACAACCCTAGCTAAAATAGCATTTGCCTGCAACCAATTAGCAAATATCTGTGGGATAAGTCGCCACCACCTTTTCTCCTCCTCCTCTTTTTTAGACACTGTCCCTTATCTAAGTTAAACTTTTCTAACGGTAACAACAAAAAGATCTCGACAAACTTGTCTTTTCAAATCTTTTCCCACCCCTTTTTCTTCAAGTGGGCACTAGGGGTGCCCTCAAAGCTGACGTACACCTCTCCTTTTGCCCTATCATCCAACCGAATTGCTTCCACATCTTTTCCGGTCTGGATCTCCACTGTCACGTCCCCAGCATTGTTTGCAGCTCTGATTGGCTGAGCCAGCGATGCTCGTGATTCAATCAAAGCACCGTCACCAAAGAGTGATATGTCAGTGCAGAGAACAAGGCAGCCTGCCGCAGTGCCAGAGACCAGCACGAGGGATGTAGACGCCACGGGCCAGGTGAGTATAAACCCCCCTTCTCGAAAATAAAACACTGTGCCTCTTTTGGGGCAAAAATCAATATAAGGCCGCCGCTGGAAGCCTGCATAGGATTATGTTAACAAACGCAATGCTATGTAGACGGCCGCGGTTTGGCCGCGCGAAATCTTGCGTGGCAAACAAATTGCGGCGTGCTCTATTTCTGTGCGGGGCTCACATGAAAGAGCCGGGGCCACGGGGCGCGGGTGAGTACGCGCTGCTCTTTGCAGGTGCTCGGGTCGGGTCCCGCGGCGAGAATTCTCGCTGCCAGATCCGACCTGGCCGTCTTAAGGCAGCCTAAGACAGTATAATATCTTTGCTGTAAAGTATTTTTTAGGAAATCTGTTGACAGCACTAATGTGATCAATTTTAAACATTTCTTGGTAAATGACCTAAAGGCCACCATTCCTTCTTGCAATCATTTCCATATGTAAACCTTCTATTAAAACTCACTGAGAAGGTTTAGTATTTATTTAAATTAATTAGCATTCTGTTTACGTTATAGATCCTTTTTAGACACAAGAGCCCAGCAAGACAAAAAAAACTCATCTTCAAGCAACTAATCTGGATTAGTTTTAAGACTGTATTATATTTCTCAGTTGAAAGAAGTTTAAAAAAGATTGCTTAGGTAAATTATAATCTGTTTTTGAGCTCTATACAAGATTTAAAAAAAAACCACAAAACAATACAAAGTATATGTGGTACGAAAGCAGCAAAGTTTAAGTTTAATGTGATAACTTTTTGCTACAAGTTATCTTAACTTAAAAATTAATATTCTCTTATAGTACAAGAGATTTTTCCAAGTACTAATTACATTGGTGGTAGTGGGGAGACACATAATATATGCACTTTCTCAATAGATAATGAAATTCACATCTTCCTGCTATTCTGCACCTTACATGACTATTGCTATTCATGTCCACTGTAGAGATGAGCGAACGTACTCGTCCGAGCTTGATATTCGTGCGAATATTAGGGTGTTCGGGATGCTCGTTACTCTTAACGAGCACCACGCGGTGTTCCGGTTACTTTCAGTTTCCTCTCTGAGACGTTAGCGCGCTTTTCTGGCCAATTGAAAGACAGGGAAGGCATTACAACTTCCCCCTGTGACGTTCAAGCCCTATACCACCCCCCTGCTGTGAGTGGCTGGGGAGATCAGGTGTCACCCGAGTATAAAAGTTGGCCCCTCCCGCGGCTCGCCTCAGATGTCTTGTGAGTTAGCTGAGGGAAAGTGCTGTTGGTGCCGGAGCTGCTATAGGGAGAGTGTTAGGAGTTAGTGTAGGCTTCAAGAACCCCAACGGTCCTTCTCAGGGCCACATCTATCCGTGTGCAGTACTGTGGAGGGTGCTGTTAGCAGTGTTGCACAAATTTTTTTTTTTCAAAATCGGCAGTCTGCAGAGCATTGCGCCTTGCAGTAATAGTACAGGGACAGAAGTGGTGGTTAGGCAGGGAGAGTGTTAGGAGTGAGTGTAGGCTTCAAGAACCCCAACGGTCCTTCTTAGGGCCACATCTATCCGTGTGCAGTACTGTGCAGGCTGCTGTTAGCAGTGTTGCATATTTTTTTCTTTTCAAAATCGGCTGTCTGCAGAGCATTGCGCCTTGCAGTAATACTACAGGGAGAGAATTGTGTAGGCAGGGCCAGAAGACATATATTATTGATTGAATATAGTCAGTGGGCCCTCCGTTTCCCAAAAAGGGAAACATTCTATTTGTCCTGCAGGCTTGCGCCAATTTATTTCCTGCCTGGGAAAAGTCTCCGCTGTGCTGCACTTCATATAACTGCATTTCTGTGCAACACATATCTTATCTGATTGAATATAGTCAGTGGGCCCTCCGTTTCCCAAAAAGGGAAACATTCTATTTGTCCTGCAGTCTTGCGCCAATTTATTTCCTGCCTGGGAAAAGTAACCGCTGTGCTGCACTTCATATAACTGCATTTCTGTGCAACACATATCTTATCTGATTGAATATAGTCAGTGGGCCCTCCGTTTCCCAAAAAGGGAAACATTCAATTTGTCCTGCAGGCTTGCGCCAATTTATTTGCTGCCTGGGAAAAGTAACCGCTGTGCTGCACTTCATATAACTGCATTTCTGTGCAACACATATCTTATCTGATTGAATATAGTCAGTGGGCCCTCCGTTTCCCAAAAAGGGAAACATTCTATTTGTCCTGCAGGCTTGCGCCAATTTATTTCCTGCCTGGGAAAAGTAACTGCTGTGCTGCACTTCATATAACTGCATTTCTGTGCAACACATATCTTATCTGATTGAATATAGTCAGTGGGCCCTCCGTTTCCCAAAAAGGGAAACATTCAATTTGTCCTGCAGGCTTGCACCAATTTATTTGCTGCCTGGGAAAAGTAACCGCTGTGCTGCACTTCATATAACTGCATTTCTGTGCAACACATATCTTATCTGATTGAATATAGTCAGTGGGCCCTCCGTTTCCCAAAAATGGAAACATTCTATTTGTCCTGCAGGCTTGCGCCAATTTATTTCCTGCCTGGGAAATCACTGGTAATACAGCATGCTCAGGGGTAGGGGTAAGCCTAGAGGACGTGGACGTGGACGTGGACGAGGACGCGTAGGCCCAAGTGAGGGTGTGGGCACAGGGCGAGCTCCTGATCAAGGTGTATCGCAGCCGACTGCTGCGCGATTAGGAGAGAGGCATGTTTCTGGCGTCCCCACATTCATCGCCCAATTAATGGGTCCACACGGGAGACCTTTATTAGAAAATGAGCAGTGTGAGCAGGTCCTGTCGTGGATGGCAGAAAGTGCACAGAGGATTCGGAGGAAGAGCAGCAGGACGATGAGGTGCCTGACCCCACCTGGTGTGCAACGCCTACACAGGACAGGTCTTCAGAGGGGGAGGCACGGGCAGCAGCAGGGCAGGTTGCAAGAGGCAGTGCCGTGTCCAGGGGTAGAGGCAGGGCCAGACCAAATAATCCACCAACTGTTTCCCAAAGCACACCCTCGCGCCATGCCACCCTGCAGAGGCCGAGGTGCTCTAAGGTCTGGCAGTTTTTCACAGAGACGCCTGACGACCGACGAACAGTGGTGTGCAACCTTTGTCGTGCCAAGATCAGCCGGGGAGCCACCACCAACAGCCTCACCACCACCAGCATGCGCAGACAGATGATGGCCAAGCACCCCACAAGGTGGGACGAAGGCCGTTCACCGCCTCCGGTTTGCACCGCTGCCTCTCCCCCTGTGCCCTAACCTGCCACTGAGATCCAACCCCGCTCTGAGGACACAGGCACTACCGTCTCCTGGCCTGCACCCACACCCTCACCTCCGCTGTCCTCGGCCCCATCCACCAATGTCTCGCACCGCACCGTCCAGCCGTCGCTAGCGCAAGTGTTTGAGCGCAAGCGCAAGTACGCCGCCACGCACCCGCACGCTCAAGCGTTAACCGTCCACATAGCCAAATTTATCAGCCTTGAGATGCAGCCGTATAGGGTTGTGGAAACGGAGTCCTTCAAAAGTATGATGGAGGCGGCGGCCCCGCGCTACTCGGTTCCCAGTCGCCACTACTTTTCCCGATGTGCCGTCCCAGCCCTGCACGACCACGTCTCCCGCAACATTGTACGCGCCCTCACCAACGCGGTTACTGCCAAGGTCCACTTAACAACGGACACGTGGACAAGCACAGGCGGCCAGGGCCACTACATCTCCCTGACGGCACATTGGGTGAATTTAGTGGAGGCTGGGACAGAGTCAGAGCCTGGGACCGCTCACGTCCTACCCACCCCCCGAATTGCGTGCCCCAGCTCGGTGGTGGTATCTGCGGCGGTGTATGCTTCCTCCACTAAAGCACCCTCCTCCTCCTCCTTCTCCGCAACCTCTGTCTCGCAATCAAGATGTGTCAGCAGCAGCAGCACGTCGCCAGCAGTCGGTGTCGCGCGGCGTGGCAGCACAGCGGTGGGCAAGCGTCAGCAGGCCGTGCTGAAACTACTCAGCTTAGGAGATAAGAGGCACATGGCCCACGAACGGCTGCAGGGTCTGACAGAGCAGACCGACCGCTGGCTTGCGCCGCTGAGCCTCCAACCAGGCATGGTCGTGTGTGACAACGGCCGTAACCTGGTGGCGGCTCTGCAGCTCGGCAGCCTCACGCACGTGCCATGCCTGGCCCATGTCTTTAATTTGGTGGTTCAGCGCTTTCTGAAAAGCTACCCACGCTTGTCAGACCTGCTCGTAAAGGTGCGCCGGCTCTGCGCACATTTCCGCAAGTCCCACACGGACGCTGCCACCCTGCGGACACTGCAACATCGGTTTAATCTGCCAGTGCACCGACTGCTGTGCGACGTGCCCACACGGTGGAACTCTACGCTCCACATGTTGGCCAGGCTCTATGAGCAGCGTAGAGCTATAGTGGAATACCAACTCCAACATGGGCGGCGCAGTGGGAGTCAGCCTCCTCAATTCTTTTCAGAAGAGTGGGCCTGGTTGGCAGACATCTGCCAGGTCCTTCGAAACTTTGATCAGTCTACCCAGGTGGTGAGCGGCGATGCTGCAATCATTAGCGTCACCATTCCTCTGCTATGCATCTTGAGAAGTTCCCTGCAAACCATAAAGGCAGCCGCTTTGCGCTCGGAAACAGAGCCGGGGGAAGACAGTATGTCGCTGGATAGTCAGAGCACCCTCCTGTCTATATGTCAGCGCGTTCAGGAGGAGGAGGAGGAGCATGAGGAGGATGAGGAGGAGGGGGAAGAGACAGCTTGGCCCACTGCTGACGGTACCCATGCTGCTTGCCTGTCATCATTTCAGCGTGTACGGCCTGAGGAGGAGGAGGAGGAGGATCCTGAAAGTGATCTTCCTAGTGCGGACAGCCATGTGTTGCGTACAGGTACCCTGGCACACATGGCTGACTTCATGTTAGGATGCCTTTCTCGTGACCCTCGCGTTACACGCATTCTGGCCACTACGGATTACTGGGTGTACACACTGCTCGACCCACGGTATAAGTAGAACCTTCCCACTCTCATTCCCGAAGGGGAAAGGGGTTCGAGAGTGTTGCTATACCACAGGACCCTGGCGGACAAGCTGATGGTAAAATTCCCATACGACAGCGCTAGTGGCAGAAGGCGCAGTTCCGAGGGCCAGGTAGCAGGGGAGGTGCGGAGATCGAGCAGCATGTACAGCCCAGGCAGTGCAACAGTCTTTAAGAGCCTGGACAGCTTTATGGCTCCCCAGCAAGACTGTGTCACCGCTCCCCAGTCAAGGCTGAGTCGGCGGGAGCACTGTAAAAGGATGGTGAGGGAGTACGTAGCCGATCGCACGACCGTCCTCCGTGACGCCTCTGCTACCTACAACTACTGGGTGTCGAAGCTGGACACGTGGCCTGAACTAGCGCTGTATGCCCTGGAGGTGCTTGCTTGTCCTGCGGCTAGCGTCTTGTCGGAGAGGGTGTTTAGTGCGGCTGGGGGAATCATCACAGATAAGCGTACCCGCCTGTCAACCGACAGTGCCGACAGGCTTACACTCATCAAGATGAACAAAGCCTGGATTTCCCCAGACTTCTCTTCTCCACCAGCGGACAGCAGCGATACGTAAGCAATACGTAGGCTGCACCCGCGGATGGAAGCATCGTTCTCTCTCACCATCCAAAACGGGGACATTTCTGCTTCATCAATCTGTGTATAATATTCCTCCACCTCCTCCTGCTCCTCCTCCTGAAACCTCACGCAATCACGCTGAACGGGCAATTTTTCTTAGGGCCACAAGGCTCACTCATATAATTTTTCTAAAAATTTTTTATACGTTTCAATGCTCTTAAAAGCGTTGGAACTTTAACTTGAAACAATTTTTCGTTAAACTGGGCTGCCTCCAGGCCTAGTTACCACTTAAGCCACATTAACCAAAGCGATTAATGGGTTTCACCTGCCATCTTGGTTGGGCATGGCCAATTTTTACTGAGGTACATTAGTACTGTTGGTACACCAATTTTTTTGGGCCCTCACCTACAGTGTAATCATAGCAATTTCTATGTTCTTCGCCTGCACTCATGGTACAGAAAGGTGTGTGGGGTTGGCCTACACTTTAGCTACATAAATGTAACTTGGGCCTTGGCTATACTGCAGCTACTGAAATGGAACTAAGACTGCGCTCCCACTATACTGCTGCTTCGGAAATGTTCCTGGGGCCTGTGTAGGCTGCTACTATTACTTAAATGGAACTTAGACTATGCTCCTCCTATACTGCTGCTTCGGAATTGTTACTGGGGCCTGTCTTGAGTGCTACTATTACTGAAATGGAACGAAGACTGCGCTCCCACTATACTGCTGCTTCGGAATTGTTACTGGGGCCTGTCTTGAGTGCTACTATTACTGAAATGGAACTAATACTGTGCTCCCCCTATAATGCTGCTAGTGATATGTTAGTGGGGCCTGTCCTAATGCTACGGCTGAAATGTTACGAATTATGGGCTCTGCCTATACCGCTGCTAATGGTATGTCTCTGGGGTGTGGAAACAGAGGCTTCACAAAGACATGATGGCGGCGAGGCCATTTCCCACCAACGCGGTTACTGTTAAGGTGCATATAACCACGGACACGTGGAGAGGACACGTAGTGCCTCAAAAACATCCCCCTCCTCCTCCAACAATGAAAACATTCTTGGCAAATGCCTTTGCATTGGTTCGTCTGGTGGCAGTCCAAGAATTTCACCTTTACCGACACAACAAGAGAGCCCCCCCACCATCCCCCCGCCACGGCCCACTTAATCCTGGCCACATTCCGAAAACCAACAAAATACAACCGCGCTACTAGGTCCGCAGTCACCACCACATTACCACCAACGCGGTTACTGTTAAGGTGCATATAACCACGAACACGTGGAGAGGACACGTAGTGCCTCAAAAACATCCCCCGCCACGGCCAACTTAATCCTGGCCACATTCCGAAAACCAACAAAATACAACCGCGCTACTTGGTCCGCAGTCACCACCACATTACCACCAACGCGGTTACTGTTAAGGTACATATTACCAGTCTGACTGGGGCATGCAGACACCTTGACAGAATGAATAGTGTGTGGCACATAGGTTCCCCATTGCTATGCCCACGTGTGCAGCTCCTGATGGTGGTGGCACAGGATTATATTTCTCATTGCTTCTGTACAGCATTGTGAGCTATCGTCCCACCACTTTTAAAGAGGGTCGCTGCCTAGCCGTGCCAACCCTCTGCAGTGTGTGCCTGCAGTTCCTCGTCATGGCAGACGCACTTAAAAATAGACATGAGGGTGGTGTGGCATGAGGGCAGCTGAAGGCTGTGCAGGGACAGTTTGGTGTGCGCTGTGGACACTGCGTCGTGCAGGGGGGAGGGGGGTTGGCCAGCATGTAACCCAGGAGAAGTGGCAGCAGAGTGTCATGCAGGCAGTGATTGTGCTTTGTTGTAGGTAGTGTGGTGCTTAGCTAAGGTATGCCATGCTAATGAGGGCTTTTCAGAAGTAAAAGTTGTTGGGAGGGGGGGGGGCCCACTCTTGCCGGTATTGTGGCTTAATAGTGGGACCTGTGAACTTGAGATGCCGCCCAACGTGTAGCCCCTCGCCTGCCCTATCCGTTGCTGTGTCGTTCCCATCACTTTCTTGAATTGCCCAGATTTTCACACATGGAAACCTTAGCGAGCATCGGCGAAATACAAAAATGCTCGGGTCGCCCATTGATTTCAATGGGGTTCGTTACTCGAAACGAACCCTCGAGCATTGCGAAAATTTCGTCCCGAGTAACGAGCACCCGAGCATTTTGGTGCTCGCTCATCTCTAGTCCACTGTCAATAGTGACAGGCATTCTGCAAATGTGTTTCTTAATGGATATAAGTCCCAATGTATTTTACTATTGTGATCTCTAGACTTCTTACGTTGGGTACTTAATAGAGATGAGCAAGCACCAAAATACTCGGGTGCCCGTTGCTCGAGTCGAACTTTCCGCGATGCTCGAGAGTTCGTTTCGAGTAACGAACCCCATTGAAGTCAATGGGCGACTCGAGCATTTTTGTATATGACCGATGCTCGCTAAGGTTTTCATTTGTGAAAATATGGAAAACCTACGAAAGTGATGGAAACGACACAGAAACGGATAGGGCAGGCGAGGGGCAACATGCAGGGCTGCATCTCAGGTTCCAAGGTCCCACTATTAAGCCACAATAGGGGCAAGAGTGCCCCCCCCCAACAATTTTTACTTCGGACAAACCCTCATTAGCAAGGCATACCTTAGCTAAGCACCACACTACCTCCAACCAAGCACAATCACTGCCTGTGGGACACACCGCTGCCTCTTTTGGGTTACATGCTGCCCAACCCCCCCCCCCCCCCCATGACCCTGCGTCCTCAGCGCACACAAAAGTGCCCCTGCGCAGCCTTCCGCTGCCCTCATGCCACATGCTGGCCTCATAGCCACACCACCCTCATGTCTATTTATAAGTGCGTCTGCCATGAGGAGGAACCGGAGGCACACACTGCAGAGGGTTGGCAGGGCCAGGCAGCGACCCTCTTTGAAAGTGTGGGCGATAGCCCACAATGCTGTTGAGAATTGATAATAGATTGATGTTCCATTTTCATTCCAATCCTTTGCCACCTCCGTCAGGAGCTGCAAACGTGGGCATAAAGGGGAGTCCGCTGCCAGCCCAGCACTTCTACACATCTCCACAATGCAGCAATACTCGGTGTGGGAAGTATGTGAGCGGGCCCTGGGTCAGCCTCTGTCCCAGCAAACACCCAAGGTGCTGCGAGTGACATAGCAATGGGGACTCCATGTGTCCACACACTACTCATTCTGTTTGGGTGTCGGATACCTCATTGACAACGCAAGGGGTAAACCATCTGCACTCTGCACCCTACCCAAGTCTGTCAGTATTTTGGGGACAGACAGGTACAACTCCACTATGGCAACTCTGTGTGCACCCACAGCATGGGTGGCTAGCAGGAACCCACAGACGGTACATAAAGAAATCCCATTGCAGTGCCCTGGATAGCTGGGGTTACGTGAGAGGAAATACATGTTGGCCTCGGCCCACAATCCATGCCCTAGTCAGTCTGTTTTTTTGGGGGTGCCAGATAGGTAGAAGACCGCGATGGGCAGATTTTAAATGATCACCAAAAAGTTTTGTAAAAGCACAGACAAACAGCCAACTATGTATAAAAGCTCTCACTATAATAAATGGAAAACAAGTATACTATCTGGTCAATTCAAAAGACTCCAATGTAATTATACAAAACAAATTTCGTATCCCAGAGTAATTCCACTAAGGGGAGGGATATCCGCACCATGTGATCCCGGCAGCATTTAATACAGCAAAAGGTGAATCTCAAAAAAAGAGAAAGGAGTGAAAATCCAGAAAAATGTAACCTGTTTTATCAATATTTATAATTCTTCCCACTCAACCATCAGGAAGATTCTAAAAACATATTGATTGATTCTTCTATAAGACCGATATTTGACAATTAATCCCACCGGCACCTTGTATAATATTTAGGAGAGCAAAGCTTTGAAAATGTGTTTAGCACCAAGTAAGTTAAGAAGACCAAATAAATGTAATGGGGTCACCCAACACCACCTCTCCAGTATAGTGTGTAGCTACAGGTGCAACAAGGAGGGCTGCAAATGTTACTCCAGTATCACAAACAAAACTATCTGTCACTAGTTACACTACAAACGAGACCTACCAGGTGAAGACCTTCATGAACTGTTCATCTAACTTCTGCTCATATCATCTTCAGTATGTGGGACATGCGACACAAGGCTTTAGATGCAGAATCAATAAACATAGATTTAATGTCACACATGGGTTTCTGAAGCGCAGTGTGTCCGCTCCAGACAGGCAACCTGGGAACACAATTGTGACTTCAATGTATTTAAAGTAATAGCGTTAAAGTCGATACCCCTCAGCATCACAGAGAGATTTAGAACTCTCAAAGTCTCCACAGGCTCCCAACCACCAAGAAAGAATAGCCTTGATGGGTGATATTATTACAAAGGTTGTAACTCGGGTACTAGAGAGTTGCCATAACATACAGTAGGTATAATTCAATCTCTGCAAGACTGCTGTAGGTCAGTCTTGTAGAGGATAAATCAGTAGTCATTAAACTCTCTGATAAAGGTGGAACTATTGTTATAATGGATAATGTTAAGTACAAAATCATGTTAGACTAATGGTCCTTGTAGATCCCTGAATACATAATCAGTTCTTAGATCTATAACTAACTGGAGCGAACTGCTTGGACACCCACATATTTTAGTACTTGGCCGGAAGTCCCCAGCCTCATCACCCGGACCCTGGAACTTTCCAATGGTTGGGCATCAGTCACGTCAAACTGCTCAGGTGAGAGAGGAACCATTTTTTCCCAATCAAGGGAGGGGCCCGAGAACAGTTCCTGGGAGTCTACCTGCTCCTCAGAATGTGTCATTTTCATGGAGTGAGGAGGCTGGGAGGAAGGAGGAGCAGCAGCCAGAGGATTCAGAGTTGCAGCAGTGGACGGCGTAGAAGACTGGGTGGTCGATACATTGCTGGATGCATTTTCTGCCATCCACGACAGGACCTGCTCACACTGCTCATTTTGTAATAAAGGTCTACCACGTGGACCCAAAAATTGTGATATGAAGCTGGGGACCCCAGAAACTTGCCTCTCTCCTAATCCCGCATCAGCCGGCTGCGATTCACCTGGACCAGGAGCTCGGCCTGTGCCCACACACTCACTTGGACCTGCACGTCCTCGCCCACATCCACGGCCACGTCCTCTAGGCCTACCCCTACCCCTGAGCATGGTGTATTATGAATAGAGCAGACACAGAGCGGTCTGAATAATTATGCAATTATTGGCGTGCAGTTGGAGGCTGACAGCGGTTATGTAACGCACACTGCAGTCCGCAAAAAATTATACGCTAGGCTGCAAAAAGGCCTAGCTGGGTAATAGTGAGCCACTACAACTCCCAGCAGCCACGCAGTAAAATGCCCACAGTCACAGGATGCCCTAAGAAGGAGCTTTTTTGAGGTACTTGTTGACAGGATCCTACACTACCACTGTCCCTGCCTCACCAGTACTGCCCCTATACTCTGTATAATTGACTGCAGACTGAGAACGCAATAATCTGCACAGCCCAAGATGAAAAAAAAATTGTGCAAAACTGCTCCCAGCAGCCACAACAGTAATGCACACGGTAAGATGTGACCCTAAGAAGGACCGTTAGGGTTCTTGAAGACGCTAACAGTAGCCTAACACTCTCCCTATAGCAGGAACAGCACTCTCCCTAATCTCTGCCAGCGTGTGTCTGAGGCGAGCCGCGGGCGGGACCGCTTTAAATACTCGGCGGTCACTTGATCTCACCAGCCACTCACTGCAGGGAGGTGGGATAGGGCTGGCACGTCACAGGAGGAAGTGGTAATGCCTTCCCTGCATGTCTATTGGCCAGAAAATGGCACAAAACATGCAGGGAAGGAAATGGAATTGACTCGAGTACCGCGTGGTGCTCGTCTCGAGTAACGAGCATCTCAAGTACCCTAATACTCGAGCGAGCATCAACCTCGGACGAGTACATTCGCTCATCTCTAATACTGTTACATCCGTAAATTCAAAACCCCATAATTCCTCCAAAAATGATATACACTATAAAAGTATAAATGTTTTTTGTTTTCTTTTTACTAAATCATTTCGTATTGAAAACAATTACTTTTTTTAATGCAATCACAATAAATGCAGAAAAACAATTGCAACAAATAGTAGCAGTGAGTACAGGAGTATAAAGTTGATGTCCCATAAATAATTATGATGCCATGTAAAACATAGAAGGCACAATTATTGTAATAAAACATCATTTAGAGCTCTCTAGTCTAGTCAGGTGCGTTAGCATAAAAATGAACCCAAGGGAGGGGTGTTAGGGGTAGGGAAAAAAAAGGTGTATGGGAGAAGGGGGCAAACATCAAAGTTTGCAAGATATAAATAGTGTGATAGCTATAGGAAAATATCTCTTCCACGCTCTCCAAGCCAAGCCAAAATGAGGCTGCTGAAAATAATGTGCTGGGTGTTAGAGAGCTTGCCAGTCTAAATGTATCCAGGGGTCCGACTAGGCAAGTATCATGAGTTCTCTTAGTCAAGCTAAATAGTTCTTCAAATCCACTGTAAATTAGAGAGTGGAGCTGCTTGCTGCCAGTTGAGCAGGATCTATTGAGAATAACTATGTGTGTGGTAAGTACAAAAACTATGCCTCTTTTGCATAGTCTTCTCTATAAATCTCCAGAAAGGTTTTATCATGGAGCATTAAGGCAGCAGAAATGCAGTTCTAAGCTCTCGCTCACAAGCTGAAGGTTGCAAGTTCAATTCCTGCCTGGTTCAGGTAGCCAGCTCAAGGTTGACTTCCATCCTTCCAACGTCGGTAAAATGAGTACCCAGCTTGGTGAAAGGTAATAGATTAATTTAAAAAAAACATTACCTGAAGGTGCTGCAGAATAAGGTGGCGCTATACAAATAAAATGATTTTATTTATTTTTTAATCTCCAGCTGCTACATCTCCAGCTCATGTTAGTGGGTAAATGCTTATATATGAAGAGCCACTTAGGTATCTTATGCCACCTCGAGTTTATAGTGGCTGTTCTGGAGGCAAACATATGGGGAGAATCCATATGCTAATTTTAGAATAGTCTTAGTCTCAAAACCAGACAATTTGAGCCCAAGTTTTTTTTTCCAAAGCGAAGAAAAAGGCCGGCTTGGAGAAAGTAGAAGGTGCAATATAATTTGCAAGCATCTTCTAGATTTTCCTAGAGATTCCACCTTGAGTAATACACAATTTTTCAAAGTCTGTAAAAGATATTGAAAAGGGAAATTGGTAATTGGGTAAGAAGAACCATATCTTGAAATGTTTTATAATAAATTAGCAGAAAACTGTTGGGTCCAGGGCTCTTTCAACATACAAAGCTATTTACCATTGAGCGAAGTTCTATTAAGGCGATGGGTGTTACCAGCTCACCAGCTGATTCCTAGTTAAGGTAGAGGAGGCATAGAGCATTGAGAAGAGATCTAGTTGCCTGTTCTTTGGATACTGGGGGTGTAGTGGAGCAGAGGTATTTAGATGATATAGCCCTAAATAAAAGACTTGTGGCTATATCTGAGGTAGAAGTAGCTTAGAACCTTATTTGGTTCTTTAATGCAAGCTTTAATATGAGTTTTTCTCTCACTTTTTTAATTGGCGAGGACATTAGTTTGTTGCCATGTGCATATAACATATGCTTAAAGTACACACAACATTTAGTGTATTCGAGATTTATGAGAGCACTTTCAGCTTCTCTCTCAGTAAGGTAAGCTCATTTTCATCTTTCCCTACTATTCAGCGTTTGCCAATATGATCTAGTATTGCTGTATGATGATGGAGAATGGAATTCTTCTTTTTGTTTCTGTTTTTCTGAGTTTTGAACTCTGCACTACGAAAAGACCTCCAACAAATGCTTTATGTGCTTCACAAATTAAAGGAAATTTTCTATTATCCCTGGAGTTAATTTTAAAGAGTTCTTCTAAGTGTACAGAAATCTCGTCCTGTAGCTCTTGAGAGTCCAGGATAGTCTCTTCCAATCTCCATCTCCACTCCCTTGCTGCATTGGAGGCAAGTCTAAACATAACATGCACTAATCTATTGCCTATTTGTGCATGTTTAGTAGCCTTCAGTAGATCTGTCAACAGGAAAATGTAATCCAGTCTCTGATAAAATGAACATACTGAGGAATAAAAGGTGTAGTCTATGACAGATGGATTTAGCTGAAACAAGGTGGCTAGCAATTTAAGATCTGGCAGGGCGGAATAAATCCTCCGATTCGCAGCCTGTGAGACCTGGGAATTTTTGGATGAGGAGTCTAGGAATAGGTTAAGAGTAATATTTATGCTGTCCCCTAGGAAAGTAGGACCTTCTGCTTTCCATAATTCTACCTTCTGTGTCTAAATATTTTTGGCTGCAACAAGAGGGGATAGCTTAATGAAAGGCTATTGTAATGCCCTACAAGGTAAAAACTGGGTCACAGTTATAAAACCACTGGGAAAAGTATTTTTTTGGAGAGATAGTAGTTTTTTACTTTCGAAATGGGTTCCATTTCTTCAACAGCCAAATGGCATAATGTCGCTTATTTGTGAGTTGAGACCTTTCATGTTGAATGTAGTAACTATCATTATGTCCAGATGGAATGGTTTCCGTATGGACAGAATCGGAATAGGGGAGGGGGAGAGAGGATTAACCCCTTGAGTGGCACGCCCGGAAATTTTCCGGGACGAGCTCCACTGCTCATAGCAACATAGCCCGGAAGATTTCCGGGCTATGTATCACTATGGGAGCTGCAGAGCACACTGCCACAAGCTGTGACATTGTGCTCTGCCTGCACAGACCCACACAGAGCAGTGCAAGGGCTTTGAAAAACCAGCAGAAGATATTGCCGACATGTCGGCAATGTCCTGCTTTGTTTACAAGTTGCCATAGAGACCATCGGCTTGTCAGAAGCAAGCTGATGGTCTCTGTGGCAGGGAGAGCTTGTTGTTAGCTGTCAGAGGACAGCTAGGTACCTGCTCTTACAGCAGAGATCAGAGAAAACCTCCGATCTCTGCTGTGTTAACCCTTTACATGCTGCAGTCTATGTGACTGCAGCATGTAAAGGGTTGTCACTGCAGCATGTAAAGGACTGTCACCATCGGACCCCCGGAATGTGATCAGGGGTCCTGATGGGTCCCTGTGGAAGTCCCCTAAAGGGACAAAAAAAAAAAAAATTAAAAAAAAAATTAAAAAAAAAAAAAGTAAAAAAATTATTTAAAAAATTAAAAAAACACTTGTCTCCCTTTACTTTGTAAAAAATCAAAAATACAATCACACATGTGGTATCCGTGTGCGTAGTAATGACCCAGAGAAGGAAGTTAATACATTATTTAACCCCTTAATGACATGGCCCCTTTTTTTCTTTTTTCCCCATTTCTTTTTTTCCTCCCCCCTGTTTAAAAAATCACAACTTGTCCCGCAAAAAACAAGCCCTCATATGGCCATGTCAATGGAAAAATGAAAAAGTTATGGCTCTTGAGACGCAACTGCAAAATTAGTTGAAATTCAATGATTAGACCATTTTAAAAAACCTGCCCTGGTGGGCACGACAGGGTGGTAGGAAACCCGCCACTCAAGGGGTTAAAGAAAAATGCCAGGGAAATTGCAGAGAGGGGGTGTGTTTAAATAAGAGACTTAAAATTTTGAAAACTGGACAAAAAAGGAGGGGAGGGGATAAGTACCCCTAGTTGTGGAGTTTGAAGGGAAGTTTATACTGAGCAAGGAAAGAGGGTGAGGGTGACAGCACTAGGAGTGAACCTGATCAAATAGAGCGCCTCAATTTGTGAGCAACCCTATGATTATAAGTCTTAGATCGCTGAGGAGAAAAAAAAGAAGGGGGAGGGAGGTATGGGGAGTCTAATGTAGGCTTGAGGAGAAGTATTGAACACACCTGTGTATGTAAGGTGATTGTGAGCAAGAAAATTAAGAGTGAGTGAAAGTCAATTTGGGTTCGCCCTAAAGGAGATGGAGTGAGGTATGGTTAAACACATAATAAACTCTTAGAACATGTTAGTGAGCGAGAACATTATAAATAGCATTAAGTGTCCATGGGACCAAGTGGGAAGACAGTAGCCAACTGCTTCTCAAATGGGGTTTGCAAGGAATGAGCGTAATGTTCCCGCACTTCCAGTCATGTCTTCTCTGAATCCTATGGAGTGTCTTTGGTGATTCTGCGGCCACTCTCTATTACTACTACACTAAAAGGGAAAAGCCATGTGTACTGGTTACCTTTGGTTTGCAGGGCTTCCAGCGAGGGTTTCAGCAGTCGATGTTTCACCAGGGTCAAGGGTGCAATATCTTGAAAAAATTGAAGGGGTCTTGACCATATTTAAGCAGCAGTTATTATCAGGTAGCAGCCAGAATTGCACTTGTGTCCAAAAATGATAGCATACCGCAGATTACATTATGTAGGGGTTCTCCTGTTTTAGGCTTCATTACTCTGTGAATACATTCAATAACAATGGTGAAGGGCTCTTTTTTCCCAGGAGGTAAGCAAAAAGTTCCTCAGATACTGAATGCAGAGGATCTGTAGCCAATGACTCAGGGAGGACATTGTAGTGAGAACATCTATTCTGCTGGTCTTCAAGGAGGGGGAAGACTCTGTCCAGGTGAGTATGCTGATCTCCTAGCATATGTGCAATGAAGCTGGAGTGGGAAATGATATCTGAGCATGTACCCTCTAAATCCTCGACTCTGTGTCTGATATCCTGGAGCTCTGACTTTATGTCTGCCAGTTCAGCCATGACCGGGTCCATAGCTTAAAAAAGGTTTTTTTGGAGTAAGCTCTTAGAGATAGACATCCAGGTCACCTTCGGCAGTATTATCGACATCTCAGTCTGGTAAAAGAGTTGCAGCTACCTTGTGCTCCAGACGCATCTTAGCGGCTGCGGGTGGTGAGTGTGAGCCTCTTCTCTTCAGGACGTTTTGCATGTCCACTTAACCTATCCTCACTCTCCACCTCTATCGCTCCCAATCTTCAATATCTTGAAGTGATATGAAAGCTCTTTTGGTGCTCAATGAGGTGCCAAGGTAAAGGAGCTTGTGAGATTACATGTCCATCACATACAGCAATCAGGCCCCTCCCCAGTCAAACTATAAATGCTTTTTAACATATCACATCTACTGTGTGCTATTGAGTAAACCTAGTTCTAGTATCCATTTTTTAAATCTCTTTTAACCCTCTCCAATCCACTGTCTGACGTCTGAAGACATTCTGATTGAAGGCTGTACAACTCCGAAGTCCTAAGACGTCCAGCAGGGTATTCTTACTGGTTATTACTGGCCGCTAGGTTGTTGTGGGCCTCTTTAGCATGTTACATACCGCAGTCCTGGCTCTAGCCAGCAGATGGCGCCATTGTATAATGGCAAAAAGAGAAAGCCCCCTAGGAAACCCTGAATCTAAAATTGGATTGCAAACGGTTAATATCATATAACTGTTGTAATTAGAGTAATACACTTAATAGTAAGACAAAGCATTATCTTTAAATAAAAATAATAGTAATGTAAGGGATGTGTAAGCTAAGTAATTATATGTTGCAGTTGAGAATCTATATAATAATGGTTAGAATGTGGCAAGCCACCCTTGAACTACTCGCAGCTCTAACAATTCCAGTTTCAGCTAAGATTTCTTTCATCTTTGTAAAAATTCTCTGATAATAAAATCAATTGTCAAGAAAAACAGAATTCAGAATCCAATCTTGACAGTTCTGTAAAAAAAAAAGAATATCTGTAAGCCTTTTACTTTTTATCAAGATGCCTCTAGCTACAATTGATGCAAAAAAATATTTTCAAGTATTAATTTTAGCTCTTCCTTTTTTTAATCAATGGAGCCATATTAAGTCTCAGATAGTCTAATGAAAACTTAAATGGGGTAATGGGGTAGTATAGGAGTCCCAGATATCAAAAAATATTATTAATAGAGATGAGCGAACGTACTCGGTAAGGGCGATTTAGCAATCGAGCACCGCGATTTTCGAGTACTTCACTACTCGGGTGAAAAGTACTCGGGTGCGCTGTGGGTGAGCGGGGGGTTGCAGCGGGGAGTGGGGGGGAGAGGGAGAGAGAGAGGGCTCCCCCCTGTTCCCCACTGCTACCCCCACTCCCCTCTGCAACCCCCCACCCCACAGCGCACCCGAGTACTTTTCACCCGAGTAGTGAAGTACTCGAAAATCGCGGTGCTCGATTGCGAAATCACCCTTACCGAGTACGTTCGCTCATCTCTAATTATTAACCAAATATTTTGGATGAAGCTAATTCTTGGTGGCCCAGTTAAACCCTCAATAATGGACACAAATCAAAAATAGCACTGGCCCAAACCATACTATATCTCTAATAACCATCAAGTCTAGACAACATATCCGAAATGTCCTTATACAGTTGATTACTGTCCGTAGTCATTTGGGAAGTGGCAGTGTGTATGAGCACACCTATAATTGGTAAGATCCAGTTATCAATTTGTTCATACATGTCTAGTTGGAATAACAGTGCAATGGCACCTCAAAAAGTTCTATAAAACAATGCTCCATATATGTTATTTCATGAAGTATTCAAGTATTTACTAAAATAGGCATCTTGGGCCTTCTGCAGACGGCAGGGTGGGATCCCGCTGTAGTGACCCGGCGCTCTGCACTGGCTGTCGCACAGCCGCATATGCACAGAGCAGAGCTGGCGCGTCACCAGTGATGTTTCTGGGGGGGCCTCTGCGAGGCTCGTACAGAAATAGGACATGTCGCGATTTGTTTACCGTGCGAGTTTTCACTCAGTTAAATCACGTCTGCCTGCATAGGATTGCATTATCTAATGCAATCCTTTGGCAGCGGGCACGAGCGGAAATTCTGCAGAAAAATCCCACCCTGGAATTTCCGCCTGTGTGCATTTCGCCTTAAAGAGGAGACAGGTCCTATTTTAATATTTGTATTTTGTATCAAGGTGAATATACTCTGACTATTCTTTACTAGCAATTTTTTTTTATTCAAGGTTGGGTTCACCAAGAAAAATTGCTAGGTATTCTTCATGCACAATAGACACTTTCCTTTCACCAATGTAATAATGTATTAGTATATTCTAGATTATATAGAAACAACATATGTACAATTAAAAAAAACACAACATTAGAAATATTGTGAAATTCTGCAACATTGAATAGAACAGTAGCAGGTTGTACAGTCGATGCAAGAATTCCTTATCCTTTATAGAGTAAATGTGTTGGGAGCTGTACATTTTCTATTGTGCTCATGTAACACATCAACAATGAGAATAAAACATTATTGAATTGCACCACAAATCCAGTACATTCCTCTACTTGGCCTTTTCACCTAACACGTTTCAGGCATTGTTATCCTTTTCTATATTCTACAGTATGTTGAATTGGTCTCCATCAATATGTTTTCTTCTAAAATCTAGCTTTTTTTGGAAGGCCATGCATTCTTTCAATAAAGGATACTTTGCCGTATATATGTTGTACCTGACGAGGCAGAATATCCTCTTATGTGCATTGGGAACCACAAAGCTAATAATTATTTCCATTCTCAATAGATAATGAAATTCATATCTTCCTGCTATTCTGCACCTTACATGACTATTGCTATTCATGTCCACTGTCAATAGTGACAGACATTCTGCAAATGTGTTTCTTAATGGATATAAGTCCCAATGTATTTTACTATTGTGATCTCTAGACTTCTGACGTTGGGTACTTAACTGTATTCAGAGCATACAGAGTGTATTTTCTGCAGTCAAACAAAAGAAGGAATGCACATAAGTTTTATCAACCAGTAGGGAACCCTTGAATGCCATAGTAGATCAGGAAGCCGCTGGCTGTTTTCATATTTGCCTTACGTTTTGGAAGTAATAGACTGCAGAGAAGTCACATGATAAACACTAGCACAGAGTCAGGCAAGCCCATCAGAAATAGTTTAAACTGTACACAAATATATGTGTTTATTAGTTTAGATTGTGCGTTGTGAATGTATTTTATTGTGTAAAAATCAATTTTCTATATAATACTGTTTGCTGTACTTCTTTTTTCTTAGACTGGATTTTGCAGCTTTTACTGAATGTTCTGTTTTGTAAATAAGAAAAAATAAATAACGAAAGTTAAGGCTCAGTTTATAACTAGAGATGAGCGAACACCAAAATGTTCGGGTGTTCGTTATTCGGAACGAACTTCCCGTGATGCTCGAGGGTTCGTTTCGAACAACGAACCCCATTGAAGTCAATGGGCGACCAGAACATTTTTGTATTTCGCCGATGCTCGCTAAGGTTTTCATGTGTGAAAATCTGGGCAATTCAGGAAAGTGATGGGAATGACACAGTGACGGATAGGGCAGGCGAGGGGCTACATGTTGGGCTGCATCTCAAGTTCACAGGTCCCACTATTAAGCCACAATACCGGCAAGAGTGGCCCCCCCCCCCCTCCCAACAACTTTTACTTCTGAAAAGCCCTCATTAGCATGGCATACCTTTGCTAAGCACCACACTACCTCCAACAAAGCACAATCACTGCCTGCATGACACTCCACTGACACTTCTCCTGGGTTACATGCTGCCCAACCGACCCCCCTCCCCCCCACAGCGCACACCAAAGTGTCCCTGCGCAGCCTTCAGCTGCCCTCATGCCACGCCACACTCATGTCTATTTAGAAGTGCGTCTGCCATGAGGAGGAACCGCAGGCACACACTGCAGAGGGTTGGCACGGCTAGGCAGCGACCCTCTTTAATAGGGGCGGGGCGATAGCCCACAATGCTGTACAGAAGCAATGAGAAATATAATCCTGTGCCACCGCCATCAGGAGCTGCACACGTGGGCATAGCAATGGGGAACCCATGTGCCACACACTGTTCATTCTGTCAAGGTGTCTGCATGCCCCAGTCAGACTGGTAATATGCACCTTAACAGTAACCGCGTTGGTGGTAATGTGGTGGTGACTGCGGACCTAGTAGCACGGTTGTATTTTGTTGGTTTTCGGAATGTGGCCAGGATTAAGTAGGCCGTGGCGGGGGGATGGTGGGGGGGGCTCTCTTGTAGTGTCGGTAAAGGTGAAATTCTTGGACTGCCACCAGACGAACCAATGCAAAGGCATTTGCCAACAATGTTTTCCCTGTTGGAGGAGGAGGGGGTTGTTTTTGAGGCACTACGTGTCCTCTCCACGTGTCCGTGGTTATATGCACCTTAACAGTAACCGCGTTGGTGGTAATGTGGTGGTGACTGCGGACCTAGTAGCACGGTTGTATTTTGTTGGTTTTCGGAATGTGGCCAGGATTAAGTAGGCCGTGGCGGGGGGATGGTGGGGGGGCTCTCTTGTAGTGTCGGTAAAGGTGAAATTCTTGGACTGCCACCAGACGAACCAATGCAAAGGCATTTGCCAACAATGTTTTCCCTGTTGGAGGAGGAGGGGGATGTTTTTGAGGCACTACGTGTCCTCTCCACGTGTCCGTGGTTATATGCACCTTAACAGTAACCGCGTTGGTGGTAATGTGGTGGTGACTGCGGACCTAGTAGCACGGTTGTATTTTGTTGGTTTTCGGAATGTGGCCAGGATTAAGTAGGCCGTGGCGGGGGGATGGTGGGGGGGCTCTCTTGTAGTGTCGGTAAAGGTGAAATTCTTGGACTGCCACCAGACGAACCAATGCAAAGGCATTTGCCAACAATGTTTTCCCTGTTGGAGGAGGAGGGGGATGTTTTTGAGGCACTACGTGTCCTCTCCACGTGTCCGTTCCATGTCAGCAATAGTAGCACTCAAGACAGGCCCCAGTAACAATTCTGAAGCAGCAGTATAGCGGGAGCGCAGTCTTCGTTCCATGTAAGCAATAGTAGCACTCAGGACAGGCCCCATTAACAATTCTGAAGCAGCAGTATAGCGGGAGCGCAGTCTTCGTTCCATGTAAGCAATAGTAGCACTCAAGACAGGCCCCAGTAACAATTCTGAAGCAGCAGTATAGCGGGAGCGCAGTCTTCGTTCCATGTAAGCAATAGTAGCACTCAAGACAGGCCCCAGTAACAATTCCGAAGCAGCAGTATAGCGGGAGCGCAGTCTTCGTTCCATGTAAGCAATAGTAGCACTCAAGACAGGCCCCAGTAACAATTCCGAAGCAGCAGTATAGCGGGAGCGCAGTCTTAGTTCCATTTCAGTAGCCTTAGTATAGCCAAGGCACAAGTGACATTTATGTAGCTAAAGTGTAGGCCAACCCCACACACCTTTCTGTACCATGAGTGCAGGCGAAGAACATAGAAATTACTATGATTACACTGTAGGTGAGGGCCCCCAAAATTTGGTGTACCAACAGTACTAATGTACCTCAGTAAAAATTGGCCATGCCCAACCAAGATGGCAGGTGAATCGCTTTGGTTAATGTGGCTTAAGTGGTAACTAGGCCTGGAGGCAGCCCAGTGTAACGAAAAATTGGTTGAAGTTAAAGTTCCAACGCTTTTAAGAGCATTGAAACTTATAAAAATTGTTCTGAAAAATTATTTGAGTGAGCCTTGTGGCCCTAAGAAAAATTGCCCGTTCAGCGTGATTACGTGAGGTTTCAGGAGGAGGAGCAGGAGGAGGAGGAGGAGGAATATTAGACACAGATTGATGAAGCAGAAATGTCCCCGTTTTGGATGGTGAGAGAGAACGATGCTTCCATCCGCGGGTGCAGCCTACGTATTGCTTACGTATCGCTGCTGTCCGCTGGTGGAGAACAGAAGTCTGGGGAAATCCAGCCTTTGTTCATCTTGATGAGTGTTAGCCTGTCGGCACTGTCGGTTGACAAGCGGCTACGCTTATCTGTGATGATTCCCCCAGCCGCACTAAACACCCTTTCCGACAAGACGCTAGCCGCAGGACAAGCAAGCACCTCAAGGGCATACAGGGCTAGTTCAGGCCACGTGTCCAGCTTCGACACCCAGTAGTTGTAGGGGGCAGAGGCGTCACCAAGGATGGTCGTGCGATCCGCTACGTACTCCCTCACCATCCTTTTACAGTGCTCCCGCCGACTCAGCCGTGACTGGGGAGCGGTGACACAGTCTTGGTGGGGAGCCATAAAGCTGGCCAGGCCCTTAAAGACTGTTGCACTGCCTGGGATGTACATGCTGCTCGATCTACGCACATCCCCTGCTACCTTGCCCTCGGTACTGCGCCTTCTGCCACTAGCGCTGTCGGCTGGGAATTTTACCATCAGCTTGTCCGCAAGGGTCCTGTGGTATAGCAACACTCTCGAACCCCTTTCCTCTTCGGGAATCAGAGTGGGCAGGTTCTCCTTATACCGTGGATCGAGCAGTGTGTACACCCAGTAATCCGTCGTGGCCAGAATGCGTGCAACGCGAGGGTCACGAGAAAGGCATCCTAACATGAAGTCAGCCATGTGTGCCAGGGTACCAGTACGCAACACATGGCTGTCCTCACTAGGAAGATCACTTTCAGGATCCTCCTCCTCCTCCTCCTCCTCCTCCTCCTCAGGCCATACACGCTGAAAGGATGACAGGCAATCAGCCGGTGTACCGTCAGCAGCGGCCCAAGCTGTCTCTTCCCCCTCCTCCTCATCCTCCTCATGCTCCTCCTCCTCCTCCTGTACGCGCTGAGAAATAGACAGGAGGGTGCCCTGACTATCCAGCGGCATACTGTCTTCCCCCGCCCCCGTTTCCGAGCGCAAAGCAGCTGCCTTTATGGTTTGCAGGGAATTTCTCAAGATGCATAGCAGAGGAATGGTGACGCTAATGATTGTAGCATCGCCGCTCACCACCTGGGTAGACTCCTCAAAATTACCAAGGACATGGCAGATGTCTGCCAACCAGGCCCACTCTTCTGAAAGGAATTGAGGAGGCTGACTCCCACTGCGCCGCCCATGTTGGAGTTGGTATTCGACTATAGCTCTCCGTTGTTCATAGAGCCTGGCCAACATGTGGAGCGTAGAGTTCCACCGTGTGGGCACGTCGCACAGCAGTCGGTGCACTGGCAGCTTAAAGTGATGTTGCAGGGTGCGCAGGGTGGCAGCGTCCGTGTGGGACTTGCGGAAATGTGCGCAGAGCCGGCGCGCCTTTACGAGCAGGTCTGACAAGCGTGGGTAGCTTTTCAGAAAGCGCTGAACCACCAAATTAAAGACGTGGGCCAGGCATGGCACGTGCGTGAGGCTGCCGAGCTGCAGAGCCGCCACCAGGTTACGGCCGTTGTCACACACGACCATGCCCGGTTGGAGGCTCAGCGGCGCAAGCCAGCGGTCGGTCTGCTCTGTCAGACCCTGCAGCAGTTCGTGGGCCGTGTGCCTCTTATCGCCTAAGCTGAGTAGTTTCAGCACGGCCTGCTGACGCTTGCCCACCGCTGTGCTGCCACACCGCGCGACACCGACTGCTGGCGACATGCTGCTGCTAACACATCTTGATTGCGAGACAGAGGAGGAGGAGGAGGAGGAGGAGGGTGCTTTAGTGGAGGAAGCATACACCTCCGCAGATACCAGCACCGAGCTGGGGCCCGCAATTCTGGGGGTGGGTAGGACGTGAGCGGTCCCAGGCTCTGACTCTGTCCCAGCCTCCACTAAATTCACCCAATGTGCCGTCAGGGAGATGTAGTGGCCCTGCCCGCCTGTGCTTGTCCACGTGTCCGTAGTTAAGTGGACCGTGGCAGTAACCGCGTTGGTGAGGGCGCGTACAATGTTGCGGGAGACGTGGTCGTGCAGGGCTGGGACGGCACATCGGGAAAAGTAGTGGCGACTGGGAACTGAGTAGCGCGGGGCCGCCGCCTCCATGATACTTTTGAAGGACTCCGTTTCCACAACCCTATACGGCAGCATCTCAAGGCTGATGAATTTTGCGATGCGGACGGTTAACGTTTGAGCGTGCGGGTGCGTGGCGGCGTACTTGCGCTTGCGCTCGAACACTTGCGCAAGCGACGGCTGGACGGTGCGCTGAACTACACTGCTGGATGGGGCCGAGGACAGCGGAGATGAGGGTGTGGGTGCAGGCCATGAGGCGGTAGTGCCTGTGTCCTGAGAGGGGGGTTGCATCTCAGTGGCAGGTTAGGGCACAGGGGGAGAGGCAGGGGTGCAAACCGGAGGCGCTGAACGGCCTTCGTCCCACCTTGTGGGGTGCTTGGCCATCATATGCCTGCGCATGGTGGTGGTGGTGAGGCTGTTGGTGTTGGCTCCCCGGCTGAGCTTTGCGCAACAAAGGTTGCACACCACTGTTCGTCGGTCGTCAGGCGTCTCTGTGAAAAACTGCCAGACCTTAGAGCACCTCGGCCTCTGCAGGGTGGCATGGCGCGAGGGGGCGCTTTGGGAAACACTTGGTGGATTATTCGGTCTGGCCCTGCCTCTACCCCTGGCCCTGGCCACCGCACTGCCTCTTGCAACCTGCCCTGCTGATGCCCTTGACTCCCCCTCTGAAGACCTGTCCTCCTGAGTAAGCGTTGCACACCAGGTGGGGTCAGTCACCTCATCGTCCTGCTGCTCTTCCTCCGAATCCTCTGTGCGCTGCTCCCTCGGACTAACTGCCCTTACTACTACCTCACTGCAAGACAACTGTGTCTGATCGTCATCGTCCTCCTCACCCACAGAAAGTTCTTGAGACAGTTGGCGGAAGTCCCCAGCATCATCCCCCGGACCCCGTGAACTTTCGAATGGTTGGGCATCAGTGACTATAAACTCCTCTGGTGGGAAAGGAACCGCTGCTGCCCAATCTGAGCAGGGGCCCGAGAACAGTTCCTGGGAGTGTTCCCGCTCCTGAGCAGGTGTCATTGTAGTGGAGTGAGGAGGCTGGGAGGAAGGAGGAGCAGCAGACAGAGGATTCGGATTTGCAGCAGTGGACGGCGCAGAACTGCGTGTTGACGATAGGTTGCTCGAAGCACTTTCTGCCATCCAGGACAGGACCTGCTCACACTGCTCATTTTCTAATAACCGTCTCCCGCGTGGACCCATTAATTGGGCGATGAATGTGGGGACGCCAGAAACGTGCCTCTCTCCTAATCGCGCAGCAGTCGGCTGCGACACACCGGGATCAGGAGCTCGGCCTGTGCCCACACCCTGACTTGGCCCTCCGCGTCCTCGGCCGCGTCCACGTCCTCTAGGCCTACCCCTACCCCTCAGCATGCTGTATTACCAGTGATTTGATTTCACAGGCAGGAAATAAATTGGCGCAAGACTGCAGGCCAAATATAATTTTTTCCCTTTTTGGAAAACGAAAGGCCCCACTGCCTCTAGTGAATGAATAATCTAAGTTTAATAACTGTGCTGTGTCCCTGCTAATGTGTCACAGAACGTGAGGGTAGCAGAGTTATTATAACTCTGGCAGAGCAGGTATTTTTTTCCCAATTAAGGAAAGCAAATGGCGAAGCCAGCAGTAAAGCGTAGCTGGGTGCGTATGATTTAGCAATGTTGTTCACGCAGCTCACACGTGTCCACCGCCCGTAAGGACGGACAGAGGCTGGACAAATAGATTTGTTTTCAGTTTTTTCCCACCAAAAGGCAGCACTGCGTATATTCAATGAACATGAGAAGTTTAATAACTGTGCTGTGTCCCTGCTAATGTGTCACTGAACGTGAGGGTAGCAGAGTTATTATAACTCTGGCAGAGCAGGTATTTTTTTTCCCAATTAAGGAAAGCAAATGGCGAAGCCAGCAGTAAAGCGTAGCTGGGTGCGTATGATTTAGCAATGTTGTTCACGCAGCTCACACGTGTCCACCGCCCTTAGGACGGACAGAGGCTGGACAAATAGATTTGTTTTCACTTGTTTTTCCACCAAAAGGCAGCACTGCGTATATTCTATGAATAATAACTGTGTTGTGGCCCTGCCTATACAATTCTTTCCCTGCAGTATCAATGGAGGGTGGAATGCTCTGCAGAGGCGATTTTGAGAAGCCCAAAAAAAATGCAGCACAGCTAACAGCAGCCTGGACAGTACTGCACACGGATAAATATGGCCCTAGAAAGGACCGTTGAGGTTCTTGAAGGCTACACTCACTCCTAACACTCTCCCTGCCTATGCAGCACTTCTGTCCCTAATGCCAGGTGCAACGCTCTGCAGAGCCGATTTTGAGAAAAAAAAAATGCCACTGCTAACAGCAGCCAACACACAGCTATCAGTGGCCCTAATAAGGACCTTTGGGGGGTCTTGAAGCCTACACTAACTACCAATTCTTTCCCTACAGCAGCTCCGGTATAAACAGCACTGTCCCTCATCTAACTCACCAGGCATCTGAAGCGAGCCGCGGGAGGGGCCGACTTTTATATTAGGCGAACACCTGATCTCGCCAGCCACTCACAGCAGGGGGGTGGTATAGGGCTTAAACGTTGCAGGGGGAAGTTGTAATGCCTTCCCTGTCTTTCAATTGGCCAGAAAAGCGCGCTAACGTCTCAGGGAAGGAAGTGAAAGTAACCAGAACACCGCATGGTGTTCGTTACGAATAACGAACATCCCGAACACCCTAATATTCGCATGAATATCAAGCTCGGACGAACGCGTTCGCTCATCTCTATTTATAACTGATCTATGGTTTATGTTCATTACAGAAACTAAAGCATAATGGTGTGATGGAAATGGATCTGAATGATCATTGATAGATCCCATTGCCTTTACAGGGATATGGAAGGTTCAATCAAGGTTTCCGTTCTTCTCACAACAAAAATCGTTCTGCATTCTAGTCATCAAAAGTGATCGGAGTCTTGGTGGAGTTACCAAACGTAGATGTGAACATAGCCTCAATGTCATGTTTTATTAGACATACTAAATATTCTGTTTAGAGTTCATCTGTCAAAGTTAGAGTTATTTTGATGCCATCTTCTACTTTTGCCTGTCATGTCAGGTAGGACTAGTTTGCACAACAAGACATGACAAGTTTTGGATCTGAAGATGGAGCTAAACCAGTAGCAGGTTATACATATCATTTCGGAATGACTAGTAATAGTAGTACTGAGCATAGCGAGGTAATGAACAATGAGCAATTGCCACAAAAAAGTTTACTCCACTATGACTCAGGATCGGCGGCTCCCAAGGCCCCTGTGCCAGCGCCACCAGCCCTGTTCTTCCTTGCTAGGGATGCGGCGGGCGCTGCCCCACACTGTGTCCTTCTTAAATCCCCGCCTGCTGAAAGAGCTTCAGAGAAGACCAGGGAGAAGACAGGCTAGATGTGCATGAGCCCCGGCAGCTGAGGAGGGAGAGGTGAGTATAATTTTTTTTTTAACACATTCAAGGGATGATTTTTCAGGGAAGGGCTTATATTTAAAGCCCTTCCCTGAAAATCCTTGCAGGGCTTGCCAGCAGCTGATTGCTTTTAATGGGGCTGCAGAAGTGCCGTTCCCATTGAAAGCAATGGGAGAAGATCACAATTCTCTGCCACAGCTGTGACAGGGGATTATTTACTCCCTGCACAGATGAAGAAATCCTCTGCCACAGTGTTCAGTGACAAGGGGCCTCCCCGCGGGGAATATTTACACGGCAGAGGCGGAGAGGTGAGTATATATATATATATATATATGTATTTTTTATCTTATTTTTTTACACAAATAGAGATGATTTTCAAGGAAGGGCTTATATTTAAAGCCTTCCCCGAAAATCACTGC
The DNA here is from genome assembly GCF_035609145.1 of Eleutherodactylus coqui. Lineage (NCBI taxonomy): Eukaryota > Metazoa > Chordata > Amphibia > Anura > Eleutherodactylidae > Eleutherodactylus > Eleutherodactylus coqui. The sequence continues at coordinate 125,031,987 of NC_089846.1, forward strand.
AGAGGTTGCCGGCAGCCCATTGCTTGCAATGAAGCTGACGGCAGCAGCTGCGCCCCATTGAAGACAACGGGCACGGTCCTGCATTCATGGCACATGCACATGCTCATGCGAATGCACCCTTATTGAGGCTTTTGCATGCTGACTAGAGATGAACGAACGTACTCGGTAAGGGCGATTTCGCAATCGAGCACCGCGATTTTCGAGTACTTCACTACTCGGGTGAAAAGTACTCGGGTGCTCTGTGGGTGAGCGGGGGGTTGCAGCGGGGAGTGGGGGGGAGAGGGAGAGAGAGAGGGCTCCCCCTGTTCCCTGCTGCTACCCCCCACTCCCCTCTGCAACCCCCCGCCCCACAGCGCACCCGAGTACTTTTCACCCGAGTAGTGAAGTACTCGAAAATCGCGGTGCTCGATTGCGAAATCGCCCTTACCGAGTACGTTCGCTCATCTCTAATGCTGACCTCTTTTTTGTCTATTTCTCTATCTGTGTAGACTCTTGTTCTTCTGTTAGATGGTTAATAAGTATTAAGATTAATTTGATTGTAATATCCTTTTTTTACACTTAGTAACTTTTTACTTATCTACATAACTCTAAAAACTCCAAATAAATATAATTGAAAAAAAAAAAACTTGGAGCAGGAGCTCTCTATAGATGCATTCCGCTTGGTCTGCATGTTAACCACACCTAACAAGACTTGTTTTTTTTTTTCGTTTCATAATGCCGTGATGTTTGATATTTTTGTTATAAGGACATTTCTTACGCTAAAGTTGCATATCTCCGTAAATGTACATACTTGATTGAAAAATATTAACCAAACTAGAAAAACAATTTTGTTCACATACTTGCTATACTGGCTTCCCCCCAATCCGTCGTAATGATTTCTCTAGTTCAATTGAGTACTATTTTTCAGGGAGTAATGATGTTTAAATGTTGTTTGGCCCTTTACGCAGTACCCTACTGACACATCGTACTGATTGAAAGTCCAAGAACTGCTAATTATAATAGCTGTGGGGCTGTCAATCAGTGTGATATAACTCTAGAAAGATTACTCTTAGCAAATATAGCAGAGAACCGTTAAAGTACAGGAACTTATACTGTAACTAATACATTTTCAGCCAGCTCAGTATTAAGTAATTCAGCTTACCAAATGATTAGTACCGGAAGCTGTGAACTGTAATTTACACATTGAGAAAGGTGAATGTTTCTGTTATATTTTTCATCTCAATTAACTATTGTTTGACTCTGTGTTTGCAGGATTAGACATTTATTTTTGGAGAATGTTTAATTCTTCTTGATTCATACTCGAATTTTACTATTCAATATTGACAGTGTGTTTGTGATAGAATATTTTTTTGCGAAATTTATAAATGTAAATTAACCCAAAAGCTTCCTAAATGTTATTTTTTATAATTGGTGTGAACAGCTCGACATAGTCCTCCAAAATACACTGCACACTCGAGTTACATTATTATGACGTCCTCCTACTTTCAACGTCCTCAGCATGAAGGAAGTGACATGTCATGGGTTGGCTTGGAGGGTATATAAGGTGTGCAAAATGCTGTCTGCTCACATATTACTCGTTGTTGTCATGAGGGGAATGGGCGATTTATCAGGTTTGTGAAAAGTGATGATTATTGGCTTTCAGGCCAAGGGTTGCTAGTAGAGATGAGCGAGCATACTCAGTAAGGCGATATAATCGAGAGAGCATCGCCTTTTTCGAGTACCTGCTGGCTTGTCCCTGAAGATTCGGGAGGGGGGGGGGGCGGGGGTGAGCGGGGGGTTGCAGAGGGAATCGGGAGGGAGAGCGAGAGGGGGATCTCACTCTCCTCCCGGCTCCCCCTCGCTGCCCCCGACCCCTGCACCCCGCCGAATCTTCATGAACAAGCCAGCAGGTACTCGAAAAAGGCGATGCTCTCTCGAGTATATCGCCTTACCGAGTATGCTCGCTCATTTCTAGTTGCTAGTAATTCTCAAACAGCACAGTTTGTGAACTGTTTGCATGCTGCTGGGGTGAAAGTGTATCATGAGTGTACAAATGGCACCATTAAGAATAATTGAAGTGGAAACTGTGGAGTACCACGTGCCGTTGATATGAGAGTTGAACGAGCTATGAAGATGTGCAGAAGAGGATGGATAAGCTACAGTGGAGAAGCTCACTATGAAAATGAACTGGGGGGCTACCAGATGTGTGTCTAAAACTACAGTTCAGCGCACCCTACTGCATATGGGGGTCCGAGCAGACAGATGATCACTGCACCTATTATAACGAAGGTGCATCAGAAGAAAGGCTTCAATTTGTATAGCAATATCAGAAATGGACAACGGCTGATTGGCAAGGATTTCTCTTCTCTGATAAGTTATGTTTTCTGCTTAATTGAACCGGAAGGATGTTGCCATTTCAGGTGAGAAATATAGAGAACAAACACCCTGCAACCATTGCTAGAAGAACACAAGCTGGTGGCAGCAGTGTTATGGTTCAGGGAATTCTTTCATTGCATTCTCTAGCACACTCATCCATGTGGAAGGCACTCTGAACCAATTTGGCTGTGAATCCATCCATTTAGTTCACGTACACCTATACATGCTTGGACAGATGGAATCTTTCTACAAGACAATGTGACTTGTCATGTGATTAGAAATGTCCAACAGTGGTTGGAAGAGCTTGACCAAGATTTCCAAGTACTTTTCTGGCCCCCTAAATTCTCAGACTGGAGCCCAATTGAGCATCTGCAACACTATTTCAGTCGTTGTGTTTCCTATATGGATCCTCCCCTGAGTACCCTCCAGCAACTGAGGGATGCACTGCAGCCAGCATGACTCCAGATACCTGAGATAATCTACCAGCACATTATTGAGTCACTCCCAACTTATCTGGTGGTCATAGTGTGACTCGACTCTGTATAATGTTAATATTATACCCAGCACACATATTCTTTGTGGTACCTATAGGTTGCTATCATATGGCAGAGTTTATCGCCTGCACACGCAGGCAAACAAATGCTGATGGCAGCCAGCACCTTGTCATAGTGATTGAACTGACCGGTGCGGACTGCAGTTAGCATTTTTCTGCCTGTGTTTTGCAAGAGAGAAATGCTATGTGTAAGAGCAGCTTATAAAGACATGGATAGATTTTAAGTACCGAACTGCAGCTAATATACAAATGAGTACATTGAGCTGCATGCAATCTTGGGGACTGCATCTCTCAATTACAGTTATAAGCAATCATTAGCACTACAAAAAGTTTCAGCCTAACCTTAGCCTAACATGATGTCAAGGAGGTATTTTCTAAAATCAAGAAACTGCATAGGAGTATCTGTTTAAGGGCTCCTTCACATGGGCGCTGCAATATATGTTGGAGGGGATGAAGGTTGGAGAGTGAGGTATTTATAAGGGATGGTATGTTTTACATGGTACTGTATGTTGGAGTCAGGGAAAAACACTGATATGTTGGCATGACCTTGTAGGCCTCCTGCAGATGGCCGGGTTTGATCCTGCTGCGAGAATTCTTGTGGCGGGATGCGAGCTGTGCCCCTGCAGTGACCGCCGCGGCTCACCTGCTCCGACGTCTCCTCTGCTCTGCTATGTGCCGGCTCCCGCCCAGCCGGCATATGTGCAGAGCAGAGCTGGCACGTCAGCCGTGACGTTTCTGTGCGGGTCTCTGCGAGGCTCGCACAGAAGTAGGGCATGCCGCGATTTGTTTACCGTGCAAGTTTTCACACAGTTAAATTTCGGCTGTCTGCATAGGATTGCATTATCTAATGCAAATCTAAGGCAGTGGGCACGGGCGGGAATTCTGCGGGAAATGCCGCAGCGGAATTTCCACCCCTGTGCAGGAAGCCTTATGCACTTTTTGTGTTTTAAAAGGAGTATCTCTTTATTAGATAACCAGTATGAAACGCCAAGCGTTTCTAAGCACATGCGCCTCTTCCTCATTCTCGCTGGATACGTGTCTAAAAGGTCGCGCCAACCTATCAGTGTTTTTCCCTGACCCACACATTGTATCACTGGCCAACCCTAATGGGTTGCACAGTCACTGTGTGGGCAGCACCTCTAACTCTATGCACATAACTAGAGATGAGCGAGCGTACTCGGAAAAGCACTACTCGCTCGAGTAATTTGCTTTATCCGAGTATCGCTGTGCTCGTCCCTGAAGATTCGGGTGCCGCTGCGGCTGACAGGTGAGTCGCAGCGGGGAGCAGGGGAGAGCGGGGCGGGAGAGAGGGAGAGAAAGATCTTACCTCCGTTCCTCCCCGCTCTCCCCTGCAGCTCCCCGCTCCGTGCCGGCACCCGAATCTTCAGGGACGAGCACAGCGATACTCGGATAAAGCAAATTACTCGAGCGAGTAGTGCTTATCCGAGTACGCTCGCTCATCTCTACACATAACCTTTTTTCCACCAAAAAAGGAATCACTTATAGAAAACCCCACCGGACTGTTCTTTGCACTGGACCCCATCAAAGTAGCTCCACCTCCTACTCTTCTTTTCACCATTATTATTCACACCGTATGTTGGAGGAACTGAAGGGAGGATCACTAAGTGTTATGCATGGGACTATACATTTTTTACGTGAGACCGTATGCCGGAAAAGTAGTGAGCAGTGATTTTTATTTGGTAACTTTGAGTTTGGATGTAAGAAAAGAAATCCACTGCAAAGAATCTGTGGCAAAATCTGAATACATTGCATACAGATTTTATTGCAGATTGCTTTGTGGACTCCCTGCAAATGCCATCCTTCCCTCTGCTAACGGTGAAATCTATATCGAAAAGCTGCAGCATTTCTGCAGCAGAATAAGCATGTTGCATGTTTGAACATGTCCTAGACTCTTTTTGTGATTAACTCTTTGGCTGATATACTCTGGCTTCCTAGTATTGACCTTGGTTGGTTTTGACTTTGTCACCTGTTTGGTTCACCTATTAGTGGCTAATCCTGTGATGCACAGCAGGGGTTGATAGAAACAAAAGCCACATCCCTCAACAAGACTTTAAAGGGTCAAATCCTGCATTCCTTAGGGGGTGCTAGAGTAGTTTTCTCAAGTTTGAATGTGAATGTGCCTCTAGCTAGACAGGCTAATTCCTTGACATTAAAGTGACAGAAACATTAAAGAATATGTACAGTATATATCTAGTCCAAGTGGCTGCCACAATTTTCTAACTACCTAATGCGCTGCACTGTGACTGGCTAGCCAGAAAGCAAGTATATTGCATTGTAAGGGTTCAGTCACACGAGCGTTTTTTGGTCTGATCTGCAGATGCACTTGCGATCTGTAGATCTATAGACAAAATGCATCCCAATGGGATCGGTCACATGTCTTTTTATGCAGATGTGTGATAAGTTATAGAACACAACGATTCGCAGAACGTGCCTATCTGCGTTCTGCGCATCGTTGTGTTCTATATATGTGCTCAATGGGGCCGGCGGCAGCAGCGCCGACCCCATTAGGAACATATACTAAGGATTATTCTCCTCTGCCACGGCTGTGGCAGAGAAGAACGATGTTCGCCCATTGAATTCAATGAAGCCCGCAATACAGCCATCTCCATTGAAAGCAATGGGCTGCCGACAAGCACTGGATGAATTTTCGGGAAGGGCTTAAAATATAAGCTCTTCCCTGAAACCCATCCTGAAAATGTGTAAAAAAAAAGAAAAAATTACTCACCTTTTTCCTGCAGCCGGAGTTCAGCCGCGTTTCCTGAACTGCTCTCTGTAGTATTCAGCAGGCGGGGATTTAAAATCCCCACCTGCTGAATGGGCTGCCTCTGATTGGTCACAGCCCTCACCAAACAGAAGCAGCTCTCACTCACCCATTCATGAATTCATGAATGGGTGAGTGAGAGCTGCCTCTGATTGGCTGAGTGCAGGGACCAATCAGAGGCAGCTCTCAGCTGTCACTCAATAGCTGAGAGCTGCCTCTAATAAGTCCCTGCACTCAGCCAATCAGAGGCAGCACTCACTCACCCATTCATGAATTCATGAATGGGTGAGTGAGAGCTGCCTCTGATTGGTGAGGGCTGTGACCAATTAGAGGCAGCCCATTCAGCAGGCGGGGATTTTAATTCCCCGCCTGCTGAATATTACAGAGAACAGTTCAGGAGAACTGCCGGCCGGACGCGGCTGAACTCCGGCTGCAGGAAAAAGGTGAGTATACTTTTTTTTTAACACATTTTCAGGATGGTTTTCAGGGAAGGGCTTATATTTTAAGCCCTTCCCCTAAAATTCATCCAGCGCTTGCCGGCAGCCCATTGAATTCCCAATTGTATTGCCGGCTCTATTGAATTCAATGGGCGAACATCGTTCTCCTCTGTCACAGCTGTGCCACCACTGTGGCAGAGGATAGCGGGCAGCGCTCCTTTGATCGGGGCCCTTTCACTGAAAACACTGCTAGATGCAGATTTTTCTGTGAATCGTCGGCCCCAGTCACGCGATTTGTGGATGCGCATCTCTTATGCAATCCGCAAATCGCGCAAAAAAACGCCCGTGAGACTGAGGCCTCAGGCTAACACTACCAATGCACTCTGTGGATTAAGTAGTCTGAAGATTACAGCAGCCATCCTGGAGAGCCGAAAACAGGACCTAGAACCAATGGGTCGGAAGGACTACAGAGAAACATAACCACTTCCTACCCCCTATGGTTCTAGGACACAGTTTTGTCTCAAAGCCAGAGGGTTGCTTTAAGATTTAAGTAAATTGTCCTCCGTTTTTGTCTATGTTTTACTATTTCCAAATATTTTTTAATTGTTCTGTTATATAACTATTTAAATAATACAATGTGTCTATTTAAATGCAAATTTCAAAACAATATTTTAAAATCCAAAAATATAAAAGTAAACCTTGGCTTTTTTTTCTTCCTCTCTGTTTTTCATGTGCAACAAACGTGTTACTGACTCAGTCAGTCAGTGTTTTAGTGGACGCATACCGATGTAAAAATGTTTTTTTAATCCTCTTTAATTCTGAATTTTTAAAACTTCTTTATAACTCAGCCATGATCAAGCAATTCTTCTAGCAATAAGGTAAAACTAATCCTTTAACTTGAGGATTATGATTAGGGGAAGGCTTAACTAAAAGTTGTCAGATAAAATCTGAAAAGAGGAAATATAATTTTCAGTAATAATTTGACTAAAATAACCTATATAATACCTCCTGACTGCACTTTTACAGCACTTGCTACTTCATAAATATCCAGTTATCAGATTTTTTTCTGGTTTAGAAACACGATACTTTCAGATACTCTATTAGGCCTCGTTCACATGAGCGTCGTTTGGCAGCGCTGCACAGATGTGCAAAAAATGCATGAACGAAGCTCCATGCCCTTTGCTTTCAATGGGGCAGCCGCTGCTGCTGGCAGCCCCATTGAAAGCAATGGGATGCAGGCACCAACCGCAGTGATTTTCGGGATAGGGCTTGAAATATAACCCCTTCTCTGAAAATCATGACTAGCTTGTGTAAAAATAAAAAATATATATATACTCACATCTCCGCTGCTGTCGTTGCTCATCGCATCTACCTGCTTGGTCCCTGGCAATGCTCTGAAGCTCTTTCAGCAGGACGGGATTTAAAATCCCCACCTCCTTAAAGGGCTGTTTCTGCTTGGCTGAGTGCTCAGCCAATCATTGAATGACAGCTGAGCGCTGCCTGTGATTGGCTGAGCACTGTAACCAATCACAGGCAGTGCTCAGCTGTAATTCAATGAATGGCTGAATGTGGCCTGTGATTGGCTGAGCGTTCAGCTAATCAGACACAGCCATTTCGGAAGCTGAAACAGCTTCAGTACAGTGCCAGGCAAGTGGCTAGATGAGCTGAGACCCGACAGCGACAGAAAGGTGAGTGTATATTTGAAAATTATTTTTAGATAAGCTTTTTTTTTTTTTTTTTTTTTAAAGCAATGGGCTGCAGGCACCAACCGCAGTGATTTTCATGGAAGGGCTTGAAATATAAACCCTTCCCTGAAAATCATGCCTAGCTTGTGTAAAAAAAAAAAATATATATATATATATATATACTGACCTCTCCCCTGCTGTCGTGGCTAGGCACGTCTAGCCGCTTGGTACCCAGCACTGCTCTGAAGCTCTTTCAGCAGACGGGGATTTAAAATCTCGACCTCCTTAAAGGGCTGTGTCTGATTGGCTGAGCGCTCAGCCAATCACAGGCAGCACTCAGCCATTCATTGAATGACAGCTGAGCCCTGCCTGTGATTGACTGAGCGTTGTGAGCAATCACAGGCAGCACTCAGCTGTCATTTTCCAGCTTCTCTGTACTGTAGATGGTCCACATGCACGCCGTCAGATATGCACAGTATATCTGACCCTGCTTTTACACGATCTTTGCACAATGTCACATGGAAGCCATCCGCGCGGAATCCGCACAAAAATTGAGCATGCAGTAATTTTTCATCCACAATCAGAAACCGCAATTGGTTTCCACTTTTGTGCATGAAGAATAACTTTTCCATAACATGCTATGGAGGGTCTTTGCTGCAGAGCCCTGAGTCGGATGCCCGCCCTGGATTCCGCAGCAAAAACCTGACTGTGTGCATGAGGTCTTAGGGATTTCTAATTCAATAGAGGGTGTTTTTCATTTGTATTGCCCATCGCTTATATTGGAGAGCATCTACAAACAGCATTAGAAGAACCAACATGTCTTTGCATTGTATGGACAACCAACTGATTTAAATGGATACCTTACAATCCTTTCCTAAGCATGCAGTGGTGACACAAGATAATTGAATATTTGCTGCCAACCTTCTCTGCAGATTACAACTTATCACTGCCTGTGAACACCTTATTGTCAACCTATAGATCAACGTATATGTTTCTAAGAAAATAAGGGTTTCCGAAGCAAACAAACCCTTTATCCACAGTTTGCACACAATTTTATTAAGTTCTAAAGATGTGCTGGTGACCTAGAGACTAAATTTATTATGTGTCTTGATGATAATCCAGATCATTGAATGTTAAAAGTGTAGTGATATGTGCTAGAGGTCAGAAGCTCCATTTGTCTGATACATATCTCCAAATAACATTTAAAGCCTCCATAATGTTAAACAGCACAATTCTGCAGCTTCATACTTGACCTCTCTTTAGTTGCTGGACAGTTCCAGTCAATCTCTGAAGTGAACAGCTGAGTAATTGAAAGCAGACTGGTTGCTATGTGCAGTACATGCTACTTGACATTGATTAGTAAAAACTATAATTGTTACTTAGGCAATTTATTTGTGCAACCACATTATCACAAATGCCTCATCTGTTTAGATTAAAGCTGTGGTCCGACCAGAAACTTATTAGCACCTCATCCTGCATCCTTAGTATGAATAGTCCAGAAATGAATTTATGTGGGAAAATTTGTTATAATCAGTGCGCGAACTGAACCAGTAGAGCCTTATTTTAGGTTGATGCTAACTAAAAGTTTGGATCGACGAGAACTTCGATATCAGGCAGTTCTTTTCGCCAAACTGGAAGTTCATAAAAACCCCTAAAACTAGTATTGAACAATGTCTAAGGGTGGCTTCATACGAACATGTGCGTGTGCCGTACATAGGTCTACACAAAAGTGCGCACCCATGTATGTGCGCACACAAGCGTGAATGCAGATCTGTGCTCATTGCCTTCAATGGGGCTGCGGCTGCTGCCGATGACCCCATTAAAGGCAATGGGCTGCCAGCAACCCCTGCAGTGATTTCCGAGGAAGGACTTTAAATGTAAGCCCTTACCTAAAAATCATCCCTGTTTGTGTAAAAAAAAAAAAAAAAAAATATATATATATATATATATATATATATATACTCACCTCTCCGCCACTGCCATGTAAATATTCCCCACAGGGAGTTCCCTTGTCACTGAACACTGTCAGTGCCGAGAGGACTCCCTGCGTGGAGTAAAGAATCCCCTGCCACAGCTGTGACAGCTGTGGCAGAGGATTTCTTCATCTCCATAGGGAGTAAAGAATCCCCTGCCACAGCTGTCATAGCTGTGACAGCTGTGGCACAGGATTTCTTTATCCCTGCGGGGAGTAAAGAATCCCCTGCCACAGCTGTCACAGCCGTGGCAGAGGATCACGATGTTCTCTCATTGCTTTCAATGGGATCGGCACTTCTGTAGTCCCATTGAAAGCAATGGACTGCTGGACAGTCCTGCAGGGATTTTTGGGGAAGGGCTTTAAATATAAGCTCGTTCTTAAAAATTATCCCTAGAATGTGTTTAAAATTTTAAAAAAAACTATACTTACCTCTCCTCAGCTGTCGAGGCTCAGGCGCGTCTACCCAGTCTTCTCCCTGTACTTTTCCCTGTAAATCCCCGCCTGCAGAAAGAGCTTCAGAGTAGCGCAGGGAGAAGACAGGCTAGACGTGCCTGAGTCCCGGCAGCTGAGGAGAGATGAGTATAATTTTTTTTTTATTTCTAACACATTGTAGGGATGATTTTCAGGGAAGGGCTTATATTAAAAAAGCCCTTCCCTGAAAATCCCTGTAGGGCTTGCCAGCAGCCCATTGCTTTTAATGGGACTGCAGAAGTGCCGGTCCCATTGAAAGCAATGGGAGAACATTGCGATCCTCTGCCACAGCTGTCACAGCTGTGGCAGAGGATTCTTTACTCCCTGCTGCAATGAAGAAATCCTCTGCCACAGCTGTCACACCTGTCACAGCTGTGGCAGGGGATTCTTTACTCCCCGCAGAGATGAAGAAATCCTTTGCTACACCTATCAGAGCTGTGACAGCTGTGGCAGGGGATTTTTTACTCCCCGCAGGGATTCCTTTTGACATTGATCACTGTGACAGTGCTGTCACAGTGTTCAGTGACAAGGGTTCTCCAGCTGGGGAATATTGACACGCACCACGGATCTATGGTGCACGCATGTCCTATGTTTTGCAGGTACGTGCATTTGCATGCCTGTAAAACACGGACACGTGAACACACCATAGGGAACCAATGTACGCACATAAACACACTTGTGTGAAGCCACCTTAAAAGTGTGCTGCTGGTAGTTGCAGTCCTTCAATGGATATGGCTCAGAGGTTAACACTGTTGCCTTTCAGCACTTGTTCCTATCCTCCTCTTAGAACTTAGTCCCATGGGCGCATCGGTGCCCGTGTTCCTGCACTAAAAGACGGCCGCACTGCAGATGTGGACGAATCTACTCAGCACCGGAAGAAAGAACATGTGACCGGTGACCGGCTCCATTGCCGGTCATGTGTTCTTTCTTCCGGCGCTGCAGAGAGACGTCTGTCCTGAAGTGCGGCCATCATCTTTCTGCAGTAACATGGGCGCCGATGTGACTAAGCCCTGAAGTAGGAAAATGGTAGAAGAAGCATGGTGGCTTGGTTATTAGCACTGTTGCCTTGCAACAATATCTGCATGTCGTTGCATGTTCTCTTTCTATTTCTTATTCTTGTTCTCCTGTTTCCTTTCCCTTTTCAAGGAAGGAAGAAGAAGAATGGTGGCTCAGTGAATAGCATTGGCTTGCAGTCTTGGGGTCCTAGGTTTAAATATGACCAAGGACAATATTTGTATGGAGTTTTTATGTTCTCTTTTTTCCTCCTCCACCTCCTCCTCCCTCCTTCTCCATGACAGATGGAGCCAGAGGTGGCTCATTTTTTCTATAAAAATAGCTTTTATTGAACTTATTAAACAGGTTATGCTCCAAAGGAGTGTTCTTATATTTTAACGTTATATAAAAAATGGGTGGCATAACCTCTCTCACTTAACAAGATAATATTTTAAAAGCAACAATATGTCTCATCACTTAGAGTTTTTCGTCAACATATACATCTTCCACTGTCCTTGTTGTACATCACTTTCAGCTTTGAGACCTTTATGTCCAAGCTACTCTGCATAGCCTTTATGAATCTAACCCAAATTTTCACTGTCTAGGGCCTTCAACATGGCACCCATGACACCTCATAGAATCATAGAATGGTAGAGTTGGAAAGGACCTCTAGGGTCGTTGGGTCCAACCCCCTGCTCAGTTCAGGATTTACTAAATCAATCCAGACAGATATTTGTCCAGCTTTTGTTTGAACACTTCCATTGAATGAGAATTCACCCTCACTGTCAGAAAGTTTTTTCTAATATCTAATTTGTGTCTTCTCCCTTTCAGTTTCCTACCATTGCTTCTAGTCTTGCCTTATGCAAATCAGAATAGGGCTGATCCCTCTGCAGTGTGACAAGCCTTCAAATATTTGTAGACTGCTATTAAGTCTCCTCTCAGCCTTCTTTTTTCCAATCTAAACATTCCCAGATCTTTTAACCGTTCTTCATAGGACATGATTTGCAGACCGCTTACCATCTTGGTAACTCTTCTCTGAACTTGCTCCGGTTTGTCTATATCTTTTTTAAAGTGGGGTGCCCAGAACTGGACACAGTATTCCAGAAGAAGTCTGACTAAGGAAGAGTAGAGGGTAGAAATGAGCGAGCACCAAAATGCTCGGGTGCTCGTTACTCGGGACGAAATTTTCGCGATGCTCGAGGGTTCGTTTCGAGTAACGAACCCCATTGAAGTCAATGGGCGACTCGAGCATTTTTGTATATCGCCGATGCTCGCTAAGGTTTCCATTTGTGAAAATCTGGGCAATTCAAGAAAGTGATGGGAACGACACAGCAACGGATAGGGCAGGCGAGGGGCTACATGCTGGGCTGCATCTCAAGTTCCCAGGTACCACTATTAAGCCACAATAGCGGCAAGAGTGGGCCCCCCCCCCCTCCCAACAACTTTTACTTCTGAAAAGCCCTCATTAGCAATGCATACCTTAGCTAAGCACCACACTACCTCCAACAAAGCACAATCACTGCCTGCATGACACTCCGCTGCCACTTCTCCTGGGTTACATGCTGCCACCCCCCCCCCCCCCCCCGCACGACGCAGTGTCCACAGCGCACACCAAAGTGTTCCTGCGCAGCCTTCAGCTGCACTCATGCCACACCACCCTCATGTCTATTTATAAGTGCGTCTGCCATGAGGAGGAACACACTGCAGAGGGTTGGCACGGCTAGGCAGCGACCCTCTTTAAAAGGGGCAGGGCGATAGCCCACAATGCTGTACAGAAGAAATGAGAAATATAATCCTGTGCCACCGCCATCAGGAGCTGCACACGTGGGCATAGCAATGGGGAACCTATGTGCCACACACTATTCATTCTGTCAAGTTGTCTGCATGCCCCAGACAGACCGCGTTTTTTTATAAATAGTGTGCACCCACAGCATAGGTGGCTCCCTGGAACCCACCGGCTGTACATAAATGTATCCCATTGCATTGCCCATCACAGCTGAGGTAATGTCATGTTTAATGCAGGTGGGCTTCGGCCCACACTGCATGCCCCAGTCAGACTGGGGTTCTTTAGAAGTGGACACATGCAGTTACAACTCCCTGTGGACCCACAGCATGGGTGGCTCCCTGGAACCCACCGGCGGTACATAAATATATATCCCATTGCAGTGCCCAGCACAGCTGATGTAACGTCAGCTTTAATGCAGGTGGGCAAAAAATTAATTGGATTACACTGTAGGCGAGGGCCCCAAAAAATTGGTGTACCAACAGTACTAATGTACGTCAGAAAAATCGCCCATGCCCAACCAAGAGGGCAGGTGAAACCCATTAATCGCTTTGGTTAATGTGGCTTAATTTGTAACTAGGCCTGGAGGCAGCCCAGTTAAAATAAAAATTGGTTCAGGTGCAAGTTTCAACACTTTAATGAGCATTGAAATGTATAAAAATTGTTTACAAAAATTATATAACTGAGCCTTGTGGGCCTAAAAAAAATTGCCTGTTTGGCGTGATTACATCAGGTTTCAGGAGGAGGAGCAGGGGAAGGAGGATGAATATTATACACAGATTGATGAAGCTAAAAGGTCCACGTTTTTGATGGTGATAGAGAACGATGCTTCCATCCGCGGGTGCAGCCTACATATTGTTTGCGCTAGCGACGGCTGGACGGTGCGCTGAGAGACATTGGTGGATGGGGCCGAGCACAGCGGAGGTGAGGGTGTGGGTGCAGGCCAGGAGACGGTAGTGCCTGTGTCCTGAGAGGGGGGTTGGATCTCAGTGGCAGGTTGGGGCACAGGGGGAGAGGCAGCGGTGCAAACCGGAGGCGGTGAACGGCCTTCGTCCCACCTTGTGGGGTGCTTGGCCATCATATGTCTTCGCATGCTGGTGGTGGTGGCTCCCCGGCTGATCTTGGCACGACAAAGGTTGCACACCACTGTTCGTCGGTCGTCTGCACTCTCAGTGAAAAACTGCCAGACCTTTGAGGACCTCGGCCTCTGCAGGGTGGCATGGCGCGAGGGGGCGCTTTGGGAAACAGTTGGTGGATTATTCGGTCTGGCCCTGCCTCTACCCCTGGCCACCGCACTACCTCTTCCAACCTGCCCTGCTGCTGCACTTGCCTTCCCCTCTGAAGACCTGTCCTCAGTAGGCGTAGCAAACCAGGTGGGGTCAGTCACCTCATCGTCCTGCTGCTCTTCCTCCGAATCCTCTGTGCGCTCCTCCCTCGGACTTACTCCAATTACTACTACATGAGTGATAGACAACTGTGTCTCATCGTCATCGTCCTCCTCACGCACTGAAAGCTCTTGAGACAGTTGCCGGAAGTCCCCAGCCTCATCCCCCGGACCCCGGGAACTTTCCAAAGGTTGGGCATCGGTTACGACAAACTCCTCCAGTGGGAGAGGATTCGGAACCATTGCTGCCCATTCTGGGCAGGGGCCCGAGAACAGTTCCTGGGAGTCTGCCTGCTCCTCAGAATGTGTCATTGTAATGGAGTGAGGAGGCTGGGAGGAAGGAGCAGCAGCAGCCAGAGGATTCAGAGTTGCAGCAGTGGACGGCGCAGAATTCTGGGTGGTCGATAGATTGCTGGATGCACTTTCTGCCATCCACGACAGGACCTGCTCACACTGCTCATTTTCTAATAAAGGTCTACCGCGTGGACCCATTAATTGTGAGATGAATGTGGGGACGCCAGAAACGTGCCTCTCTCCTAATCCCGCAGCAGTCGGCTGCGATACACCTGGATCAGGAGCTCGGCCTGTGCCCACACCCTGACTTGGGCCTCCCCGTCCTCACCCGCGTCCACGTCCTCTAGGCCTACCCCTACCCCTCAGCATGCTGTATTACCAGTAGTGCAGAAACAGAACGCTGTAATTAAATGTGCCGCTTATTAGCCTGTGGTTGGAGGCTGACTTCCCTTACGGAACGCACAGCAGAGCCAGGAAACAATTTTGCGCACGCCTGTAGTGAGACGTAGGTGCGTATGACTGAGCTAGTGGAATTCACAGCGCAGAAGCAGTCAAGTGGCCAAAGGCCAGTAGTAGGCCTTAAGTATTTTGCTTCTATTTTTTTAAAATGCTGAGCTGATACAGCAGACAGATACTGTAGGCAGCGTATAATATTATGTATACTCTTTCCCTCTGGCGAGATGACGGCGATCATGTAACAGAGACAGCAGATCCAGGAAACAATTTTGCGCAAGCCTGCTGTGACGCTTAGCTGCGTATTAATTAGGACTACTACCCCAGCAGATAGATACTGTAGGCAGCGTATAATATTATGTATACTCTTTCCCTCTGGCGGGATGACAGCGCTGATGTAACAGAGACAGCAGATCCAGGAAACAATTTTGCGCAAGCCTGCTGTAACGCTTTGCTGCGTATTAATTAGGACTACTACCCCCAGCCGATAGATACTGTAGGCAGCGTATAATATTATGTATACTGTTTCCCTCTGGCGGGATGACGGCGATCATGTAACAGAGACAGCAGATCCAGGAAACAATTTTGCGCAAGCCTGCTGTAACGCTTAGCTGCATATTAATTAGGACTACTACCCCCAGCAGACACGCAGTAAACTGAAGACGGTCACAGGCAGCCCAAATATAGTATTTTCCCCCGATTTTTTGGAAAAATCCCACTGCCTATATAGCCTGAATATCTCTTTCCCTGCCTCACCAGTACTGGCCCTATACTCTGTACAATGACTGCAGACTGCAGACACAATGCTCTGCACGCCCGATATACAAAAAAAAAAATTGTGCAACACTGCTAAAAGCAGCCTCAACAGTACTGCACACGGTCAGATGTGGCCCTAAGAAGGACCGTTGGGGTTCTTGAAGCCTAAAATAACTCCTAACACTCTCCCTATAGCAGCTCCGGCACCAGCAGCACTTTCCCTCAGCTATGTCAGAATGCATCTGTGGCGAGCCGCGGGAGGGGCCGATTTATATACTCGGGTGACACCTGATCTCGCCAGCCACTCACTGCAGGGGGGTGGTATAGGGCTTGAACGTCGCAGGGGGAAGTTGTAATGCCTTCCCTGTCTTTCTATTGGCCAGAAAAGCGTGCTAACGTCTCAGAGATGAAAGTGAAAGTAACTCGAACATCGCGTGGTACTCGTCTCGAGTAACGAGCATCTGGAACACGCTAATACTCGAACGAGTATCAAGTTTGGACGAGTACGTTCGCTCATCTCTAGTAGAGGGGGATAATAACCTCACGTGATCTAGACTCTATGCTTCTCTTAATACATACCAGAATTGTGTTTGCCTTTTTGGCTGCTGCATCACATTGTTGACTCATGCTCAGTCTATGATCTATTAGTACACCCAAGTCTTTTTCACATGTGCTGCTGCTTAGCCCAATTCCTCCCATTCTGTATGTGCTTTCTTCATTTTTCTTGCCCAGATGTAGGACTTTACACTTCTCCTTGTTAAATACCATTCTGTTAGTCGCTGCCCACTGTGCAAGCTTCTCTAGATCTTTTTGAATACTCTCTCTCTTCCCTAGTGTTAGCTATCTCTCCTAGCTTTGTGTCATCAGCAAATTTGATCAGTTTCCCATCAATTCCCTTCTCCTTCTGCTCCACTCCCCAGCTGTGGCTCTGGCCAATGAAGGGGAACTAAGAGCACTTGTAAGTGCCTCCTGGCCTCCCCACTCTCCTTCCGAGCAGGGTACCAGACCAGAGGGAGCAAGACTAAGCACAACTGCATGCCACTCTTCTGTAAGTGCCTCTACCTTACATAACTTCACAATAAAGCTGAGTAATGAACAAAAGGTAATACTGTATTACTCTGTAAAACTGTCAATATGAAAAATGGTAAAATTCCAGTTCTAAAGTGTATTGATTTTCTTGTTTTCCCAGATGGTATTTTGCAGCATCTAACTTATACCTTACAAAGCTTTGAAAACCAGTACTATAGTTAGTCTACAAAATCTTCTTTATAAGTATCACTGATACATATACAGAATAACAATCAAGGGCCATGCTGATATTAACATGTAAAGAGGGCAGGTGTAGCTTAAGGGGCTGCATGGCTTTAACACTTTACTAAAAGTGTATCTATATAACATGCAAGTAAAAAAGAGAAGTACTTCATGTGCAGGATTGTATTCCTTAAGTATAATATTGTGAATGCTGCAGATTTTGCACTCACTTATTGTATGGTGGTTATGCTGAAGGGAGAATACTTTTCAATGTTTTTGATTTACTGGAGCTGCTGCCAATGTGGTCCCGCAGGATTAGCAATTTGCTTGAGCCGATTCTTGCAGTCAGTAGTAAGATAGTAAAAACTGAATCTTTCTTGGCGCAGTCATCAATGGTTATCAAGCAGTTGTGGTTTAAAATTAGAGATGAGCGAGCACCAGAATGCTCGGGTGCTCGTTACTCGAGTCAAACTTTCCGCAATGCTCGAGGGTTCGTTTCGAGTAACGAACCCCATTGAAGTCAATGGGCAACCCGAGCATTTTTGTATATCGCCGATGCTCGCTAAGGTTTTCATTTGTGAAAATCTGGGAAATTCAAGAAAGTGATGGGAACGACACAGAAACAGATAGGGCAGGTGAGGGGCTACATGTTGGGCTGCATCTCAAGTTTCCAGGTCCCACTATTAAGCCACAATAGCGGCAAGAGTGCCACCCCCTCCCAACAATTTTTACTTCTGAAAAGTCCTCATTAGCAAGGCATACCTTAGCTAAGCACCACACTACCTCCAACAAAGCACAATCACTGCCTGCATGACACTCTGCTGCCACTTCTCCTAGGTTACATGCTGCCCAACCCCCCCGCAAGACCCAGTGTCCACAGCGCACACCAAAGTGTCCCTGCCCTCATGCCACACGCTGGCCTCATAGCCACACCACCCTCATGTCTATTTATAACTGCGTTTGCCATGAGGAGGAACCGGAGGCACACACTGCAGAGGGTTGGCAGGGCCAGGCAGCGACCCTCTTTAAAAGGGGCGGGGCGATAGCCCACAATGCTGTACAGAAGCAATGAGAACTCCAATCCTGTGCCACCTCTGTCAGGAGCTGCAAACGTGGGCATAGCAATGGGGAATCCATGTGCCACACAGTATTCATTCTGTCAAGGTGTCGCATAGCTCAATCCACACTGCAAGGGGAAAGCCATCAGCGCTCTGCCCCCTACCCAAGTCAGTCAGTGCCTTTTTGCCAGACAGGTCAAACACCGCAATGTTAACTAAGTTTGCACCAACAGCATAGGTCGGTCCTTGGAAACCCAAGACATGAACAAAAAATTGATCTGAGCGGCCAAACATGGCAGACTTGCACCGCGCCCACGGCATAGGCCTGGGCCCACAGATTCAGCAATCCTAGGCTGGAAGCGGACTTTCACTGCACCCAGGACATAGGCCTCTGCACAAACCCTCAGCAAGCACGTGCCTACAGCGGACTCCAATGCTAGCGTAGCTGTGCACGTCTCATTAGCGCTGTATTGCTCCTGTAGTTTGTCCCAATGCAGTGCCCCGGATAGTAGAGCTAACGTCAGATTAAATACAGGTGGGCTTCGGCCCACACTGCATACCCCAGTCAGACTGGGGTTCTTTATAAGTAGACACAGGCAGGTACAACTCCGTGTGGACCGACAGCATGGGTGGGTCCCAGGAAGCCACCGGCGTTACATAAATAAATCCCATTGCATTGCCCAGCACAGCTGAGGTAACATCAGATTAAATGCAGGTGGGCTTCGGCCCACACTGCATGCCCCAGTCTGACTGGGGTTATTAATACATATACACAAGCAGGTACAAATCCCTAATGTGAAGTCCGTGTGGACCGACAGCATGGGTGGGTCCCAGGAAGCCACCGGCGGTACATAAACAAATCCCATTGCAGTGCTCAGCACAGCTGAGGTAACGTCAGATTAAATGCAGGTGGGCTTCGGCCCACACTGCATGCCCCAGTCTGACCGGGGTTTTTAATACATAGACACTGGCAGGTACAAATCCGTAATGTGAAGTCCCTGTGGACCCACAGCATGGGTGGCTCCCTGGAACTCACCGGCGGTACATAAATGTATCCCATTGCAGTGCCCTGCTCAGCAGAGCTAACGTCAGATACAATACAGGTGGGCTTTGGCCCACAGTGCATGCCCCAGTCAGACTGGTAATATGTACCTTAACAGTAACCGCGTTGGTGGGAATGTGGTCGCGACCGCGGACCTAGTAGCGCGGTTTTATTTAGTTGGTTTTCAGAATGTGGCCAGGATTAAGTGGGCCGTGGCGGGGGGATGGTGGGGGGGCTCTCTTGTTGTGTCGTTAAAGGTGAAATTCTTGGACTGCCACCAGACGGACCAATGCAAAGGTATTTGCCAAGAATGTTTTCATTGTTGGAGGAGGAGGGGGATGTTTTTGAGGCACTACGTGTCCTCTCCACGTGTCCGTGGTTATATGCACCTTAACATGCACCCCAGTGACATAGCATTAGCAGCGGTATAGGCAGAGCCCAGAATTAGTAACATTTCAGCGGTAGCATTAGGGACAGGCCCCAGTAACATATCACTAGCAGCAGTATAGGGGGAGCACAGTATTAGTTCCATTTCAGTAGTAGTTGCAGTCTAGACAGGCCCCAGTAACATATCACTAGCAGCAGTATAGGGGGAGCACGTCCTCTAGGCCTACCCCTACCCCTCAGCATGGTGTATTACGAGTAGAGCAGAAACAGAACACTGTAATTACATGTGCCGCTTATTGGCCTGTGGTTGGAGGCTGACGTCGCTTACGGAGCGCACAGCAGAGCCAGGAAACAATTATGCGCAAGCCTGTAGTGAGACCTAGGTACGTATGACTGAGCTACTGGAATTCACAGCGCAGAACCAGTCAAGTGGCCAAAGGCCAGTGGTAGGCCTTAAGTATTTTGCTTCAATTGTTTAAAATGGTGAGGTGAAAAACCAGACAAATACCGTATGCAGCGTATATATGTATACTCTTTCCCTCTGGCGGGATGATGGCGATCATGTAACGGACACAGCAGAGCCAGGAAACAATTATGAGCAAGCCTGCTGTAACGCTTAGCTGGGTAATAATAAGCGACTACTAGTACCACCAGCAGACACGCAGTAAACTGAAGACGGTCACAGGCAGCTCAAATATTGTATTTTTTTCCAATTTTTGGGAAAAAGCCCACTGCCTATATAGCCTGTATATGGATTTCCCTGTTGGAGGATGACTGTGGTTATTGAAAGCACAGTGCAGCCAGAAAAAATTATGCGCAAGGCTGCAGTAACACCTAGCTGGGTAATAAGTGAGCGACTACTACCCCCAGCAGACACGCAGTAAACTGAAGACGGTCACAGGCAGCCCAAAGACTTTTTTTTCCAATTTTTTTTTAAAAAACCCACTGCCTGTATGGCCAGTGTACCTCTTTCCCTGTACCACTGTCCCTGCCTCACCAGTACTAGCCCTATACTCTGTACAATGACTGCAGACTGAGGACGCTATGGTCTGCACGCCCGATATACAAAAAAAAAAAAAAAAAGTGCAACACTGCTAAAACCAGCCTCAACAGTACTGCACACGGTCAGATGTGGCCCTAAGAAGGACCGTTGGGGTTCTTGAAGATGAATATAACAGCCTAACACTCTCCCTATAGCAGCTACAGCAGGACGGCACTTTCCCTAATGTCTCTCAGCATGCATCTGTGGTGAGCCGCGGCCGGCCCCAGTTTAGATACTCGGGTGGCACCTGATCTCCCCAGCTACTCACTGCAGGGGGGTGGGATAGGGCTGGAACTTCACAGGAGGAAGTTGTAATGCCTTCCCTGTGTTACTATTGGCCAGAAAACGGCGCAAAATTTTCTGGGAAGAAAATGAAAGTGACTCGAACACCGCGTGGTGCTCGTCTCGAGTAACGAACATCTCGAGTACCCTAATACTCGAACGAGTATCAAGCTCGGACGAGTACGCTCGCTCATCTCTATTAAAAAACCTTTTTTTATTCCTTGTGTCAATTAAAACATGTTTTACACCCCAGCCAAGTCTTTTCTTACTTAGAAGCACAGTATCATCATAAAATTACTGTGTTTCTAAATAAGGAAGGACCTAGTTTGGTTCCAAAATGCATTTTAATTGGCACAAAAAATGAATGAAGGCTTTTAAAACGCAACTTTCTTTGATAATCATTGATGACAGTGCTGAAAAGTGATCTAATTGTTATTTTATTACAATTTATTTAGAGTTTTGAGTATAGCTATTCCTCAACTATTTACCTTTCCAAAGAAAACTTTCAAATAAAAGCAGTCATCTCATTGGTTACTATGGGCATAAGTGACACTTCAGTTCTTTCATTTATGCATGGGGCCTTGAGTGTCTATACCATAACTGTTTCTGCTTGACTGTTCCATTGATTGAAAAGAATAGAAATCGTAACGGAAGGACTTTGAATTCTCAGACCTCCTGAAATCCAGGTACATAAAGGGTTTAATGTAAGCTACCCATTCACATACATGTAGAAACAATATGCATGTATGTAAGGCAAGAAAACATCTATGTATTTTTGTATTCAAGTAAGGGCTCAGTCACACGGGCTCCGATCCGCCCATGTTTCTGGATGATAAGACGGCGGCACTGCAGGTGCGGACGACTCTCCACACCAGACGGAAAAAAGAACATATGGCTGACAATGGAGCGGTCATCCGAAGATTCGTCCGCACGCGGTGCGGCTGACTTTATGGTCTAGAAACACGGGCGGATCAGCGCCCGTGTGACTGAGCCGTCAGTGACCAGTTGAATATATGCAGCTCTCCATAATCCCTAAAATGGCTGTCCATGAAACGTTTAAGTTTCTGTTAGCACTTTCATTCGTGAAAACTATTATGATCCGTGAAATATTTTGTTTCTGATATAGGATAGTGATATTATTTAGGCAGAAATGCATTTTAATAGGTACAAAAAATATTAGGAAAAATATTAAACTACAACTCTCTTTTTTTTGTTGATTCTCTTTTTTTAAAAATAAATTTTTATTACAGATTTTTTTGATTTTTCATACAAATCAAATATATCTGAAAAGAAACAGAGTATTACATTCTATATGCAGGTGGGAAACATAGACACAACATATTTCTGCCAGGGTCTCAATCAGTTTAAAACAGCTGCACAGGCTCTAAACAAAAAACGAGAGAGAGCGCAGCCTAGCCCATCCTTCTGGGTAGTAGAGAAAATAGACAGAGATAGAGGGGACAGAGAAAGGAGGGGAGAAAGATGGAAGATAGTATTGATATTTCAATTTATATGTTCATATAATAACAATTATATTACACAATTTTGCCAATACAACTTTTCCAAATATGAAACATAGTACAAATGATGGCTTTCAGAAGTATATCTTTCAACTAATTCCATTTCTATATCATAACATAGTGACAAAAAATATAACATTAACTATTGGCATCTAATGTTCAAGCAATTCGAACAAACTTAATGTAGCATAACACATCCTTTTAAAGAATGTTCATTAATCCCTTCTGACTATAGGAAGTGTGTCATATGTCAGAAAGGTCATATATATATATATATATATATATATATACAAGTAGGGAAGGGAGGAAGTGAAGAGGAGGGAAGGTGGGGCGCAGGTTCATACCACTTTATCTTATGCTACTATCAACTCATATCTCTCACGTTCTAATTTTCTAAGTATTTCATAAGTACTTTCTAGACGTTTGATAAATTCCATTTATGCCTTTTTTTATGCATCCTATGTGTCATATGTGGGGGGAGTGATGCTTTACTACTTTATTGGTTACCTGACTGAGTTATATAAAGAACTACTACTCTCTTTGATATCCATTGATGATAGTGCCAAAACGTGATCTAATTTTACTCTATTACAACAGATTTAAAGTGTTTGCAGATTATACGAAACTGAGTAAAGTAATTTACACAGAAAAGGACAGAATGCAGTTGCAAATGGACCTGGATAAATTTGGGGCTTGGGAAGAAAAGTGCCAAATGAGGTTTAAAGGGGTTGTCCCGCGCCGAAACGTTTTGTTTTTTTTCAATAGCCCCCCGTTCGGCGCGAGACAAACCCGATGCAGGGGTTAAAAAAAAAAAACGGATAGTGCTTACCTGAATCCCCGCGCTCCGGTGACTTCTTACTTACCTTGCGAAGATGGCCGCCGGGATCTTCACCCTCGGTGGACCGCAGGTCTTCTGTGCGGTTCATTGCCGATTCCAGCCTCCTGATTGGCTGGAATCGGCACACGTGACGGGGCGGAGCTACGAGGAGCCGCTCTCCGGCACGAGCGGCCCCATTCAGAAAAGAAGAAGACCGGACTGCGCAAGCGCGTCTAATCGGGCGATTAGACGCTGAAAATTAGACGGCACCATGGCAACGGGGACGCTAGCAACGGAACAGGTAAGTGAATAACTTCTGTATGGCTCATAATTAATGCACAATGTACATTACAAAGTGCATTAATATGGCCATACAGAAGTGTATACCCCCACTTTGTTTCGCGGGACAACCCCTTTAACAATGATAGATGTAAGGTTACGCACAGCCACATCGGCAGCGGAAATAGATGTCATCATGACACAGTAAATGGGAAACCACTGGGTAACACTGACATGGAAAAGGACCTTGGGATATTAGTTAATAGAGATGAGCGAGCATACTCGGTAAGGCGATATACTCGAGAGAGCATGGCCTTTTTCGAGTACCTGCTGGCTCGTCCCTAAAGATTCAGGGGATTCGTGGGGGTGAGCGGGGGTTTGCAGAGGGGATAGGGAGGGAGAGAGAGAGGGATCTCTCTCACTCTCCTCCCCGCTCCCCTTCGCTGCCCAGCGCCGCCCCCGACCCCCGCAGCCCCCCGAATTTTCAGGGACGAGCTAGCAAGTACTCGAAAAATGCGATGCTCTCTTGAGTATATCGCCTTACCAAGTATGCTCGCTCATCTCTATTAGTTAACTGTAAACTTAACTGGAGCAACTGGTGTTAGGCAGCTGCTGCCAAGGCAATTAGGATCATGGGGTGCATAAAGAGAGGTCTAGGGGCACATGACGAGAACATTCTTCTTTCTCTTACAAGTCACTGGTCAGAGCATACATAGAATATTCTGGATATATCAAAGCTTGAGCAGGTTCAAAGGCGGGCAACAAAAGAAATTATATAGTATGGGTGGACTACTATATATGTTTGACTATATCAAGGGACAATACAGAGATTTCTACCATGATCTATTTATACCCAGGACTGTGACTGTAACAAAGGTTCTCTACATTTAGAGGAAAGAAGGTTTCTACACCAACATAGAAGAGGGTTCTTTACTGTAGGAGGAGTGAGACTATGGAACTCTCTGCCTGAGGACGCGATTATGACAAATTCACTAAAGAGTTTAAGAGAGGCCAGCCCAACATTCTGTATTACTATGTGTTGTGTATAGCTATACCGCAGATTGCTTTTTAACTTTCCAAAGCAAACTGTCAAATAAAAGCTGTCATCTCATTGGGCATCAGTAAAACTTTTGTTCCAATTTTTTATGAATGGGGCTCTGAGTGTCTACATGCATTGAAAGGAAAAGAAACCAGAGAAGGAAGATTTTTAATTCTTAGACTTCCTGAATTCCAGGGTATGTGTGTGTGTGTGTATATATATATATATATATATATATATATATATATATATAGTTGCGTCCTCCGGACATCCAACCTCAAAAACACAAACAAAAGGCACAACTGTGCAAAAGGAAACAAAAACTAAAGGGGAATGCTCTCCCTATCGTCCCCTAACCCAGGAGGAGGCCCTGCCTACTCGGCGGACCGACCGCTCTGACAAGTACGAGCCCGCACGCGTGCCTGGGCCACTGACAAGTCCCTATAGGGAAGCCCTGGCACAATAGAAAGACAAAACCGAAAGCCAAACAAAGCATAAAAGAACTTAGCTAGGAGCTTCAGCCAAGGTGTGTTCCTCCGTCGCTGTCCACAGGTAACTGAAGGATTAACCAGCACAGGAGATCATGCTGGCACTGATTAAGTAGGAGCCAAGCTAATCAGCACCAGGTGCTGACTGACGTTACTCCTGCAACTATCACGCCCCTCAGCTCCAGGAGAAGCAAGGGCACACCCAAAACCTGGTCGGGCCTGCAAGCCTGGTGCAGGCCTCAGAATGGCTGCAACATATATATATATATATATATATATATATATATATATATATATATATATATATATATATGTTTAGCGTAAGCTACTCCTTTACATAAAAAAACCCACATAGGAAGAGTAGGCATATGTGTGTGCTATAAGGAGGCCAAGAAACATTTGTGTATTTTTCCATTCGAGTAAGAGCCTTTTTACACAGCAGAGTTATTGTGTGAATAATCATTAAAGGGATTTTCTGTGGAAATACCATTGATCAGGATATGTCATCAATAGTTGATCAGATGGGGTCTATTGCTTGGGACCCCGACCGATATGCTGTCAGTGCCGCAAATACAGAGGTCAGTGCGGAAGCCTTTACGCTGTCCTCAATATAGTGGCCGGCGCTTGTAACTGAAGGCATGGCTGCCATGGATTTCAATGAGAGCTGTGCCTGCAGTTACAAGCACTGGCTACTACACGAAGGTTGGCGTGGAGGTTTCCACTCTGACCTCTGTGCATTTATGGCACTAACAGTATGCACCCTCTCAGCTGATCAGTCGGGGTCCCCGACAGACCCCAGTCGATCAAATATTGATGATCTATCCTGATGATAGTAATAGGATTTCCCTGGAAACCCCCTTTAAATTGAGTAGCTTTCATGATAATTGTTAGGTAGAAAGGCATGCAGAAACTGAATAATAGCGATAAATTAGTAGATTATTGCTCATTGGATCTATCATATGGACCTAAAAATCAGCTTTTGTCTGCTGCAAAGCCTTTAGTGCAAATAAGCATCATAACTATTTGCTGAATGGACAGCAGTGGCAGAAGGGTTGACTAGAGGCCGGGGTATGATCAAATGAATGATCAAAACTACCCAATAACTGTTCAGTGTAAATGCATAGCAAACATACATTATACTACACTACTGCTCACATGCTCATTTTAAAGGGGCCTAAGTGACCAAGTAACTAAAGACAGCTCTCCATAGTCCCTGAAAAGGCTGACTATGGAACTTGCAACTTCCTGTTAGCACTTCGATTAGTAAGAACTATTATGACAAGTAAAATATTGTATCTAACTAAAAAAGGATAATATTATTTAGGCAGAAATGGGGTTTAAGTTGTTCAATGAGTTAAAAAGATTTAGCCTTAGAATTGCAATAAACAATATTCAACGCTGACACAATTTACACTACATTAATATCACAGAATAGAAAATGAAAGTTTTATAAACGTTGAATGCAAAAACTAACTATCAACTAATTATGTATGAGTTTAATTAAACTGTAGAAAAAATGGCTATTAAGATTATTTTCAAGATAATAATTTCAAATTTGCTGGAAGGTAAATCTAATGCATACATGAATAATTTCATTATTTCCAACATTTTTTTTTTCCGTTTTTGCATATAAATTTCTACTCCTACACTTTTGTATCTTCTTGTGATTGTGATTTTGATTAAAAAGATTGCATGTTAGTTATTGATGGCTTAGTAGTCCTATCACTCAAACAAAGACCATAACTAAGTTCAATGTTTCAGTTTAAAGGCTATGAAGACATTTACTACTGCTGCTGTATCACAGAATGAAGCAGCTTTGTAAACAGCCTTGTTTAAAATATACTGTTTGTGTAATACTACTTCTATACGCCGGACAGGAAAGATAGTCCTGGAACTATCTTCCTAGCTGGAATACGTTGTCCGCTGCATAGATTCCTATGGGAATCTATGACAGCTGCCGGATAAGGAAGGTGGGAGGCAGCATGACTCCCTCCCCCTTCTCTCCTCATATCCCCCTGCTGTTTGCAATGGGAGGGGGTGGGATAGTTTGGGAGCTAGTTGCTAAGCTTCTGCCCTGTCTTGCCCCTCCCATTGCTGGCTGCTGACAAGGGGCAGGAGCTTAGTGCACTAGCTGCCGCCTCGTCCCGCTTCATCTCCTTGCCGAGAGCCGGTGAGGGTAAAGAAAGGGGGGAAGCAGTTTAGCAGAGCTAAACTGTCTTCCCCAGTCTGACAGCATTTTGGGCTCTTGGCAAGGCAACGAAGTGGGATTGGGCAGGAACTTTGTGCGCCCGTTCATGCACTTTTACGTCGCCGGTGGGTGAATGTAAAACACAGATCCCCATGTGAATAAGCCCTGAATTTGAGCTGCAGTACCAGACACAGCCAATAGGCAAGTAGTGTAGCACTTCTTTTGGACAACCTTTTTAACCTACTACTTCTCATGGATCCAAATTTTAATTGTACTCCCCCACAAATATGTTATTTGTATAAAATAAAATATTAACAGCTACAGACAAAAATGTAAAAAAAAAACTACTTTTTAAGTTTGACTCATTGTCTAAATAGCACAGTGCAATCCTTCATTGGGATTTGGGAAAATAGCTTATACATTCTTGTGGGAAGATTGATGTAGAAAACCTTAGACCCTTAAAGGTTTCCCAGAAGTAAGAAATCCTCATACTGCAATCAGTCTTTGCTCAGCACTAATTGCCATTCTCATGAGTTTCCTTCCTTTGAATTAGAGGAATCGCAGCTCTCGACAGCTGATTAAAAGATGCCTCAGACATGCTTAAGTAGTACTTAGCATCACGTGAGTTTTTGTTTTCTTTTTAGTTTTTAAATTCATCACACAAGGAAAGGAAGACAAAGTTTATAGACTAAAATGTTGACATCCCCATTCAGTCCATTTGTAAAGACCTTTTCATGAGTGGACAAGAAGTGAACAATTTATCCATATCAGGCAAGTGATAGCTGAAACTATAGGATGGACCAATATTTAGGTTGGGCTTAGATATTTTGACTTCTGTGCTAGAGGAAATCTAGAAACATGTATGTAGAGAAAGAGAAAGAACATTTCACAAGGCTGCTCTGGAACAATTTATTTATTTAACGATTACATGCAAAAAATATTTCATATTTTTTACTGCAATTAGTAAAGAAATTGCATATACTGTATATTCCGGCGTATAAGGTGATGGGGCGTATAAGACGACCCCCCAACTGTCGCCTTATACGCCTGGAATACGGTGTAAAAAAAAAATAGGCAGTACTCACCTCCCCCGGCATACTGTGGCGCTGCTGCAGGCTGTCGCTCCCTCTCGTCCCCGACAGAGCATTGCTTTCTGGATGCGGGGCTTGAAATCCCCACCTCCAGAAAGCTAATGCTGTGATTGGCTAACACACGCGCCGTCAGCCAATCACAGCCATTCAATGACATCATTGACTGGCTGTGATTGGCTAACTCACGCGCCTCAGCCAATAACAGCCATTCAACATTGAATAGCTGTGATTGGCTGACGCCATATGGCGTCAGCCAATCACAGCCATTCAATGATGTCATTAAATGGCTGTGATTGGCTGACGGTACGTGAGCCCCGCATCCAGAAAGCAATGCTCTGTCGGGGACGAGGAGGGAGCGACAGCCTGCAGCAGCGCCGCAGAGCGCCTTGGGAGGTGAGTAATGTTTTTTTTTTTTTGACACTTTTTATTTGTATAGCCGGTGTATGAGACGACCCCGACTGCAGAGCAGATTTTTCAGGGTTAAAAGGTCGTCTTATACGCCGGAACATATGGTACATATTGTAAAGAGAATAGATATTACCAATACTGGAAATTGTCAGGAAAGCTATGAAAATAATCATTTTCTTATGAACTCTCTCCTTTAGTTTATTGCATAAACATATTTACTAAAAGAAATTTTGTTGCCATCTTGGGAACTGGGAACATACAGCTTGTAAATACATATAAACATTCAGAATGTAACACTCATCCTCTCTGCTGCCACAGATAACCAAAATCATGGGCTACCCATAATCGAAAGCACGAGTCTTTAAATATTTTCACTTTTTTCCCCTCAGTCTAGAAAACATCTATCACTGCATCAACACATACTTTTCCTTTTAACTACTCACTTGCTTAATCCATCAATGAAGGAACGCAATTCAAAATATCCATCAATTTAATCCATATTTAAATTCAATTTCTGTTCAATTTCACTTCCCTTTCAAAAAACTGATGTTACCCAAAGAAATTTAAAAAATATATGATACATTTGACACATAAACGCATCCTCAAATGCTGATTGAACGGGCTATGCAAAATATACCATGTGTGCATAATGAATATAAAAATATTCACCTATTAGAAAAAGTACATTCCAAGGAGGAAAAAAACTCTTATTCTATAAGGATGACATGCAACTGCTTGTGCTTGAAAAGGAACAGAAGGGCTGCCTTTGTGTAATGCATGCCTTCCTCCTCCCTCCACTCTATGTTATGTGTTCCCACCCTAAGTTTATATGTCAGTCATTCTTGGAGCTCAGATCCTCTCAGCTGTCCAACACATCACCGGTGAACAATACAAACATGTAATGCTAACAACTAGTGAAGAACAAACTTTTGAAAAATGCAGTTCAGATGAATTTGTGTGATTTAGTTTGAACTAGTTCGAATTGAACTGAAAGTTCAATAAAGCCCCTAAAATTAATGTATAACACTGTTTGAGA
The DNA here is from genome assembly GCF_035609145.1 of Eleutherodactylus coqui. Lineage (NCBI taxonomy): Eukaryota > Metazoa > Chordata > Amphibia > Anura > Eleutherodactylidae > Eleutherodactylus > Eleutherodactylus coqui. Next base: position 125,061,836 of record NC_089846.1, read on the forward strand.
GCCACGAAAGCCCTGTATAACACTATGAAAGTGTTATACAGGGCTCTTAAGGCTGTTAGACAGTGTTACACAACGATGTTTAGGACTAGTGTTGCGTGAACCAAGCCAGTAGAACTGTCTTGGATAGAACTTTGCGAAAAGTTTGGATAGTTCCACCCGAAACAGGGTTCTACTCTACACTCAAAAGTACTAAAAAACACAAACAACATACATGGGTCAAGTTGACCGTTTCTAATCCAATTTTGGATTCAGGGTTTCCTAAAAGGCTTTCCCTTTTTGCTTTTATACAACGGTGCCATCTGCTGGCTGCGACAGCGGAGTGGCTGGCAATAGATGGTAAGAATACCCTGTCAGGGCATCTTCTGACATTAGAGCTGTACAAGCTTCAATCAGAATGTAGGAAGATGTAAGACAGTGGGTTGGAAAGGGTTAATATCATTTATTTTCACAGACAACAAAAAGTATGATCAAGTTCTGAATAAAGGAAAAGTTAAAAAAAATTCTAAAAATAAAAATGCACATTAATCATGATAGGTTTATAAATGGCCAATGTCGAGCCAAGCAGGAAGAAAGTCGCACATTACCCGGGCTCCGCACCAAGCGCTAAAAAACGGAGCGTCCTGCCCTACCGGCACAGGAGGAGCAGAAAGACACCTCTCCCGACGCGCTCCGTGAGGTCCGGAGACTGAGGCCTACTGCCGCGACTGCATCCCCGGCCTAGATTTCGGGACGCCGCTGGTCGGCGCGAGCCGGGGGAGCGATCGGCGGCAGCCCAAGCAGAGGGGGAACATCCGATCCACCGCCGGAGTCACCGGAGAGCCCAAAATCACCCCCGACCCCCTCCTAGCAGCCTTAGAAACCGGAGGAGCGGGAGAAAACAGCACGGGCGTTGCGCGCCCCCCCCCCAACCCCGACCCCCGGTAAATACCGGGCACAGCACAGCAGGAGGCCAAGTCCGGAAGGTGAGAAGAGGGAATTGGGGACTGACAGAGACACCCCTGACTGTCCCTGCCCCAGAGACCCCACAAATCCAAAGACCTGCAGGGCAGAAGAGCCCGAGCACCGGGAAGAGAGCCTGCAGCTCAGCCCACAATCAGCGGCAACCTCCCAGGGGGAAGGAAGCTGCATGTCAGCGAAGACAGACAGAAACAAGGCAGGGTCTATACAGCACAAGCAGGAGCAGCCCACCACAGCTCCCCACTGTTACTCACAGCAATCCAGCAGAGGGGTCTCAGGATAAAAGGAGAGTCCTGCCGGCTGTAAAGTGAGGGGAAACCACCCTCTTACAAGGAATTCCTGTATAAATCTCTACCGCCATCTACTGGCCACCTACCATATTGCAAGCTCCTAACTTTTCTATACTACAAAAAAAAACAAAAAACAAACATAGAACATTTAAAGCTAGTAAAGAAGGACTTTAACACCTCTCCACGCCAAATGGAGTAATCAAGACAACACCTACCCATAGGACGCATACTCGGAGACGCTATGCTACTACACTAGCCTCCGACCGGATGGTGGAAAGTGACGCTATCAAGCTGCAACAAATATAACCGCAAGAAAAACTAGTGCGCTCTGCCCTGAAAACTCTCTACTATGCCAAAGTACGGGAAATATCCAAAATCAACTCCGCTTCGTCCCACAGCCAAACCAATACCAAAATTGTTCCACCCATCACAAGCCACAGAAATGGAGACCCAAGAGCAAGACCACCCAACCACGTCACAGAGTCTAGACCAGGCCCCAAAAAGCCTACCGCAAAGCAACCCCAAATTTTCAAGTCAAGAAATCAAAGATCTATACGAAAATATACAACAATTATTCAAAAAAGAATTGCTGGAAGCTGTGGCCGAATTCTCCAAGCAAACTCAAGAACTCGGACAAAGAGTCGAGGAGATAGAGAATAAAACCGACGAAGTTATAGAAGCATTAGATCAAGACAGAAACCTCATCAAAGAAAACCAAGAGAAAATAGAACAACTAGAACTTAAATTGGAAGATCAAGAGAACAGATCTAGAAGAGCGAATCTTCGTATAAGAGGCCTGTCGGAACGCTTCACAGCACTAAAAGAAACGGCAATGAATATATTCCAAGCCTTAATACCGCAGGCAAGCCCAGATCTCTTTAGAATGGACCGCATACACAGAGCACTCAACAAACCCCGTAACCCAAATCAACCCCGAGACGTGGTCCTAAAATTCCATTACCCAGAAGCGCGTAACATGATCCTCTCAGCAGCTAGAAACATATCTCCAATCCCGGGAGCCGAACAAGGAGTGCAATTATATGCAGACCTAGCACCATCTACCCTTGAGCGCCGACGACGATTAAGACCCATCACCTTGGCACTACAAAAGGCTCAAATAAGATATCGGTGGGGCTTCCCATTTATGCTATCCTTCCAAATTGAAGACCAAACTCATATCATTCGCACACTAGAAGAAGGACAAGAAATTCTCCAAGCCGCAAATATACCAATAGAGGACCCCACAACAACCAGACAACAATCTGGCTTCACTTAGCGCCCAGAAAGACTTTGGGAAAACAGACGCCGAAGACTCAGCACCAGACCATAACAAGATCCCGAGGCATAAACACCAGGACCCCACCGCTCTTCAGGAACTGTAATGTATATTTTCCTTCAATTCACACTAAGGAGGCTAGATTACTTAGAGTCATTGAAAAGTTCCTTTAAAGTGAAGTAAAATTTGCTCAGGTTATTAATGTTTTTCTTTAAGAATAGTAGAGTTCAACAAGTTATTTAGTTGCAATACAAGTGGCTTATAGGCCACAAATAATTCTTTAAATTTTCACTGTTACCACCACGGACACTATGCTGTCCAATTGGAATATGCGATCCAGGATGGTCCACCACAAGGACCCCCGTCGCATTCTTACTATTTTGTTGATGTTTAGAATATGTCTAAAAGTTATTAGTCAAGTTGCTTTACCACTTAAAATCTCTCAGGGCTACACTACCATCACCCAATTTAAATATCTCAAATCTCACAAGAGTACTAAAGTTTCCCCTACAAACCCTCCCCCCCCCCCCGCCCCCCCAAAAAAACAGATCTCAAACACCATCCAAATACATCAGCAGCCTCACCCAGATAAGCCTCCATGTGTAGAGTTCTAAGCCACAATGTACGGGGACTTAACTCCCCAAACAAACGAAGAAAAGCATTCCTTGATTACGAAAGGCACAAACCAGATATCCTATGCATACAAGAGTCCCACTTCTCAACTACATCTAGCCCTAACTTTTTCAATCCAAGATACCAAACCCATTTCCACGCCAAATACACCACTAAAAGCAGAGGAGTTTCTACCTTTATTCGTAACTCCCTCCCCTTTAAAATAAACAACACTATGGCCGATGAGCAGGGACGATACCTGATCCTCATAGGTGAACTCTACAATGATAAACTCTGTGTCGTAAATACATACGCACCGAATGAAAATCCAATAGGGTTCTTCCTAACGGTCTGTGATATTCTTCTACCACTGGAGTACACCAGATTAATTTGGTGCGGGGACTTCAATTTTACTATTGATCCCAAAATTGACTCAACGTCACAAACACCCCCTCCAAGAGAGAAAAGACTAAGGCGCAAACTTAAAGAAGCCTTTAATTTACTAACTTTAGCCGACACATGGAGAGAATTCAACCAACATAAGAGAGGCTACACCTATTACTCCCTGGCCCATAAACAACACTATAGACTAGACTGGATCCTCACCAACACTGTGACCCTGCCACTACTGTCCTTTACCCGTCACTTAATAATGGCATGGTCTGATCATGACGCTGTTCTGTCCGAATTCCTATTTTCACCCCAGACACGAATCCCTTACACATGGAGACTTAACGAGGCTCTCCTCACCAACCCCACAATAAGAGACACCATACAACAAAAATTAGACGAGTACTTCCAACAAAATGGACCAGACGACACAGAAACTGATATAAGGTGGCTAGCTCATAAAGCAGTGATAAGAGGAACACTAATTTCTATAGCCTCACAAAGAAAAAAAGAAAAAAACAAAGCACAAGCTACATTAGAATACAAGATACGCAAACTTGAGATAGCAAACACGCAGAACCCCTCAAATTATCTGAGAAAAGCCATCCGGGACACTAGATTAAAACTTAACACGCTGCTAACCCATAAAACAGAAAAAGCCCTAGCCTGGACTCAAGCCACATACTACCAACTCGCAAATAAACCTGACAAACTCCTGACTAGAAAGCTTAGGGAAAAGCAAACTATAAACATAATCCATAAAATCCAAACCAGACACGGCCAGCTAACATCCAACCCGGAAAAAATATACAAAACATTTCATCAATACTATCAAAAGCTATACAATAACCAACAAACAGCCACAGAACCACAAATAACTGAATTCTTAAACCAACTTAAGCTTCCCTGCCTATCTGAATCGAGCTCAACAAATCTTAACTCACCCATCACAGAAGAGGATGTAGACTGGGCAATCAAACGACTTAAACGAGGAAAAGCTCCAGGCCCGGACGGCTTTACATCATTATATTATAAAAAATTTGCCCAGACCCTGAAACCACACTTAGTACAATTATTCAACCACATACTCCAAGAAGGATACGTGCACCCCGACTTTTTGCAAGCACTGATTACAACAATACCTAAGCCAGGGAAAGACCAAACCCTCCCCTCCAACTATAGGCCAATCTCACATCTTAATATAGACTTAAAATTACTAACATCCATAATAGCAAACAGAGTAAACAGACTACTCCCCGCACTAATTCACCGGGATCAGGTGGGCTTTATCCCAGGCAGACAGGCACCAGATAACGTAAGAAAAATTCTCAACCTCATTAACCATGCAAACACAAATAAAACCCCCCTGTCAATATTGGCACTAGATATAGAAAAAGCTTTTGATTCCCTTTCCTGGCCCTACCTTCAACTGTCACTCCAGAAGATGGGTTTTAAAGGCCCTGTCGTGAAACTATTATCCGCACTCTACTCTAAACCGACAGCTTACCTTAAAATTCCCTCATCCCACCCCTCCCCAGTCCATATTCTGAGAGGAACACGTCAGGGATGCCCCCTATCACCAGCCCTATTCGCCCTCGCAATAGAACCTCTAGCAATTGCCATTCGAAGTAACATTAATATCAAAGGAATACGGATTGGTGATACTAACAACAAACTCAGTCTCTTTGCCGACGACCTGCTCCTTACTATAGCCAACCCATTAACCTCACTCCCAAATTTGGGGAGGATACTAGAAAAATTTAGCAGTGTTTCGGGACTCAACATAAACCAGTCTAAGTCAGAAATCCTCTATTGCAACACACCGCCAAATATACAAAAACTAATCGAAATAAATTTCCAATTTAAAACTCAAAAACACTACATATCATACCTAGGGATAAAGCTCACTAACTCACTCGATACATTACACAAATGGAACTACGTCCCACTCTTTAGACAACTAACTCTCGACATGGTGAGATGGGAAAACCCACTCTTATCGTGGATCGGTCGCATCCACAGCATTAAAATGACTCTACTTCCAAAGTTGCTATATCTCTTTAGAGCCCTCCCCATACCAGTCCCAACCCCAGAACTACGCTCCTTTCAAAAGAAAATATCCTCATTCATCTGGGCACACAAACGCCCCAGAATATCCAAACCCATAATGCATCTCCATAAGAAACACGGGGGGCTGTCAGTACCCTGTATTATAAAATACTATAAGGCCGCAAGACTAGCCCAAATACCACCCGTATACGCAGGCTCCCAATCGCCACTATGGACCACCATAGAAGAAACCAAATTTAAACCATACACCTGGCCATCACTTCTGTGGACAAAAGTCCCCCTCCCACCTAATCTAAAAACCAACTCTCCATATACCTTCTTCTCCATACTATTATGGAGACAAACTAGATTTAAAATAAACGTACCTGCTACCCCATCACCATTGACACCTTTGTGCCATAACCCAGACTTCCCACCCGGGCTAGAAGAGTCTCAATTCATATGGTGGAAAGCAAACAATCTGAATACTTTATATGACTTTCTGATCCATGGCAAACTGATATCGATGTCCACTTTTAACAGCCACTACAACCCACCACCTGGCGAGTGGTGGAGGAAGGTGCAGATCTTCCACTTTTGGACCTCAAAACTAAAGCTATCAACAAAGATAGAATTAAATCGGATGGAAGCCATATGTAAGTTTTGCCCCACCCACCTGGGAACCTTGTCCCACTTCTATGCTATGTTAAACAACACACTATCAGATCACAAGCTTCTTTGCATGCTACAGTGGGAAACTGATTTTAACACAACCTTGTCATTAGCCCGCTGGCACCATTGTTGTGAAACCCTCAGCAAGAATAGCTGGCAAACATCATTAACCGAGACCTCCCTAAAGGTACTACACAGAGCGTACCTAGTACCCGAAAGACTACACAACATATACCCAGATATCTCACAATTATGCTTTAGAGGATGCAATGACACGGGTTCGCATAAACACATATGGTGGTCATGCCCAAAAGCCCAGGACTTCTGGAAAAGAGTCTCCCATCTCATAGCTTCGGTAACAGGGACAGATATTGGACTAGACCCATTCATCCTATTACTGGGAAATAAACCCACAGGAATGCGCAACCCTCCATTCAAGTTACTCCAACATATAACTATGGCAGCTCGCATACTAATAGCACAACAATGGAGAAAACCTACACTACCCTTCGAAGCCTGCATAACACGAATAAATAAGATTTTTGTAAACGAAAAGCTTGTAGCCATCCGGCAAGACACAACCCCCCAATTCGAGAAGATATGGAATCCCTGGATAACGCACATCAACATCCCTAATCTATACAACCACATGAGGACATAAGTGGAAGATCCTGCTAGTTCCATCTATTTATACTCACTAATCTAAAAATATCCACTATGAAGGTGGCAAAGGCATCTAAAAAATAATGAATCTCTTAGTCACGACCAGAGCTGGAGGACATCGAGATCTGTTTTACCCCCCACCCCCACCCCCCACCCCCCTACCATTCTAACAAAAACATGTGAGACTCATAATACCATGATGTAACCCTATCCTTGCAAACTGAATAAATATTTTAGTTCTGTTATGTGTTATTTACATTATATAAGTTAAAAACAGGCCAAAGACTCTGTACTGTAATGCCAAAACTTTATCCCCCTGCGTGGGGAAATTGCGGCAGAGTGTTGCCAATCTTAAGATTTTATTTCAATAAAAACCGTTGAAACATAAATGGCCAATGTCTTCCAAACAAAAACCTTTAGGGGATTCTTTTGCACTCATGCTACATTGCAGACTTATCATTTATATATCTTTACAATGCCTGGAAGGAAAAAACAAATATACCATTTCACATCATTAGATGAAGAATTCTCAATTGCTTTTTCATTTCAAGAATGTACGTTACTAAAAACAACTGGCCTTGTTTTGTTGGTCTTCTCAGGGTTATCTACCATGACTGTCTGCCACGATTGTCTTGTACAGACATTCTCGGTTGCTGTTCTTTCAATTTACAAGACTTGCACATGACTACTCCATGTCCTCTACATGTGATTGGGCTGTCAAGGAGAGCTGAGGCAAAGCAATATTGTTACTCAGTGCAAAGCAATACAGTGAGAGAAGCTTTGTGTAATTGAAAAAAGCCTGAGCTGGGGGAAGGGGGGGGGGGGGGGTGACAGCTTCGTCTAGAAGCCTTTCTGTTTTTCTCCCTCCTTTTATCCATTCATAAGGGGGACTTTTTAAAAGACAGATATGATGTTTCATGTCTCAAGCCTTCAGAAATACACTTTAAAGGAATATGACTTTATCTTGGCCGTACTGTAACTCAGAAGAAGCCATAGTAAATCCTCAATGCACTCCAGAGGGGTGCATCCAGATGGGACTGCCATTGCCACAAAATATCTACCAGTGTCTGGGTGAATTCTGAGGGGCTGCACTTTAGGCTAGCCTCTGATGTAATTTGCTCCAGCTAAGCTGTTTGCCTTGAAAAGTAAGAGAAGATTTTCCTTATCAGCCATATGTATAAGACTTTGGAATGTGAACAATGTTTTCCTTCATTGATACTAAACATATATTTTGAAATAGTGAGTAATTGAATTACAAAATATATTAGAACTAGAGATGAGCGAACACCAAAATGTTCGGGTGTTCGTTATTCGGAACGAACTTCCCGCGATGCTCGAGGGTTCGTTTCGAACAACGAACCCCATTGAAGTCAATGGGCGACCAGAGCATTTTTGTATTTCGCCAATGCTCGCTAAGGTTTTCATGTGTGAAAATCTGGGCAATTCAAGAAAGTGATGGGAATGACACAGAAACGGATAGGGCAGGCGAGGGGCTACATGTTGGGCTGCATCTCAAGTTCACAGGTCCCACTATTAAGCCACAATACCGGCAAGAGTGGGCCCCCCCCCTCCCAACAACTTTTACTTCTGAAAAGCCCTCATTAGCATGGCATACCTTTGCTAAGCACCACACTAGCTACAACAAAGCACAATCACTGCCTGGATGACACTCCGCTGCCACTTCTCCTGGGTTACATGCTGACCAACCGCCCCCCCTCCCCCCCACAGCGCACACCAAAGTGTCCCTGCGCAGCCTTCAGCTGCCCTCATGCCACGCCACACTCATGTCTATTTAGAAGTGCGTCTGCCATGAGGAGGAACCGCAGGCACACACTGCAGAGGGTTGGCATGGCTAGGCAGCGACCCTCTTTAAAAGGGGCGGGGCGATAGCCCACAATGCTGTACAGAAGCAATGAGAAATAGAATCCTGTGCCACCGCCATCAGGAGCTGCACACGTAGGCATAGCAATGGGGAACCTATGTGCCACACACTATTCATTCTGTCAAGGTGTCTGCATGCCCCGGTTAGACCGGGCTTTTTAATTCATAGACACAGGCAGGTACAACTCCCTATTGTGAAGTCCCTGTGGACCCACTGCCTGGGTGGGTGCCAGGAAGCCACCGGCGGTACATAGAAATATCCCATTGCATTGCCCAACACAGCTGAGGTAGTAATGTCGTGCGTAATACAGGTGGGCTTCGGCCCACACTGCATGCCCCAGTCAGACTGGGGTTCTTTAGAAGTGTACAGATGTATTAAAAACTCCGTGTGCACCTACAGCATGGGTGGCTCCCTGGAACCCACCGGCGGTACACAAAAATATCCCATTGCATTGCCCAACACAGCTGAGGTAGTAATGTCGTGCATAATGCAGGTGGGCTTCGGCCCACACTGCATGCCCCAGTCAGACTGGGGTTCTTTACAAGTGGACACATGTAGGTTAAACTCCCTGTGGACCCACTGCCTGGGTGGGTGCCAGGAAGCCACCGGCGGTACATAGAAATATCCCATTGCATTGCCCAACACAGCTGAGGTAGTAATGTCGTGCGTAATACAGGTGGGCTTCGGCCCACACTGCATGCCCCAGTCAGACTGGGGTTCTTTAGAAGTGTACAGATGTATTAAAAACTCCGTGTGCACCTACAGCATGGGTGGCTCCCTGGAACCCACCGGCGGTACACAAAAATATCCCATTGCATTGCCCAACACAGCTGAGGTAGTAATGTCGTGCATAATGCAGGTGGGCTTCGGCCCACACTGCATGCCCCAGTCAGACTGGGGTTCTTTACAAGTGGACACATGTAGGTTACACTCCGTGTGCACCTACAGCATGGGTGGCTCCCTGGAACCCACCGGCGGTACACAAAAATATCCCATTGCATTGCCCAACACAGCTGAGGTAGTAATGTCGTGCATAATGCAGGTGGGCTTCGGCCCACACTGCATGCCCCAGTCAGACTGGGGTTCTTTACAAGTGGACACATGTAGGTTAAACTCCCTGTGGACCCACTGCCTGGGTGGGTGCCAGGAAGCCACCGGCGGTACATAGAAATATCCCATTGCATTGCCCAACACAGCTGAGGTACTAATGTCGTGCGTAATACAGGTGGGCTTCGGCCCACACTGCATGCCCCAGTCAGACTGGGGTTCTTTAGAAGTGTACAGATGTATTAAAAACTCCGTGTGCACCTACAGCATGGGTGGCTCCCTGGAACCCACCGGCGGTACACAAAAATATCCCATTGCATTTCCCAACACAGCTGAGGTAGTAATGTCGTGCATAATGCAGGTGGGCTTCGGCCCACACTGCATGCCCCAGTCAGACTGGGGTTCTTTACAAGTGGACACATGTAGGTTAAACTCCCTGTGGACCCACTGCCTGGGTGGGTGCCAGGAAGCCACCGGCGGTACATAGAAATATCCCATTGCATTGCCCAACACAGCTGAGGTAGTAATGTCGTGCGTAATACAGGTGGGCTTCGGCCCACACTGCATGCCCCAGTCAGACTGGGGTTCTTTAGAAGTGTACAGATGTATTAAAAACTCTGTGTGCACCTACAGCATGGGTGGCTCCCTGGAACCCACCGGCGGTACACAAAAATATCCCATTGCATTGCCCAACACAGCTGAGGTAGTAATGTCGTGCATAATGCAGGTGGGCTTCGGCCCACACTGCATGCCCCAGTCAGACTGGGGTTCTTTACAAGTGAACACATGTAGGTTAAACTCCCTGTGGACCCACTGCCTGGGTGGGTGCCAGGAAGCCACCGGCGGTACATAGAAATATCCCATTGCATTGCCCAACACAGCTGAGGTAGTAATGTCGTGCGTAATACAGGTGGGCTTCGGCCCACACTGCATGCCCCAGTCAGACTGGGGTTCTTTAGAAGTGTACAGATGTATTAAAAACTCTGTGTGCACCTACAGCATGGGTGGCTCCCTGGAACCCACCGGCGGTACACAAAAATATCCCATTGCATTGTCCAACACAGCTGAGGTAGTAATGTCGTGCATAATGCAGGTGGGCTTCGGCCCACACTGCATGCCCCAGTCAGACTGGGGTTCTTTACAAGTGGACACATGTAGGTTAAACTCCCTGTGGACCCACTGCCTGGGTGGGTGCCAGGAAGCCACCGGCGGTACATAGAAATATCCCATTGCATTGCCCAACACAGCTGAGGTAGTAATGTCGTGCGTAATACAGGTGGGCTTCGGCCCACACTGCATGCCCCAGTCAGACTGGGGTTCTTTAGAAGTGTACAGATGTATTAAAAACTCCGTGTGCACCTACAGCATGGGTGGCTCCCTGGAACCCACCGGCGGTACACAAAAATATCCCATTGCATTGCCCAACACAGCTGAGGTAGTAATGTCGTGCATAATGCAGGTGGGCTTCGGCCCACACTGCATGCCCCAGTCAGACTGGGGTTCTTTACAAGTGGACACATGTAGGTTAAACTCCCTGTGGACCCACTGCCTGGGTAGGTGCCAGGAAGCCACCGGCGGTACATAGAAATATCCCATTGCATTGCCCAACACAGCTGAGGTAGTAATGTCGTGCGTAATACAGGTGGGCTTCGGCCCACACTGCATGCCCCAGTCAGACTGGGGTTCTTTAGAAGTGTACAGATGTATTAAAAACTCCGTGTGCACCTACAGCATGGGTGGCTCCCTGGAACCCACCGGCGGTACACAAAAATATCCCATTGCATTGCCCAACACAGCTGAGGTAGTAATGTCGTGCATAATGCAGGTGGGCTTCGGCCCACACTGCATGCCCCAGTCAGACTGGGGTTCTTTACAAGTGGACACATGTAGGTTAAACTCCCTGTGGACCCACTGCCTGGGTGGGTGCCAGGAAGCCACCGGCGGTACATAGAAATATCCCATTGCATTGCCCAACACAGCTGAGGTAGTAATGTCGTGCGTAATACAGGTGGGCTTCGGCCCACACTGCATGCCCCAGTCAGACGGGTTCTATAGAAGTGTACAGATGTGTTAAAAACTCCGTGTGCACCTACAGCATGGGTGGCTCCATGGAACCCACCGGCGGTACACAAAAATATCCCATTGCATTTCCCAACACAGCTGAGGTAACGTCAGCTGTAATGCAGGTTTGCTAAAAATTAATTTGATTACACTGTAGGCGAGGGCCCACAAAAATTGCTGTATCAACAGTACTAATGTACATCCCAAAAATTGGCCATGGCCAGCCAAGAGGGCAGGTGAAACCCATTAATCGCTTTGGTTAATGTGGCTTAAGTGGTAACTAGGCCTGGAGGCAGCCCAGTGTAACGAAAAATTGGTTCAAGTTAAAGTTCCAACGCTTTTAAGCGCATTGAAACTTATAAAAATTGTTCAGAAAAATTATTTGAGTGAGCCTTGTGGCCCTAAGAAAAATTGCCCGTTCAGCGTGATTACGTGAGGTTTCAGGAGGAGGAGCAGGAGGAGGAGGAGGAATATTAGACACAGATTGATGAAGCAGAAATGTCCCCGTTTTGGATGGTGAGAGAGAACGTAGCTTCCATCCGCGGGTGCAGCCTACGTATTGCTTACGTATCGCTGCTGTCCGCTGGTGGAGAACAGAAGTCTGGGGAAATCCAGCCTTTGTTCATCTTGATGAGTGTTAGCCTGTCGGCACTGTCGGTTGACAAGCGGCTACGCTTATCTGTGATGATTCCCCCAGCCGCACTAAACACCCTCTCCGACAAGACGCTAGCCGCAGGACAAGCAAGCACCTCCAGGGCATACAGCGCTAGTTCAGGCCACGTGTCCAGCTTCGACACCCAGGCTCTGACTCTGTCCCAGCCTCCACTAAATTCACCCAATGTGCCGTCAGGGAGATGTAGTGGCCCTGCCCGCCTGTGCTTGTCCACGTGTCCGTAGTTAAGTGGACCGTGGCAGTAACCGCGTTGGTGAGGGCGCGTACAATGTTGCGGGAGACGTGGTCGTGCAGGGCTGGGACGGCACATCGGGAAAAGTAGTGGCGACTGGGAACTGAGTAGCGCGGGGCCGCCGCCTCCATGATACTTTTGAAGGACTCCGTTTCCACAACCCTATATGGCAGCATCTCAAGGCTGATGAATTTTGCTATGCGGACGGTTAACGTTTGAGCGTGCGGGTGCGTGGCGGCGTACTTGCGCTTGCGCTCCAACAGTTGCGCAAGCGACGGCTGGACGGTGCGCTGAACTACACTGCTGGATGGGGCCGAAGACAGCGGAGGTGAGGGTGTGGGTGCAGGCCAGGAGACGGTAGTGCCTGTGTCCTGAGAGGGGGGTTGCATCTCAGTGGCAGGTTGGGGCACAGGGGGAGAGGCAGGGGTGCAAACCGGAGGCGCTGAACGGCCTTCGTCCCACCTTGCGGGGTGCTTGGCCATCATATGTCTGCGCATGGTGGTGGTGGTGAGGCTGTTGGTGTTGGCCCCCCGGCTGAGCTTTGCGCGACAAAGGTTGCACACCACTGTTCGTCGGTCGTCAGGCGTCTCTGTGAAAAACTGCCAGACCTTAGAGCACCTCGGCCTCTGCAGGGTGGCATGGCGCGAGGGGGCGCTTTGGGAAACACTTGGTGGATTATTCGGTCTGGCCCTGCCTCTACCCCTGGCCACCGCACTGCCTCTTGCAACCTGCCCTGCTGATGCCCTTGACTCCCCCTCTGAAGACCTGTCCTCCTGAGTAAGCGTTGCACACCAGGTGGGGTCAGTCACCTCATCGTCCTGCTGCTCTTCCTCCGAATCCTCTGTGCGCTGCTCCCTCGGACTTACTGCCCTTACTACTAACTCACTGCAAGACAACTGTGTCTGATCGTCATCGTCCTCCTCACCCACAGAAAGTTGTTGAGACAGTTGGCGGAAGTCCCCAGCCTCTTCCCCCGGACCCCGGGAACTTTCGAATGGTTGGGCATCAGTGACGATAAACTCCTCTGGTGGGAGAGGAACCGCTGCTGCCCAATCTAAGCAGGGGCCCGAGAACAGTTCCTGGGAGTGTTCCCGCTCCTGAGCAGGTGTCATTGTAGTGGAGTGAGGAGGCTGGGAGGAAGGAGGAGCAGCAGACAGAGGATTCGGATTTGCAGCAGTGGACGGCGCAGAACTGCGGGTTGACGATAGGTTGCTCGAAGCACTTTCTGCCATCCAGGACAGGACCTGCTCACACTGCTCATTTTCTAATAACCGTCTCCCGCGTGGACCCATTAATTGGGCGATGAATGTGGGGACACCAGAAACGTGCCTCTCTCCTAATCGCGCAGCAGTCGGCTGCGACACACCTGGATCAGGAGCTCGGCCTGTGCCCACACCCTGACTTGGCCCTCCGCGTCCTCGGCCGCGTCCACGTCCTCTAGGCCTACCCCTACCCCTCAGCATGCTGTATTACCAGTGATTTGATTTCACAGGCAGCTAATAAATTGGCGCAAGACTGCAGGCCAAATATAATTTTTTCCCTTTTTTGAAAACGAAAGGCCCCACTGCCTCTAGTGAATGTATAATCTAAGTTTAATAACTGTGCTGTGTCCCTGCTAATGTGTCACAGAACGTGAGGGTAGCAGAGTTATTAACTGTGGCAGAGCAGGTATTTTTTTTCCCAATTAAGGAAAGCAAATGGCAAAGCCAGGAGTAAAACATAGCTGGGTGCGTCTGATTTTTAAAGGTTGCACACGCAGCCGACACGTGTCCACCGCCCTTAGGACGGACAGAGGCAGGACAAATAGAATTATTTTCCGTTTTTTTGCACCAAAAGGCAGCACTGCGTATATTCTATGAACATGAGAAGTTTAATAACTGTGCTGTGTCCCTGCTAATGTGTCACAGAACGTGAGGGTAGCAGAGTTATTAACTGTGGCAGAGCAGGTATTTTTTTTCCCAATTAAGGAAAGCAAATGGCAAAGCCAAGAGTAAAACGTAGCTGGGTGCGTCTGATTTTTAAAGGTTGCACACGCAGCCGACACGTGTCCACCGCCCTTAGGACGGACAGAGGCAGGACAAATAGAATTATTTTCCGTTTTTTTGCACCAAAAGGCAGCACTGCGTATATTCTATGAACATGAGAAGTTTAATAACTGTGCTGTGTCCCTGCTAATGTGTCACAGAACGTGAGGGTAGCAGAGTTATTAACTGTGGCAGAGCAGGTATTTTTTTTCCCAATTAAGGAAAGCAAATGGCAAAGCCAGGAGTAAAACGTAGCTGGGTGCGTCTGATTTTTAAAGGTTGCACACGCAGCCGACACGTGTCCACCGGCGTTAGGACGGACAGAGGCAGGACAAATAGAATTATTTTCACTTGTTTTACAAGCAAAAGGCAGCACTGCGTATATTCAATGAATAATAACTGTGTTGTGGCCCTGCCTATACAATTCTTTCCCTGCAGTATCAATGGAGGGTGCAATGCTCTGCAGAGGCGATTTTGAGAAGCAAAAAAAAATGCAGCACAGCTAACAGCAGCCTGGACAGTACTGCACACGGTTAAATGTGGCCCTAGAAAGGACCGTTGAGGTTCTTGAAGGCTACACTCACTCCTAACACTCTCCCTGCCTATGCAGCACTTCTGTCCCTAATGCCGGGTGCAACGCTCTGCAGAGCCGATTTTGAGGAAAAAAAAATTGCCACTGCTAACAGCAGCCAACACACAGCTATCAGTGGCCCTAATAAGGAACTTTGGGGGGTCTTGAAGCCTACACTATCTACCAATTCTTTCCCTACAGCAGCTCCGGTACAAACAGCACTGTCCCTCATCTAACTCACACGGCATCTGAGGCGAACCGCGGGAGGGGCCGACTTTTATGTTCGGGTGACACCTGATCTTCCCAGCCACTCACAGCAGGGGGGTGGTATAGGGCTTGAACGTCACAGGGGGGAGTTGTAATGCCTTCCCTGTCTTTCAATTGGCCAGAAAAGCGCGCTAACGTCTCAGGGAAGGAAGTGAAAGTAACCAGAACACCGCATGGTGTTCGTTACGAATAACGAACATCCCGAACACCCTAATATTCGCACGAATATCAAGCTCGGAAGAACACGTTCGCTCATCTCTAATTAGAACGTTGCAGATCTTTTCATTATTCACTGAATAAGCTTCATTTAAAGAGGACTTGACATCCTCTCTAAGTACATGTTCAAAAGCACTGTACAATGTAGATGCTCTAAATATTGTATAAAGCTTACTATGAAATGCATTAAACTTCGCCAACTACTCTTCTCTATCTTTGCAAGTTACTCCAGGTAACCTTGACGAGTGTGAGATCAAGCCTCTGTAGATGCCTGCTGTTTTTCGCGTAACTCCTTGAACTTCTTCTACTATAGCTCTCTATGACGTTGTGTGTGTATTCCAGCTCATTGTCCTGCTGAAGGATGGAGGTAGGCTCAACCAGATGATGGTATTATGTGATGAATAAGAATCTGCTCTTTTGCGCATTTACGATTCAATTCATTGTCACCAAAATACAACTCCTTTTACAGAGGTGCAGCCCCAAACCTGCATGAGACCTTCTTTGTGTTTCATTGCTGGTTTCAAGTACTCGGCACTTTAGTATTGTCTAGCTCTTCTACGCAGAAGGAACTTCCTGTTTTAAGATAGAATTCTCAGTTTTGATATTTTTTGCTACTCGACATCCTATTTTATGTGTTTTTATGCATAGATAAGTGCCCTGTTTTTTTTTTTTCCTTTTCTTTGAAGGACTTTTTCCCCAGGCTTTAGAAGGAAGTGCTTGAGCTCCAGTGATCTGAGTGACTTCGGAACAGATAACGGCTCTGGACCTCTTCCAGTTTCAAAGGTACATCATTTTGATTTATCTCTTCTGCACTCAGCTTCTGTTCCCAACTACTAAATTTCTGGTCTTCATTTTTTTGTCAGTTTCTTTATGCTTCAGTAGAGCTTGAATACGCACCTGGAATCCCCTGTTTGCTGCAAAATTTCTATTTTTGAGAGGTCTCGCTGGAGGATGACAATATTGTGTCTTGAAACTATCTCTAATGATGCACATTATGATTTAAAGGAGAAATTGTCATATTATTAGATATTCAAATTTTCGTTTGGTTGTTCTTTGCCCAGTTTGACGGTTTCTATTCCTGTTTGCCTGAATTAACACAGAGGGGAAAACAATATACAACATAGTAGATATGCAGTAGGTGTGGTTTTTTTGGTGGAGGGGCATGTATTAACTATGAACTTTCTATAATTTAAAGGGGTTGTCCCGCGAAAGCAAGTGGGGTTATACACTTCTGTATGGCCATATTAATGCACTTTGTAATGTACATTGTGCATAAATTATGAGCCATACAGAAGTTATCAGAAATTATTCACTTACCTGTTCCGTTGCTAGCGTCCTCGTCTCCATGGTGCCGTCTAATTTTCAGCGTCTAATCGCCGGATTAGACGCGCTTGCGCAGTCCGGTCTTCTTCTTTTCTCAATGGGGCCGCTCGTGCCGGAGAGCGGCTCCATGTAGCTCCGCCCCGTCACGTGCCGATTCCAGCCAATCAGGAGGCTGGAATCGGCAATGGACCGCACAGAAGCCCTGCGGTCCACCGAGGGAGAAGATCCTGGCGGCCATCTTCAGCAGGTAAGTAAGAAGTCACCGGAGCGCGGGGATTCAGGTAAGCGCTGTGCGGATTTTTTTTAGGTCCCTGCATCGGGTTTGTCTCCCGCCGAACGGGGGGGGGGCTGTTGAAAAAAAAAAAAAAACGTTTCGGCGCGGGACAACCCCTTTAATAGGTGAAATACTTTATATGCATCTTTCTATATGGTTGTTTTTTCAGAATAGAAGACAAAAGACTAATATAATCTTCAAGCTTCTCGAATATTGGGATCCTTTAATGTAGTTAAAAATGCTATGAAAAATCACCATTAAAATACCCTCTATTAACCTGGCCTTTCACTGATTTAATTGATTACAAGTACGAATTCAAGGAGCGAACAGTCAAACTTCAATTTAGGTTGCTTTCAGACAAGCATAATTTTATTCCATATTTCGTCCTTGTTTTAGGGACCTTAACACTGAGCTAATGTCAATCTATGTATCTGTTCACATGGCTGTTTTTTTCACAGCCTTGTTTTAAAAATGTAGCATACACTAATTTTGTTTGGTGTTGCCTCTGTACTTGCGATTGTTGGTATTATTTTGTGTTGGTAAATATGGATCCATGTTTATAAAGTAAAAAATAAAAACAATATCAGTAGATATAGATCCAATACTGCTGAAATAATGATTACATATAGTTGTGATATCATCTGTAACACATCCATATTACAGATGTGTGACAATTAGGGATGAGCGAGTATACTCGCTAAGGCACTACTCGCTCGAGTAATGTGCCTTAGCCGAGTATCTCCCTGCTCGTCCCTGAAGATTCGGGAGCCCCCGCAGCTGACAGGTGAGTTGCGGCGGGGAGCAGGGGAGAGTGGGCGGGAGAGAGGGAGAGAGAGATCTCCCCTCCGTTCCTCCCCGCTCTCCCCCGCCGCTCCCTGCTCCGCGGCGGCCCCCGAATCTTCAGGGACGAGCAGGGAGATACTCGTCTAAAGCACATTACTCGAGCGAGTAGTGCATTAGTGAGTATACTCGCTCATCCCTAATGACAATGTGTTTGCCTGAAACTAGCCTTAGGGCTTCTTCACATGACCATGTTTGCACAGGTATTTGCGCTCGCTAACCGCAGAGAATAGAATCCATTGCTTCCAATGGGTTTGTTCTCTTAAGTGCGTTTTCCGCTTGTATTTTGCATGCACGGAAAAAAGTAGGTCATGCTCTATTTTCTCAGCAGAGTTTTGCAAAGCAGAAGCCCTATAGAAGTCTACGGGAGGTGTGAAAAACTCAAGAGGAAGGATATGACAAGTGTGAAAAACACAGGGAAAAAAAGGCATCTGGATCTCATTAGGCTGTAAATAGCCATTAAAATCCATGGAGAGGGTGTGTCTATGAACTAAATCCATGGAAAGTGTGTGTCACGCACATGTGTGAACTTGCCTTGAGTGTGCAAAAAGCACAATACTATGCACATACAGGCGCGCAACACACAGATTATGTACCTTTTCAAACCTTGCTCATACAAATTAGATGTCACCATTCGTGGGTTAGCGCAGTGTTTTGCGCATACCTGCGCATACATATGTGCACATTTGTGCACCCCCATAGGCTCCTATGGGGACCTCTGGTGCGCAAATGCACGTAAAAATAAAGCATGTTGCTTTTTTTCGCAAATGCGAAATCCGCATGCAAAAAAGAACTGTGTGAATAAACCCGTTGAAAACAGTGGGTTCTATTCTCTGCACAATGCGTGCACATTTTTTGCGCGTGCACATGCGCATACTTGCATGGCCTTCTGAACCCGCCCTTGAGGGCTTATTTAGACGACCGTATATTGGCTCGTTTTTTACGCCAAGCAGATATACAGTGTCCTTCTCTGCGGGGGGGGGGGGGATCGAAGAGCCAGGAGCAGGAACTGAGCTCCCGCCCTTTCCCCGCCCCTCGCCACTATTTGCAATGGGAGGGCCGGGACGGGGGCCAAGCTAATAGAGTCTAAATGTCATTTTAAACGGGCAGGTCTCAACCCGATGTAATGTGTTGATAGGCACTTGTTTCTATTTCTTGTACACAGGTTAAGAATCCCTGCATGGGGTCGATCATTACTATGATTGTACATCTCTATAGAGCTAGCGGTCCATCTACCCCAGTAATAGACATGTATGTAATACCTTGACACATAATATTATTATCTTGCACGGGGAGATATACAGCTGACTAGCAACTATTTTTACGCTTGCTTTAATGCAAAAAAGTAGTAGTCTTGTCCAGCAGCTCAGAATGATATACTCCAAAATCGGATGAGATGATCAAATGCACAGCCACACAAAAGGAACCATGAACCCTTTGTTCCACAGGATGTCCAGTATAAAATGAAGAAGTGGCAGCATCAACGGTGTAATACAAATATAAAAAATCTTTATTGTTTCATGTTACA
This sequence comes from Eleutherodactylus coqui, assembly GCF_035609145.1. Lineage (NCBI taxonomy): Eukaryota > Metazoa > Chordata > Amphibia > Anura > Eleutherodactylidae > Eleutherodactylus > Eleutherodactylus coqui. The sequence continues at coordinate 125,081,683 of NC_089846.1, forward strand.
AGGTAAAACAGGCAACGTTTCGACCGTTAAGGTCTTTTTCAAGCCTGTGATGTCATCAAGATGATGGCTATAAATACAATTCAACATCACAAAACCACCAATCAGAGGGGGTGGGTACATGTTCACGTCTCTGATTGGTGTTTTTGTGATGTTGAATTGTATTTATAGCCATCATGTTGATGGCATCACAGGCTTAAAAAAGACCTTACCTGTCGAAACGTTGCCTGTTTTACATTTTAACATGGAACAATAAATATTATTTTTTATTTTTACTATACTGTTGATGCTGCCACTTCTTCATTTTATACTGCTTTTGGGGTCCACGGCGTAATCAATAGGAATGTTTGCACCCTTCTAGATTTACGTTGAGAGATTGTGCGCGCAATGTAAGAGATCACACGGAGACAGACTGTCAGTGTAGAAAGTCTTCCTGACTCTGTTTATTAGTAGGCGTATAGCATCTTATATGGCATGATGAGTTAATTGCTCTTTATGGGCAACAGGAAGCAATACGTGGTTGGGAATCAAAGCATGGGATTGGGTGGTCCAAATATGGTCTTTTACATCCGGTCCTGCGTGAGTTGCTGTCGTCATGGACGTCCGACATCACGTGGTTTCAGATGAAGAACCAGCGCCATTTTTCCGAGTTCGATGGAGGGGGCAGGGGGGGGAATGAGCACTGTGTCGTCAAATGACGCCTGAGGGTTATGTGTAGGTAAGGAATGTGCCCTGAGGTTATGAGCGTGTGTTTCTATCAAGCTGCATATTCTGATAACGGTTAGCAGTACAGGATGTGCCGGCAGATTCTGTTCTGCTGGCTCAGATAGTGAAATAGACATTTCACCTTGCATATATATATATATATCTCCTCCAATTCAAAGATCAGCAGACAAACAAATGTTACCTTGCTCCTCGGCTGTTCGTTGTCCTGTTGACATGGCCAACTGACTGGGCAAATGATCGTTCAGATGAACATTTGCCCCCAATAGTCGGGCTGTGTAAAAAGGACAAATGTGTGTACTGTATGTACTATTCGTCAATGTGGTCAATCTGGAGACAGATTCCTTTTAAATTAGTTAACTACTGTATCATAATGCAACCATTTATTTCACTGTACACCATGTGAAACCTTCCTGGTCTACAATAAGACTAGAGATGATCGAGCATACTTGCTAAGGGAAATTACCCGATTGAGCATTGCCCTTAGCGAGTACCTGCCCGCTCGGAAAAAAAGGTTCGGCTGCTGGCGGCGGGCGGGGAGCAGCGGGGGAGAGCGGGGAGGAACGGAGGGGAGATCTCTCTCTCCCTCTCTCCCCCCCGCTACCCCCTTGCTCACTGCCGCAACTCACAGCACCCCCCCCCCCCCCCCCGCGCGCCGGCAGCCGAACCTTTTCTTCCGAGCGGGCAGGTACTCGCTAAGGACAATGCTCGATCGAGTGATTGTCCTTAGCAAGTATGCTCGCTCATCTCTAAATAAGACATATTCCATTTTTTTTATTTTGCTACAGATATCACAAAACAAGAATCATTATGTTAGAATTTTTTGAAATCACTAAAATAAAAAAAACTCACATAAATCTTAACTGCTCTTTCTGATCACTCAATATGTGACTAAAATGAGCATTAGATACTATATTTTGCATGGCAACAATGGAAGTATCTGAGAGGTATTAGGTTTTAATCTATATTTTTGATCTTCAATAACAGGAAGCAAACAAGACAAGGTGGCAGATGGAATCACTCAACCCTCTAACTGGCACTTTATCCTAAGAGAATACTTTGGACAGGTGATCATTGATGGACCATCTGACAGGAGTTTACAAGAAGAAATGTATACTGTAAACCTGGAGGACAATTAGATAAATTGTATATAATATATACAACACTGTTTTAGATAGATCGATTTTTTTTTACCCATTTTACCTATTCTTTGGATATGAAGATTTTGTTTTTTTTCCTCATGTACCTTTATGTACAGCAATATGGAGAGTTATGCAGATATCTGCTATAGTTATTTCTAATTAAAGAGGACCTCTAAGCTAAAATGATGTGTGCACAGCTAAGATGAAGAAAAACGAAAAGCTATCACAAGTGGTAGAAAAAAGTGGTGTGTCTTAGGGCTTTTCCATGCAAGTAGAATATTTCTGTAAAACACGGTTTAAGTCTTCAACAGACAAACGCATGTTCAAATGTAAATTGGCGCAAAGCAGCGAGTTTACTCATGAACAAGGTTTGAATATGGCAATAAACAGGCTGTTATGTGCAGGTCTGCGCATTGTACTGTCATTTTCGATCTCGCAATGACTGTTCACACGCGCATGTTACTCCCTTTCCGTGCAATAGAATGGCTATTTAAGCCTAGTAAGTGCCAGCTGTCTTCTTTTTCCTGCGTTTTACACTATGTCAAACTCTTACCCTTGCTTTTTTGAACCTGCCATAGACTTCTATGACAGCTTGCTGCGTAAAACACAGAAAGATAGGGCAGATCATATCTTTTCTCACAAGTAATTGCATGCAAGGGCCACAATCATGAAAACTAACCTGCTGAAATTATTGGGCTCTTTTTGTCACGTTTAGTGAGCGTGATTTTGTTGTCTAAGCCAATAGGGCTAATGCCAATGGCCGTATTTCTGCCGCGAGAAGATCAGGGAGGAGAAGATGCGGTAAGTAGATGCGGTAATTCCCGCCTGGGGAGGAATAGGTAAGTATTAGAGATGAGCGAGCACCAAAATGCTCGGGTGCTCGTTACTCGGGACGAAATTTTTGCGATGCTCGAGGGTTCATTTCGAGTAACGAACCCCATTGAAGTCAATGGGTGACCCGAGCATTTTTGTATATCGCCGATGCTCGCTAAGGTTTTCGTTTGTGAAAATCGGGGCAATTCAAGAAAGTGATGGGAACGACACAGCAACGGATAGGGCAGGCGAGGGGCTACATGTTGGGCTGCATCTCAAGTTCCCAGGTCCCACTATTAAGCCACAATAGCGGCAAGAGTGCCCCCCCCCCCACTGTCAGCATAAAGATCATTCTCCTCTGCCATAGCTGTAACAGCTGTGGCAGAGAAGAACGATGTTTGCCCATTGAATTCAATGGAGCCAGCAATACAGCAGGTTCCACTGAAAGCAATGGGCTGCCGGCGATCGCAGGATGAATTGTCGGGAAGGGCTTAAATATATAAGCCCTTCCCTGCAATTCATCCAGAAATGTGTTACAATAAAAATATATACCGGCGTATAAGGCGACGGGGCGTATAAGACGACCCCCCAACTGTCATCTTATACGCCGGCAATACAGTGGAGCAAAGAATAAAAATCATTACTCACTTCACCGGTGCTTCTGCGGTGCTCCTGCAGGCTGTCGCTCCCTCCTGGTCCCCGGCAAAGCATTGCTTTCTGGACGCAGTGGTTGAAATCCCCGCCTCCAGAAACACACGTGCCTTCAGCCAATCACAGCCATTCAATGACATCATTGTCATTGGCTGTGATTGGCTGAAGGCACGTGTGTTTCTGGAGGCGGGGATTTAAAGCCCTTCGTAGAGAAAGCAATGCTCTGCCGGGAACCAGGAGGGAGCGACAGCCTGCAGCAGCGGCGCAGAACACCAGGAGAAGTGAGTAATGATTTTTATTCTTTGCTCCGCTGTATTGCCGGCGTATAAGGTGACAGTTGGGGGGTCGTCTTATACGCCCCGTCGCCTTATACGCCGGTATATATTTTTATTGTAACACATTTCTGGATGAATTGCAGGGAAGGGCTTATATATTTAAGCCCTTCCCGACAATTCATCCCGCGATCGCCGGTAGCCCATTGCTTTCAGTGGAACCTGCTGTATTGCCGGCTCCATTGAATTCAATGGGCAAACATCGTTCTTCTCTGCCACAGCTGTTACAGCTGTGGCAGAGAAGAATGATTTGTCTTCTATATGTTCTCAATGGGGTCGGCGCTGCTGCCGCCGGCCCCATTGAGTGCATATAGAGAAGAGAACAGAAATCGCAGATCGCACAAAGGTGCGATCTGCGATTTCTATGGCCTAAGAAGGACCGTTGGGGTTCTTGAAGCCTAAAATCACTCCTAACACTCTCCCTATAGCAGCTCCGGCATCAACAACACTTTCCCTAAACTATGTCAGAAGGCATCTGTGGCGAGCCGCGGGAGGGGCAGATTTTAATACTCGGGTGACACCTAATCTCGCCAGCCACTCACAGCAGGGGGGTGGTATAGGGCTTGAACGTTGCAGGGGGAAGTTGTAATGCCTTCCCTGTCTTTCTATTGGCCAGAAAAGTGCGCAAATTTGTCAGGGAAGAAAATGAAAGTAACCCGAACACCGCGTGGTACTCGTTACGAGTAACGAGCATCTCGAACACCCTAATACTCGAACGAGTATCAAGCTCGGACGAGTATGCTCGCTCATCTCTAGTAAGTATAGATTTTTTTTTTTTAATGACAGAAACCCATTTAATTATAATTCCTCAGTTCTGGCAAGAAGAATGTGACTTAAAATGGGACTCCACAATCAAGTTCTTCGCTTCTCTTTTTTTTTAATGATATTGCTTTCCATGATCATGGATGGTGTGGAGGTATTATGATTGTTAATATTGGTCTCTATATCATGGCAGCATGGAGTTAATTATGTGGGTCATGATGATTACAGTGATACTGTGTGTGTGTGTGGATCTTTTTGTTCCACCAGGGACGCCACAATTTGATCACTTCCATAATGCTTTGGTATACTCACTCTAGTGAAGTAATCCCTATGCATGTAAAAATGCAAAGCAATTAATTAGGCTATGCTGAAGGCTCAGCTGAATAGGCATACAGCTCTGATATGCATGAAGGTCTTTCCTAGACCTCTTGCTGCCATGATGACCCAATGGCATCCTGTTGTTGCATTTCTGGGGGGCCAGATGGCATCTAAGGAGTTAAATGGCAAGGATCAGAAGTTCCTTTAATTCTGTCCATCACAGACGTGCAAGTGTGCCAGCCAGCCTGAATTTTGGCATGTTCGCTTCATAAGACCCCCTGTCCAGGGCAGTGATTTCGGTGGCGGTAAATCGCCGGCGAATCACGCTGGCTGAAGCTTTCCATAGCATTGCTATGGAAAGCACTGGCCCCATGTCCTCGAGCAGAGGATCATTGTGATTCTCCGCTCGCAGCCGGCAATTCGTAGCATGTTGCAAATTGCCCCGATTCTCCGTGGTCAGCCTATCTGTCAGATAGGCTGACCTGCGGAGAACCGTCTGCTGGCTCTTGCTCCGGGGCGGCGGCTCCCGTGGCTGAGATACGCCGCGGGATAAGGCAATGCCCATGGACAGGGGGCCTAAGACACCCGGCCCCCCCACCATACACACCTTGGGGGCAGGTTGGGAGTACATCCTCTAGAGCCAAAAATGTAGTATGTCCAGCTGCTTACTATTTAATTAGCGATTATGTATGTTCATGCAGGCAAGGTGAATAAGCCGTGTGATGAACGTAACAACCCACCTATAAATTGATACAACTCTTGCCAAGACAATAGCAATGAGAGTAGTTATTAGATATGAGTGCACTTCTACAAATTTACGTATATGATGTTTTGCAGACTGGGAGATTGTCTATTAGAGCTGTATTACATGCATATACGATAATAGAGGCTGAAATAATAAAATATTGTTCCGATCTATTTTTCAGTCTCTGCTTTCTTAAATGGGGGCAATTTGAAATTTGTTTACCAGTCAAATCAAATTTTCATATTCACTTATATCTCATAATTACTATTATTATTGTCATTGATATTACTATAAACCCCTTCATGGTAAGGAATAGATGCCCTTTTTTTTGCTCATGTCTAATAATAATTAGAAAATAAATTTTTTTGCTAATAGTTTTTGACATTTTTAGTATGCAGATTGCTTTCTGTGATTGCAAAGTTCACAAGAATAAGCTGGAGCTGTATGAATAATAAATAGAATTACAATATCAATTAATATTTTTATTATCACCATCATCATAATGGATGGCCTGAGAATACATAACACAAACAGCAGTTTGCATCCTCTGCAGTGTGATAGATGATTACTTATTCTGTAGGTGAATGTTGCAATCCTTATCTGTTATCTTCACACTTCAAAGCTTCTAAAGGATGAATTACAGGTCAAATTCACAAACTGCTAGACTTTAAATTTTATTAAGTGTTGTAAACTGATCCAATGACTTTAAGCCCTTTTTTACTTCTTATGAATGCATTAGTTTTCTGTTGCAAATGCATTTGGTAACAAGCCAGTGTTATGTATAAGGTAAAAACAAGGGTTTTCTTGCAGGTTGTATGAATGAATGATGATGTCACAGCAGTAGACTTTACACATGACATTTTTCTTGCTGCTGGTTCCTGCTGTTTAGGAGCAGAGCTGATTATAATCCAATAATTGATATTTCTATTACCCTAAAGACATTATAGGAGAAAACTAAAACAGCCATAAATGAAAGGACTAGAGAAATAACTTAATTTTTCAGACTTCTACTGCATTATGAATACCCTTGTCCAAACAGCAATATATTTTCCTCACAGCATTGTTTTAATATTTGAGTAGAGATGAGCGAGCACCAAAATGCTCGGGTGCTCGTTACTCGGAACGAAATTACCGTGATGCTCGAGGGTTCGTTTCGAGTAACGAACCCCATTGAAGTCAATGGGCGACCCGAGCATTTTTGTATTTCGCCGATGCTCGCTAAGGTTTTCATTTGTGAAAATCTGGGCAATTCAAGAAAGTGATGGGAACGACACAGCAACGGATAGGGCAGGCGAGGGGCTACATGGTGGGCTGCATCTCAAGTTCACAGGTCCCACTATTAAGCCACAATAGCGGCAAGAGTGCCCCCCCCCCCCGCACTGTCAGCGTAAAGATCGTTCTCCTCTGCCATAGCTGTAACAGCTGTAGCAGAGAAGAACGATGTTTGCCCATTGAATTCAATGGAGCCAGCAATACAGCAGGTTCCACTGAAAGCAATGGGCTGCCGGCGATCGCAGGATGAATTGTCGGGAAGGGGTTAAATATACAACCCCTTCCCTGCAATTCATCCAGAAATGTGTTACAATAAAAATATATACCGGCGTATAAGGCGACGGGGCGTATAAGACGACCCCCCAACTGTCACCTTATACGCCGGCAATACAGTGGAGCAAAGAATAAAAATCATTACTTACTTCTTCAGACGATCTGCGGCGCTGCTGCAGGCTCTTGCTCCCTCCTGGTCCACGGCAGAGTATTGCTTTCTGGACGCAGGGCTTGAAATCCCCACCTCCAGAAACACAGCCAATCACAGCCATTCAATGACATCATTGTCATTGGCTGTGATTGGCTGAAGGCACATGTGTTTCTGGAGGCGGAGATTTAAAGCCTTTCGTAGAGAAAGCAATGCTCTGCCGGGAACCAGGAGGGAGCAAGAGCCTGCAGGAGCACCGCATAACACCAGGAGGGAGTGACAGCCTGCAGGAGCGCCGCAGATCGTCCGAAGAAGTAAGTAATGATTTTTATTCTTTGCTCCACTGTATTGCCGGCGTATAAGGTGACAGTTGGGGGGTCGTCTTATACGCCCGGTCGCCTTATACGCCGGTATATATTTTTCTTGTAACACATTTCTGGATGAATTGCAGGGAAGGGGTTATATATTTAACCCCTTCCCGACCATTCATCCTGCGATCGCCGGCAGCCCATTGCTTTCAGTGGAACCTGCTGTATTGCTGGTTCCATTGAATTCAATGGGCAAACATCGTTCTTCTCTGTCACAGCTGTTACAGCTGTGGCAGAGAAGAATGATTTGTCTTCTATATGTTCTCAATGGGGTCGGCACTGCTGCCGCCGGCCCATTGAGCGCATATACAGAAGATTTATGGCCTTTAGAAGGACCGTTGGGGTTCTTGAAACCTAAAATCACTCCTAACACTCTCCCTATAGCAACTCCAACACGATAGCACTTTCCCTGAACTAATGTCAGAATGCATCCGTAGCGAGCCGCGGGAAGGGCAGATTTCAATACTCGGGTGACACCTAATCTCGCCAGCCACTCACTGCAGGGGGGTGGTATAGGGCTTGAACGTTGCAGGGGGAAGTTGTAATGCCTTCCCTGTCTTTCTATTGGCCAGAAAAGCGTGCTAACGTCTCAGAGATGAAAGTGAAAGTAACCCGAACATCACGTGGTGCTCGTTAAGAGTAACGAGCATCCCGAACACCCTAATATTCGCCCGAGCATCAAGCTCGGACGAGTACGTTCGCTCATCTCTATATTTGAGGCTTTACTGGTATGACTAGCAAATATTACATCTGACCAGAAGTGCACTTTATCAGTACCTGTAGCATAAGTATAGGGGGTGCACAGGGTGCTGTCGCACCTGGGCCCAGGAGGCCTAGGGGGGGCCATAAAGTTTCTCTTCCCCATATTGCAAACCAATATTATCAATGAAGCTTTATAAGTGGGGTCCCGGTTCAAGATTTTACACTGGGGCCCAGCAGCTTTAAGTTAGGCCTCTGATTGGTACAATTAAATTGACTAGGTTTAAAAAAAAAATTTGAGTATGATCTTGAGTAACAAAGTTTTTGTCACTGCTGGCCATTGAATTACTTGATATAGATACTAAATGTATAGTAAAATCACAAAATTCCACTGTGTCCCCGAAAATAAGACAGTGTCTTATATTAATTTTTGTTCAAAAAGGTTTAACTTTTTTACATGTATAGCTGCCTGGACACTATTTAAATTGACCTTTTAAATTAACTGTTAGCAGGGCTTAATTTTGGAGTAGGGCTTATATTCCAAGCATCCTCAAAAAGCCTGAAAAATCATTTTGCATCCTCAAAAATTCTGGAAAATCATGCTATGTCTTATTTTCAAGGTATGTCTTATTTTCAGGGAAACAGGGTATAATGCAGTATTTAGAGAACATTAGCCATAGAGGCGCAGCATTATTGGATTGTGACAACACCTTCTTTCATTCAAACAATCAGAACCAAAACTACAATGTATTCAAAGGAGAATAAAATCTGAATGTGGGTTTAAATAAAACATAGAACATTTTAAAGCTTAAGGGGGTTGTCCCATGAAAAGAAGTTAAATATCTGACGGGTGCAGGTCCAGTATGGGAGAGATAGCTAAGTTAGAGCTAAGCCTGACTATCTCCAGCAGTCCAATTGAAATTATTTGAGTGCGCAAACATGACCACCACTCCATTAATTCCTGAATGCTTAGGTCCCCATTCTCGTGATCAGTGGGGGTCCCAGCTGTTGGGTTCCCACTGATCGGGCATTTAACTCATATCCTGTTGATAGGGAATTACTTCTTTTCATGGAACAACCTCTTTAAATCTTCACTCTTTTACCCTATATTGCTTTTAGGTTCAACATTTTTACTGATTAGCTTCATAATGTATCTTTATAGCCGTTAGAGCTCCGTGTTTTATTACAGTCGCTCCACTAAAAGGAGCTTAGGAGCTTTTTGTATAGTGTTTTATTATTAGAGTCCATCGGAAAACACTATGCCGTACACTCCTAATTTCTCTCTAGTGGTGGCTTCTTGCAGAAAGTGCTGTTGTGGGGAAGTTAGTGAAATGAATGAAAACACATTTTGAGAAAAGAAATATCCTTTATCCTAGTAGTATGAAGTTGTTATTAGGGGGTTGGATGGAGGTTTATCGTATACTTGATTACATTGTCAATGCATTTTTTTTATTATTGTAACAGTTAGGGCTCCCACCCACTTGCCTTTTTTTTACGCGTTTTTTTTCAAGCGATTGTCAATGGGACTTTCTAATGTTAAAAATGCTTTGCAAGTTGGTGCGTTTTTAATAGAGATGAGCGAGCATACTCGTCCGAGCTTAATGCTCGTTCGAGTATTAGGGTGCTCGAGATGCTCGTTACTCGAGACGAGCACCACGCGGTACTCGTCTCGATTAAACGAGCACTGACCATTGAATTCAATGGAGCCAGCAATACATCCAGCTCCATTAAAAGCAATGGGCTGCCGGCGATCTCAGGATGAATTTTCGGGAAGGGCTTAAAAATATAAGCCCTTACCTGAAAATCATCCTAAAATGTGTAAAAATAAAAAAATAAAAAAATGTCAGCATAAAGATCGTTCTCCTCTGCCATAGCTGTAACAGCTGTGGCAGAGAAGAACGATGTTAGCCCATTGAATTCAATGGAGCTGGCAATACAGCCGGCTCCATTGAAAGCAATGGGCTGCCGGCGAGCGCAGGAGTGAGACCCCCCCTTCCTCGCACTGCGTGCTTGTTGTTAATGGAGCCGCGGCTGCTGCCGGCAGCTCCATTGAAAACAATGCTCTGCTGGTCGCCTGCATTCTTTTCCAGGGAAGGGCTTTACATATAAGCCCTTCCCTGAAAAAGAAACATTTTAGTGCAAAACAAAAAAAGAATTAAAAAAAACGTACCTCTCCGCCGCTTCTGTGACCCCTGCGAGCATGAAGAACACATCTGCCGCATGCGGCAGATGTATCCTTCACTCCCTCTAGTTAAAAGAATTCCCTGCTGCTACATCTGCGACATCTATGGCAGATGCAGCAAAAGGAATTCTTCAATTCTCAAACGCAGCTGTCACACATGACAGCTGCGGTAGAGCATCCTGCTGCCGGCATCCTGTCAATGGCTTTTCAGGGAAGGGCTTGAAAAGCCATTTAAAATAGTGCAAAAAATAAAAAAAAATAATTCTCACCTCCCTTCAGCTGCCGGGGCTCAGCAGCGACTTCTAGCGCTGTCCCAGGCTCTGTAGTTCTGAGCTATCAGCAGCTGGGGATTTAAAATCCCCACCTGCTGGTAGCTCTGATTGTGGTTGGCTGAATTGCCTCAGCCAATCACAATCAGAGCTACCAACAGGAGGGGATTTTAAATCCCCAGCTGCTGATAGCTCAGCAGCGCTACAGAGTCGGGGACAGCGGCAGAAGTCCCCGCTGAGCCCCGGCAGCTGCTAGTGGCTTTGCAGGGAAGGGCTTCATAAGCCCTTCCCTGAAAAGCCTTTTAAAATAATAAAAAAAAAATAGATACTCACCTCCCTTCAGCTGCCGGGCCACAGCCGCGTCTTCTCCTGCTGTCCCCTGCACTGTGGTGCTGAACTGCTGATCTATCAGCAGCCGGGGATTTAAAATCCCCGCCTGCTGAATGAGCTGCCTCTGATTGGTCACAGCCTCACCAATCAGAGGCAGCTCTCACACCCATTCATGAATTCATGAATGGGTGAGTGCTGCCTCTGATTGGCTCAGTGCAGGGACCAATCAGGGGCAGCTCTCACTCACACCCATTCATGAATTCATGAATGGGTGTGAGTGAGAGCTGCGTCTGATTGGTGAGGCTGTGACCAATCAGAGGCAGCTCATTCAGCAGGCGGGGATTTTAAATCCCCGGCTGCTGAATTCTACAGAGAGCAGTTCAGGAGAACTGCCGGCCAGACGCGGCTGAACTCCGGCTTCAGCAGAAAGGTGAGTATCCATTTTTTTTTTTAATTTGACACATTTTAGGATGATTTTCAGGTAAGGGCTTATATTTTTAAGCCCTTCCCGAAAATTCATCCCGCGCTCGCCGGCAGCCCATTGCTTTCAATGGAGCCGGCTGTATTGCCGGCTCCATTGAATTCAATAGGCTAACATCGTTCTTCTCTTCCACAGCTGTTGCAGCTGTGGCAGAGGAGAACGATCGTTATGCTGACAGTGCGGGGTCTCACTCTTGCCACTATTGTGGCTTAATAGTGGGACATGGGAACTTGATATGCAGCCCAACATGTAGCCCCTCGCCTGCCCTATCCGTTTCTATATCATTCCCATCACTTTCGTGAATTTCCCAGATTTTCACAAATGAAAACCTTAGCGAGCATCGGCGATATATAAAAATGCTCGAGTAGCCCATTGACTTCAATGGGGTTCGTTACTCGAAATGAACTCTCGAGCATCACTGAAAGTTCGACTCGAGTAACGAGCAGTCGAGCATTTTGGTGCTCGCTCATCTCTAATTATAGGTAGACATTAGAGATGAGCGAACGTACTCGTTACGAGTACTTACGCACCCGAGTACCGCCATTTTCGAGTACTTCGGTACTCGCGCGCAAAGATTCGGGGGGCGCCGGGGGGCGGGGAGAGGAGTGGCGGTGCGGGGGGTAGCAGCGGGGAACAGGGGGGAGCCCTCTCTCTCTCCCTCTCCCCCCCACTCCCCACTGCTACCCCCCGTGCCGGCATGCCGCCCCCCGAATCTTTGCGCGCGAGTACTGAAGTACTCGAAAATGGCGGTACTCGGGTGCGCAAGTACTCGTAACGAGTACGTTCGCTCATCTCTAGTAGACATTTGATCTTATTTAATTTGGGGTTTACAACAAGACCAGGATCATGCTGTTAGGGTTGTACTGGCTGGGATCTGTTGTACCACATAGGTTTCTAGCAGCACAGCCCTGCAGCTTGTCTTGCTAATGTAGGGACCCGCAAGACAATGAGGAGCCTTGATCATGGCTTACAGGCTTAAGTATTTTGGCCAATATACGAACCATAACCTCGTACTCTTACAGCTATAACATCTGCTTATGTGTTCAGGTATGCATGGCGAGTGTGTGTCATCAGTTGGTTTCTGTTTGTGTCTTCTGCCAGTATGTCCAGTCTGAGTCAGTTTCCTGACACTGTTCCTGGTGGTCCCTAACCTCTGTTTAAGCACGTTCGTGTGGGCCCAGTTTTTGTTTGCCCACATAAAGGTAACACATGCCCATAGCTAAAATACTTCCTGAAATATAGAAGTTTGTTGTGGAAGTGGAATAAACCTGCAGCTCTCAATCTTGTTGGTATTTCTACAGCCCACATCACACCCTAAATCCTAGTTAAATTTAAAACAAGCTGATGATCATAGATGTAGGTTGGATAAATCCTGAAATATAGCAAGTTGAGGTGTGTCCCCCTTTTTAGATGGCTTTTACTTTAAAGGGGTTGTCCCGCGCCGAAACGTTTTTTTTTTAAGCCCCCCCCCCCCCCCCCCCCCGTTCGGCGCGAGACAACCCCGATGCAGGGGTTAAAAAAACAAACCGGAGAGCGTTTACCTGAAACCCGGCGGTCCGGCGTCTTCATACTCACCTGCTGAAGATGGCCGCCGGGATCCTCTCTGTCTGTGGACCGCAGGGCTTCTGTGCGGTCCATTGCCGATTCCAGCCTCCTGATTGGCTGGAATCGGCACGTGACGGGGCGGAGCTACACGGAGCCGGCATTCTTCACGAGCGGCCCCATTGAAGACAGCAGAAGACCCGGACTGCGCAAGCGCGGCTAATTTGGCCATTGGAGGCCGAAAATTAGTCGGCACCATGGAGACGAGGACGCCAGCAACGGAACAGGTAAGTGAAAAACTTTTTATAACTTCTGTATGGCTCATAATTAATGCACGATGTACATTACAAAGTGCATTATTATGGCCATACAGAAGTGTATAGACCCACTTGCTGCCGCGGGACAACCCCTTTAACTTCAGTGAAGAAGGAGAAGGGAACTGCGGGGAACTATGGGGGGCATATCAGATCATGTTTCTGTATAACTGTAAATCTCCCCAGGGATAGGGTAACATGGACTTTTATTTATATTATCATCATCAACCATATTTGCTCTCTGATTGTCACATACAGATGATACATATCATCACATAGGTATGGTATTGTTCTCTGTATACAGTACTGTCAGGTTGCCTTTTGAGCATATTGTATTAAACCAACTTTATTTGTCTTTCACACCTTAAAACCATAAAATATGATCTTCATCTTGAGAGCCAGAAGGTGTTGTGATTTTACTGCTCTGTCTTTATCAGTACAATGCCAGTGCACATTGTGTGTGTCTACAATGAAATGCAGGCAGCAATGTCATGATTAGTGTCCTTCCTTCTCTCTATCAGTCTAAGTTCACCATTACAGTTAATCTTTTCTTCCTTTAGTTCATGTTAGTTGTTATTAAGAGGACAGGCAGTGTAGCGTTAAAGAAGCATTCACATCTTTTCATACACGTTGAGCATATACTGTATGAGGGACATTAGATGAGTGGAGCAAATATGGGGGCATTATAAATGAGTAGAACATATAAGGGGCATTATAAAAGAGTGGAGCATGTAAGGCGGAATTATTACTGAATGGGGTAAAATGGAGAATTATTACTGAGCAGTAGCAATGAGTTAATAATGGAATAATCAATTTGTGTTAGTATTGGGCGGATTCCACAAAAATTATTGGGAACAACAAATCACACTCCCAATTTTGATGAACACCCTTTCTTATAGCACACTGGCAGCAGGGCAGGCAAGCACTTCTAAAGCATGTTGTGTAAACTCTGGCCACTCTTCCAGTTTAGACACCCAAAAGTCAAAGGGGCCAATGCCATATCTGAGTACATTAACACAGGAGCTGACATACCATTGGACCATCATGGATAAGTGTTGCCTGTGACTAGTAGTACTACCCTGTGCTGTTGCTGCAGGCTGTGACAGGCTAAAAAACTATGCCACACTTCCTTTAGACTTCCCCTGCTACTGGTGATGGTGCTGTTGTGGTGAATTTTTATTGATTGTGGATGCATCCCCTTGGCCAAGGGGAAATGCTCTGCTCAATCTGCTTAAGGCCTCATGTCCACGGGGAAAATCAGGCCCGCTACGGATTCTACATGGAGAATCTGCAGCGGGTCCCTCCTGCCCCGCGGACATGAGTGCTTAAAATAGGAATTTAAAAGAATTAACTCACCCGCAGCGGGCCGGGAGGGTCTTCTCTTCCTCATGGCTGGATCTTTTTTTTCGGCCGTCGGATAAACTCGGCACGCCGGTGGCACGTCGCCGGCGTGCCGCGCGCATGCGCCGGGCACATCTGCCGAGCTGAAGCAAGAAAGATCCAGCCGTGAGGAAGAGAAGACCCTCCCGGCCCACTGTGGGTGAGTTAATTCTTATTTTAGGTCTCCCGCGGATCTGGACGGCTTCCATAGGCTTCAATAGAAGCCTGCGGGAGCCGTCCCCGCGGGAGACCCGCACGAAAATGGAGCATGGTCCAGATTTTTTCATGCTCCATTTTTTTAAAATCACTTTTATTGACCATCCGCGGGTATTTATCTACCCGCGGGTGGTCAATGCATCCCTATGGGGTGCGGATCCGCGTGCGGGAGAAGTGTTGAAATCCGCTGTGGATTTTAATTCTTCTTTTGCCCGTGGACATGAGGCCTAACAGTTTATCCTGATACTACTGCATTTTAAGGTCCCTTTCCACTACATAAATAAGATTTGTCATTTTAACCTTGTAGTGGGGATCATGGTAATGATCTGATGATTTGATGTGGGCTATGTGATAGTCCTTCTGCAGGCACTGCAGCATAAAAGCACTCATATGCATCAAAGTGCATGAGGGTGATGACCCACATTCCTTGGGTTGAGGCCTAAGAGTATCCTCCAGCTGGTCCCACCATCACATAGAACAGCTAGAGTTAGTGATTAATAGAAGGAACATTGTGTAGCCCCCTTCCCTGCCTCTGAACCTATTTTTTTCTCCCTCCTCCTCTTCCTCCTCTATACTTCTCCCACAGGTGGAAAAACATGTAGGAGAAGATGCTCCCCTTTCTTGTGCAAAGCTACCCTCCTTGTGGCAGTATCCCTTCTTCCTTCTCCTCCTGTAGCATCTGTTGCAGCAGGCAGACAACAGAGATGGTCATACTGATCAGTGCGTCAACATTATTGATCATTTTGGTGGCTTACTCAGAATATGCTAAAGCAGCACACAGGTCTTTCATCTACAGTAACTCCACAGGCGTCAAGTGACTGATCTCCATACAGCATCTACTAATGGTATACACCATCTGGTACTCTATGATCACTCTCTGCTGCTGGCTTAGCTTCTGCAACATATGCAATGTGGAATTCCATCCTGTAGGTATGTTACAGGTGGGACAATTGGGTGGCAGCCCAAGCTGTCGCTGCACTTCCACCAGACAAGAGGCAGTTGGCCTTTTTCATCAGTGGATATACACCTGGGTAATTGTTTAGGAAGTGTGGCACTACCAGGTTTGTCACAAGGTATGGGCCAGGCAAGTTACAAGTGTGAGACTGCAGAAACGAGGGGCTGCCAGCAGGTTGGCCTCATTGTCACACACGACCTTGCCTGACTTCTGATAGTGTAGTCAGCCATGTATCAGGCTGGGCCTGCAGACCATCAATGGCTCTTTGGCCATGTGGCATATGAGACATATGAGTTTTAAGACAGCATTTTGGCATTTACCATGTGCACTTCTGCATGGAGGCTGTATTTTGTCACATACGGATAATTGTGCCAATATGAAGGGTGTTGAATATTGGTATAAAGAGGGGAAGGAATATCAGGAGGCGGGGGTAAAGAGGGGACAGACAAGGGTTGATGTCCCACAACTCTTGGGGGCTACCATAAAATGGGGACCACCAGTTTCAGTTTCATGTCCCACCTGCAAGACATTGATCCATGTGCTGTTAAGGATATGTAACTTCCCTGGCTATTCTTGCTGGACCACATGTTCATGGCCAGGCACATCCTCTCGGAAATACTACCTGTACCTAAAGCCACACTAGAAAGGCAGCAGGATCTTAGGGAGGTAAACAAGTGGCTCCGGAGTTGGTGCAAGAAGGAGGGATTTGGGTTCCTGGAGAACTGGGCTGACTTTGCGGTCGGCTACAGGCTCTACCGTAGGGACGGGCTGCATCTAAATGGGGAGGGTGCAGCTGTGCTGGGGGAAAAGATGGCTAGAAGGCTGGAGGAGTGTTTAAACTAGGGACTGGGGGGGAGGGTAAAATGAGAAATAGTGGGGTAGCCAGTGTAATTAGCGATCTGGGTCCAAGCAAAGGGAATGGGGGACGAGCAGGGGGTGGGGTTAGTACAGTTAGAACTGATAGATCAGCCATAAGTACGAATAGCAACAAAACAAATTTAAAAAACAAAAAAAATGAAATAAATTGTATGATCACGAATGCACGAAGTCTGATCGGTAAAGTGGGCGAGCTTGAAGCAAGAATGACTGATGAAAGTTATGATATGGTCGGAATTACTGAAACATGGCTTGATGATAAGTGCGATTGGGCGGTGAATTTGCAGGGGTACAATCTCTTCAGAAGAGACCGAAGGAACCAGAAAGGGGGAGGGGTATGTCTGTACGTCAAATCGAACTTGAAGCCGAGGCTACGGGAGGATATAGGGGTAGGAGACGAACAGGTGGAATCTCTGTGGGTAGAAATACAGGGAGGAAAAAATAACAAAATCCTGATAGGGGTCTTCTATCGACCACCAAAAGCAACAGAAGAAACTGAAGACTTACTACTAAGGCAGATAGAAGAGGTGTCAAAACGAAACGAAGTAATTATCATGGGGGACTTTAATTACCCAGATATAACATGGGAGAACGAAACCTGCAAATCTCACAGGGGTGATAAGTTCTTGAGAGTAATTAAAGACAATTACCTGAACCAACTTGTGCAGGAACCAACAAGAGGGAGAGCCATTCTGGACCTAGTGCTAACTAACAAACCGGAACGTATAAAGGGGGTGCAGGTGGAGGGGCACTTGGGGAACAGCGACCACAATATAATCAACTTCCAGTTGTCAATCAATAGGAAGCCTTATCAGGGAGTGACAAAGAAACTAAACTTTAGTAAAGCAAAATTTGATGAGCTTAGAACTACTATCGGTAACATTAATTGGGACAACATCCTCAAAAATATCAGTACGGAGGAAAAATGGGAAAAGTTCAAAAGGATCCTAATCGCCTCATGTGAGCAGTTCATTCCCTTTAAAAATAAAAGAAACTCAACTAAAAGGAAACCAATGTGGCTCGACAAGACGGTACGAGGGGCAATAAACGAAAAGAAGAAAGCGTTCAAACTACTAAAGCAACAAGGCAGCGAACAAGCGCTAAAATCATACAGGGAAAGAAACAAAATATGCAAAGATACGATCAAAACTGCCAAGGAGGAAGCAGAAAGACGGATCGCAAAAGAGAGCAGAAACAACCCGAAGCTATTTTTCAACTACATAAACAGCAAAAGGATTTGCAGGGAGAGCGCTGGCCCTTTAAAAAACAATGCAGGAGAAATCATGGATGATGACGAAGGGAAAGCAAATCTACTAAACAGTTTCTTCTCAAGTGTGTTCACCAAAGAAAAGGAAATGCCATACGAGATGCAGGGGAATAAAACGAACCCCTCACAAAATATCTCATACCTAACGCAGGAGGAGGTGCGGAAGCGTCTAAAGAAAACTAAAATTGATAAATCACCGGGCCCAGATGGATTACACCCAAGGATACTAAAGGAACTAAGTGACGAGATAGCTAGGCCGCTATACCTAATATTTCTAGACACTATCAAGACCGGAGTAGTACCATTGGACTGGCGCATTGCCAACGTGGTCCCAATTTACAAAAAAGGGAGCAAAAGTGAGCCTGGAAACTACAGGCCAGTAAGTCTCACTTCAGTAACGGGAAAAATTTTCGAGGGGATTCTGAGAGACGCAATCGATGAGTACCTCAAGGAGATTAAGGGAATAACTCCTCACCAACATGGATTCATGAAGGGTCGCTCATGTCAGACAAATCTGATCAGTTTCTACGATGAAGTAAGCTCTAAGCTGGACCAGGGAGAATCTATTGATCTTGTATATCTGGACTTCTCTAAAGCCTTTGACACCGTGCCACATAATAGGCTAATATACAAAATGAGGCAGCTCGGACTGGGCGAAAACGTGTGTAAGTGGGTAAAAAATTGGCTCAACGATAGAAAGCAGAGGGTGGTAATAAATGGTTCGTACTCTGATTGGACCACAGTCGCTAGCGGGGTGCCACAGGGTTCAGTACTAGGCCCCACTCTGTTCAACATA
Source organism: Eleutherodactylus coqui (assembly GCF_035609145.1). Lineage (NCBI taxonomy): Eukaryota > Metazoa > Chordata > Amphibia > Anura > Eleutherodactylidae > Eleutherodactylus > Eleutherodactylus coqui. Next base: position 125,100,534 of record NC_089846.1, read on the forward strand.
TTTATCAATGACCTGATAGAGGGGCTGCACAGCAAAATATCAATATTTGCAGATGACACAAAATTATACAATATAATTAATGCAACGGAGGACAATGTGCGGCTACAAACGGACCTGGATAAGCTGGGGGCTTGGGCAGAAAAATGGCAAATGAAGTTCAATGTTGAAAAATGTAAGACTATGCACATGGGCAGGAGAAACGGATGTCACCAATATTCACTTAATGGGGTACCACTAGGGAAAAGTGATATGGAAAAGGATCTGGGGGTATTAGTGGATAATAGACTAAACTGGAGTAACCAATGCCAGTCAGCTGCTGCAAAGGCAAATAAAGTCTTGGGGTGCATCAAAAGAGGTATAGGGGCGAAGGACGAGAACATTATCCTTCCATTATATAAGGCACTTGTCAGACCTCATATGGAATACTGCGTACAATTCTGGACACCGGTGCTCAGGAAAGATGTCACAGTGCTTGAGGGGGTTCAAAGAAGAGCGACTAAACTAATACATGGAATGACGGGACTGGAATACCCAGAGAGGCTGTCCAAATTGGGACTATTTACTCTAGAAAAAAGAAGGTTAAGAGGCGACCAAATAACCATGTATAAGTACATGAGGGGACAACACATGGATCTCTCCCGCGATCTGTTTACACCCAGGACCACGACGGTAACAAGAGGACATCCGCTACGATTAGAGGAAAGTAGGTTTCATCACCAACACAGAAAGGGGTTCTTTACTGTAAGAGCAGTTAGACTGTGGAACTCTCTACCGGAGGAAGTGGTGATGGCAAAATCCACAGAGGCGTTTAAAAGGGGACTTGATGTCTTTCTGGAGAAGGATATTACAGGATATAAATTTTAGTTTAAGTGTCAATCCTGGTATATAGGCAGGTAGGAACTATTAGGGGTTGATCCAGGGAACAGTCTGATTGCCATTAGGGAGTCGGGAAGGAATTTTTTCCCCAAAAGGGCTAATTGACTTCTGGCCTTGGGGTTTTTTGCCTTCCTCTGGATCAACACAGTAGGATAGACAGGCTGGACTAGATGGACAATGTCTTTATTCGGCCTTACATACTATGTTACTATGTTACTATGTTACCACTGACAGCTATCTTCAGCACCATGGCCACTTTATTACTCACATAATGGTGCAGGGCATGAATGACTTTCTGGGTAAAGAAATGGTGATTGGGTAACCACTGAGTCCCCCAGCAATCCTAAGAATGATGTACCATGTATGCTCTATGTAAATGGAGCAGCAGTACGACATTCCTGATAACTGCTCCATACACTTCTATGGGATAGAGAAAGAAAGCAGAAAGCATTGATCTCCCTCTGTTCACTAAAAGAAAAATGAACAGTGGCTATGCATACAAACCCCTACTCTATTCACATGAAGCATTCAGGGTGCGTTGTTCTTGGGTAGTGGCCAGCCAAATTCTCAAACAATCATGAGTCGGAAAAGCCAATTGCGACTTCCAATGAAATCAATGGGAGTACAAATAAATGTGTGTGTATGTTTTCTTTTCTATGGATGTGGCTCAATTGTTAGCACTGTTGCCTTTCAGTTGTAGTGTTCTAGGTTTAAGTCAAGGATAACATTTCCATGGGCTTTGAGAAACGTCATCCAGATGTTGTCCTTTGTCAGATTTAAACCTACAACTCCATCACTGTAAGACAGCAGTGCTGACAACTGAGCCACCGCACAGATTCTTTCTTCTGTAGAGGAGGATTACAGGAAGAAAAAACATAAAGAGAAAATAGAAACACCATTCAGATGTTCTTCTTCCACTTTTTCCCCTCTGGAGTAAAAAGGACAGCTGTGGTGGCTCAGTTGTTAGTACTGCTGCTTTGCAGTGCTGGAGTTGTAGGCCCAAATCTGACCAAGGACAAAAACTGAATGGGTTTTTCTTATCTTCTTTTTTGTGTTTATTCTTGTTGTTCTTCTTTTCTAGAGTGGGTCAAACACGTGTGGTGGCTCAGTTGTCAGCACTGCTACACTACAATGCTGGAGTAGTAGGTTCAAATTGGGCAACATCTTGATGAGTTTTTTTTTAATCTTCTCTTTTATGTTCCTTTTTCCCTTGCTCCTGCAGAGCAGAGAGGACAGGTGGGTGACTCAGATATTAGCACTGCTGTTTTGTAGTGCTGGTGTTGTAGGTTCAAGTCTGAATAAGTGCAAGATCTGGATGGAGTTTTTCAAAGTCCCTGCAGATGTTATCCTTAATGGGATTTCAATCTAGAATCCCAGCACAGAAATGCAGCAGTTCTAACAACTGAGCTACATTTGTAGAAGAAAGCACACACTTATATTTGTAAAATGATTTTCTGGCACGTTTTGCTAAAAATGGAGTCAAAGATGACTTGATCTGATTATTGCATAAATTGGCCTGATTTTATCACCTGGCCAATCACAATGAGAAACATTATTCTTGCGTAAAACCATCAGCAATCTGACATTAATCACCTAGCCTGTGAAAAGGTATATTTGCTTGTATATAATGCCTCATGTCCACGGGCCCGCACGATTTCCCAGTGCAGAATCCCGCAGCGGTTTTCAGCCATGCCCACAGACATGAGGCCAAAAAACACATTTACTCACCTGTCCGGATGTGGCACGGGTCTTCTCCGTCACGACCGAATCTTCTTTCTTCTGCATGGTGGATGCGCTTGGGGCGCTGTGCTTTTTTTTTTTTTTTAAATGTCCTGCTTTCCTGTGAATCCGTGGCACAAACACAGTGTCAGCTGCGTCTGTACCACAGCGCGGACGGCTTCCATTGTCCTTAGTGAAAGCTGTCCGTGCGGGAAAACTGCAGAAAATGGGGCATGCTGCAGTTGTTTTCCCGCGCATGCGATCCGCGTGCCAGGAGAAAATGACAGGCACGGGTATTTAATTACCTGTGGGTGCCCAATGATTCCCTATGGGTGTGAATCGCATGCTCAGGAGACCCGCGCGGATTTCTAAATCCCATTTTCCCGTGGACATGAGGCCAAAAGGGCAAACAGTAACATAATATTCCTGTCGTATATAAACATTATAACTAGTGATGAGTGAGCATTGCCCTTAGCGAGTACCTGCCCGCTCGAGAGAAAAGGTTCGGCTGCCGGCGGCGGGCAGGGAGCGGCGGGGGAGAGCGGGGAGGAAAGGAGGGGAGATCTCTCTCTCCCTCTCTTTCCCCTGCTCCCCCCTGCTGACTGCCGCAACTCACCTGTCACCCGCGCTGGCAGCCGAACCTTTTCTTCCGAGCGGGCAGGTACTCGCTAAGGCCAATGCTCGCTTGAGCAATTAGCCTTAGCGAGTATGCTCGCTCATCTCTAATTATAACATAAACTAATCTATATTATTGCTATCAGGTTTTCACAGCGGTGGTTACAGCAAAATAAATGTAGCAAATCCAGTAGATGTAGAAATCTAAAATGGTTTGATGTTTTATCTTAAATCATCATCACTGCAGGTTGTCTAAAAAGTTTTAATACTTTATCTGGACAATTTTACAAAGGTTTTAATAAGTAATGATCTGTATTCCCAAGATCGTCTGTATTACCTTTGTAAAAGAATAGACGATAGCATAGTGATTTACTATCATCATTATATATTCTGCGTACCACTAGAGAACAGGATGAAAGTGCTTGTCTTCTCTTACCAAACCTTGCCGTTACTAAGACTTGCAAGTTTCATCTTCATCCATCTGCATCCCTGAAAAACTACCTTTTCATGTACCAAGAGAGCGTGAGAGCCTTGGCTGCATTCATATAAGGTCGCAACAGAACTTCTTAAATGACGTTTCTGTCCAACATGCCAACTTCACATACACTACAGGGTAGAAAACACATAAGTACACGCCAACATTTCCTTGCCGTGAATACGTCGGGGTGCATTCATTATGTGTCTCGCTCACAAGCTGATACTTCCTATTTGTGTCTTATGCACAATTTAATTTTCTAAATGTCAAGGATAAATATTCAAGAATGCTTTCATTAACCTCATTCTGCAAACTGTGATTACAGACTTATTTTTAACAACCAATACAAGTCTGATGTAAGAAATAGCAGAAAATATAGAATTTGTGAATGTATAAAAACTGTAATATCCAAAATACAAATCACTTGGCGGATTTGGTCTTTATCACTTAAAACAACATAACAGATTTTGTTTTATGTTTTAAGGGCAGAGACACACGAGCAATTGCCACAGTGCAGCATATTTGCGCATGAAAGAGGTTTGAAGAAGGCCATAGTCAGGGTGCTGCGTGTGCGCCTGCACGTTTTACTATCATCTTTGCACGTGCAAGGCTAGTTCACACGTGTGCCTGTCACACTCTTTTCATTGAATTGAATGGCTAGTTAAGCCTAAGGCCTTAGTCACACGGGCATTTTTTCCCGTGATTTGCGGATCACATGACGGATGCGCATGCGCAAATCGGGCGAAAAAACGCCCGTCTGACCGAGGCCTAAGGGTGCATTCACACGTGCGTGTGCATATGTGTACATTGGTGCACACAAAACCGCGCACCCACGTATGTGCACAAACACACGTGAATGCAGGTCCGTGCCCATTGCCTACACAAACTCTTCAAGCCCTTCTCCAAAAATCCCTGCAGGGCTTGCCAGCAGCCCATTGCTTTCAATGGGGCTGCAGAAGTGCCGGTCCTATTGAAAGCAATGGGAGAACATTGCAATCCTCTGCCACAGCTGTCACAACCGCGGCAGGGGAATTCTTTAGCCCCGCAGGGAGTCCCCTTGTCACTGAAGAGAGGACTCCCTGCGGGCATGAAGGAATCCTTTGCCACAGCTGTGGCAGGGGATTCTTTACTCCACAAGGGGAGTCACCTTGTCACTGAACACTATAACAGTGCTGTCACAGTGTTCAGTGACAAAGGGATTCCCTGCTGGGGAATTTCGACACACACCACAGACCTATGGTGCACGCATGTCCTATGTTTTGCAGGTACGTGTTTGCACACCTGTAAAGCATGGAGAAGTGAACACACCATAGGGAATCAATGTTCTAATAGACGCGTGGTTTTGTGCGCACCTATGTACGCACATGCTCGTCTGAAAGCATCCTAATAAGTGCCAGATTTCTTCTGTTTCCTGCATTTTGCATATTTTCCAACCTGACATAGACTTGTATCCAGTTTTGGAAAGCTAGTCCTATTTTTTTTGTGTGCGTGCAAAATGCACACACAAAACATGCTTTAAGGTTGAACACATTGAAATCAATAGGTTTGATTCCCTGGGTATAGCGCAGCAGATTTTGCGTGTGCAGAAACGTGCACAAACACCTCGATGTCTCTCTGCTCCAAGTCCGGTGTCACACGGCCATAGGAGCATTTATGCGAACATTTGCACCACCTATTTGTGCTATATATATGTATATTGGTGTTGCGTATTCGTGCATGCATGTTTATGTATTACTGTACTTTTTGCACACACCAAAATAAACACAACAATGCTCCCAGTCATTAAAAGGGGCAATCAGTGTAATTAGTTAAATATCTGCTATTTTAATATGCAAATGCGCAGGAAAATAGAATATGCTGCATATATTTTTGTGCTAGCCATAGGCAAATGAACCCATTGAAATCAATGGGCTCTATACATGCATATTATGCATGCAAAACACTGCGCAAATTCCTTAGTATGCCACAGGCCTAAGAGCTCCTGCACACGAGCGTAAGTGCAAATTCAGCTGTTCCCTTGTAAAGTATTTGCGCGGTGAACGGGTTTATTTTCCACCTGTAACAGCCTATCCCTTTCTTCTTTTTCAGTGCACAATAGCTGTGTTTTTACCCTCGCTTAATGTACCGCTAGCAATACGCCATGCTGTCATCATGTCATCACCCATAAATATTCAACATGTGCAGTGAGACGCTATCCAGGGGTGTTTTGGGCTTTGGGAGCGAGTAGCTGATGTTCAAGACATGTCTTCTGATGATGAGGATGCTCTTTTGTTGGCAGGCACATGAGTTGGCAGAGTTTGTTCCAAAAAGGAGGGGGAGGTTCGGGGTTCATTCTCTGAGGTCCCAGAGTGCCAGCCTCTGATCTACAAAATTCCATCCTCACTCGATGGTGGAGGCTTCCAAAAGGAGACTCTCCTAAACACTCTTTAACATGTCTGCCGTGTCTTGCCTGCAATTATCTGCAAACTTTATAGCACTTATACAGGCGGCTGTGGAAAAACAATGCTTCCCAAGTCATGTTCATGCACAATTTGTGCTCATTTTCATGCCTCCCTAGACTTCTATGGAGCCTTTGGTGCGCAATTCCTCACAAAAATAGAGCATGTCGCTTATTTTCTCGCGTGATGGAAAAATGAACAATGTGAGGGAACCCATTGAAATCAATGGATTCTATTTTATGCAGTTTCTACGACCGTATTCCTGCATGCAAGAATGGGCACAAAATTGCCCGTGTGCAGGAGCCCTAAGACACCAGCAATGTAATGTGCACATGGTAGATGGAGAGTTCCGATACAAATTTTGCATTAGGGTTCAAGAGCTTCAAATTATGCAGTATACAGTATAAAATCTGTACTGAGGGATGCATAAGTATTCATTTTCAAGGATTTGCACCATGTAGATCAACTCAGCAGATACTTATTGGAACACATACTAGGGACCAGAGGTGTAACTTGAAGATTTGGAGCCGAACGCAAAATTGTGTAACAGGGCCCCCCAACTATAACTTATTCATACTACTAGGCTCCCTATATGGAGAAGAGAGGCCTTATGGGCCCCTAAGGGTCCTGGGCCCGGGTGCAACCGCATCCCCTGTATTCTCTATAGTTACGCCCCTGCTAGGGACTCACGAATATAACAAGGCTGTGCAACAGCAGAGTTGCAAATAGGTCTGTATATTCACACGGGCGTATGCGTTCTTACGTTCGCCAGCCGGTGACGTAATAACGCGTGAACAGGCCCACAAATCTAACGTTTGTGTGCCCATTCAGACGCCACGGGCCCAGCGCACATACTCTGAGCCCACAATGCGTTAGGCGCGGGGGAGACAGGTTAGCTCTGCTAAGCTGTTCTCCCCCTTCCCTCCCCTCGCCGGCTCTCTGAAAGGGCAGGATCTAGTGTGCTAAGCTCCCACCCCCTCTCCGCCCCTTGTCACAGCCAGTAATGGGAGGGGGGAGGATGGGGCGGAGAATTCTATGGCAGCTTTCTGTGTAAAACATACATTTTCTCGCACGTAGGATTTCTACGCGAGAAACACGGCCTTGCAAATGAACCCATTGAAATCAATAGCTTCTCTATGTCATATTTAAGAGCTTGATTTTCACGCACGCAAAACCTGCTCAGACACATTTGTCTGTTTAAGCCCTTACATAGATATGTTTAAGTCCATGTGAAGAAGGAATGTAATAAAGTGTAAATAACCTCTACGACTCAATTTCTTTTCTGCTTTTTCCCTTTCCCGCCCTGTTAAAGTAAAAGCAAACTTTGCATTTTTTACACAGGCTTTACTGACCATAACCACTAGTTTACAAATTCAATCTTTCACATTAGCATGCTACCAGTGGAGAAAATGAACACTTTAGAAATCCGCCAAGTAGTTGATCTCCAACAGTTTTATTTGTGCTGTACAACCAGAGATCAGAAGCCGGCTAATTAGTCTCTTAATGGTGTGGGCTTCAGCACTGATAGATTAGCCAGGGAATTTGTTGCAGAATGCAAGTGATCTCAAACATTAATTCCAACTTTTTATGAGCCTTTTTAATGTCTGACATGCTGCTCCTTTGCTATTGTAATGCATAGATTTTATCATATCTGTTCAGTCCTTCTGGGCATGAACTATTATTTACCGTATTTATACTATAATAATATTTCACTGTTTTCTGTGTTTTTAGTACATCTGTTTTGTTAGGTTATGCAAACAATTATTGCTTCTTGTTTGTGATGCACAAATCTTATTTTATTACAATCATTCATAGAAGTGTCTCTCTTTTTTGCCAGACATGGGGAACAAAAGTTTCCTGAAATGTATTGCAACTAGAGATGAGTGAGCACGCTCGGATAAAGCAGTTACTTGAGCGAGCATCGCTCTTCTCGAATAACTGCTTACTGGTCTGGGCAGGCTCGGGGGGGGGGGGGGGGAGGTTAGTGGGGGGCGGCGGAGGGTAGCGGGGGGAGAGTGAGAGAGATCTCTCTCTATCTTTCGCTAACACTCACTGCTCCTCACTCACCCACGCCGCCCCCCCCCCCCCGAGCCTGCTCGGACCAGTCAGCAGTTACTCGAATAGAGCGATGCTCGCTCGAGTTATTGTTTAATCCAAGCGTGCTCGCTTATCTCTAATTGCAACCAATGAAGCAGGCATTACCAGTAGCATCTGAACACACATTATGGGAGTTATCATCATTAGTCATGTATAGCAACTGAGGGCATTTACACCTGCAAGTTTTACTACCTAAAAGCCTTATTCACACAAGCATTTTTACACAGCGATTTTGCCGCAATAAAACATCAGCCAAAAATTGCGACCATGTGAAGCGTTGGATTCCAATCCATTCATTCTAGAGATGAGCGAACGTACTCGTCCGAGCTTGATACTCGTTCGAGTATTAGCGTGTTCGAGATGCTCGTTACTCGTAACGAGTACCATGTGATGTTCGAGTTACTTTCAGTTTCCTCTCTGAGACGTTAGCGCACTTTTCTGGCCAATTGAAAGACAGGGAAGGCATTACAACTTCCCCCTGCGTCGTTCAAGCCCTATACCACCCCCCTGCTGTGAGTGGCTGGGGTGATCAGGTGTCACCCGAGTATAAAAATCGGCCCCTCCCGCGGCTCGCCTCAGATGCGTTGTGAGATAGCTGAGGGACAGTGCTATAGTGTTGGAGCTGCTGTAGGGAGAGCGTTAGGAGTTAGTGTAGGCTTCAAGAACCCCAACGGTCCTTCTTAGGGCCACATCTAACAGTGTGCAGTAGTGTGGAGGCTGCTTTTAGCAGTGTTGCACTTTTTTTTTTTTTTGCTATATCGGCCGTGCAGAGCATTGCGCCCTGCAGTAATACTACAGGGACAGAAGTGGTGGTTAGGCAGGGAGAGTGTTAGGAGTTAGTGTAGGCTTCAAGAACCCCAACGGTCCTTCTTAGGGCCACATCTAACCGTGTGCAGTATTGTGGAGGCTGCTTTTTGCAGTGTTGCACATTTTTTTTTTTTTGCTATATCGGCCGTGCAGAGCATTGCGCCCTGCAGTAATACTACAGGGACAGAATTGTGTAGGCAGGGCCAGAAGACATCTTATAGATTGAATATACGCAGTGGTCCTTTGGAAAAAAAGATTAGAAAAAAATCTATTTGGCCTGCCTGTCACTCTGCTCAGTGTTCTGGGTCCGTGTGTGCTGGGGGTAAAATTTCTCCAAATAAATACGCAGCCAGCTAAGTGTTACAGCAAGCTTGCGCAAAATTATTTCCTGCCTCTGAAATTACCGCTCTGTTGCACTTAATAACAGACAGTGCAACACTGCAGTTCCGTGACACACACATCAGGGACAGAATTGCGAAGGCAGGGCCAGAAGACATATATAGATTGAATATACGCAGTGGTCCTTTTGCAAAAACATCTTTGAAAAACAAATATTTGGCCTGCCTGTCACTCTGCTCAGTGTTCTGGGTCTGTGTCTGCTGCGGGTTGTAGTTCTCCAAATAAATACGCAGCCAGCTAAGTGTTACAGCAGGCTTGCGCAAAATTATTTCCTGCCTCTGAAATCACCGCTCTGTTGCAGTTAATAACAGTGCAACACTGCAGTTCCGTCACACAGTCCAGGGACAGAATTGTGTAGGCAGGGACAGAAGACATCTTATAGATTGAATATACGCAGTGGTCCTTTTGCAAAAAAAGATTTGAAAAAAATCTATTTGGCCTGCCTGTCACTCTGCTCAGTGTTCTGGGTCTGTGTCTGCTGGGGGTAAAATTTCTCCAAATAAATACGCAGCCAGCTAAGTGTTACAGCAAGCTTGCGCCAAATTATTTCCTGGCGTTCCGTAAGCGAACTCAGCCTCAAACCACAGGCCAATAAGCGGCACATTTAATTACAGTGTTGTGTTTCTGCATTCCTGGTAATACAGCATGCTGAGGGGTAGGGGTAGGCCTAGAGGACGTGGGCGCGGCCGAGGACGCGAAGGCCCTAGTCCGGGTGTGGGCACAGGCCGAGCTCCTGATCGTGGTGTATCGCAGCCGACTGCTGCGGGATTAGGAGAGAGGCACGTTTCTGGCGTCCCCACATTCATAGCACATTTAATGGGTCCACGCGGTAGACCTTTATTAGAAAATGAGCAGTGTGAGCAGGTCCTGTCGTGGATGGCAGAAAGTGCTTCGAGCAACCTATCGTCCACCCAGAGTTCTGCGCCGTCCACTGCTGCAACTCAGAATCCTCTGGCTGCTGCTCCTCCTTCCTCCCAGCCTCCTCACTCCATGAAAATGAGACATTCTGAGGAGCGGGCAGACTCCCAGGAACTGTTCTCGGGCCCCTGCTCAGATTGGGCAGCAGTGGTTCCTCTCCCACCAGAGGAGTTTATCGTGACTGATGCCCAACCATTGCAAAGTTCCCGGGGTCCGGGGGGATGAGGCTGGGGACTTCCGGCAACTGTCTCAAGACCTTTCAGTGGGTGAGGAGGCCGATGACGATGAGACACAGTTGTCTATCAGTGAGGTAGTAGTAAGGGCATTAAGTCCGAGGGAGGAGCGCACCGAGGATTCTGAGGAAGAGCAGCAGGACGATGAGGTGACTGACCCCACCTGGTTTGCTACGCCTACTGAGGACAGGTCTTCAGAGGGGGAGGCAAGGGCAGCAGCAGGGCAGGTTGCAAGAGGCAGTGCGGTGGCCAGGGGTAGAGGCAGGGCCAGACCGAATAATCCACCAACTGTTTCCCAAAGCGCCCCCTCGCGCCATGCCACCCTGCAGAGGCCGAGGTGCTCAAAGGTCTAGCAGTTTTTCACTGAGAGTGCAGACGACCGACGAACAGTGGTGTGCAGCCTTTGTCGCGCCAAGATCAGCCGGGGAGCCACCACCACCAGCCTCACCACCACCAGCATGCGCAGACATATGATGGCCAAGCACCCCACAAGGTGGGACGAAGGCCGTTCACCGCCTCCGGTTTGCACCGCTGCCTCTCCCCCTGTGCCCCAACCTGCCACTGAGATCCAACCCCGCTCTGAGGACACAGGCACTACCGTCTCCTGGCCTGCACCCACACCCTCACCTCCACTGTCCTCGGCCCCATCCACCAATGTCTCTCAGCGCACCGTCCAGCCGTCGCTAGCGCAAGTGTTTGAGCGCAAGCGCAAGTACGCCGCCGCGCACCCGCACGCTCAAGCGTTAAACGTGCACATTGCAAAATTTATCAGCCTGGAGATGCTGCCGTATAGGGTTGTGGAAACGGAGTCCTTCAAAAGTATGATGGCGGCGGCGGCCCCGCGCTACTCTGTTCCCAGTCGCCACTACTTTTCCCGATGTGCCGTCCCAGCCCTGCACGACCACGTCTCCCGCAACATTGTACGCGCCCTCACCAACGCGGTTACTGGCAAGGTCCACTTAACAACGGACACGTGGACAAGCACAGGCGGGCAGGGCCACTATATCTCCCTGACGGCACATTGGGTGAATTTAGTGGAGGCTGGGACAGAGTCAGAGCCTGGGACCGCTCACGTCCTACCCACCCCCAGAATTGCGGGCCCCAGCTCGGTGCTGGTATCTGCGGCGGTGTATGCTTCCTCCACTAAACCCCCCTCCTCCTTCTCCTCCTCCGCAACCTCTGTCTCGCAATCAAGATGTGTCAGCAGCAGCACGTCGCCAGCAGTCGGTGTCGCGCGGCGTGGCAGCACAGCGGTGGGCAAGCGTCAGCAGGCCGTGCTGAAACTACTCAGCTTAGGAGATAAGAGGCACACAGCCCACGAACTGCTGCAGGGTCTGACAGAGCAGACCGACCGCTGGCTTGCGCCGCTGAGCCTCCAACCGGGCATGGTCGTGTGTGACAATGGCCGTAACCTGGTGGCGGCTCTGCAGCTCGGCAGCCTCACGCACCTGCCATGCCTGGCCCACGTCTTTAATTTGGTGGTTCAGCGCTTTCTGAAAAGCTACCCTCGCTTGTCAGACCTGCTCGGAAACGTGCGCCAGCTCTGCGCACATTTCCGCAAGTCCCACACGGACGCTGCCACCCTGCGCACCCTGCAACATCGGTTTAATCTGCCAGTGCACCGACTGCTATGCGACGTGCCCACACGGTGGAACTCTACGCTCCACATGTTGGCCAGGCTCTATGAGCAGCGTAGAGCTATAGTGGAATACCAACTCCAACATGGGCGGCGCAGTGGGAGTCAGCCTCCTCAATTATTTTCAGAAGAGTGGGCCTGGTTGGCAGACATCTGCCAGGTCCTTCGACACTTTGAGGAGTCTACCCAGGTGGTGAGCGGCGATGCTGCAATCATTAGCGTCACCATTCCTCTGCTATGCCTCTTGAGAAGTTCCCTGCAAAGCATAAAGGCAAATGCTTTGCACGCGGAAACAGAGCCGGGGGAAGACAGTATGTCGCTGGATAGTCAGAGCACCCTCCTGTCTATATCTCAGCGCGGTGAGGAGGAGGAGGAGGAAGATGAGGAGGAGGGGGAAGACACAGCTTGGCCCACTGGTGAGGGTAGACATGCTGGTGGCCTGTCATCCTTTCAGCGTGTATGGCCTGAGGAGGAGGAGGAGGAGGATCCTGAAAGTGATCTTCCTAGTGAGGACAGCCATGTGTTGCGTACAGGTACCCTGACACACATGGCTGACTTCATGTTAGGATGCCTTTCTCGTGACCCTCGCGTTACACGCATTCTGGCCACTACAGATTACTGGGTGTACACACTGCTCGACCCACGGTATAAGGAGAACCTTTCCACTCTCATACCCGAAGAGGAAAGGGGTTCGAGAGTGTTGCTATACCACATGACTCTGGCGGACAAACTGATGGTAAAATTCCCATACGACAGCGGTAGTGGCCGAAGGCGCAGTTCCGAGGGCCAGGTAGCAGGGGAGGCGCGTAGATCAGGCAGGATGTACAGCACAGGCAGGCCAACACTCTTTAAGGCCCTTGACAGCTTTATGGCTCCCCAGCAAGACTGTGTCACTGCTCCCCAGTCACGGCTGAGTCGGCGGGAGCACTGTAAAAGGATGATGAGGGAGTACGTAGCCGATCGCATGACCGTCCTCCGTGACGCCTCTGCCCCCTACAACTACTGGGTGTCGAAGCTGGACACGTGGCCTGAACTCGCGCTGTATGCCCTGGAGGTGCTTGCTTGTCCTGCGGCTAGCGTCTTGTCAGAGAGGTTGTTTAGTGCGGCTGGGGGAATCATCACGGATAAGCGTACCCGCCTGTCAACCGACAGTGCCGGCAGGCTAACACTCATCAAGATGAACAAAGCCTGGATTTCCCCAGACTTCTCTTCTCCACCAGCGGACAGCAGCGATACCTAAGCAATACGTAGGCTGCACCCGCGGATGGAAGCATCGTTCTGTATACCCATCAAAAACGGGAACCTTTTCGCTTCATCAATCTGTGTATAATATTCCTCCTCCTCCTCCTGCTCCTCCTCCTGAAACCTCACATAATCACGCCGGCAATTTTTCTTAGGCCCACAAGGCTCAGTCATATAATTTTTCTAAACAATTTTTATACGTTTCAATGCTCATTAAAGCGTTGAAACTTTCACCTCCAACAATTTTTATTTTAACTGGGTTGCCTCCTGGCCTAGTTACCAATTAAGCCACATTAACCAAAGCGATTAATGGGTTTCACCTGCCCTCTTGGTTGGCCATGGCCAATTTTTCTGATGTACATTAGTACTGTTGATACAGCAATTTTTGTGGGCCCTCGCCTACAGTGTAATCAAATGATTTTTTAGCCCACCTGCATTACAGCTGACGTTACATCCGCTGTGTTGGGCAATGCAATGGGATATTTTTATGTACCGCCGGTGGCTTCCTGGCACCCACCCATGCTGTCGGTCCACAGGGAGTTGTAAATGCATCTGTTTCCACTTCTAAAGAACCCCAGTCTGACTGGGGCATGCAGTGTGGGCCGAAGCCCACCTGCATTAAGCACGACATTACTACCTCAGCTGTGTTGGGCAATGCAATGGGATATTTTTATGTACCGCCGGTGGGTTCCAGGGAGCCACCCATGCTGTGGGTCCACAGGGAGTTGTAAATGCATCTGTGTCCACTTCTAAAGAACCCCAGTCTGACTGGGGCATGCAGTGTGGGCCGAAGCCCACCTGCATTAAGCACGACATTACTACCTCAGCTGTGTTGGGCAATGCAATGGGATATATTTATGTACCGCCGGTGGCTTCCTGGCACCCACCCATGCTGTGGGTCAACAGGGAATTATAAATGCATCTGTTTCCACTTCTAAAGAACCCCAGTCTGACTGTGGCATGCAGTGTGGGCCGAAGCCCACCTGCATTAAGCACGACATTACTACCTCAGCTGTGTTGGGCAATGCAATGGGATAAATTTATGTACCGCCGGTGGCTTCCTGGCACCCACCCATGCTGTGGGTCCACAGGGAGTTGTAAATGCATCTGTTTCCACTTCTAAGGAACCCCAGTCTGACTGGGGCATGCAGTGTGGGCCGAAGCCCACCTGCATTAAACATGACATTACTACCTCAGCTGTGATGGGCACTGCAATGGGATATTTTTATGTACCGCCGGTGGGTTCCAGGGAGCCACCCATGCTGTGGGTCCACAGGGACTTCACAATAGGGAGTTGTACCTGCCTGTGTCTATGAATTAAAAAGCCCGGTCTGACTGGGGCATGCAGACACCTTGACAGAATGAATAGTGTGTGGCACATAGGTTCCCCATTGCTATGCCCACGTGTGCAGCTCCTGATGGCGGTGGCACAGGATTATATTTCTCATTGCTTCTGTACAGCATTGTGGGCTATCGCCCCGCCCCTTTTAAAGAGGGTCGCTGCCTAGCCGTGCCAACCCTCTGCAGTGTGTGCCTGCTTTTCCTGTGGCAGACGCACTTATAAATAGACATGAGTGTGGCGTGGCATGAGGGCAGCTGAAGGCTGGGCAGGGACAGTTTGGTGTGCGCTGTGGACTCTGGGTCGTGCAGGGGGGTTGGGCAGCATGTAACCCAGGAGAAGTGGCAGCGGAGTGTCATGCAGGCAGTGATTGTGCTTTGTTGGAGGTAGTGTAGTGCTTAGCTAAGGTATGCATTGCTAATGAGGGCTTTTCAGAAGTAAAAATTGTTGGGAGGGGGGGTGGCCCACTCTTGCCGCTATTGTGGCTTAATAGTGGGACCTGGGAACTTGAGATGCAGCCCAACATGTAGCCCCTCCCCTGCCCTATCCGTTGCTGTGTCGTTCCCATCACTTTCTTGAATTGCCCAGATTTTCACACATGGAAACCTTAGCGAGCATCGGCGATATACAAAAATGCTCGGGTCGCCCATTGACTTCAATGGGGTTCGTTATTCGAAACGAACCCTCGAGCATCGCGAAAAGTTCGTCTCGAGTAACGAGCACCCGAGCATTTTGGTGCTCGCTCATCTCTAATTCATTCACATGGGCGATTTTCAGGCACGTGAAAAAAATCACATCCTTCATGGATTTTTCACGCCCCATCAAAGATAGGTCTTGACCTATCTTTCGACTAAAAACACTGGAAGCTCCAATAGACTCCTATGGGAGCTGAAAAAAAGGGAGGGGAAGGGAGTTTACCTGTGTCCGGCGCCCGGAAAAGAAGACAGCTGGCTCTATTAAAGCATTAGCAGTCATTACGAGGATTTCTGCCACCAACAGAATTCTGCGTGGCAGTGTATTTTTCACGCCCATGTGAATGGACGAGAAAATGCTAATTAAACTCTAGACTCGATCACGGCTATTTTTTACTGATTTGATTTCAGCAGCTACACAGCCTGCATAAAATACATTGCCTTTAAGTGGTTGCACATTGACCATGCCATTTCTCCATTAGTTACCGCCATCAACAAGGATGATTGGGTCTCAAGTTTGAATGCGAAAAAAGGCAACATCTGCATGGAATTTGCAACTTCTCTGTGTGTTAGTGTGAGTTCCTTCCCACTGACAAATGACATACTGATAGGGTTGTTTGGAATTTAGATTTGGGGCGAATGATGATAGTGAATGATGACTGATGCTGTATAGTGCTGTGGAATTGATTGGTGCTATATTGCTAAAATCAATGATGGATCAAGAGCAAGAATAATAAATAATATGAAGTAATGTCTTTTGTCTTATTAAATTGTTTATACGGAGTACAATTTCATTACTTCTGTATGGTATGACACACTATGTTCTAGTGTGGGGTGCACAACTCCAGCCTTCAAGGGCCGTAACAGGTCATGTTTTTAGAATATCCTATAGTAAAAACTTCGGTGGCAATGTCTGAGGCACCAACAATAATTACATCAGCTGTGCAATACTGAGGGAATCCAGAAAACATGACCTGTTGGGCTCACTTAAGGACTGGAGTTGTGCAACCGAGTTTTAGTCAAACTACTAACGATGACCTGTCCGTCTGTGCATGAGTGACTGGGTTTGTGAGTAACTTACATGCTCCTCCCCTGATCACATGGTGGTGACGTCATCACAGGTCCTTCATCTCCACTGCTGTACTGCTTCTGATCCCTGTTGTATAGGATGAACAATGTATGTAGCAGTGCTGTGTGTGAGGGGAATGCAGCACAGCTGTATGCCGCATTGCACCACCAGAATCACTGGTACTATAATTTCCGAATAATTAGTAGTGGTTCAGAAAGGAATAATTATTTAATAGTTTTGTAAATAGTTTCAAGAATTTATTCCTATTTATCTCTTTTCGGTCCACACTTAATTGCGACTCATCATTTTGTTCTACCATTGTGAGAGGTCATGGATTTGCATCTTTTGATAAATTACTTTTGTTAGCACCAAGGAACATTTAATGATAAAATGACAATTAGCTATGATAAATGAATTGTCCTATGCAGAGTACACTCAATAGGTTTCTATTATATGTGTTATTGTTATTATGTTTCCATTGCTTCCCATGCATAAACGCAAATTAGATAGGAAAAACTTCCTACAATTCAAATTCAACATGTCCTTTTATTTCAAGCAGATTTGTTTGTATGAATTAGGGCTGGAGTGGCTGATTCTACCATTACTAAATTTAGCTTAGATAATTGCAGGCTTATTTACTGTAATAAGACAATGACAAGTACAGCCATATTCAAATTCATTTTGACCTTAGCAGCTTGAAAACTTCAACAACATTTTTGAGCCACATAAACATGATTAATACTTAAAGGGAAGGTAGTTTCTCATTATATTTAATAAAGCTCTTTCAAAATCCTTTGTGTGTGTTGCATAGCGCCGGCCACAGCCAGGAAGTAGGGTTGCGGTGGCATCGAGACGTCAGCTCACGTGACCTCGCCTTCAGCTCATACGCCTTGTCATTTATTTTTGGGTGTTGATGAGTGTCTTCTTCCTGTCACTGCAGAAGGCTTGCGTTGGTGTCATCTATCATAAATCCTTCAGTGTATCATGTTTCTTTCCCCACAACCCTCCTATAACGTCTCTTGTGATGTATGGACTGATTGCCCGAAAGGGAGGTGTTTCCCCTAGCTGACCGATTAACCATAATGGAAGTGTATTTATTCTGGGTGCACCTCTTTATGGGTGCCAGCTAGAGATGAGCGAACCTACTCGTTTAGGGCAATTACTCGATCGAGCATCGCTTTTTTAGAGTAACTGCCTAATTGGGCGAAAAGATTCGGGGACACCATGGGTGAACGGGGGGTTGCAGGGTGGAGTGGGGGGGGGGGAGAGAGAGCTCCCCCCAGTTCCCCACTGCTACCCCCTGCAAAACCCCACCCCCCAGCGCCCCCCCCCCCCCGAATCTTTTCGCCCGATTAGGCAGTTACTCGAAAAAAGCGATGCTCGAACGAGTAATTGCCCTAAACGAGTATGTTCGCTCATCTCTAGTGCCAGCCATTGTCCTGCCTAAGCTGTTTGATGAGGCAGCAGACTCCTGTCAGCTAAATACCCGTGGTTATATATTTTGTGTGGGACTTCATTTCTACCTTATACTGTGTTATATGCATTCCACCTGCAATATACATCTTCCCTTTCCTCTATCTAGAGATAGACTAGGCCCCCTAGGGACTTGACATGCGTACATCCCTATCAGGTCGATCATCCTGCTTCTGCCACACCGAGGTTGGTTATATATAGCATTCCTATTCTTGTATTTCTGTTACCGTTATTTGCCATATTTTGTCTTCCCCACATTTTGGTGATGTGGCGCACACAGAAGGTCAACAACTGTGAAAGTTTGAGAAAGCGCCACGTGACACAAAACAGCTTTCTGTGTGCATCTTGTCCTCCTTTTTTTCTCCTGCACTTTTGCTATGGTATAAAGTACTGCTATTTAATATCATCAAATTTGGCCTGCTGATTTTACTTTGTGTATATATATTTTCATGTAATTGAGGACATTAATTATGTCTTGGTCTGACGTGTTGGAGATGTCAGTAAAGGGCACCATACTTGCATCTTGCATGAATGTAACAGCCTGTATTTACTCTCTCTCTCTCTAGCCTAGGCGTTGTTCAAGAAATAGTTGAAAATGCCAGAGCACTTTATTATACTCAAGGGAGTCAATAGGCATAATGTGCAGAAATGCTGGTGAGCATATACTGTATTGACGGCTTGCTTTCCAGGCTAAATATTTCTTCGGAAACTGATATTCAGGAAAGTGTGTATAACCCTGCACCAAAAGTATATGCCAAGTAGCTGCAACCGTGAGTAGGCCACTACCCCTGCCTACCAGGATATATAAAATACATAAGCAATAATGTGCAAACAGTGCACTAAACTTGAAAGGTATACCAGAAAGAGGAAGAAACCAGTGCTTAGGTCTCGGAGGTCTCAATATGTGTCAGAGATTTTTTTGGCTTTTTTCAGCTTCAGTAGTGAGGCTATGTGGTGTCACTCCCAGCCCACAGTTTCTGTGTATGCAGCTTCCACCATCCGGAGTGGCTGCGTCTCACATGTGTGCTCTTTGCTTTTTTCTTAAACTACTGGTCATTGCTTTTTGCTCCCGTCCTGCATCCACCTTTGCTGGTTAGTGCTTTCTATATTGGCATATCGTTGTTCTTTTTTGACATGCCTTTCAAGTTTAGCACACAGTTTGCACATTATTGCTTTTGTATTTCTTCAGGAAAGATATCTAATAGAACTTAGTGATTTTAGAGAAGGGATGTAAAATTGATAAGCTTGGTAGAACTCTTAGGTATCACATGACAAGAAGAGCGCACTAGTACAAGTACAGGTCTTCCATTGTGCCAAACACTTTTACATCCATCACCCATATTGTTTCACAGCGGAGGAAAATTACACAGACCCTCTTAAACAGTTTAATGAACGCTTCACAAAGGCTGAACCTTTAATGAACAGACTTTTATATATATAGGAAAGGAATAGCTGTGTGATTTCCCCTTTAATGACTTTGAACAGGTAATTACAAAGAAACTCATTATGTTAAGACAAAAGCCTGACCAGACCTTCTAAATTGCTGTCTAAGTCACATAAGTATATATTTTGGTTTAAGCTAATCTTGTTTGCAACTTCTTGAAGGGCATTGTCAGTGTTTTGCATTTCACACCTTGTTGGAGTAAAGATTTTCTAGTCTATGGATTTTCTGGTCACAACTAAAATTTTACTGCCAGCACTTTGTGATTAATAATCCTCATAATTTATAGACTTTTGATAGCAGTAATAAATACAGGGAAATGAAGCAAATTCCCGAGAACACCATTCTTTTTAAGCCTCGCTTCTTCTTCTAGAAGAATTTTTTTGTCATGTGTGATTTGGAAACAGCAAAGTGTTTTCACTGCATCTATGCATTTTCAAGTCAACGTGTCTTTGCCCTCGGGAGTCTTAAGAACAGTTCTATACTTTCTGCCTCAGTCAATAAAAGATATCAATCGTGTAAAAGGTTTAAGCATGGAAATCACACTGGCTTTAAATAAACAATGGTCCGGAGAATTTGAAGTCCTCTCCTGGCAAGTGTTTTCTTAATAATTTAGTAGGACATCATAATCAAGGCAATATTCATCTCGTTATCATTTGAAAGATTGTAGAACATTAAAAACAGTGTATGAAAAGGTCAGTCTACGGCAGAAAAGGACATTGCTTTCTGTTTGTGAAAAGAAAATCGATAACTTAATCAAAGCAACATTTAACCTTTTCCTACCAATCCATTGCTCGCTTCCTCTCGCCCTCTCTAAAAAGCAGAGTCATTTTGTACTGGCTGCTTTTCAGTTTTTATCTCAAATGATGTTACGTCTTGGATAAATTGGAAATTAGCATCTTGATTTACATGAAAGCTTTAGCATTTCAACAGATTCACATTAGGTTTTCCATTTTTGCAGCTAAATGGGTGAATGATGAAGACACAAAAACTCAGTAATCAGGTCCTGTTTTCTAATTGTTATGTTTGGTAAAAGTGAAGGCACAAATGACTCACTAGTTTGACTGTAATAAAAGACTGATATCTACAATGCAAGAAAGCATTGTTTATACATAATTTTTTGTATATTCCATGGAATATCATGTTTAATGCAAATGGAAATTTGATTCATATGACAAAAAGATAATTTGCAAAAAATTGGAAAACTAACAATTAATGCTCACAGGGACAACACTAGTAGTGAAGTATGTGACACTAATGTATCTGTACAATGCAGTTTTCTCGACGCCATGATGGCGTCGGGTTGGTGATGCTGCAGGCTCTGATTGGCCGCAGCTGTCTCTTGACTTGACTTCCACCATACGTACAAACTGTGACCTGCTGCCAGGGCCGTGGGAGCCATTCCGCTCTGACCCAGAGTTGTAGAGGAGTGAGTTTAGTCTTTTTTTTTATTTTATACCAGATCCAGCTGTTGGAATTTTCTTAATACTAGGACAAACATTTTAATTCTGAAGGTGAAAGGTGAGGGTTACGTATTTTGTCAGATGCATAACCTTGGAGATCAGATTATATTTTTATATTTTCTTGCTGCTGCAAGATGAATGGATGACCCATTTAACAATACAGAAGTGCAAGTAAAAATATCATTAGCCATGAAAAGCAGCAGGTGCCAAAAAAAAACTGCATAGCCAAAGACTAAAGTATTAGCTGGCAGCAAGATTTTGTAATTGGAGGCTAATCAAAAATGTCAAAGGGATTCCCCCAGAATTTTAGAATTTTATTAGCTTCTTCCATCATTTCTTGTACGCAGCATTATTCATTATTGCACTAAGAAACATAGTTTACAGTAGTTTAGTAGTCAATCTCCCTAGAGGTTACTGGTACTACAAAAATGTGTTCACTTCAATGACTCTTAAATATCTAATATAATTCCATGAGCAATGACTGCTGGTTGCAGACTAGAGGTCATGGAAAATATGGGCAACATTTCTCATTTAATGCTAAGAAAACATAATAAATATTATACACAGCAGTGTAAGGGCATTGGAGCGGAATTTCAGTGTTTGAGGGAATTCAGTAAGTTTAACAGCTCTCCTTTGGGAAACTCCAAATAACAAATTGTGATATCATAACTGTTTGTACCAAGTCAAATTAAGTCTGTTACACTGGAAAATATATCTTTGATACATTTGAATGGTACACAGTCACATTCATACTAAATTTGAACAAAAATTATCATGTTCAGCACATTATCCGCCTACTACTTTTGATGGATCTAATGGAGGCCAGTACATGATCTCAAGTGAAATACAGCAGGTGTAATATCTTCCTTGTGTAGGTGGGGGAATTAACTGTTACCATTGCAGTTGGTGCATATTTAAATATTACCATAATCAAAAACTTTTTTCTTTTCTAGAATAGGCAGCTTCTTGCTAGTTGTTGTAGTATGATGCATGCAGCTCTCCTAGGACTGGCAAGAAAGATAGGGCAGTCAGTGTGCAGATAGCAGTTCAGGAAGAACTTAGAAGTCTCTGTTCTATGTTCAACATGGCTTCCTTTCCACTGCTGTGTTGGGATTGAACAGTTAGGTGTATAAGAGGTTCATCTATAATATGTATATACATACTCTAGTGGGATTTGAAAGTGTTACACCAAGGAGGAATTGGTGGAATTTTATGAAACATGACAGATATGTACAGAGTTGTACCTAGAATAAATGATAGCAAATTGGAATGAATCAGACAAACTTTGTTACTATTTGCTACATGTTCCAGTAAGACGTGTGCCCCCCATGAGCACCTATATACTTCCTTACAGGCATAGAACCAATAAGTGTTCAGATATCTTGTTGGGATATGTCTTTCCATGCCTGCATGCTTTGTGCAGTCAGTTGTTGTACAGTTTGTTGTGGTTGTCCATATCATTTAATGTGTTTACCTATGGTGTCTCAGATATGCTCTATTGGGGTTAAATATGGGGACAATGTGGGTCCATTGCCATGACACTTTGCAAGGTGTATCTGGTGATGACTGCAGTATGTGGATGAACATAATCCTGTGAGAAGATACCATTTTGGCAACAGGGTGAATCACTCTATCCACATACTGATGGGCAGTTATTGTGCCTTCAACAACCACCAATTCAGTCCTGCTGTTATAACTGATTGCCCCAAAACTATCATTTCAGGGGTTGAATTTGTGTTGTGCTCTAAAATCATAGCAAAATGGGCACTTTCTCCAAAATGCTGATGGATACATTGATGGTTATCCCTTTGGCCTAGATGGAATTAGGACTTGTCATTAAACATAATATGATCCATTCATGGGATCAGAGAATAAGGAGGGACCTCCAGGGTCATCTGGTCCAACCCTCTGCCCAATGCAGGATCACTGAATAATCCCAGACAGATGTCTGTCCAGCCTTTGTTTGAAGACTTCCATTGAAAGAGAATTCACCACCTTCTATAGCAGCCTGTTCCACTTATTGATCACCCTCACTGTCAGAAAGTTTTAATCTAATTTCTGTCTCCTCCCTTTCAGTTTCATCTCATTGCTACTAGTCTTTTCTTATGCAAATGAGAATAGGGCTGATCCCTCTGCAGGGCAACAACCCTTCAGATATTTGTAGACAGCTATTCATTCTTTTCTCAGCCTTGTTTATTGCAAGCTAAACATTCCCAGATCCTTTAACTGTTCCTCATCAGACATGGTTTGCAGACCACTCACCATCTTGGTAATTTTTCTCTGAACTTGCTCCAGATAGTTGATATCTTTTTTAAAGTGGGGTGCACAGAACTGGACACAGTAATCCAAATTATGTCTAACTAAGGAAGAGAAAAGAGGGATAATTACCTCATGTGTTGTAGACTCTATGCTTCCCTTAATACATCCTAGAATTGTGTTTGCCTTTTTTTGCTGCTGCATCACACTAGTGAATCATGTTCAATCTGTGATCTATTAGCATTCCCAAGTCTTTTTCACATGTGCTGCTACTTAACCTAATTCTTTCCATTCTGTATGTTCTTTTTTTCATTTTTCTTGTCCAGATGTAGGACTTTACATTTCTACCTGTTAAATACCATTCTGTTAGTCACTGCCTACTGTTCAAGCTTGTTTAGATCTTTTTGAATTCTCTCTTTTCTAGTGTTAGCGTTCTGTCCTAGCTTTGTGTGGTTGGCAAATGTGATCAGTTTCCCCTCATCTTCCTCATCTAGGTCATTCTTACAGTTGGATGTGCAGCTATTTATGACCACTATTTGAGTACAATTACTCAGCCAGATGTGAATCCACCTAACAGCTGCCTTATCAATCCCATTTTTGGTCATTTTTTTCAATAAGAATGGTATGAGATACTTTGTCAAAAGCTTTACTAAAATCAAGATATACTATAGGTACTGCATTTCCCTTAAAACCCAGTCCATAATTCTGCCATAGAAGGAAATTAGATTCGTCTGGTATGACTTGTTAGTTAGAAACCCATGCTGGTTCTTGTTATTTACTCCTTTCTCATCCAAATACTTGCATACATGCTGTTTAATAATTTGTTTGAAGATCTTTCTCGGTATAGAAGTCAGGCTCACAGACCTGTAGTTTCCTGGGTCTACCTTCTTCCCTTTTTTGAAGATAAGGACAGAATCCCTTTGATTTCTCTTCTACCTTCTAGAACATAAAGTTGTCAGTAAAAGTGGATAAGAATTTGTTGGACCCATTAATTTTGCCTGAAAGAGATTTCAAACAAATGTCTGGATAGTTCAAGAAATCTAGATCTTGAGATCAAATCTTCTGTGATCACTATATCGTGCTTTTTTGAGAACTTGGCTATCTGATGTAAAGACACAATGAAATAAACTCAAAAATTAATAAGCTCCCACCTAGGAGAAAGAAATCTGTCTCTCTTCCTCCTGGATGAGAGCTAATTTAGAAAGCTCTTTTCTCTTGGAGCTGTGTCTGGAGTATAAGACTTCCTACTCTAAATTGTTGTTCTCCTCAAGGAGAAACTTCACCCCCAGATCAATTAATTTACCATTAATTTACTATTCTTAACGATTACAAAAAGGAACAATTTAATTTGTTTTGATCATAAATTTCACATATTTCATACTTCATTCAAATTTAACAGACATTAGAATTAGAACAGTATTTTCATTCTTGAGGTTTACTGAGAAGATCTGCAAAATAGCACTGTAGTCACATGTATAGAAAAAAGTGTATAATTTTCTGATCTATAATGTGTTGATAATTGAATCTCAATAATATAAAGATTTCTGCAATGCCTGAGGGTGAATATTTTTAAGTGTGTTAATGGACAATGTCCATTAAGACCTTTGTCATTTAGTGGAATGTGCATTGTCAAAGTCCTTATTTTGTTTAAAGCATACCTGAGTTTTCAAAATGTTTTCTAACATATAACAGGTTCTCTTTACCCTCTCATTTGCTAATGCTTTGCACCTGGTTTCATTTTTTTCTGTTATCCGGATGTTTGAAATCCTTTTTTAGACATGGAGGCTGTTACAAGCCTACCATTTTGCCAGTAGTTCACTGTCCTACACTTCCTTTCCCTTACTTCCCATGCTGCATTGTATTATTGTTTCTGGTCCAATCAGCAGGAAGGCAATATCTGAATGCCCCCCCCCCCCCTTTGCTGTTCCAGAACGATTGAAGGAGTTAGACATTTAAAGGTACTCTAGCCAAATGAGTAGTAAACGTAAGTAATATGCACAAACATGTGCTGGAACAGCAATAGAGGCAGAGAATGTGGAGATTGATTACACAGAGTCTACATATCTGTCGGTCTATTAGTGCATAGTGGCAACCTGGAAAACCAGAAGGGGGTTGGACAGCACTTCTGTAGATGGAGGCAGATTGGTTTCAGCCAGTTCTTTTAGAGGAAAAGCTTGCAGGAATTGTTTTCGTAGTGTCTAAGGTGTACATGTAGACAAAGTGCTCACTCATGGTGGGTGAGACCCTGTCCCAAAGGACATCCAAGGAGAGCAGATGTAAGGAGAAATTCTAGGGAATCAACCGTACCCCAGATATAAACAAAAAATTACAGTGACAAGAAAAAAAGACTCCTGCGCTCAGGGTGCCCACAGAAACACCAAAGCACCAAACTAATTTAGAGATGTAAAAAGCATTACATCAGAAGAGGACCTCTATGTGCAGTTAATTAAAGAAGATGGTAAGGAAGTGATGAATCCTTAGTATTTAGATAAAGTGGATATTTATTGTGAAACAATAGAGAGTGAAACATGTTTCAGAGCTAGTGTTGCTCCTCTTTCAAACACAAATCCAAGACTGGCTCTGTTTCAGTTTTTTCTTGTCACTGTCATGGTGGCAATCTGTGTAGATAGACCCTCCCTCACAGCTAAGACAACATCCCAATTACCACAGAAACCCAATAACTAACAACAGGCAGTGGATTACAGAGGAGCCGGAAAGGTGACCACTAGTGGCAGCCACTTAAGCCTTGATCTACAGTGGCCAAACAAATTTAATTAAAGTATATTACAAGATTGATGTGAAATACACACAGGCTATTAGAGGAGCATAAGTTGTCTGAAATATTAGTGCCCCTCTAAATTAACCAACTGATCCTTCTTTAGGGTACATTCACATGTAGCAGATTTGTGGCAGATTTTCTGCAGCTGAAAAAATCTATAGCAAATGCGCAGCGATTCCATGCTAAAATCTGCACTGTTTGGTGAGGATTTTTAACCCCTTAGTGGCCACCCTAGAGTGTTTTTACGCCCTGCTGATACAGGACATGTATGAAGGGAGATCACGTGACTATCTCCTTCTATACACCACTGGTGCCGGCTATTTATTACAGCTGATATCCGCAGCCAACGGCTCTGACAAGCTGCGTGGTTGTTAAATGTCATTGTGCATTCTGACAGCAGCATTTAAAGCCCCCGACCGATGTTCAGGGGTCCCATAAGGCCCCCTGCGATGAGATTGCAGGGAGCCGTGCTGGTGTTATGGCAGCCAGGGGCCTTCTTAAAAGCCCCAGGGCTGTAATGGCAGAATGGCTATCAAGCCATCCCCGTGGGATGGCTTGGTAGACTGCATGTCAGATTGCAGTATGCTGTATCGCTATGGCATTATATCATACTGCAGGAGCGATCAAGGCATCACAAATTGTGGTCCCCTAGGGGGACTAAAAAAAGTAAAAATCAATAAAGTTTTAATAATTATTTCTAAAAAAAAGTAATTAAAGTTTAAAAAAAACTTTTGCCATATTTCTAATAAAGTAATCTAAATAATAAAACAAAAATACATATTTGGTATCGCTGAATCTCCAAAAGTCCGATCTATAAAAGTAATGCATTATTTATCCAGCACAGTGAGTGGCATTCTTGAAAAAAATGAACACCAGAACTATGCTTTTTTGGTCATCCTGTCTTCAAGAAAGAATGCAATAAAAAGCGATCAAAACGTTGTACACATTCTGAAATGGTACCAACGTAAGCTACAGGATGTCCTGGAAAAAAGTGAGCCCTTGAACAACTATATTGATAGAAAAATAAAAAAGTTATTGTGCTCAGAAGTTGGCAGCAGAAAATAATTGAAAAAAAAATTATATTTTTGAGAAAAAATACAAGTAGTATAGCAAAAAAACAAAATAGGTTTGGTATTTTAGTAATCATACTGACCCATAGAATAAAGTTATCATATCATTTTTGTTAAAGTTTGTGCAACGTAGAAGCAAGATGCACCAAAAGATGTCAAAGTTTCATTCCTTTACCATTTCCCTCCACTTGAAATTTTTTTAAAGTTTTTCAGTACATTATATGGTACATAAATAGTAAATTGCAAAATACAACTTGGCTCGAAAAAAAAAGCCCTCATACAGCTATGTCGAATTGAATGGGTGAAACATGCTGTGCATTTACAACAAATACTGTGATTATGTCAAATATATTGAGTATTATACTTAATGAAATTTATGAATTGTAGTATGCTAATATTGCTAGCCTTTCACCCTAGAAAAAAATGAAATATGTAAATTAAAGGCAAAAATGTGAAATAAAACTTAATTTCATTTAATGAGCTGGAAACATGTAATTGCATTTAGGTGAGGATTGAGGAATAATGATGAGTGAACATTTTCGGTTTGGCTAGTTTGCTGAATTTGAACAAAAAACTGGGTTTGGTCTGAATTAGTTCAAACAGGACCCAAATGTCACCAATACACCTAAAACTCAGAAGAAGTAGAAACTCCTTTTTAATGGGTTCAGCTAAGATGAATTTCCTATGGTTCAGGCTCGTGCTGAACCAAACTTTTAGAAAAGTTTGACCCAAAACAGGGTTTGACTGTTTCAGTCCAATCAACACTAGTGAGAAATTGGCCAAACCAGAGGCGTAACTTGAAGCTCCTGGGCCCCGATGCAAAACTTGTAACAGGGCCCCCAACTATAATGCTTTACTTCATCACCAACACCAACACAGAAAGGGGTTCTTTACTGTAAGAGCAGTTAGACTGTGGAACTCTCTACCGGAGGAAGTGGTGATGGCAAAATCCATAGAGAAGTTTAAAAGGGGACTTGATGTCTTTCTGGAGAAGGATATTACAGGATATAAATTTTAGTTTAAGTGTCAATCCTGGTATATAGGAAGGTAGGAACTATTAGGGGTTGATCCAGGGAACAGTCTGATTGCCATTAGGGAGTCGGGAAGGAATTTTTTCCCCAAAAGGGCTAATTGACTTCTGGCCTTGGGGTTTTTTGCCTTCCTCTGGATCAACACAGTAGGATAGACAGGCTGGACTAGATGGACAATGTCTTCATTCGGCCTTACATACTATGTTACTATGTTAATAGTACTGGGTTCCCTATATGGAGAAGAGAGGCCTTATAGGGCCCCTAAGGCTCCTGGGCCCAGGTGCAACCGCATCCCCTGCATCCTCTATAGTTACACCCCTGGGCCAAACATTGGAAAGATTCCCAAAGTTAGTTGGGAATCTTGGGAACTAAAAAGAGCCATTATGTATTACTGTTTATTCACACAATGGTAATGGTTTCTGTTCACAATGGCTATTGTTTCTGGATTCACAGGAGCGTATACGCGCATGCATTTGTGCCACGCTTTTGCAGAATGGGCCTTGCTCAACAGTGTGTGCAACAGCGTTTTTTACTGTACTTTTTCCACACACCAAAAAATAAGCAACAATGCTCTCAGCCATTGAAATGCCCATTTAGTTGTATGACTTCAAAATGTTGTTTTTCCCTGTGCAATTGTGCAGGAAAATGGAACAGGCTGCATAATTTTTTGCGCTACCAAATTGCACATGCAAAATACTCACATGTAAATAAACCAAATGAAATCAGTGGATTCTATTTCCTGCACATCATCTGCACAATTACGTACACAAATACGAACATGTGAATCCAGCCTAAAGGAGGCATGACTCTTATGATGGGCATAATTTTAAATCAACCAAGCAAATTCTGATGGACTACATAAACCTATAATAGGGTTTGTCTATATTCTGTCCAGGATCAAGTAATTTTGACAAAAATAGTGCCTCAGAGTATACTTTTCTTGCACCCAAATACATTAGAACTAGAGATGAGCGAACCTACTCGGCCACGCCCCTTTTTCGCCCGAGTACCGCGATTTTCGAGTACTTCCGTACTCGGGTGAAAAGATTTGGGGGGCGCCGTGGGTGAGTGGGGGGTTGCAGCGGGGAGTGGGGGGGAGAGGGAGAGAGAGAGGGTTCCCCCCTGTTCCCCGCTGCTACCCCCCGCTCCGCCATGCCTCCCCCGACCCCCCGGTGCCCCCGAATCTTTTCACCCGAGTACGGAAGTACTCGAAAATCGCGGTGCTCGATCGAGTAATTACTCGAAACGAGTACGTTCGCTCATCTCTAATTAGAACCTTTGACAGAAAGCAAATAACACACATGTGAACAAGGTCTTACATATTGCATATTTTACTGTACATAATATCTCTCTTGTAACCTGCCTTGTTAAAATAGTGTCAGTTTTGTGAGAAACCAGTTAACCTATATTTTTTCTATAGGATATGTGTTAAGATTGTGCATCTGGGACCTGTGGTTCTACAGGTTTCCTTGTGTACAACTTCACAGGTAGGAGTTAATTGAGCTGGCTGGGTGCAATATTCTCCACCAGCTAATCCCCCTCATCTGCGGTAGATAAATACTAGCAACTCTTGTGAGAGATTGCTGGTCATTCATTGTATCTCTGTGTTAATCAGACTCAGAGCTGGTGTTTGCATGCTTGTCTGTAGTGTGTCTCTCTCCTTCCCTGAAGACAGTCTGGACACCTGCTGTCCCTCCCCTCCTTGTGGTTTCTGTGGTGCATGAGCAGGTGCGGCCTCCAGACATCTGATGTCATATGTGTGTTAGGTGGGTGATGCCTTACACTGATCTCTGTATCTCATCATGGTGTCTGACTCTCTTTTCCCTTGGAATAATGACACTTGGACTAACTATGGTTTGCTATCTGGATACATGGGAGCTCTGGGTGGGGTTGCCTTTCTGTGTTGTATGCACAACCTGGTTTGTTGGTGTGACCAGCGACTTGTTCCATATGTCTGTGCAAGTGGCCAGACGTGCTCTATGTGCAGTCCTGTTCCGTGTGGTTTGCATTACTCTGTATGTTGGTGTGAACAGCGACATGTGTCTTGTCTGGCCACTTGCACAGACATGTCCTCTATGTGCTGTTTTGTTCTGGGTTTCAGTGTGTGTGAACAGTGTCATGTCCTGTGTGTTTTGTTCAACTCTCCAGTGTCCTAATCAGGTCCCAGATGAAGACAGTGGGGCCGACCTTATCAGGACAATCACCCAGCTTTTAGGCAGAGGTGCCCCACTTTCCCTGAGTAGTAAGGGACAGGGGTACTTCCATCACTGCCTGGAGAGGTGTAATTTGTGAGTGCAAATGCTGTGTGAGTGTTTGTAGTTTTAAATGGGAACAATCTTGCATCTGTACAGAGGCGTGGTGCTTTAGTGTGCCAAGCGGACATTACAATATGTTTTGGGAGACCAAACTAAGCAGAAGAAGTGAATATGTAAGGGAAAAGCCCAGTTTTCATGGTTATTCTAGTTAGATTTTGTCACTGTTGTTACTGTTTGTAATTTATGGCACTTTAAAGGGGTTGTCTCGTGAAAGCAAGTGGGTCTATACACTTCTGTATGGCCATATTAATGCACTTTGTAATATACATCGTGCATTAAATATGAGCCATACAGAAGTTATTCACTTACCTGCTCCGTTGCTAGCGTCCCCGTTGCCATGGTTCCGTCTAACTTCGGTGTCTTCTTGCTTTTTTAGACGCGCTTGCGCAGATGCATCTTCTCCCTTCGGCTGGTCTTGGAAGCATCGGTGTTTTGGCTCCGCCCCCTTGTACGCATCATCGCGTAGCTCCGCCCCATGACGTGTGCCGGTTCCAGCCTCCTGATTGGCTAGAATCGGCACGTGACGGGGGGGAGCTACGCGATGAAGCGTACAAGGGGGCGGAGCCAAAACGCCGATGCTTCCAAGACCAGCCGAAGGGAGAAGATGCATCTGCGCAAGCGCGTCTAAAAAAGCAAGAAGACACCGAAGTTAGACGGAACCATGGCAACGGGGACGCTAGCAACGGAGCAGGTAAGTGAATAACTTCTGTATGGCTCATATTTAATGCACGATGTATATTACAAAGTGCATTAATATGGCCATACAGAAGTGTATAACCCCACTTGCTTTCGCGAGACAACCCCTTTAAGAATGGTATGCTCAGCAACCTTGGGGTATGGCTGCTCTTTCTACAGGACACACTACACCAATTTCCATGTAACTACCTTTGCTGCAAAATAATGCTATTTTCTTAGAACTTTTATAAAAAGGAATTATCCAAAGAATCCAAATTCTTCAACAGTTAATGAACAGTTCTACATAACCTAAAACTATGATAATTTCTTCATTAATTACAATAGTAATTAGTAGAGATGAGCGAACACCAAAATGTTCGGGTGTTCGTTATTCGGAACGAACTTCCCGTGATGCTCGAGGGTTCGTTTCGAACAACGAACCCCATTGAAGTCAATGGGCGACCAGAACATTTTTGTATTTCGCCGATGCTCGCTAAGGTTTTCATGTGTGAAAATCTGGGCAATTCAAGAAAGTGATGGGAACGACACAGCAACGGATAGGGCAGGCGGGGGGCTACATGTTGAGCTGCATCTCAAGTTCACAGGTCCCACTATTAAGCCACAATACCGGCAAGAGTGGGCCCCCCCCCCTCCCAACAACTTTTACTTCTGAAAAGCCCTCATTAGCATGGCATACCTTTGCTAAGCACCACACTACCTCCAACAAAGCACAATCACTGCCTGCATGACACTCCACTGACACTTCTCCTGGGTTACATGCTGACCAACCGCCCCCCCTCCCCCCCACAGCGCACACCAAAGTGTCCCTGGGCAGCCTTCAGCTGCCCTCATGCCACACCACGCTCATGTCTATTTAGAATTGCGTCAGCCATGACGAGGGACCGCAGGCACACACTGCAGAGGTTGGCACGGCTAGGCAGCGTCCCTCTTTAAAAGTGGCGGAGCGATAGCCCACAATGCTGTACAGAAGCAATGAGAAATAGAATCCTGTGCCACCGCCATCAGGAGCTGCACACGTGGGCATAGCAATGGGGAACCTATGTGCCACACACTATTCATTCTGTCAAGGTGTCTGCATGCCCCAGTCAGACCGGGCTTTTTAATTCATAGACACAGGCAGGTACAACTCCCTATTGTGAAGTCCCTGTCGACCCACAGCATGGGTGGCTCCCTGGAACCCACCGGCGGTACACAGAAATATCCCATTGCATTGCCCAACACAGCTGAGGTAGTAATGTCGTGCTTAATGCAGGTGGGCTTCGGCCCACACTGCATGCCCCAGTCTGACTGGGGTTCTTTATAAGTGTACAGATGTAGTAAAAACTCTGTGTGCACCTACAGCATGGGTGGGTGCCAGGAAGCCACCGGCGGTACACAAAAATATCCCATTGCATTGCCCAACACAGCTGAGGTAGTAATGTTGTGCTTAACCCTTTCCAATCCAATTTGTATATGGTTTTCCTAGGGGGCTTACTCTTTTTCTGCCGTTATACAACGGCGCTATATGCTGGCTAAAGCCAGTACTGCATGAGCTGACACGTAGGATAGGCTCCGACAGCAGAGAGGCTGGCAATATACAGTAAGAGAACACCGACGGACGTCTACCAACAACGGAGCTGTACAGCCTTAAACCCTAATGTCTTCACAGGTCACACAGTGGACTGGAAAGGGTTAATGCAGGTGGGTTTCGGCCCACACTGCATGCCCCAGTCAGACTGGGTTTCTTTATAAGTGGAAACAGATGCATTTATAATTCCCTGTGGACCCACTGCCTGGGTGGGTGCCAGGAAGCCACCGGCGGTACATAGAAATATCCCATTGCATTGCCCAACACAGCTGAGGTAGTAATGTTGTGCGTAATACAGGTGGGCTTCGGCCCACACTGCATGCCCCAGTCAGACTGGGGTTCTTTAGAAGTGTACAGATGTATTAAAAACTCCGTGTGCACCTACATCATGGGTGGCTCCCTGGAACCCACCGGCGGTACACAAAAATATCCCATTGCATTGCCCAACACAGCTGAGGTAGTAATGTCGTGCTTAATGCAGGTGGGCTTCGGCCCACACTGCATGCCCCAGTCAGACTGGGGTTCTTTACAAGTGGACACATGTAGGTTAAACTCCCTGTGGACCCACTGCCTGGGTGGGTGCCAGGAAGCCACCGGCGGTACATAGAAATATCCCATTGCATTGCCCAACACAGCTGAGGTAGTAATGTTGTGCGTAATACAGGTGGGCTTCGGCCCACACTGCATGCCCCAGTCAGACTGGGGTTCTTTAGAAGTGTACAGATGTATTAAAAACTCCGTGTGCACCTACAGCATGGGTGGCTCCCTGGAACCCACCGGCGGTACATAAAAATATCCCATTGCATTGCCCAACACAGCTGAGGTTACGTCAGCTGTAATGCAGGTGGGCTAAAAATTAATTTGATTACACTGTAGGCGAGGGCCCACAAAAATTGCTGTATCAACAGTACTAATGTACATCCCAAAAATTGGCCATGGCCAGCCAAGAGGGCAGGTGAAACCCATTAATCGCTTTGGTTAATGTGGCTTAAGTGGTAACTAGGCCTGGAGGCAGCCCAGTGTAACGAAAAATTGGTTCAAGTTAAAGTTCCAATGCTTTTAAGCGCATTGAAACTTTTAAAAATTGTTCTGAAAAATTATTTGACTGAGCCTTGTGGCCCTAAGAAAAATTGCCCGTTCAGCGTGATTACGTGAGGTTTCAGGAGGAGGAGCAGGAGGAGGAGGAGGAGGAATATTAGACACAGATTGATGAAGCAGAAATGTCCCCGTTTTGGATGGTGAGAGAGAACGTAGCTTCCATCCGCGGGTGCAGCCTACGTATTGCTTACGTATCGCTGCTGTCCGCTGGTGGAGAACAGAAGTCTGGGGAAATCCAGCCTTTGTTCATCTTGATGAGTGTTAGCCTGTCGGCACTGTCGGTTGACAAGCGGCTACGCTTATCTGTGATGATTCCCCCAGCCGCACTAAACACCCTTTCCGACAAGACGCTAGCCGCAGGACAAGCAAGCACCTCCAGGGCATACAGCGCGAGTTCAGGCCACGTGTCCAGCTTCGACACCCAGTAGTTGTAGGGGGCAGAGGCGTCACCAAGGATGGTCGTGTGATCCGCTACGTACTCCCTCACCATCCTTTTACAGTGCTCCCGCCGACTCAGCCGTGACTGGGGAGCGGTGACACAGTCTTGGTGGGGAGCCATAAAGCTGGCCAGGCCCTTAAAGACTGTTGCACTGCCTGGGATGTACATGCTGCTCGATCTACGCACATCCCCTGCTACCTTGCCCTCGGTACTGCGCCTTCTGCCACTAGCGCTGTCGGCTGGGAATTTTACCATCAGCTTGTCCGCAAGGGTCCTGTGGTATAGCAACACTCTCGAACCCCTTTCCTCTTCGGGAATCAGAGTGGGCAGGTTCTCCTTATACCGTGGATCGAGCAGTGTGTACACCCAGTAATCCGTCGTGGCCAGAATGCGTGCAACGCGAGGGTCACGAGAAAGGCATCCTAACATGAAGTCAGCCATGTGTGCCAGGGTACCAGTACGCAACACATGGCTGTCCTCACTAGGAAGATCACTTTCAGGATCCTCCTCCTCCTCCTCCTCCTCCTCAGGCCATACACGCTGAAAGGATGACAGGCAATCAGCCGGTGTACCGTCAGCAGCGGCCCAAGCTGTCTCTTCCCCCTCCTCCTCATCCTCCTCATGCTCCTCCTCCTCCTCCTGTACGCGCTGAGAAATAGACAGGAGGGTGCCCTGACTATCCAGCGGCATACTGTCTTCCCCCGCCCCCGTTTCCGAGCGCAAAGCAGCTGCCTTTATTGTTTGCAGGGAATTTCTCAAGATGCATAGCAGAGGAATGGTGACGCTAATGATTGTAGCATCGCCGCTCACCACCTGGGTAGACTCCTCAAAATTACCAAGGACATGGCAGATGTCTGCCAACCAGGCCCACTCTTCTGAAAGGAATTGAGGAGGCTGACTCCCACTGCGCCGCCCATGTTGGAGTTGGTATTCGACTATAGCTCTCCGTTGTTCATAGAGCCTGGCCAACATGTGGAGCGTAGAGTTCCACCGTGTGGGCACGTCGCACAGCAGTCGGTGCACTGGCAGCTTAAAGTGATGTTGCAGGGTGCGCAGGGTGGCAGCGTCCGTGTGGGACTTGCGGAAATGTGCGCAGAGCCGGCGCGCCTTTACGAGCAGGTCTGACAAGCGTGGGTAGCTTTTCAGAAAGCGCTGAACCACCAAATTAAAGACGTGGGCCAGGCATGGCACGTGCGTGAGGCTGCCGAGCTGCAGAGCCGCCACCAGGTTACGGCCGTTGTCACACACGACCATGCCCGGTTGGAGGCTCAGCGGCGCAAGCCAGCGGTCGGTCTGCTGTGTCAGACCCTGCAGCAGTTCGTGGGCCGTGTGCCTCTTATCGCCTAAGCTGAGTAGTTTCAGCACGGCCTGCTGACGCTTGCCCACCGCTGTGCTGCCACACCGCGCGACACCGACTGCTGGCGACATGCTGCTGCTAACACATCTTGATTGCGAGACAGAGGAGGAGGAGGAGGAGGAGGAGGGTGCTTTAGTGGAGGAAGCATACACCTCCGCAGATACCAGCACCGAGCTGGGGCCCGCAATTCTAGGGGTGGGTAGGACGTGAGCGGTCCCAGGCTCTGACTCTGTCCCAGCCTCCACTAAATTCACCCAATGTGCCGTCAGGGAGATGTAGTGGCCCTGCCCGCCTGTGCTTGTCCACGTGTCCGTAGTTAAGTGGACCGTGGCAGTAACCGCGTTGGTGAGGGCGCGTACAATGTTGCGGGAGACGTGGTCGTGCAGGGCTGGGACGGCACATCGGGAAAAGTAGTGGCGACTGGGAACTGAGTAGCGCGGGGCCGCCGCCTCCATGATACTTTTGAAGGACTCCGTTTCCACAACCCTATACGGCAGCATCTCAAGGCTGATGAATTTTGCGATGCGGACGGTTAACGTTTGAGCGTGCGGGTGCGTGGCGGCGTACTTGCGCTTGCGCTCCAACAGTTGCGCTAGCGACGGCTGGACTGTGCGGTGCGAGACATTGGAGGATGGGGCCGAGGACAGCGGAGGTGAGGGTGTGGGTGCAGGCCATGAGACGGTCGTGCCTGTGTCCTGAGAGGGGGGTTGCATCTCAGTGGCAGGTTGGGGCACAGGGGGAGAGGCAGGGGTGCAAACCGGAGGCGGTGAACGGCCTTCGTCCCACCTTGTGGGGTGCTTGGCCATCATATGCCTGCGCATGGTGGTGGTGGTGAGGCTGTTGGTGTTGGCTCCCCGGCTGAGCTTTGCGCGACAAAGGTTGCACACCACAGTTCGTCGGTCGTCAGGCGTCTCTGTGAAAAACTGCCAGACCTTAGAGCACCTCGGCCTCTGCAGGGTGGCATGGCGCGAGGGGGCGCTTTGGGAAACACTTGGTGGATTATTCGGTCTGGCCCTGCCTCTACCCCTGGCCACCGCACTGCCTCTTGCAACCTGCCCTGCTGATGCCCTTGACTCCCCCTCTGAAGACCTGTCCTGTGTAGGCGTTGCACACCAGGTGGGGTCAGTCACCTCATCGTCCTGCTGCTCTTCCTCCGAATCCTCTGTGCGCTGCTCCCTCGGACTTACTGCCCTTACTACTACCTCACTGCAAGACAACTGTGTCTGATCGTCATCGTCCTCCTCACCCACAGAAAGTTGTTGAGACAGTTGGCGGAAGTCCCCAGCCTCATCCCCCGGACCCCGGGAACTTTCGAATGGTTGGGCATCAGTGACTATAAACTCCTCTGGTGGGAGAGGAACCGCTGCTGCCCAATCTGAGCAGGGGCCCGAGAACAGTTCCTGGGAGTGTTCCCGCTCCTGAGCAGGTGTCATTGTAGTGGAGTGAGGAGGCTGGGAGGAAGGAGGAGCAGCAGACAGAGGATTCAGATTTGCAGCAGTGGACGGCACAGAACTGCGTGTTGACGATAGGTTGCTCGAAGCACTTTCTGCCATCCAGGACAGGACCTGCTCACACTGCTCATTTTCTAATAACCGTCTCCCGCGTGGACCCATTAATTGGGCGATGAATGTGGGGACGCCAGAAACGTGCCTCTCTCCTAATCGCGCAGCAGTCGGCTGCGACACACCGGGATCCGGAGCTCGGCCTGTGCCCACACCCTGACTTGGCCCTCCGCGTCCTCGGCCGCGTCCACGTCCTCTAGGCCTACCCCTACCCCTCAGCATGCTGTATTACCAGTGATTTGATTTCACAGGCAGGAAATAAATTGGCGCAAGACTGCAGGCCAAATATAATTTTTGCACTTTTTGGAAAACGAACGGCCCCACTGCCTTTAGTGAATGAATAATCTAAGTTTAATAACTGTGCTGTGTCCCTGCTAAAGTGTCACTGAACGTGAGGGTAGCAGAGTTATTATAACTCTGGCAGAGCAGGTATTTTTTTTCCCAATTAAGGAAAGCAAATGGCGAAGCCAGCAGTAAAGCGTAGCTGGGTGCGTATGATTTAGCACTGTTCTTCACGCAGCTCACACGTCTCCACCGCCCGTAAGGACGGACAGAGGCTGGACAAATTGATTTGTTTTCAGTTTTTTCCCACCAAAAGGCAGCACTGCGTATATTCAATGAACATGAGAAGTTTAATAACTGTGCTGTGTCCCTGCTTATGTGTCACAGAACGTGAGGGTAGCAGAGTTATTATAACTCTGGCAGAGCAGGTATTTTTTTTCCCAATTAAGGAAAGCAAATGGCGAAGCCAGCAGTAAAGCGTAGCTGGGTGCGTATGATTTAGCACTGTTCTTCACGCAGCTCACACGTCTCCACCGCCCGTAAGGACGGACAGAGGCTGGACAAATTGATTTGTTTTCAGTTTTTTCCCACCAAAAGGCAGCACTGCGTATATTCAATGAACATGAGAAGTTTAATAACTGTGCTGTGTCCCTGCTTATGTGTCACAGAACGTGAGGGTAGCAGAGTTATTATAACTCTGGCAGAGCAGGTATTTTTTTTCCCAATTAAGGAAAGCAAATGGCGAAGCCAGCAGTAAAGCGTAGCTGGGTGCGTATGATTTAGCACTGTTCTTCACGCAGCTCACACGTCTCCACCGCCCGTAAGGACGGACAGAGGCTGGACAAATTGATTTGTTTTCAGTTTTTTCCCACCAAAAGGCAGCACTGCGTATATTCAATGAACATGAGAAGTTTAATAACTGTGCTGTGTCCCTGCTTATGTGTCACAGAACGTGAGGGTAGCAGAGTTATTATAACTCTGGCAGAGCAGGTATTTTTTTTCCCAATTAAGGAAAGCAAATGGCGAAGCCAGCAGTAAAGCGTAGCTGGGTGCGTATGATTTAGCACTGTTCTTCACGCAGCTCACACGTCTCCACCGCCCGTAAGGACGGACAGAGGCTGGACAAATTGATTTGTTTTCAGTTTTTTCCCACCAAAAGGCAGCACTGCGTATATTCAATGAACATGAGAAGTTTAATAACTGTGCTGTGTCCCTGCTTATGTGTCACAGAACGTGAGGGTAGCAGAGTTATTATAACTCTGGCAGAGCAGGTATTTTTTTTCCCAATTAAGGAAAGCAAATGGCGAAGCCAGCAGTAAAGCGTAGCTGGGTGCGTATGATTTAGCACTGTTCTTCACGCAGCTCACACGTCTCCACCGCCCGTAAGGACGGACAGAGGCTGGACAAATTGATTTGTTTTCAGTTTTTTCCCACCAAAAGGCAGCACTGCGTATATTCTATGAATAACAACTGTGTTGTGGCCCTGCCTATACAATTCTTTCCCTGCAGTATCAATGGAGGGTGGAATGCTCTGCAGAGGCGATTTTGAGAAGCCCAAAAAAAATGCAGCACAGCCAACAGCAGCCTGAACAGTACTGCACACGGATAAATATGGCCCTAGAAAGGACCGTTGAGGTTCTTGAAGGCTACACTCACTCCTAACACTCTCCCTGCCTATGCAGCACTTCTGTCCCTAATGCCAGGTGCAACGGTCTGCAGAGGCGATTTTGAGAAAAAAAAAAATGCCACTGCTAACAGCAGCCAACACACAGCTATCAGTGGCCCCAATAAGGACCTTTGGGGGGTCTTGAAGCCTACACTAACTACCAATTCTTTCCCTACAGCAGCTCCGGTATAAACAGCACTGTCCCTCATCTAACTCACACCGCATCTGAGGCGAGCCGCGGGAGGGGCCGACTTTTATATTAGGCGAACACCTGATCTCGCCAGCCACTCACAGCAGGGGGGTGGTATAGGGCTTAAACGTTGCAGGGGGAAGTTGTAATGCCTTCCCTGTCTTTCAATTGGCCAGAAAAGCGCGCAAACGTCTCAGGGAAGGAAGTGAAAGTAACCAGAACACCGCATGGTGTTCGTTACGAATAACGAACATCCCGAACACCCTAATATTCGCACGAATATCAAGCTCGGACGAACGCGTTCGCTCATCTCTAGTAATTAGTGATCTTGTTCTACATATACTAATGATTTTCTAAACTTAAAGTTTGAAAGGTTGCTTAAGAGAAAATCTGTAAATTGTACAAGATGCATTCATCATTTGAAATGTATGTCTTCCTTTAAATACTTTTATGATAATAGTATTTGAAAAGCTAACATTTTGTTAAGGTCACAAATGTTGCGATTTATAGGAATATT
The DNA here is from genome assembly GCF_035609145.1 of Eleutherodactylus coqui. Classification (NCBI taxonomy): domain Eukaryota; kingdom Metazoa; phylum Chordata; class Amphibia; order Anura; family Eleutherodactylidae; genus Eleutherodactylus; species Eleutherodactylus coqui. Next base: position 125,140,291 of record NC_089846.1, read on the forward strand.
AGTTTTAAAATTAAGACCTTTCAAATATGTGCTTCTCTGGTTTTATTATTTTTACAACCTCTCATCCTTCATGCATTTTAATTTCTAGTATTACATTCAACCTTTTTCTTCTATTAGTATCACAATTGTATTTTTTAATATTTAATTTATTATTTGTAGTATTACTAGTAAAATGCACTGGATCTTGAATGTTAATCCTCTTTACATTATTTACCAGGGATTAAGTCAATTTGGCATTAGTCATGAGTGGTCATGTTTGTACAAATAAATTAAATTCTACCTTCAGTGAAAAATAAAAACTTCATAGTATTCTTCAATCATTTAGGCTTAAAGTGTTTTTGTTCACACTTTAGCCATTTGTGTGGCAGACCTCTTCTTTTTAATAATTAATTTATGGGAATTTACCATGCTACAGATACAGTAAAGCTACAATTCGGTCCTAGTCACTATGTCTACAAGCTTGTAAGTTCTCTCCATTTGCATATAGCACACAGACAGCTTTTTTTTTGGGGGGGGGGGGGAATGATCAGGTTATTCTAGTTCTATCTCCATTCTTCTCTCAGCACAGAAAAAATATAGAAATAGAAGAAAAATATGAAGTGGAGCAACCCCCAGTGTGGAAAAATCTAAAGTGAGGAACCTGGAGCTAACGGGGATGGGAAGGAAGCTACTTTTTTTATCTTCTTAGGAAGGTGCTGTTCCCGACTTCGAAACGTTCTTTCCATAGGGTAAACATATGAAATCGCAGACAAAGAAAAAACTAAAATAAAAACTTGATAGCCATCTTTGTCTGAAGGTTGTGCCATATTCAGCACAGAAGAAGTAAAGGGTGGCAGAAACTCAAGTCTCTTCCTTCTCTGGCCCATATTATAACAAATAGAGTGTGTACACTACAAATAAATCAAGCTATTTAATAGAATAGAGCAATCATTGTTTAATACTACATTCGAAAATTGAATTTACATACTTAAATCATAAGATTTTTTTTAAAAGGACAGTATAGGCAATGTTTAACTTTCTGATTTACTTGAATAAGAAAATCTTCCTTCGTTATAGTGAGTGAAAATGCCTTTTCAAATACTCTAAATCTTTTTCAAATTCCATGAAAATCTAATTAACTTAGAGGGGTTGTCCCCTGTTCATCAACTGTTTGCCAGGATGGCATGCTTATGCACTGAGCTGATTCGTGCAATAAGCACACAGCTCTGTTCTTAGTATATTGGCAAAGTTTCCATTTATTTTAGCACACAAGTGCTCTGATCCAGCAAACCACTAATCAGCAGGAGGCCCAGGCAATGGGCACCCATCAATGTACTATGAGAATAGGCTATCAGTAGTTTGCCACTGGACAACCCCTATAAGCAATAGTGTACTCAGTACAATCATTTGAAATCTTTTATTTTTCAATACAATTTTTGAGATTTTTCATTGTCTTAGAATAGTATCAATTAAATATGCAAAGTTAAAACAAAATAATAACAAAAGTATAGAAAATAAAAAAAATAGTGCAGTCATCAGAATATTAGAGGATCTTCTAAAGAGTGTTTTTTAGAGAAGAAAGGTTTCCAATAAAGCCATGTTTGATACAATTACAGATACATTTGGAATTTGAGATTTGAAATCCCCATGGACTCATATGTATAGAACAAAAAACGTAACTCTCATGTGGGGAAGAATGGTAACCAGGGATCCCACCAAACATGAAAGTCAGAGAGTCTACTTTGTCTAGTTAGGAATAAATGTTCATATAGGCTATGTCATTTCTATCAAGGATTTAATAGATAGAGAGGCAGCAGACTTCCAGTTTGTTACTATCGTAAAAAGAGCTGTTGTGCAAATATGGCAAGATAGCCTTTTAGTATCTGGAGGGAGATTTTCAACTCCTAGGGCCAGTAGGTCCATAGCTGGGTTAGGTTGAATGTTGATCTGAAAATTCTGTGGAAGAAGTTTAAAGATAGAACTCCACCAGTGTTTAATAACAGGGCATTCCCAAAGGATATAAGAGTGCCAGTATAGCCATAATTCCTCCAGCACAAATTAGAGGCACCTAGAAGTAGATGAGACAGTTTGAAGGGGTAATACCATAATAGAAGCAGTATGTGATAAACTTCTTGAAAATCGGCACATATCAAGGCTCTTAAAGCCAATCTTATGGCAGGGAAACATTGGGAAATAGGATGGGTTCTGCCTTCACTTTTCAAATTAATCATATGTATTTTTTAGAAGTCTACGCCTCTCTATTTACACAAGTATATGTATATAACTAAGTTCCTGTTTAGTAGCATTGGAGGGGAAATCAAAGATTTGCTGGGGAAGTTTTAGCATGTTTGTGGATGAGTAACCAAGTAGTTTTAACCCTGACATATGAAAAAAGGTCCCTCTGGGAGAGGTGAAATTGTTGCTCTAGAGTTTGAAATATTTAGATTTTTCCTTCGTTGAATAGATCAGGGAGAGAGGTTATGTCCCTTTTGATCCAAGGGTTAATATTTATGTCAGGGATAAACAACTCAAGGGTCTCTATTGGGAGTTGAATAAAATCATACTGGGTAGTATTTTTTAATAGATTCTATCACGGTGAGCCATGATGAAAAGGAAGTTTCTAAAGTGGGAGTAACATATCGTGGTATTTATCATGTAGAGATGCAGGCCATAAGGTGAGTGTAGGTGGATCCTACCCAGCAAGTTTTGTTCAATAGCAGGCCAACTCTTTGATGGTGAGGGTTTCCACCATTGCCTAAAGTGGTTTAACATAATAAGGACTCATTCAGACAAGCTTGTTTATGTGCGTACATAGGTGCGTACAAAACCTCACGTCTATTTAGAACCATTGGTTTCCTATGATGTGTTCACATGTCCGTGTTTTACACACGTGCAAACGTGTGCACCTGCAAAAGATAGGACATGTGTGCACCGTGTAGGTCCGTGATGCATGTAAACATTCCCTGCGGGGAGTCCCTTTGCACTTAACACTGTGACAGCACTGCCAACAGCCCCATTGAAAGCAGTGGGATGCAGGCAACCTCCTGCAGTGATTTTCGAGGAAGGGCTTTAAATATAAGCCCTTCCCTGAAAATCACCCTCAGCTTGTGTAAAAAAATAAAAAATTATATACTCACCTCTCCACTGCTGTCGGGGCTCAGGCGCATTTTCTCTGCTTGTTCCCCGACACTGTACTGAATCTCTTTCAGCAGGTGGGGAGAAAAATCGCCGTGCGCATCAAAATGCGCATGAAACTTAGACTGACCGGCGAAAAAATGATTTTGGTGCGCACATAAAACGCCGAACGCAGATAGGCGCGATCTACGAATTGTCGTGTCCTATAATTTATCACATATCCGCATAAAAAGCGGACATGTGACCGATACCATAGCGAACCATTGATTCTATATATGCGCAAATCGCATGCGCATGCGCAAATCGCGCGAAAAAACGCCCGTCTGACTAAGGCCTCAGGTTGTATAAGGACAAGCAAATTTTAGCCAAGTAATAAAAACCAGGGAGAAAACCAGCACTGAAAAGAACAGTAAGATTTACTTTTGATATTAGAAAATAATGACAGATTTTGACCATGGGTTTGTCAACATGCAAAAAAAAAAAAAAAAAGAATACAGAAGAAACAAGAAAGAGACTCATCATGCCCAAAAATGCAGTACTTTGATGTACTGATCAAAGATATAAAACAAATGATTTACATAAGCCAGTGAATGAAAAGGCATATCATATCGGTAGGTCACTTGGAACTCTCATCATCCCTTGTCTGCAGGTCCCAGATGATATTTTCAACTCCTCGTGTCTTAGTTAATATCTTTAACTTTATTGTTAACATTATTAAAATCCATAAACAGCATGAAAAAGGATCTTGAGATTTCACAGTATACATATTGCTGACCTCTGATATAATATGCCTTTTCATACCTTGGCTTATCTAAGTGCTCTCGTTATCCTGTATATCATTGTTCTGTAGAAATAAAGGGAAAACAAGTTATTTGGTGCTGTGCTGGGATGTAGTATGTTTTAGGTTTGTTATAATAAATATAACAAGTGAATAGGGATGCACAAACTCCCTTTCCTAATTCTGCACAACTCCTTTAAATGAGATGGGCATCTTAGATTACAAAAGTGTCTAAACAATTTCTAGTAAAAAAAAAAAATTAATTTATTGTTTTAAATTAATTTAGCTTTTAATAAGTACATGTATTATCAGCTTTACAAGATGTGTCATGCCTTAACTAGTCCCTTTATTTGACATATACCAAGATGTGTGGTGCAAGATGAATTTAAAAAATATATATATATTGTAGAGGTGAACTACAGAGAATGGCCTGTAGGGGGCAACAGACAGGCATTCTGGTGCCTGAGAAAGGGAAAATGCCCATAGGTGTGGTCAGGACATTGGATATAAGGGTACATTCCTGCTACACCCAGGGAAATGTTGGCTGAGAGAGCCAGAGAGGACCTGTGCAGCAGAGCAGAGCTGAGCTGCTGCAGGCCGGTGGCCTAGGAAAGGCCAGAGCCCGACAGGGGTGACCACCCTAACCTTGACACCCAGGTGGGGTGTGTAAGTGGACTTTTATGTTTTGTTGAAGAACGTTATATGGACTCTGTTTACCTTGGTTGTACTCTGTATAAAGACTGGCAGGAGCCAGGTTTAAAGGAAATCCGCGTCTCCAGACAGTAATTCTACATGGTCGGTGCCCATTCCGGTCTGAGAGTTGGCGATCCACAGGCAAGTGCAACCCGCTTGCTACATATGGTGGAGGATGCGGGCACAAGTGGAGTGGCACACAAAGCAACATTTAAAGAGCCAGGAGGCTGAATTTGCAGTTGCCTTAGGGGTGACAAACATCGGCTGGAGGCAGTTTAAAGGGCCAGGAGGCCAAGTGTACTGTTGCTGCTGGGTAGAAAGACTGGATATTCAGCAGCAATCCAAAAGAAAAGAAAAAACTTTTTATCTTAATCCATTGATGTCTTTAATGATCACTGGACATGGTTAACAGAGACAGCAACATTTCGATCCATTCAGCAGGATCTTTCTCAAGCTTACAGTTGCTGCTGGAGCAGCATATAAAGGGCCAGGAGGCTGAAAAATTGCGGTTGCTGTGGGAGCAACAACGGACCAGACTGAGGACATCTGTGAGGCAAGTTGGTGAACTTGTTTCTTTATTTGCTCATGGTGGACTGTGTAGTCAAGATGGAGGCTGTTGCAGGAGGCAACCAAAAAGAGCCATGCTGGGGGTGTCTACAAATGGACTTATGTATGTAGGGTGTCCAGTGGTAAAGTGGCCAGTAAAACCAGATGCCATTTGTTGGCCATTCATCACCATAGGCTCTCAGGTTAGAAAAAAAAGTATACATTTAGACCCTTCACCCATCACTCTCCAGGGTGTGCATTTACGTCCTTGGCATGAGGGGTTTGCATGAAATAAGATCAGTGAATACAGCATGCCTTGATAGACTGTCTGTCAAAGTGTGAAATAATGCTATATTGTGGTATTGTATTATACTGTATGAGCAATCAAATGGTCACAAGTTGAAGTTCCCTATAGGGACTAAAAATGTAAAAAGGAGCAAAAAAAGTATTATTAAATACAAGAAAAAATACAAACATAATAAAGGTTTAATCCTCCCTCCTTTCCTTTATTTTAATGACAAAAAAAAACAAAAACATATTTGGTATCGTTGCATCCATAAAAGCCCAATCTATCAAAGAAAGGCATTATGTATCCGACATATTGAATGTCATCAGAAAAAAAATACACAAAGTTAGGATTGCGTTTTCTTAGTTACCATGTCTCCAAGAAAAAAATGTAATAGTCCAGCAAACCCCATAAATTTGGTTTTGTGGTAATTGAACTGACCCATAGAATAAAGTTATGTCATTTTGCCACAGTGTGCATATTGTAATGTTTTTTTTTTCCATTGCATGCCACTTAGAATTTTTTTTTAAATTGTCCTTACATTTTAAGGTGCATTAAATAATATCATTGAAAAATGCAACTCATCCCACAAAAAACAATTCCTCTGATTTCTTCATTGATGGATAAGAAAGAGTTATGATTTTTCAAAAATCAAGAAAAAAAAAAAGTGTCATTAGGGGTATATATATATATATGTTTCTACTGGATAGTTGTGACAAATGTTTCTACCGGTGGCAATAAGTCAGTCATCTATTGCCAACAGTCTCCCAGTTAAAAAAAAAAACACATTTAATACATATTTTTTGTTTGTTTTTTGAATGGTGCAAAACTGTATTGTTTTATATTAGTAGAAATTGGAGTCCTAAGTAAAATCTAATGTAAGGGTGGAAACATGCAGTTCCAGTGTAGAATTACTTCTAACAGGTTCTGCTTTATCTATATGTAAAGTCTTTATTTGTTGAACCTAAAGGCACTGGAATAACAAATTATATCCAACTTCAAGATTCCTGCAATAAAATGAATATTCCTTTCTCACTTCAAAATGGCAATATGATTATAGCTTACAGTAAATATCCCTATTATAGATTACATAACCGTAAATTCTAAGTCATTTTACTCCTTTGCGGTTCATGGTGGCTGCTGATCTCACACAGCATGAAAGTAGACAGGCACCATTTCATTAGCTATGATTTCAAAGGTTCATTAAAGCTAAAGTACGTCTTTGCCTGTAAAAAAATCACATTCTGAACTAAATAAAACTTTAGATACATCAGGTCACTTTTTTGTAGAAACAATGCAAGGTGAGGTCATAGAGAAGTAGCACTGTAGTTTGGCTAGAATAATAATTATAATTATCCAATGTATAAAACTATGTACAAGAACATGTTACTTACATATTATATTATCCTAAGTATACAGCAATAAAACACAGCAACACAATGCACAGTAAGCTTGTGCCTGTTTCTTGCTTGTAATTAGCGTATTGCATACTATTTTGATAATGAACATAGACTAAGTTCCTCTTTAATATGAACCTCCCCCTCCAAGATTTTTCTTGAGCTGCACCAGTTCTCTGGAATGTGCTATCCCAGGCAATTAGGTTAATTCCTAATGCCCGGTTTAAAGCATACCCTAAAACCACATCTTTTTATGGAGGCCTATCATATTCCCTAATGTAATTCTTCTCCATTTTCCATCTTATACAGTATCAGAGTATGTTAGGCTGAAAAAAAAATGTCCTCCCCCCAATGTTGATCCAGAGAAGACAAGAAACTCTTCCCAACTCCAAGTCTGGCAATCTGAATAATCCCTGGATCAACAACCCTTCTCTGAGGTAATCAGTGGCTTTAACATCTAATATTGTAACGCTCAAGAAAGGTGTCCATCCTCTTAAACTGTTTTATTGAATTTGCCATCACCACATCCTCAGGCAGAGAGTTCCATAGTCTCACTGCTCTTATAGTAAATAACCCCGATCTATGTTGGTGTAGAAACCTTCCTTACTGTAAACCTAGAGGATGCCGCCTTTTTACAGTTGCATTTATGTGTATAAAGAGATTTTGGGAGAGATCTCCGTATTGACCCCCTGAGACATTTATACATAGTTATTAGGTCACTCCCCGGCCATTTTTTTTCTAAACTAAATAACTAAATTTTACTGTGCAATCCTTCTACCAGGTCATTAATAAATATATTAAAAATAATAGATCCCAGTACTGATCACTGTGGTTCCACACTAGTAACGGCACTGGCGTAACTATAGGGGATGCAGTTACACCCAGGCCCAGGAGCCTCAGGGGGCCCATAAGACCTCTCTTCTCCATATAGGGAGCCCAGTACTGGTATGAATAAAGCATTATAGTTGGGGGCCCTGTTACAGGTTTTGCATTGGGGCCCAGGAGCTTCAAATTATGCCTATGCATTAAGGGGTTAAGAGAAATTGGGGGCCCCAAGATAAACTTTTGCATCCAGGCCCGTGAGCCTTTAGCTACGTCACTGATGTAGGACATATGTCTTTGGCAGGATGAGGGTTAAAAAAACCTAATTTTGCTTAACAAACCTAAATATATGCAAAAGTATGTACCCTGATTAGGTCCCTGTAACTAAAAACCACCCTCTGCTTTCTATTATGGAGCCAGATACTTACCTATTTACAGGCATTCTCAACCAAACAAAGCATTTTCATCTTATATACCAACCTTTTATGCAGCACAATATCAAATGTTTTTGAAAAGTCCAGGTACATAAGATCCAGTGACTTTCCCCAGTCCATTCTTGAACTTACTTACTCATAGAAGCTGATCAGATTAGATTGATAGGAGTGACCCTTCATAAACAAATGGTGATATGGAGTTATACAGCTATTTTCCTTGGGGTACTCCAGGATAGCATCACTTAAAAAACCCTTAAAAAATGTAACCACAGTAGAAGTAATGCTGATATGCAGGTTACAGGTGACATTTTTGAGCCCTTTTGAATATTGGCACCACATTGGCAATGTGCCAATCCATTAGAACATATCTTGTTAGTACAAAGTCCTTAAATATAAAAAAAAGTCTAAAGGCCCATTTAGACACAAGGATTATTGCTCAAAATTCACTCCAAAGCCGTCTTTTGAGCGATAATCGCTGTCTAAATGTGCCCATATTTCACTGTTCGGACGAATGACGGTTTTCAGTTCTGCTTGAAAATCGTCGTTAAGCAGAACAGCTGATAAGCAGGACCGCCTGCTGGGTTCTGCCAGCGGAGAGGTGATAAAAGCTGATAATATTGTTACATCTGTTCTGGGTTCTCAGCCCCGCAGAACAGCTGATTAGCTTAACTGCACTCTGTGTCTGCTGTCCATGGTGCTGAATTCTCCAGGAGAAACCCGTGGCTGAACAATGGAGCTAATTACAAAGCTCAGACCTTCTGCTGAGTTCTGCAACAGCTCCTAGAAGGTAATTTGCATGCAAATAAAGCAAATAAAGTACTAATACCAATTAGTGGCTATGGGTACTTTATGCAAAACGATCACTGATCTTTCAATCTTTTGAAAGATATGTGTGTGTAAATGAGCCTTAACACATTACTTAATCCTCTTAGAACCCATGGGTGTATGCCATCAGGACCTGGTGATTTGTCTATTTTAATCTTTTTAAGGCAGATCTGCACTTCTTTTTTGGTTAAACTGGTGAAATTAAATCAAAGGAGGTGTACTGGATTATTTTTTGTTTAAACACTTTGAAATCCAGTGGGCCAAATTAAATTCTAGAAAAAAATTAACAATGAAAAACACACTATCGCCTTTAAGTATTTTTGACCACACAGTGGATTTTATGATCATAAATTCTGGTATTAATATATTTTTATCTATATGTTCAATTTCAGATCTTTCATTGTTTTTTAACTATTTTTAAAATAATATATATTTATTGGTCCTAAAATTTCTGGTATGAAAAATTTCTGCTGTGGCAGAGGATCTTGATGTTCTCCCATTGCTTTCAATGGGGCCACCACTGCAGTGATTTTCGGGGAAGGGCTTTAAATATAATAAATCATCCTTAAAGAGCCTTCACACAAGCGTGTTTATGTGCTTGCATACGCGTGCACAAAAACACGTGTCTATTACAACCACTGAATTCCCTATGGTGGGTTCACATGTCCGTGTTTTACAGGCATGCACCTGTAAAAGAGGACACGCATGCACCATAGGTCCTACACACATTGTCTTCAATGGAGCCGTGGCTGCTGCTGGCAGCTCCATTGAAGTCAATGGTCTGCCGAAATCCTGAATTGATTTTCAAGGAAGAGTTTTAAATATAAGCTCTTCCCTGAAAGTCATCCCTTTTAGTTTAAAAAGAAAAAAAAAATAAATATATTTACCTGTCTGTCATTGCCGTGTCCCAGTGGGGATGAACAACACATCTGCTACATGCAGCAGATGTTTTCTTTATCCCTGCGAGAAAAAAAAAGAATTACCTGCTGCACCTGTCACAGATTTGACAGATGTGGCAAAGGAGTTCTTCATCCCCAGTGGGAATAAAGAATTCACTACTGCAGCTGTCATAGATGACAGCTGCTGTAGAGGATCCAGCTACTGGCATGCCTTAATTGTTTTTCAGGGAATAGCTTTAAATATAAACCCTTTCCTGGAAAACAACCCTAACTGGTGTAAAAAAAAAAGAAAATTATACTCACCTTTCTTTAGCATCCTGTCTCCACTGTCCCCGGCTCTGCACTAAAGTTCTTTCAGCAGGTGGGGAATTAAAATCTTCATCTGCTGAAAGAGCTGCTTCTGATTGGTTGAGGCACTCAGCCAATCACAGGCAGCTCTCAGCCATTCAAGTGAGAGTTGTCAACCCACTTCTCTACAAACCCAAATACCTCCTTTCTACACCAACTCTGGAGCCACTTGTTTATCTCCCTAATCTCCCACTGACTTTCTAGTGTGGCAGGTTGTACAGGTAGTATTTCAGAAAATACTACTTTGAAAGTCCTTGTCAAAAGCTTAGATCATAGCTCACTGAAATTGCTTTTAAGAACCTTCCACCTACCTCTAGCTTTGTCATTGGTGCCAATGTGTGCTATGACCAGTGGATCTTCAGCAGCCCCTCCCAGTAATCTGTCAATCCAAATGGGATGTGTCAAACTCAAACGCCAGGAAGATAACATACTGCTTGACAATTCCAGTCCTTGTGTCAGATTGCCTTCTCTGTTCCCCTAATAATTGAGCTCTCTACTACCAGGACCTGTCTAGCCTGCCCTGCAGTCCTATTTCCTTTCTTACTGAAGCAGGCATTCCCCACGTGGTTAGAGGTAGTTTCCTCTACCCCAGCTAGCTGCCTGATCATCCTGCACTTCCATGCTACCATCCACCCCCACATCTACTCCAGCGAGTGCCTGATCAGTGAGCAGCAAATCCCTTTCCCTGGTGCCAGTGGATCTCAGCATTGTAAGCTGCACCTTTAGATCAGGATCTGGGTTTACAAATGTGCAAAATGCTCACATTTTGCAGAGCAGAATGCCCCGTCGAACGTCTCTTCAAGGACTGCATGCATGGCACAAGATGTACACTGCATGGCATTGTCAATCACCGAGGCACATTCTACATGAGAATTGTACAGATAGATTAGATAAAAGTAACATATGCAAAAATTAAAGTAGATAAGTAGTAAATAAATGTAAGTGACTCTTCCATAGTCCCTTAATCCAAAATCACTAACCCCAAGTCACACACTTAGGCTGGGTTCTCACACGCCAGAATCTCGGTGGAAATCTAGTGGTTTGGCTGCAGCGAAAAACTGTGTGATCTCCGCCGGGAAAGTGCTGCTTCAAAACCCGCGAAACTTAGCCGCGGGTTATGAACGTGCCTGGCCACTCACTTTTCTATTGCCACCAGCGCTCCAATTGAGAAGAGCGTGCCCGCAGCGGAATACAAAAAATGGACATGCTGCGGCTGGCGAATCCGCGCTGTAGCGCCGGCTTCTGCCAGGCTTTGCCGCAACGGATTTGCTGTCCCGTGTGGAAAAGACTTCTGAGAAATCTCGTCCACATGGCTGGACAACCTAGGGATTAGCGGTCGCAGGCAGATTTGCCGTGGTGATATTCTGGACAGATTTTCCACGGCGAATCCACCGTGTGTGAACCCAGCCTTAAGAAACAACACAATTTAGAATACAGTGCACTTAGAATACAACTACCTGTATGGGAGAAACTTGTTGATATGGATGCAGTGTTGGCCTAAGGGTTTTGTAGGGTTGCAGCAGGGTTAGCCTCCGTTAAGTGGGGGTGCTCCTATCTGGGTGATCGCCCATAGTTAGGCACGGTGATCGCTGGTCCTGCATAGGATCAGTGCGCTATCAGAACACTGTGTTCAATATAGGCTAGCTGTACTTGGAAAATTATCTGTGTGTGTAGTGCCATCAATATCAAAGTTTGAGTCAACAAACTGTGAGTAATGCCTGTTGTATTATCCTTTACCCTAAGACGGCGCACATGTAGTTTTTGCTTTCATTTTTTGTGTATATTGGGCATAATAATGGTTTTAAAATATCTTTGAATAAAGGGTTATATTTTTTAAGTGGTATCCCCTAGCAGTGATAGTTGTGTGATTGTTGATCCCTCCCATTATACATCATTTTTGTAATGATATTATAAACCTGCACCATACTTCATATGTGCTGACCTTCCCACACGCAGATTTTAAAATTTGCATTGTGAGAAAAAATTGGCATGTCAATTTTTTTGTGCCATTTCTGTCCATATCAACTTCAGCGCAGACTTTCATAACAGTTAATACAATGCTAAAGTGATACAGATTTAGGCCTTAGTCACACGGGTGTTTTTTCCTGCGATTTGCGGATCGCATGACGGATGCGCATACGCAAATCGCATGGCCGGGGCCGAAAAATCGGCTGAGAAAACTGCTCCTAGCCGCGTTTCATTAGAAATGGGCCGGAGCTGTCCAGCGCATTGAATTCAATGGAGCCGGCAATACAGCCGGCTCCATTGAAAACAATGGGCTGCAGGCGATCTCACGATGAATTTTCGGGAAGGGCTTAAAAATATAAGCCCTTCCCTGAAATTCATCCAGAAATGTGTAAAAACAAAAAAATATATATACTCACCTGGTCCCGGCAGACGGAGTTCAGCCGCGGCCGGCCGGCAGTTCTCCTGAACTTCTCTGAGTAGTATTCAGCAGCCGGGGATTTAAAATCCTCGCCTGCTGAATGAGCTGCCTCTGATTGGTCACAGCCTCACCAATCAGAGGCAACTCTCACTTACCCATTCATGAATTCATGAATGGGTGAGTGAGTGCTGCCTCTGATTGGCTCAGTGCAGGGACCAATCAGGGGCAGCTCGCAGCTCTCTGGATGAATTTCAGGGAAGGGCTTATATTTTTAAGCCCTTCCCGAAAATTCATTGTGAGATCGCCCGCAGCCCATTGCTTTCAATGGAGCCGGCTGTATTGCCGGCTCCATTGAATTCAATGGGCAAACATCATTCTTCTCTGCCACAGCTGTTACAGCTGTGGCAGAGGAGAATGATTTGTCTACTATATGTTCTCAATGGGGTCGGCGCTGCTGCCGCCGGCCCCATTGAGCGCATATACAGAAGAGAACAGGAATCGCAGATCGCAGATAGGTGCGATCTGCGATTTCTGTTCTATAATTTATCGGATGAGCGCATAAAAAGCGCTCATGTGTCCGATATCATTGCAAAGCAATGGTTTTATAAAATCGCCGGGCGCATGTTCATGCGCAAATCGCGCGAAAAAACACCCGTCTGACCGAGGCCTTAGGTTTGGAATCCACAGGCGACTTCATAAGGATTTGCCCCATTGATTGGGGGTATATCAGCATTCTGATCTTCCAGAAAACCATTCTCAGAATTCTGCTGTTTATTAAACTTTCAAAAGCATGTCAGAGATATCCAACTTAGATCTCACAGTTTAATAGCCTGCGTGAATGAGATCTAAAGGTGCCTTCACACAGGCAATAAAATTGTGCAATGCGAGAGTGAGTAAAAAGGCAGAATTAGGAAACCAATTATTTTCAATGATTTCCTTCATATTAGTAATGTTTTCACTGATGTGATGTTGCGAGAAAAAAAAATTGCGGCATCCCCTATCTTTTTATCACATCGCAACGTACAAAATGTGCAAATTTTTTGCGATGCGTTTTTAACATTAGAAAGTCCTATTGACTTTTGTCATAAAAAATCTTGTGATTTTATCGCAGGTGGCAGCATTGTGAGATTACTCCCAAGAAAAAGCATCACATATGCTAAAAAATCATGGAAACAAAGATGCAATTTTCTCACGTAAAAATCGCGATCATCCGTTTGAAACTAGCCTTAGGCTGCCTGTCCATGGGCGGTGATCCGCTTGCGATAAATTGCCCGCGGATCACACTATGAAAAGCTTTCTATAGGCTTACTATGGAAAGCACAGCCCGAAGTCCATGAGCGGAGAATCACAGCGATTCTCTGCTTGTGGACTTGAAATCGTGGCATGCTGCAATTCTCAGCGGTGAGCCTATCTATCAGATAGGCTCATCGCGCAGACCTGCCAGTGCTATCCCCTGCTCCCCCGCTGCGGAATATCGCTAGTGATATTCCGTCATAGCCATGGAAGGGCAGCCTTACGGTATGTTCACATGTGCACAATCCACCTCAAAATCCTCTGCAGAGCTGTCAATTTCTGCCCCGTGTATTCACTTGAATACCTGTGGATATCACAATCGCCACATAGGGTGAAAGCTTTGGGAAAAGTAAATAATTGTATATGACTATGGATGAGCAAGCTCAACTTTGCACTAGGGCCCATGCAACTGTAGCTACAGCCTTGGTCATCTGACACTACAATTTTCGTGTGAACGAGGCTTATTACAATAGTGCGGATCTCTATTGTATATATACATTGCTCACAATAAAGTTTAATAGCCAGCAATTTACATGAGAATTGTGCTGTACGCTGATTGACATCTAGAATATCATACATAAATATAATTTTAATATCTGTTCTAAAGAATACTTAGTTGCATTAGATCAGAGCTCAGGGAATAAATTATGCAATAATGTATTTTTGCAGTGTTATTGTAGGCATAGATATTTAAAATGAAGGCTCTAAAGGTTTGCACATCATTTACGATTCATGAAGAGAATGACCATAACCAATTAGTCTTGGAAAAAGCTTTCAAAGGGCATTATTAATTTCTTTGAATTAGAGCATCACCATTTACTGTACAACATGATGATCTCAAATTAGGAGCAGGATGCAGACTGGATTCAAAGTATATTATTTAGTTAGATGCAATTTTTGTTCTACCACTGAGAAGACCAGTGCATTTTTATACTATGATTTACAGCTCTACATACGGTGAGTCTCTGAAACCCCAAAAGAACAAAATTGGAAATCACAGAAATAAGGACCCTGTTAAAATATAACTTTTAATAGATATACATTGAAATAATTGGCCAAAAAAGACACACATATAAAGAGAACCCACATAGCTATGGTTAATAATAAGACTCCATAGTACGTGGGCATCCACTCCAAACAATTGGGAGAATCCTCATAAAAGTGTTGAGCTCAATCTCCTACTTGATAGTGATGTATAACAAGTGATTGGAACTCTCAAAAATACACTCTCCTTATTGAGGCCATTCAATGAAGAAGTCCCTCAGTCAGGTTCTGGGCACTTCCTACTTCATTACGCAGGCTGTAACATCAATATACAGAACACTATTGTTAGGTTGTGCTGCTGGGACCTGTAGTACTGTGGTTTCTAGCAGCATAGCCCCACAGGTGTGGAATGATTAATCTGGCTGGGTGTGGTGATCTCCTGCTAGCCAATCCCCTGGTTCTTTGCTCACATATATAACCAGCTCCTGTCAGTGTCTGTTTGGTGTTAAGGGTGAGCAGTCATGTATCCTTGTCCATATAGCTTGCAGTGTGTTTGGTGTCTTTGTCTGTTGCAGATTGCTGTGTGTTTGTTGACTTGTTGGGTCATGTACGGTCTTACATTTATTTTCTGTCAGTTTTGTGTCAGTTTGTCTCTGCTTTGTCCTGCTGAGTTATTTGCCATTTCTGGGCTAGGGTGTCCCTTAGGGTCCTCTACTAGATGTGTCTTGCTAGTGTATGGACCACAAGACATAAGGAGCCTTGTTGTGGCCTTGCGGCTTAAGTTCATTGGCCAATGTTTGAACCAATACCTCGTACTTTTATAGCTATATCATCTGTTATGTGTACAAGTATGCAAGGTGATTGTTTTGGTCGTTTGTCAGTCCCTATGTTATGTCTGTCTGTCAGTCCAGTCCACAGTATGCAGTTCTCAGTCTAGTTGGTGTTTCCGTTAGCGCAACCAGTCTGGATTCCATCTTAGTTCCCCGTGTTTGTGTTATAGCCAGTCTGTTTTGGGCTTGTTCATGTCGGCCCGGTGCGCAGTTGCCCACACAAACGTATGAGCCAGATATATAGTTCAGTAAAGTATTAGTCTGGCTTGCTGCATATTGTTAGGTTCTATAGCCATTGTGCTGACCCTACGGTCATTGTGCCGACCCTACAGCCATTGTGCCGGTCTTATGGCGATTGTGCCTGCTTAGCGGCGATCGTGCCTGCTCTGCACTTTATCAGGTATTGCATTTTTGGCTCTTTTCCAGTGAAATAGATATATAGTTCAGTATTTATAGTATCTAATATGATACTTCCTTTACATTAGAGCACACACTCAGACGCATTTTCTCACACCACAGCACTCTCTCAGTCGGTTCTCCCCTCATACTATCGATGCATACTGATAGTCTTTGCTCTCAAGCTGAAGTGAATCACTGCTAGTGCTTGTGCTGATAAATCAGTTTTATCAGCCCTGGTAGTATCTGTTCTGGCTTTATATCAGAGCACACTCCATAGCATTAGCTCACAATGCAGCATACACACAGTAGGTTCTCCCCTATTACTAATGATGCATAATGATAGCCTTTGCTCTCTGGAAGTGAACCACTGCTATATCCCTTCACGAAGAAGTTTATCAAGAGCTAATATAAGTTACACTACCGGTAGTATAGATACAAGCCAGTAGAGATAGTAGAACCAGCAAAATAACAAAAACACCACCAGCCCTGATGGTGGACTGGTGGTATATGTGATAAACCACCTGAGCCCAGTCCAGGCTCGCCTTTTATGGCCCAAAATAGATATCACCCACATTAGGGGGCTCAGTGTCTTGTCTTTTTGGCCAATTATTTTAATGTTTATTTATTAAAAGTTATATTTTAACAGGGACCTTATTTATGTGATTCAAAGCTCTATATACAAACAAAACAATAATACTGACTGTACAAATGGTTTGTAAAATAATATGTCTGATACATGTTTAGTAGGTGTTTGTCCAGCACTAAATACGTATGCATAGATGTTGAAGAATAAAGTCTGTGAATGTAACGACAGCAACTCACAGCACACCTCAGGATTTTCAAATCAGACTCAATAGTCCATCTTATGCGCGCCAAAGTACAGGGGTCAGAGCCACTGAACCCCCAAAGCAGGTAATCCAATATACGAAAAAGAACGATGGCAGCATTACCAAATTATCAAATTCCTTATATTTTATTCCTCCATAAAAACTGCAACGTTTCGACCCACTTGGGGTCTTTGTCTTTACTTGACTTTGTCTTGTCTTTACTTACAACCAAGATGTTTCCACTTGTGACAAAGCTAAAATTAAAGGGGTTGTCCCGCGAAAGCACGTGGGGTTATACACTTCTGTATGGCCATATTAATGCACTTTGTAATGTACATTGTGCATTAATTATGAGCCATACAGAAGTTATCAGAAGTCATTCACTTACCTGTTCCGTTGCTAGCGTCCTCGTCTCCATGGTGCCGTCTAATTTTCAGCGTCTAATCGCCGGATTAGACGCGCTTGCGCAGTCCGGTCTTCTTCTCTTCTGAATGGTGCTGCTCATGCCGGAGAGCGGCTCCGTGTAGCTCCGCCCCGTCACGTGCCGATTCCAGCCAATCAGGAGGCTGGAATCGGCAATGGACCGCACAGAAGCCCTGCGGTCCACCGAGGGAGAAGATCCCGGCGGCCATCTTCACCAGGTAAGTAAGAAGTCACCAGAGCGCGGGGATTCAGGTAAGCACTGTCCGGTTTTCTTTTTTAACCAGTGCATCGGGTTTGTCTCGCGCCGAACGGGGGGGGGGGGGGGGGGGCTGTTGAAAAAAAAAAACAACCTGTTTCGGCGCGGGACAACCCCTTTAATCTGTATGCTTGTTATTAATAAAAAAATAATTTACAAAAAAAAAAATATATATATATATTTAATAATCACAGTGAAGGTCTAATTATTTTTTAATACTTAATTGATATTTCATGAAGGTTTTGGAAGATTAGTGTGATTAGAATCTACATGTGAAAAGCATACAGGTAAAGTTCATGAAGAAAAATTGCTCTTAAAACTTAATTTCATATATAAGTTACAAATATATACAACATTTCCTCTAGCCTACAAGGGAATCCATCCATTATACGCTACATCCTAGTCACTAGAGCAGTGAAAATGTATGCAAAAAGTTTTATATCATCTTTCAAAAAAAATAGAAAATCAATTTCTTTCCTTATTTAGCAATCACTTTTAGGTCATGTTCAAACCATTAAAGGGCAATGTAATAGAGAATAGAAATATGAATATAAATTTGATGTATAATCAATAATCAAAGCTACTCTCTGG
The DNA here is from genome assembly GCF_035609145.1 of Eleutherodactylus coqui. NCBI lineage: Eukaryota > Metazoa > Chordata > Amphibia > Anura > Eleutherodactylidae > Eleutherodactylus > Eleutherodactylus coqui. Next base: position 125,158,422 of record NC_089846.1, read on the forward strand.
TCCCAGGACACAATTTTGCTTCAGTACCAGAGGAGGCAGTTATATTACCTGCCATTGGTCTTCTGTGCCATTGTCTTTCTGGGCTGCCGGTTCCATGTCCCATTTTCAGTCATTCAAGATGGCCATGCAATATCCAGACTACTTCATTCCCACAGTACAGCTTGTGTGCAGTTGTGTGAGTATCTTAGGGTTACAAATCCAATGCGTCCTGCTCAGACGTGACAGTACAATGCGCAGTGTGCATAAAGTAGTTAGAAAATTGTAATGGCCATCTTGGATGACTGAAAACGAAGCATAGAACCAACAGTAGATATGCGTAGTGCTCCATGCAGGCTTACAACCCAATGATGACACTAATTAGATGTGTTCATATGGTTGCCACATGCTACTTGATTAGATAAAAATTATTGATGAACTATCCTCATGATAGATCATCAATAGTTAATCACCAGGGACCCGCCATTCGAGATCCAGAGAGATGCGCTGGGCACCGGCCCTGTTGTCAGTGCAGTCCATTGCCATTTGGGCCAGCAGCAGAAGTCCCATTGCTGGCTTCACTCCCATTGAAAATAAAATGGGAGATGAAGCCAACTACTAAACTTTCAACATTGACTTCTCCCACGGTGAGGTCCGACATGGAAGTGTAATAGCTGCTTCAGCTCCTATAGATTGCAATGGGAATGAAGTCAGCTCTCGCACATCCTGTCATAATCTGGATAACAACGTCCGGCCATTGGCACTGACAGCGGGCTGAGCGATCAGCTTATTACCAGGAGTCCCAAGCGGTGATTCCCTGTTGATTAACTATTGATGATCTAGCCTGAGGATAGGCCATTAACAGTTTTTGCCCCGAAAACCACTTTAATTCTGCTATTCTTAACCTCAGACAAACCCGTTGGCAAAATGCACATCAGTTGTGGTGGGCAAACTTGGTAGTAATTTACACTTGCATTATTTCTTTCCACCTTTTTTTTTTGTACTCTACTTTTAATTAATATTTTCAGATCTCAATACTGTTTTTTCTCTGATCAAGATCTACATTTCCTTTATTTATATGCATTGCACAGTAGCTGGCATTATTGACTGCCTTACCCTATGATTGATACAATAAGAATGATTATTTTTTTTCAAAGTTAATTAATAAAATGAAAATGCTGCTTGTGTGTGATGATCCTAAGCCTTTATTCTTTTAAGTGTCAATACATGGTCAGATTAAGTGTCTTTTAAGTGTCAATACATGGTCAGAATAAGAGGAAGCATTTCGGTCTACTACAGACCTTGCTCATCAAGGTGACTATTAATCTGACTATTATGTATTGACACTTAAAAGAATAAGGCCTCATGTCCACGGGGAAAATCAGGCCCGCTACAGATTCTCCATGGAGAATCCATAGCGGGTCCCTCCTGCCCCGCGGACATGAGCGCTGAAAAGAAGAATAAATAAGAATAAACTTACCCGCAGCAGATCGGGCAGGTCTTCTCTTCTTCACAGCCGGATCTTCTTTCTTCGGCCGGCGGATGTGCTCGGCACGACGGCTGCGTGCCGCTCGCATGCGCCGGGCACATCGGCGGGCCGCAGCAAGAAGATCCGGCCGTGAAGAAGAGAAGACCTGCCTGGTCCGCTGCGGGTAAGTTATTCTTAATTTAGGTCTCCCGCGGATCCGGACAGCTTCCATAGGCTTCAATAGAAGCCTGTGGGTACCGTCCCCGCGGGAGACCCACACGAAAATGGAGCATGTCACGTTTTTTTTCATGCTCCATTTTTTTAAAAATTCACTTTTATTGACCATCCGCGGGTATTTATCTACCCGCGGGTGGTCAATGCATCCCTATGGGATGCGGATCCGCATGCGGGTGATCCGCTGCAGATTTAGAATCCTATTTTGCCCGTGGACATGAGGCCTAAAGGCTTAGGATCTTCACACGCAAGCAGCATTTTCATTTTTTGAAGTACCTGTAATGGATTGCCGTGGTGGACTGTGCGGTGAAGTTGCCTCTGGACAAGAAGATCCAGACAGGATTTTGAAGCAGGTGATGCACGGAGTGAGGTGGTGAGCATATCAGTTTTCTTTTTGCGTGATTTTTTTTTCCTATTTGGTTTGGCACCACGCTTTGCAATTGGCATCTTCTCTGCATGTCTGTGCATGCAGATCACTGGTAACACTGAACTAATGGGCTGTTACTATTAGATAACTGTTATCTGTCACCTGTTTATGGAGAGTGTGGAGAAAAAACAGAGATAATGTATGCAGAAGATGCATTATCCCTAACATAAAATAACTATCCTATGGCATCAATTTTACTCCGTTCTACCATGGCCCAGACTGCTTTGGGCCTTTACTAAAAGATTTTTGTATTTGGCTGTTTATCATTTTTGTAAAGCAGTTGCATCCAAAAAGAAATACATTACGTATTAAAATAGAGCTTGTTCTTGGACTTACCACCACATGATACATTACACAATGCACACAAATGACATTGCTACACCCAGGAGAAGCAGAAAGTTAGATTTGTGGTAAATATTAGTCAAACAAACTTCATATATAGGCTCATGGAATGTAAATCTAATGCTGGTTGTAAGACTGAGGATTCTTCAGTTGAGGAAGATGAAAATTACTAGTAGTATATAAATAATAGTTGGCCGAGGAAACAGGAGATCATGAGACCATCCAATGAATTTGTTTCTGATACAATTGGTATGTTTTACAAGCTTTATTATAACTAGTAATACTGAAGGCTACAACAGGTTGATTTATAATCCCTCTTCCATATTTCAGCAGCCAAACACATTGCCAACATTTGTTTACAATTAGAGATGAGCGAACGCGTTCGTCCGAGCTTGATATTCGTGCGAATATTAGGGTGTTCGGGATGTTCGTTATTCGTAACGAACACCATGCGGTGTTCTGGTTACTTTCACTTCCTTCCCTGAGACGTTAGCGCGCTTTTCTGGCCAATTGAAAGACAGGGAAGGCATTACAACTTCCCCCTGCAACGTTTAAGCCCTATACCACCCCCCTGCTGTGAGTGGCTGGCGAGATCAGGTGTTCGCCTAATATAAAAGTCGGCCCCTCCCGCGGCTCGCCTCAGATGCGGTGTGAGTTAGATGAGGGACAGTGCTGTTTATACCGGAGCTGCTGTAGGGAAAGAATTGGTAGTTAGTGTAGGCTTCAAGACCCCCCAAAGGTCCTTATTAGGGCCACTGATAGCTGTGTGTTGGCTGCTGTTAGCAGTGGGATTTTTTTTTTTCTCAAAATCGCCTCTGCAGACCGTTGCACCTGGCATTAGGGACAGAAGTGCTGCATAGGCAGGGAGAGTGTTAGGAGTGAGTGTAGCCTTCAAGAACCTCAACGGTCCTTTCTAGGGCCATATTTATCCGTGTGCAGTACTGTCCAGGCTGCTGTTAGCTGTGCTGCATTTTTTGTGGGCTTCTCAAAATCGCCTCTGCAGAGCATTCCACCCTCCATTGATACTGCAGGGAAAGAATTGTATAGGCAGGGCCACAACACAGTTATTATTCATAGAATATACGCAGTGCTGCCTTTTGGTGGGAAAAAACTGAAAACAAATCTATTTGTCCAGCCTCTGTCCGTCCTTACGGGCTGTGGACACGTGTGAGCTGCGTGAAAAACATTGCTAAATCATACGCACCCAGCTACGCTTTACTGCTGGCTTCGCCATTTGCTTTCCTTAATTGGGAAAAAAAATACCTGCTCTGCCAGAGTTATAATAACTCTGCTACCCTCACGTTCTGTGACACATAAGCAGGGACACAGCACAGTTATTAAACTTCTCCTGTTCATAGAATATACGCAGTGCTGCCTTTTGGTGGGAAAAAACTGAAAACAAATCTATTTGTCCAGCCTCTGTCCGTCCTTACGGGCTGTGGACACGTGTGAGCTGCGTGAAAAACATTGCTAAATCATACGCACCCAGCTACGCTTTACTGCTGGCTTCGCCATTTGCTTTCCTTAATTGGGAAAAAAAATACCTGCTCTGCCAGAGTTATAATAACTCTGCTACCCTCACGTTCTGTGACACATAAGCAGGGACACAGCACAGTTATTAAACTTCTCCTGTTCATAGAATATACGCAGTGCTGCCTTTTGGTGGGAAAAAACTGAAAACAAATCTATTTGTCCAGCCTCTGTCCGTCCTTACGGGCGGTGGAGACGTGTGAGCTGCGTGAAAAACATTGCTAAATCATACGCACCCAGCTACGCTTTACTGCTGGCTTCGCCATTTGCTTTCCTTAATTGGGAAAAAAAATACCTGCTCTGCCAGAGTTATAATAACTCTGCTACCCTCACGTTCTGTGACACATAAGCAGGGACACAGCACAGTTATTAAACTTAGATAATTCATTCACTAGAGGCAGTGGGGCCTTTCGTTTTCCAAAAAGGGCAAAAATTATATTTGGCCTGCAGTCTTGCGCCAATTTATTTCCTGCCTGTGAAATCAAATCACTGGTAATACAGCATGCTGAGGGGTAGGGGTAGGCCTAGAGGACGTGGACGCGGCCGAGGACGCGGAGGGCCAAGTCAGGGTGTGGGCACAGGCCAAGCTCCTGATCCAGGTGTGTCGCAGCCGACTGCTGCGCGATTAAGAGAGAGGCACGTTTCTGGCGTCCCCACATTCATCGCCCAATTAATGGGTCCACGCGGGAGACGGTTATTAGAAAATGAGCAGTGTGAGCAGGTCCTGTCCTGGATGGCAGAAAGTGCTTCGAGCAACCTATCGTCTACCCGCAGGTCTGCGCCGTCCACTGCTGCCAATCCGAATCCTCTGTCTGCTGCTCCTCCTTCCTCCCAGCCTCCTCACTCCACTACAATAACACCTGCTCAGGAGCGGGAGCACTCCCAGGAACTGTTCTCGGGCCCCTGCTTAGATTGGGCAGCAGCGGTTCCTCTCCCACCAGAGGAGTTTATCGTCACTGATGCCCAACCATTCGAAAGTTCCCGGGGTCCGGGGGAAGAGGCTGGGGACTTCCGCCAACTGTCTCAACAACTTTCTGTGGGTGAGGAGGACGATGACGATCAGACACAGTTGTCTTGCAGTGAGGTAGTAGTAAGGGCAGTAAGTCCCAGGGAGCAGCGCACAGAGGATTCGGAGGAAGAGCAGCAGGACGATGAGGTGACTGACCCCACCTGGTGTGCAACGCTTACTCAGGAGGACAGGTCTTCAGAGGGGGAGTCAAGGGCATCAGCAGGGCAGGTTGCAAGAGGCAGTGCAGTGGCCAGGGGTAGAGGCAGGGCCAGACCGAATAATCCACCAAGTGTTTCCCAAAGCGCCCCCTCGCGCCATGCCACCCTGCGGAGGCCGAGGTGCTCTAAGGTCTGGCAGTTTTTCACAGAGACGCCTGACGACCGACGAACAGTGGTGTGCAACCTTTGTCGCGCAAAGCTCAGCCGGGGAGCCAACACCAACAGCCTCACCACCACCACCATGCGCAGACATATGATGGCCAAGCACCCCGCAAGGTGGGACAAAGGCCGTTCACCGCCTCCGGTTTGCACCCCTGCCTCTCCCCCTGTGCCCCAACCTGCCACTGAGATGCAACCCCCCTCTCAGGACACAGGCACTACCGCCTCATGGCCTGCACCCACACCCTCATCTCCGCTGTCCTCGGCCCCATCCAGCAGTGTAGTTCAGCGCACCGTTCAGCCGTCGCTTGCGCAAGTGTTCGAGCGCAAGCGCAAGTACGCCGCCACGCACCCGCACGCTCAAACGTTAACCGTCCGCATCGCAAAATTCATCAGCCTTGAGATGCTGCCGTATAGGGTTGTGGAAACGGAGTCCTTCAAAAGTATCATGGAGGCGGCGGCCCCGCGCTACTCAGTTCCCAGTCGCCACTACTTTTCCCGATGTGCCGTCCCAGCCCTGCACAACCACGTCTCCCGCAACATTGTGCGCGCCCTCACCAACGCGGTTACTGCCACGGTCCACTTAACTACGGACACGTGGACAAGCACAGGCGGGCAGGGCCACTACATCTCCCTGACGGCACATTGGGTGAATTTAGTGGAGGCTGGGACAGAGTCAGAGCCTGGGACCGCTCACGTCCTACCCACCCCCAGAATTGCGGGCCCCAGCTCGGTGCTGGTATCTGCGGAGGTGTATGCTTCCTCCACTAAAGCACCCTCCTCCTCCTCCTCCTCCTCTGTCTCACAATCAAGATGTGTTAGCAGCAGCATGTCGCCAGCAGTCGGTGTCGCGCGGTGTGGCAGCACAGCGGTGGGCAAGCGTCAGCAGGCCGTGCTGAAACTACTCAGCTTAGGCGATAAGAGGCACACGGCCCACGAACTGCTGCAGGGTCTGACACAGCAGACCGACCGCTGGCTTGCGCCGCTGAGCCTCCAACCGGGCATGGTCGTGTGTGACAACGGCCGTAACCTGGTGGCGGCTCTGCAGCTCGGCAGCCTCACGCACGTGCCATGCCTGGCCCACGTCTTTAATTTGGTGGTTCAGCGCTTTCTGAAAAGCTACCCACGCTTGTCAGACCTGCTCGTAAAGGCGCGCCGGCTCTGCGCACATTTCCGCAAGTCCCACACGGACGCTGCCACCCTGCGCACCCTGCAACATCACTTTAAGCTGCCAGTGCACCGACTGCTGTGCGACGTGCCCACACGGTGGAACTCTACGCTCCACATGTTGGCCAGGCTCTATGAACAACGGAGAGCTATAGTCGAATACCAACTCCAACATGGGCGGCGCAGTGGGAGTCAGCCTCCTCAATTCCTTTCAGAAGAGTGGGCCTGGTTGGCAGACATCTGCCATGTCCTTGGTAATTTTGAGGAGTCTACCCAGGTGGTGAGCGGCGATGCTACAATCATTAGCGTCACCATTCCTCTGCTATGCATCTTGAGAAATTCCCTGCAAACCATAAAGGCAGCTGCTTTGCGCTCGGAAACGGGGGCGGGGGAAGACAGTATGCCGCTGGATAGTCAGGGCACCCTCCTGTCTATTTCTCAGCGCGTACAGGAGGAGGAGGAGGAGCATGAGGAGGATGAGGAGGAGGGGGAAGAGACAGCTTGGGCCGCTGCTGACGGTACACCGGCTGATTGCCTGTCATCCTTTCAGCGTGTATGGCCTGAGGAGGAGGAGGAGGAGGAGGAGGAGGATCCTGAAAGTGATCTTCCTAGTGAGGACAGCCATGTGTTGCGTACTGGTACCCTGGCACACATGGCTGACTTCATGTTAGGATGCCTTTCTCGTGACCCTCGCGTTGCACGCATTCTGGCCACGACGGATTACTGGGTGTACACACTGCTCGATCCACGGTATAAGGAGAACCTGCCCACTCTGATTCCCGAAGAGGAAAGGGGTTCGAGAGTGTTGCTATACCACAGGACCCTTGCGGACAAGCTGATGGTAAAATTCCCAGCCGACAGCGCTAGTGGCAGAAGGCGCAGTACCGAGGGCAAGGTAGCAGGGGATGTGCGTAGATCGAGCAGCATGTACATCCCAGGCAGTGCAACAGTCTTTAAGGGCCTGGCCAGCTTTATGGCTCCCCACCAAGACTGTGTCACCGCTCCCCAGTCACGGCTGAGTCGGCGGGAGCACTGTAAAAGGATGGTGAGGGAGTACGTAGCGGATCGCACGACCATCCTTGGTGACGCCTCTGCCCCCTACAACTACTGGGTGTCGAAGCTGGACATGTGGCCTGAACTAGCGCTGTATGCCCTGGAGGTGCTTGCTTGTCCTGCGGCTAGCGTCCTGTCGGAGAGGGTGTTTAGTGCGGCTGGGGGAATCATCACAGATAAGCGTAGCCGCTTGTCAACCGACAGTGCCGACAGGCTAACACTCATCAAGATGAACAAAGGCTGGATTTCCCCAGACTTCTGTTCTCCACCAGCGGACAGCAGCGATACGTAAGCAATACGTAGGCTGCACCCGCGGATGGAAGCTACGTTCTCTCTCACCATCCAAAACGGGGACATTTCTGCTTCATCAATCTGTGTCTAATATTCCTCCTCCTCCTCCTCCTGCTCCTCCTCCTGAAACCTCACGTAATCACGCTGAACGGGCAATTTTTCTTAGGGCCACAAGGCTCACTCAAATAATTTTTCAGAACAATTTTTATAAGTTTCAATGCGCTTAAAAGCATTGGAACTTTAACTTGAACCAATTTTTCGTTACACTGGGCTGCCTCCAGGCCTAGTTACCACTTAAGCCACATTAACCAAAGCGATTAATGGGTTTCACCTGCCCTCTTGGCTGGCCATGGCCAATTTTTGGGATGTACATTAGTACTGTTGATACAGCAATTTTTGTGGGCCCTCGCCTACAGTGTAATCAAATTAATTTTTAGCCCACCTGCATTACAGCTGACGTTACCTCAGCTGTGTTGGGCAATGCAATGGGATATTTTTATGTACCGCCGGTGGGTTCCAGGGAGCCACCCATGCTGTAGGTGCACACTGAGTTTTTAATACATCTGTACACTTCTAAAGAACCCGTCTGACTGGGGCATGCAGTGTGGGCCGAAGCCCACCTGTATTACGCACGACATTACTACCTCAGCTGTGTTGGGCAATGCAATGGGATATTTCTATGTAACGCCGGTGGCTTCCTGGCACCCACCCAGGCAGTGGGTCCACAGGGAGTTTAACCTACATGTGTCCACTTGTAAAGAACCCCAGTCAGACTGGGGCATGCAGTGTGGGCCGAAGCCCACCTGTATTACGCACGACATTACTACCTCAGCTGTGTTGGGCAATGCAATGGGATATTTTTATGTACCGCCGGTGGGTTCCAGGGAGCCACCCATGCTGTAGGTGCACACTGAGTTTTTAATACATCTGTACACTTCTAAAGAACCCGTCTGACTGGGGCATGCAGTGTGGGCCGAAGCCCACCTGTATTACGCACGACATTACTACCTCAGCTGTGTTGGGCAATGCAATGGGATATTTCTATGTAACGCCGGTGGCTTCCTGGCACCCACCCAGGCAGTGGGTCCACAGGGAGTTTAACCTACATGTGTCCACTTGTAAAGAACCCCAGTCTGACTGGGGCATGCAGTGTGGGCCGAAACCCACCTGCATTAACCCTTTCCAGTCCACTGTGTGACCTTTGAAGACATTAGGGTTTAAGGCTGTACAGCTCCGTTGTTGGTAGACGTCCGTCGGGGTTCTCTTACTGTATATTGCCAGCCTCTCTGCTGTCGGAGCCTATCCTACGTGTCAGCTCATGCAGTACTGGCTTTAGCCAGCATATAGCGCCGTTGTATAACAGCAGAAAAAGAGTAAGCCCCCTAGGAAAACCATATACAAATTGGATTGGAAAGGGTTAAGCACAACATTACTACCTCAGCTGTGTTGGGCAATGCAATGGGATATTTCTATGTACCGCCGGTGGCTTCCTGGCACCCACCCATGCTGTAGGTGCACACGGAGTTTTTACTACATCTGTACACTTATAAAGAACCCCAGTCAGACTGGGGCATGCAGTGTGGGCCGAAGCCCACCTGCATTAAGCACGACATTACTACCTCAGCTGTGTTGGGCAATGCAATGGGATATTTCTGTGTACCGCCGGTGGGTTCCAGGGAGCCACCCATGCTGTGGGTCGACAGGGACTTCACAATAGGGAGTTGTACCTGCCTGTGTCTATGAATTAAAAAGCCCGGTCTGACTGGGGCATGCAGACACCTTGACAGAATGAATAGTGTGTGGCACATAGGTTCCCCATTGCTATGCCCACGTGTGCAGCTCCTGATGGCGGTGGCACAGGATTCTATTTCTCATTGCTTCTGTACAGCATTGTGGGCTATCGCTCCGCCACTTTTAAAGAGGGTCGCTGCCTAGCCGTGCCAACCTCTGCAGTGTGTGCCTGCGGTTCCTCCTCATGGCAGACGCAATTCTAAATAGACATGAGCGTGGTGTGGCATGAGGGCAGCTGAAGGCTGCCCAGGGACACTTTGGTGTGCGCTGTGGGGGGGGGGGAGGGGGGGCGGTTGGGCAGCATGTAACCCAGGAGAAGTGTCAGTGGAGTGTCATGCAGGCAGTGATTGTGCTTTGTTGGAGGTAGTGTGGTGCTTAGCAAAGGTATGCCATGCTAATGAGCGCTTTTCAGAAGTAAAAGTTGTTGGGAGGGGGGGGGGCCCACTCTTGCCGCTATTGTGGCTTAATAGTGGGACCTGTGAACTTAGGATGCAGCCCAACATGTAGCCCCTCGCCTGCCCTATCCGTCACTGTGTCATTCCCATCACTTTCCTGAATTGCCCAGATTTTCACACATGAAAACCTTAGCGAGCATCGGCGAAATACAAAAATGTTCTGGTCGCCCATTGACTTCAATGGGGTTCGTTGTTCGAAACGAACCCTCGAGCATCACGGGAAGTTCGTTACGAATAACGAACACCCGAACATTTTGGTGTTCACTCATCTCTATTTACAATAGAAAATCTAAAAGTTGCTAGCTTTTACTCACTAGCAAAAGTTCACAAAAATACAGTAGTCACACCAAGTCAGCCAATTGATTCTGGTGTTGAGAGTTTTTGTGTGGATTATTGTTTAAACCTATTGGTATATCTACTCCCATCCCATTTATAGGACACTATTGATATGTTAACTGGTTAGTCTGAAATCACTGCCAACGGCCATACTTATTGGTATACTGATACAAAATACAAGGGTAGGTACAGACACCACATCGCACGGCATGAAGGCAGCCAAATGGACGAGCATTATACAAGTGCAATATATTGAGCAACAATCACTTACACACCTACCACGTATAGAGGGGGGTGACGGCTTCATATTATACTTGCACATAGATAAGTCATGCAAAGGGTGCCAGGCCAGTAGATATGCGTAGTGCTCCATGCAGGCTTACAAGCTATTAATGACGCCACATATGATTCAGCCTGGCGGGTTGCCCTGCACCTCAAAAGTGAACCACAGTAGCCCTGGTCCTGGTTCACTTTGAAGGTACAGAGCAACCTGATGGGCTGAATTGTATGTGATAGGAATTTTTAGGAGAGAAGAGAGCCAAGGCAAACTAAGCTTTCAGTCCAACAAGACCCAAAGCGTATTCGTATTTGTGCATGCATTTGCACAGGCAAAGTCTACCCTTGTGAATGAACCCATTGAAATCAATGGATTCTATTCACTGTGCATTGCATGCACAAATTTTGTGTATGCAAATATGATCATGTGAATCCGGCCTAGATTGCTGTGTTTAGATACAGTAATTTGTAGAAGCTGTAGAAAACGCCATTTTTAATTAAACCATATTGCAAAAGTCATTGTAAGCCCAAAATACATGCATTTAACATAGTAACATAGTAACATAGTATGTAAGGCTGAATGAAGACAATGTCCATCTAGTCCAGCCTGTCTATCCTCCTGTGTTGATCCAGAGGAAGGCAAAAAACCCCAAGGCCAGAAGCCAATTAGCCCTTTTGGGGAAAACATTCCTTCCCGACTCCCTAATGGCAATCAGACTGTTCCCTGGATCAACCCCTAATAGTTCCTATCTTCCTATATACCCGGATTGACAATTAACCTAAGATTTATATCCTATAATGTCCTTCTTCTCCAGAAAGACATCAAGTCCCCTTTTAAACTCCTCTATGGATTTTGCCATCACCACTTCCTCAGGCAGAGAGTTCCACAGTCTAACTGCTCTTACAGTAAAGAATCCCCTTCTATGTTGGTGATGAAACCTACTTTCCTCTAATCGTAGCTGATGTCCTCTTGTTACCGTCGCGGTCCTGGGTGTAAACAGATCCTGGGAGAGATCCTTGTATTGTCCCCTCAGGGTACTTATACATGGTTATTTGATCGCCTCTTAACCTTCTTTTTTCTAGAGTAAATAGTCCCAATTTGGATAGCCTCTCAGGGTATTCCAGTACCGTCATTCCATGTATTAGTTTAGTTGCCCTTCTTTGAATCCCCTCAAGCTCTGTGACATCTTTCCTGAGCACCGGTGACCAGAATTGTACGCAGTATTCCATGTGAGGCCTGACAAGTGCCTTATATAATGGAAGGATAATGTTCTCATCCTTCGCCCCTATACCTCTTTTGATGCACCCCAAGACTTTATTTGCCTTTGCAGCAGCTGACTGGCATTGGTTACTCCAGTTTAGTCTATTATCCACTAATACCCCCAGATCCTTTTCCATATAACTTTTCCCTAGTGGTACCCCATTAAGTGAATATTGGTGACATCCGTTTCTCCTGCCCATGTGCATTACCTTACATTTATCAACATTGAACTTCATTTGCCATTTTTCTGCCCAAGCCCCCAGCTTATCCAGGTCCGTTTGTAGCCGCACATTGTCCTCCATTGCATTAATTGTATTGTATAATTTTGTGCCATCTGCAAATATTGATATTTTGCTGTGCAGCCCCTCTATCAGGTCATTGATAAATATGTTGAACAGAGTGGGGCCTAATACTGAACCCTGTGGCACCCCGCTAGCGACTGTGGTCCAATCAGAGTACGAACCATTTATTACCACCCTCTGCTTTCTATCATTGAGCCAATTTTTTACCCACTTACACACGTTTTCGCCCAGTCCGAGCTGCCTCATTTTGTATATTAGCCTATTATGTGGCACGGTGTCAAAGGCTTTAGAGAAGTCCAGATATACAAGATCAATAGATTCTCCCTGGTCCAGCTTAGAGCTTACTTCATCGTAGAAACTGATCAGATTTGTCTGACATGAGCGACCCTTCAGGAATCCATGCTGGTGAGGAGTTATTCCCTTATTCTCCTTGAGGTACTCATCGATGGCGTCTCTCAGAATCCCCTCGATAATTTTTCCCGTTACTGAAGTGAGACTTACTGGCCTGTAGTTACCAGGCTCACTTTTTCTCCCTTTTTTGTAAATTGGAACCACGTTGGCATTGCGCCAATGCAATGGTACTACACCGGTCTTGATAGTGTCTAGAAATATTAGGTATAGCGGCCTAGCTGTCTCGTCACTTAGTTCCCTTAGTATCCTTGGGTGTAATCCATCTGGGCCCGGCGATTTATCAATTTTAGTTTTCTTTAGTCGCTTCCGCACCTCCTCCTGCATTAGGTATGAGATATTTTGTGAGGGGTTCATTTTATTCCCCTGCATCTCGTGTGGCATTTCCTTTTCGTTTGTAAATACACTTGAGAAGAAACTGTTTAGTAGATTTGCTTTCCCTTCGTCATCATCAATGATTTCTCCTGCATTATTTTTTAAAGGGCCAGCGCTCTCCCTGCAAATCCTTTTGCTGTTAATATAGTTGAAAAATAGCTTCGGGTTGTTTTTGCTCTCTTTGACGATCCATCTTTCTGCTTCCTCCTTGGCAGTTTTGATCTTATCTTTGCATATTTTGTTTTTTTCCCTGTATGATTTTAGCGCTTCTTCGCTGCCTTGTTGCTTTAGTAGTTTGAACGCTTTCTTTTTATCGTTTATTGCCCCTCTTACCGTCTTGTCGAGCCACATTGGTTTCCTTTTAGTTGAGTTTCTTTTATTTTTAAAGGGAATGAACTGCTCACATGAGGTTATTAGGATCCTTTTAAACTTTTCCCATTTGTCCTCTGTACCGTTATTTTTGAGGATGTTGTCCCAATTAATGTTACCGATAGTAGTTCTAAGCTCATCAAATTTTGCTTTACTAAAGTTTAGTTTCTTTGCCACTCCCTGATAAGGCTTCCTATTGATTGACAGCTGGAAGTTGATTATATTGTGGTCGCTGTTCCCCAAATGCCCCTCAACCTGCACCCCCTTCATACATTCCGGTTTATTAGTTAGTACTAGGTCCAGAATGGCCCTCCCTCTTGTTGGCTCCTGCACAAGTTGGTTCAGGTAATTGTCTTTAATTACTCTCAAGAATTTATCACCCCTGTGAGATTTGCAGGTTTCCTTCTCCCATGTTATATCTGGATAATTAAAGTCCCCCATGATAATTACTTTGTTGCGCTTTGACACCTCTTCTATCTGCCTTAGTAGTAAGTTTTCAGTTTCTTCTGTTGCTTTTGGTGGTCTATAGAAGACCCCTATCAGGATTTTGTTATTTTTTGAGAAAAATGCCTCCCAAAGATGTCCATTGCATTTAAATGCTTATTTTAATTACTTACATATAATGGTATATTTTGTACTAATGAACCTGGAATGGGTAGTTGTCATGATTTGCACCACATTTCCGAAAAGTGCACGCTTCTCAATAAATGGAGCATTTAGTCTTGTCTCATGGTTTGAATGCTACGAGCATCTGAGTGTTTGTGCCATTAATTTGTTTTTTTCTTAACCTTTACCTTTAAACTATTCCTTTGATATATAAGTTAAAGAGTACATTTACAGCTTGACTATGTCCCCTTCCTCACATATTTCCTTTCATGGAGTGAAAAAGTTAAAATGTTACATTTTTTTTTCACAAATGTACAGTATTTTAGATGTAAATGTTTATCCATTCAAATTTCTGTCCGAACCAGATGTACATTAAGCTCAATAATTATTGTGGGACATAGACATCAAAGTATGAAACAAATCAGATGCAAATCGTAAGACTTTACTGAATGGACATTTAAAAATATTGTGATCTCACTCTGAGGATAAGTTTATTGGAGCAAATTTATTTAAAATGGCTAAGGATAATTCACACATGACGTTTGAGCTGCAGAGATTCTGCTGTGAAATTTTTTATTGCGCTTCTGAAGATGGGAAGAGGTAATGAGCTTTGCAGAATTGTCAGTGTTTTTTGTGTATGTACTTGCATTTTACGTGCAGATTTTCTGCTGCAGAATGTTTTGTGTTTTTGGGATATGGTAGTGATAGTTCCTGCACTGAATTCACAATGGCATACTTTACTATCAAAAATCAGCAAATAAATTTTTTTTAGCAGGTTCAGGACTCGATCAGATGAGTGGAGATCTGCGTGGGAAAAAAAACACACTATGAAAGATAGAACATATGAGTGGCAATGGACGCAGCCATGTGGATTTTGTTCCGCACGCGGTGTGTTTTTTTTCAGCGTGGAGTAAAGTGCAGATCTCCGCTCATTTGACAGAGCTCTCAATGCGTTTTTGTGCATATTTTGGTATGGATTTTATATTTTCTATTGACCTCTATGGAGTAAATCCACAGCAAATGCGTACAGTTTCCACAACAAGTTCAGAGAAGAGTTACCAAGATGGTGAGCGGTCTCCAAATCAAGTCCTATGAGGAACGGTTAAAGGATCTGGGAATGTTTAGCTTGCAGAAGAGAAGGCTGAGAGGAGACTTAATAGCTGTCTACAAATGTAAAGGGCAGTCAAAGTGTAGAGGGTTCAGCCCTATTCTCATCTGCACAAGGAAAGACTAGAAGCAATGGGATGAAACTGAAAGGAAGGAGACACAGATTAGATATTAGAAAAAACTTTCTGACAGTGAGGGTGATCAATGAGCGGAACAGGTTACCACGGGAGGTGGGGAGTTCTCCTTCATTGGAAGTCTTCGAACAGAGGCTGGACAACTATCTGTCTGAGATGATTTAGTGATCCTGCACTGAGCAGGGGGTTGGACCCGATGACCCTGGAGGTCCCTTCCAACTCTACCATTCTATGATTCTATGACATAAATGGACATGCTGTAGATTTCCAAACCACAGCAGTTTTCAAATGTCATGCTTTTCCACAGTAGAAAAACTCTGTGATGGGCGAAGCAGATTTTAAGTCTCACTCACCTGCGTTGTACTGTAAACTAGGGGAATTCTGTGTGAAGGCAGACGAAAAGTGCCGAACCTCTTTAAACAAGGTGGATAGAAAATCAAGAAGCTTTTCTTGTTTTGGTAACACAACACATTAGAACACAGTGTTTCATTTCTTGTTCTAACTCATCAGCAACAAAGAGAACACTAAACAGAGAAACATTTACAAACCTTCACAGAAAAGGATCGAAAGGTTTAGTCCATTGCTTTTGTCAATAAACAATTTCACACAGTGAAAGTCCTGCAAGCAACGTTCTGTATTACTGCTGTTAAGGCTTTTTGTTTACAGCATATTAACTGTCAGAACGAAAAGGCTGAAAACGTGCACCGTTGAGAATAATTAGCTCCTATGTGGCTGATCTTTCTATTATTAGGCAGGTAGGGTATGTATTCTATACCATCACTCCCCTACTAACTTGGAAAGTTACGGCATACTACAATATTTTCCACTAGGGTATTGTCGGAGTGTGATGTATGTTGAGCTAGGATATAGTGCCTCATCTGCAATGACAATTTTATACCTTGCCTCTTCGCTATGTATATCTTGTCTTAAGATTTATTCTTTTCTGTCTGCACTTTATTATACAAAAAACCTATAAAAGAAAATGTTCTCTATCTCTTTCAGATCATTTTTAACAGTATTATTGAATATTGCTACAAGGATCTGTTTTTATTTAGTGGTGTTTTCTATGTCTTATTATCTGCATCAACGGGATTAAATCTTGGCAATTACCAACCTTACACTGAGCTGAATATGAAATGAGAGATGCTTTAACTGTAAAGCGCTATAAGAACAGGGAATGCCCCAGGTGCAGATTAATCAAGGTTGCCTCATGTACTAACCTTTTTTGACCAAGAAATGTCAGGGCTGAAGTTGTTTTTCAAAGATAAAAGGGATACGGATCTTGGCTTTTACCTTATCGCAAAAACAAATATGTATGTTTACTATCATTAGCAGAGATGGATCTTGTAATAATGTAGCCATTTCTCTTTCACTATTTGAATGTGTTATATCAAAGAGTATTGGGGCTATAATGATAGTGTATATTTCACAAGTGATATGGTTATGTCTAGAGATGAGCGAACCTACTCGTTTAGAGTAATTACTCGATCGAGCACCGCGATTGTCGAGTATTTCCGTACTCGGGTGAAAAGACTCGGGGGGCGCCGGGGGGCGGGAGGATGCGTGGCGGAGCGGGGGTAGCAGCGGGGAACGGGGGGGGGCCCTCTCTCTCTCCCTCTCCCCCCCACTCCCTGCTGCAACCCCCCACTCACCCACGGCGCCCCCGAATCTTTTCGCCCGAGTACGGAAGTACTCGAAAATCGAGGTGCTCGGGCGAAAAAGGGGCGTGGCCGAGTAGGTTCGCTCATCTCTAGTTATGTCCGAACTAGACCCAAAGAACCCAATGTGGGTTGAATGTAATTAGTTGTCCAAAAAGGATAGAAAAATACACAATATTTCAAAGTGGAGAAAACCAAATATAAATAGCAAAACCAAAAGTTGGGGAAGGGAAATCTGGCCTAACTAACTAATATGAGGACACCCCCCCAAAAAGTGGAGCACTCATAGTGAAGGGCTACATATAATATGCGGAGAAATAGAGCATGCTGCAATTTATTTCTACTGCATATAATACACAGGGTCCACTCGCAGTTCAAATGCAGGTCTGAATGGTAGAATGAAAGTCCATAGACTTTCATTGCCTCCATTCACCTTGTGTTATGACAGGAAATACACATGCATAATATGCATGCATAAGAGCCCTCTGTGGTGCAGAATGTTAAGGCAGCAGAAATGCGGTCCTGAGCTCTCGCTCACAACCTGAAGGTTGCTAGTTCAATCACCACTTGCTTCAGGTAGCCAGCTCAAGGTTGACTTCCATCCTTCCAAAGTTGGTAAAATGAATATCCAGCTTGATGGTAGTAATAAATTACCTAAACTGAGGAATAAGTTGGCACTATACAAGTAACAAGATTTATTTATTTTTTTATTTATTCACACGAGCGCTGTTTTTTACTAGCATGTGTGCGCACAAATCTGTGCATCCACGCACGTGCCAAAATACACGTGAATAAAGCTACATGCCTATTGCCGTCAATCGGGTCGCCACTGCTGCCAGTGGCCTCATTGACAGCAATGAAATGCTGGCACCCCCCACAGTGTTTTTCAGGGAAGGGCTTTAAATATAAGCCCTTCCCTGAAAATCATTCCTAGCTGTATTATTTAAAAAAAAATATATATATATATATATATCTATATATATATATATATCTATATATATATATATATATATATATATATATATATATATATACTTACTTCTCTGCCGCTGCCGAGGCTCAGGCGTGTCTAGGCACTGTAATGAAGTTTTTTCAGCAGGTGTGGATTTAAAATCCCCGGCTGCTGAAACAGATGCGTATGATTGGCTGAATGCTCAGCCAATCATAGGCAGTGCTCAGTCATTCATTGAATGACAGCTGAGCGCTGCCTGTGATTGGTCACAGCACTCAGCCAATCACAGATATTATCTAAGAAAGATTCTAAGTACTTGTGCATGAAACTATTGCTACATACAAATTCTTAATTGTACTAAGCCTTAATATAGTGCCCATAGCATACTATGGGCCATACTGTGCCTTTTGTATGCCTCTTATTTATCAACCACTACTTCTAGATGTTGAATATTTTTCTAACATAGTGCCATAGCATTTAGATGGCATTCCTGTAGCTTAGTAGAATGGTGCAAAGTGACTATTTGGCCTCTATACAGGTTCTGTGCACACGGCTTGCCTGAGCCCTAAAGATGAACTCTAGGATATGTTCTAATACTCTCTGAAATCAAATTATTAAAATAGTTTGCGAAAATGTAAATCTATTTATGTATTCTGCATGCATGAAGGCACACCATTTTAAAAACAGCCTCAACTATAGACATGTTACTTAACACTGGTGCTTGGGGACACATTTATTAACCTACACTTGTGCTCATAAGTTGACATACCCCAGGCAGAATTTGTAAGATGAATATAATTTTTAAAGAAATGATTAGACAAGAGCGATTAGACAAAACATGCTATTTTTTAAAGTATTTTAAATTAAACTACTTGGCATCACAAAATAGCACAATCATTAACCAAGCAATAACAATATAGCAAATATTAACCATTTCCCTCTGCATTCTTTTTTTTTATTCCCATTTTAAAAAAAAATCATACTTTTTTTATTTTTCAGGCATCATACAGTGGATACAAAAAGTCTACACACCGTTTTAAAATGCTGTATTTTGTCATGTAAAAAACCCAACAAAGCTGATTAATTTACAGATTAAATTACACGTTCAATGTGACCCATTATCAATACAATGCCATTGAAAAATTAACTAAAAATCTTTTACGGTGGAATTTAAAAAAAAACAAAACTAAAATATTGTGGTTGCATAAATATACACACCCTAAAACTAATCCTTTGCTGATTCACCCTTTGACTTTATGACAGCATTCCATCTTTTTGCGTAGGTGTTTATCAGACTTACATATCTTGCAAAAGCACTCCAAATCTGTCAGATTCTGAGGGCTTCTCATGTGTAGCACCCTCTTCAGGTCAACCCAAAGATTTGCAATGAGATTCAGGCCTGGGTTCCAAAACTTTGATCTCAATTCTTTTGTTGATTTGGAGGTTTACTTTAGCTCATTCTCGTGCTGAAAGTTGAAGTTCCTCTTGCTCTTCAGCTTTTTAGCAGAAGCCTGAAGGTTTTGTGTCAAAATGGACTGATATTTGGAACTGTTTATAATTCATAATTCACATATGCACGCACAAAAACATGCTTGTATTTGCAACATTGCATTCCCTATGGTATGTGCACATGTCTGTGCTTTACAGGCGTGTGCCTGAAAAGATAGGACATGCGTGCACCATTGGGAATGCACCCATTGTTTTCAATGGAGCCGCGATTGCTGCCGGCGGCTCCACTGAAAACAATGCTCTGCCGGCACCCCTGCATTCTTTTTCAGGGAAGGGCTTTACATATAAGCCCTTCCCTGAAAAAGAAACATTTTAGTAAAAAAAAAAACTTACCCCTCCGTCGCTGCCGTCACCCCTGCGGGGATGAAGAACACATCTGCCGCAGATGTTTCCTTCAACCCTCACTAGTTAAAACAATTCCCTGCTGCTACATCCGCAGATGCAGCAGAGGAATTCTTCAAATTTAAAATCCCCACCTGCTGAAAGAGCTCAGCCAATCACAGGCAGCTCTTGCCGAATGAATTGTTTGTGCCCATCTGTGTATGTGTGTTTTTAGGAGAAATTTAATAAAGAATTTGGTTTTATCTCTACAGTCTATTCTGTGAAAGGGCTTACTTCAGGTTAGTAGGCTTTTTCTTCCTGCTCTCTGTGAATTAATTAATTCTATATGCCACTATTTTTATGCATGTTTTCTAGGGATGAGCGAGTATACTCGCTAAGGCACTACTCGCTCGAGTAATGTGTTTTAGACGAGTATCTCCCTGCTCATCCCTGAAGATTCGGGAGCCGCCGCAGCTGACAGGTGAGTTGCGGCGGGGAGCAGGGGAGAGCGGGCGGGAGAGAGGGAGAGAGAGATCTCCCCTCCGTTCCTCCCTGCTCTCCCCTGTAGCTCCCCGCCCGCCGCGGGCCCCCGAATCTTCAGGGACGAGCGGGGAGATACTCGGCTAAGGCACATTACTCGAACGAGTGGTGCTTTAGCGAGTATACTCACTCATCCCTAATGTTTTCGTTATTGTTTTCATATGGCTTCTATCTTTTTAGTTTAGTATTATTTTGGACTTATATTATTCTCTACTGTCATGTGACTATTCCAGTGAGATATCCCATCACTCTCACTTGTTCCCTGTTTATTATTAATGCTTTTTATTATTTCCAAGTTTTCTTACTGCTGGCATCCTTATTAATTTTCTATAAATTATTTATTATTATCTTGCAATATATAATTCTTATAATAGTGATGATGTGATTGCAGGGTATTATGTCCTCTTCAGTTGCTTGTTTATTTTATATAGACACACAGTATCATGCATCCCTCACACATATTCCTATGCTCAATTGATGTCTACAGTGTCCATTTTATGTTGGTTCATATATTTGCGGTCACTCTTTTTTGAATTTTTATCTATCTGCTTTCATTTTTATTTCTCTATCTTCATTTGCATTTATAAGGCCTAGTGCCCACGGCCGAAACAGCGGAGTCCGTCACGGCGTCCCCCAATGCCCAGAGACCCCATACTCACCTCTGGATCCGCTCCCCGATGTCCCGCATCCCGTGCCGGCGCGCATGCGCAGTACAGCGCATGACGCACTGGCAGTGTCATGTGACGTGCTGGCAGAGTCATTTGACGCTCTAGCAGTGTCATGTGACACGCTGGCAGCGTCATTTGACGCTCCGGCCGCATCATATGACGCAGGCGTTGGTGGGCGGGGAAGCGTTTTCACGCTATCTATCGCTGTGCTACAGAGGAAGATAGGGTGACAGATGGCTTCCATTGACTGCAATGCAAGCCGTCTGCATCTACGCCCGCAGCAAAAGAAACATGCCGCGGGTGATTACGGGTGAATTCACAGGGCAGAATTCCACAGTGGGGCGGCAATGCCCGTAGGAATTAGGCCTTAGTCTGTATTTATATCTTTGCATTTATATTATGCTTCATTTGCTTAGAGCTTTTGAATACGTGCTCTTTGATGTCATATGATTGCGTTACATGATCTCTGTGACATCATCAGCCCCTCTGCCAGAGGTTTTTAAACAATTTCCGTGTCTCTCACTTAATGTTAATGGCTGGATGAAGGTGCCAGTGTAACACAAAAATGTGTTGCCTAAGGGTCTGTTCACACGTTGTGGATTTTGGTGCAGATTTGCACCAAATCTGTAGCATATTTTTTGCTATGGATTTTGGTGCACCAAATTCTGCTTCGAAGTCCATACCAATTATATGCAGATTCACAGTAGATTTCACCCTTTCAATTGAAGGGGTGATTTCTGATTCAGATCTATTGGTGACGATTTTTCCATGTTTTTTGGCACTTCTTGTGAGTTTCCTTCTCACCGCACCAAGTATCTTCTTCAATCTCCACTGTGTTAACCTCGGTTATTGAGACTACTGCTGTTCTGTTAGGAAAGCTGCTGCTTCACTGACAGGCTCTTTAGTATGTTGTGCTGCTGAATAGCCACACCAGGTATTATTCCTATATTTTGATTACAATCCACTGATTATTGCCGGTCTACACTATGGCGCACTTTTTCTATATTGATATATAGTTTTATGGGGAAAGATTTAGCATAACTTGTTTTTTAATCACTTACATCTCTGCTCATTCTAATTTGAGAGGTCCATTGGGCGATCCCATCAGTGATTGACAAGTATCTGTACATACAGAGATCTACTGCAGTATTCCACATTACAACCCCTTAACTACTCAACAGCAAGTAAAGCTTTCAAGATTTCTTTAACATTTTATAAATATAGAATTATGGTGACATTAAAGTGTTTTTCTCCATTGAAAACATTTATCCCTTATCCATAGGATAGGGGATGAATGTTTGATTGCTGAAGATCAAACCTCTAAGATCTCAGAGATACTAAGATCTTAACAACTCATATGCTTATTGTGAATGACCACCACTCCACTCAATCTTCCTCCCAAGGAAATAAATGGAGTGGTGGTCATTAGAGATGAGTGAGTATACTCGCTAAGGCACATTACTCGAGCGAGTAGTGCCTTAGCTGAGTATCTCCCCACTCGTCTCCAAAGATTCGGGGGCCGGTGGGGGAGAGTGGGGAGGAATGGAGGGGAGATCTCTCTCTCCCTCTTCCCCCCCTGCTCCCCCTTGCTCCCCGCCGCAACTCACCTGTCACTAGCGCCGGCCCCCGAATCTTTAGAGACGAGCCGGGAGATACTTGACTAAGGCACTACTCGCTCGAGTAATGTGCCTTAGCGAGTATACTCGCTCATCTCTAGTGGTCATGCATGTACACTACCGCACCATTGATTCATGTAGATCATTTGGGGTGTGCAAATATCAGGATTTCTGGGGATCTTAGCAGTCAGATCCAGTGATTAGACATATTTATATTTTTAATGGGAAAAAAACTGTAAGCCTAGATTTTGTCACAGGTATGCTCCATATGGAATGTGCTCAATTCATTACTTGTTAGCAGTAGTTAAAAACACTTTTATCCCCGGTCTACCATCAAGGCTGGGGATGCTATTTGTTATTTTGTTGCTTTTAACTTGTTTGTTTGCTTGCTTGTTTAGGTTGGGAGTTATTTCTTTCTTGAACCTTATGCCTATTTTCAATGGGCCTGACCATTGCATCATCCCCTGACTTGTATAATTTTCTCTGAGATTCACTCAGTACTTTTTTGATAGCTTTTAATCAATGGTTCCTGATGAGGGTGCACTACTACAGCTGAAACGCATGGAGCCGATCAATTGAACCATTTACTACTTAGCTTATCCATCTCATTTTTTCACACTTAATGGATAAGCGTTTTGTATTCTAAGTGAGAGATTTTCACTCAGCATAAATTATTTCCCTTTTGGGATATATATTGGCTATTGAGCCAATCACTTATGCTATTACTGTAGATACAAGCGTAGTACTTTTTGGACGCTTGTGTCCTCGTTTTTTATGTTCATGTTTGTTCACTTCCTATAGCCGTGGGCTGGTTTTACTTTATTTTGATCTAATAAAAGTTATATTTTAGAAAGAAAATAGACACTCAGTGAAGCCCTTTCCAGACCTTAAGGGTGCATTCACACGAACGTATATCGGCTCGGTTTTCACGCCGAGCCGATATACGTTGTCCTCGGGTGCAGGGGGGGGGGATGGAAGAGCCAGAAGCAGGAACTGAGGCTCCCGCCCCCTCTCTGCCTCCTCTCCGCCCCTCTGCACTATTTGCAATGAGAGTAGGCGGAATGGGGGTGGCGCTAAAGTCCGGGAATTAGCCCCGCCCCCGTCCCACCTCTCCCCATTGCAAATAGTGCAGAGGGGCGTAGAGGAGGCAGAGAGGGGGCGGGAGCACAGTTCCTGGCCCTGGCTCTTCCATCCCCCCCCCCCCCTGCACACGAGGACAACGTATATCGGCTCGGCGTGAAACCCGAGCCGATATACGTTTGTGTGAATGCACCCTAAGTCTCCTGCTACAGTGATTTAGTTAAAACACTGCAGTTGATAAAACACTGATGTACATTATATATACAGACCAATAGAGAATTTTGGAATGTTTTAATACAATACATGTATACAGTAGTTATTCGTGAATTACTAAATATGCAAAACTAATCAGTGAAATAAATTAAAATTTAATTAAACATGTAATATTAATATTACCATTTAATTGAAGTATGACTCTGCTTTATAATATTTCACAATATTTAATTGTATTAATTGTTTTTGTTCATTGAACTGTATTAATTGTTTTGTGATTTACATCTTTAATATTTCTTCTAATACTAACTCATCATTTTTACTTGTGACATCTAGCTCATGCACAAGCAAATCAGTCTTGACATTTCATACTCCATCAATACACTGCCCGGACTGTGACAAATGATGAAGCGCTATAGTGGACATTGTGCTTCTTCTAACAATATATCTGCTGTCACTTAAAGTAAATCATTACTTAGCATTAACTAAGCATTAAACTTAAAAAAGGTATATCCATAACCACATATGTTATCCCTATAAAGTACAGGTTTATAAGAGTTAATTTTTAAGCATATACATTTTTTATTAGAGATGAGCGAGCACCAAAATGCTCGCGTGCTTGTTACTCGAGTTGAACTTCCCGCGATGTTCGAGTAACGAATCCCATTAAAGTCAATGGGCAACTCGAGCATTTTTGTATATCGCCGATGCTCGCTAAAGTTTTCATTTGTGAAAATCTGGGAAATTCAGGAAAGTGATGGGAACGACACAGAAACTGATGTGAGGGGCTACATGTTGTGCTGCATCTCAAGTTCCCAGGTCCCACTATTAAGCCACAATAGCGGCAAGAGTGGGCCCCCTGACCCCCCGCACTGTTGGCATAAAGATCGTTCTTCTCTGCCACAGCTGTAACAGCTGTGGCAGAGAAGAATGATGTTAGCCCATTGAATTCAATGGAGCCGGCAATACAGCCGGCTCTATTGAAAGCAATGGGCTGCCGGCAAGCGCAGGATGAATTTTTGGGAAGGGCTTAAAAATATAAGCCCTTACCTGAAAATCATCCTAAAATGTGTAAAAATAAAAAAAAAATGTATACTCACCTTTCCGCTGAAGCCGGAGTTCAGCCGCGTCTAGCCGGCAGTTCTCCTGAACTGCTCTCTGTAGTATTCAGCAGCCAGGGATTTAAAATCCTCGCCTGCTGAATGAGCTGACTCTGATTGGTCACAGCCTCACCAATCAGAGGCAGCTCTCACTCACACCCATTCATGAATTCATGAATGGGTGTGAGTGAGAGCTGCCCCTGATTGGTCCCTGCGCTGAGACAATCAGAGGCAGCACTCACCCATTCATGAATTCATGAATGGGTGTGAGTGATAGCTGCCTCTGATTGGTGAGGCTGTGACCAATCAGAGGCAGCTCATTCAGCAGGCGGGAATTTTAAATCCCCACCTGCTGAATACTACAGAAAGCAGTTCAGGAGAACTGCCGGCCAGACGTGGCTGAACTCCGTCTGCAGCGGAAAGGTGAGTATACATTTTTTTTTATTTTTACACATTTAAGGATGATTTTCAGGTAAGGGCTTATATTTTTAAGCCCTTCCCGAAAATTCATCCCGCGCTCACCGGCAGCCCATTGCTTTCAATGGAGCCGGCTGTATTGCGGGCTCCATTGCATTCAATGGGCTAACATCATTCTTCTCTGCCACAGCTGTTACAGCTGTAGCAGAGGAGAACGATCTTTATGCTGACAGTGCGGGGGGGGGGGGGTCTCACTCCCGCGCTCGCCGGCAGCCCATTGCTTTCAATGGAGCCGGCTGTATTGCCGGCTCCATCGAATTCAATGGGCTAACATCGTTCTTCTCTGCCAGAGTTGTTACAGCTATGGCAGAGGAGAACAATCTTTATGCTGACATATATATATTTTTTTATTTTTACACATTTTAGAATGATTTTCAGGTAAGGGCTTATATTTTTAAGCCCTTCCCGAAAATTCATCCTGAGATCGCCGGCAGCCCATTGCTTTCAATGGAGACAGCTGTATTGCCGGCTCCATTGAAATCAATGGTCAGTGCTCGTTTAATCGAGTCGAGTACCGCGTGGTGCTCGTCTCGAGTAACGAGCATCTTGAGCACCCTAATACTCGAACGAGCATCAAGCTCGGACGAGTATGCTCGCTCATCTCTATTTTTTATCCTAGTGCCTAAAAGAAATGCACAAAATAGGGGATGTGACAATTCTTGCCATGCTTGCATTTTACCTTATTGTTTTTGTACATGCATACAAATGCTTTTGTTGTGAAAATGTAATTACTTCAAAATAGTGTCAAACCATTCTAATCCTTTAGTACTACAACATTACATGATTTTTTAAAAATCCTTTTTATCAGATATTCACATTGTAGTGACCACCTCTCAGGCCTTTGTACTGTGACGTTAACATCTCAGAATAAGATGAATGTGATTTCTCAAAGGGTTCTTCTGATATTGAGTAATGTCAACGACTAAGAAATTTCTCTTTAATGTTGGTTTGTTTTGAAGATTTCTAGATATCAGTAAGGTGTTTGTTATTAGGGATTTTATAGGTCAGAATGAAAAATAAACCAATATGAGGTGGTTCAAAAAGTAAAATAAAATGTTAACCCTAGATAATATTTGCCAGTATAGGTTCCACTGCATTTATCATTAAACAGTGAAGTCTTGATCACATGAGATGATTACTGCAATTTTGAACAATCCTTCTGGATAATTTGTACTAAATGTAGGTTGGTGTGGTTGTATTATTTTAGCATATCTAATGCAAAAGTGTTTTGAATGTTTTTTTCCCATTAAAAGTAGTTTTTACTTCTACTATACAATGACTCTAACTATATCTATTAGTTTATAGAATCATAGAATTGTAGATTAGGAAGGGATCAAAGGGTCATCTTGTCCAACCCCCTGCTCCATGCAGGATTCACTAAATTATCCCA
This sequence comes from Eleutherodactylus coqui, assembly GCF_035609145.1. Classification (NCBI taxonomy): domain Eukaryota; kingdom Metazoa; phylum Chordata; class Amphibia; order Anura; family Eleutherodactylidae; genus Eleutherodactylus; species Eleutherodactylus coqui. Next base: position 125,185,240 of record NC_089846.1, read on the forward strand.
GATTGTAAGACTTACATTGAAGGAGAATTCATCACCTCCCATGGCAACCTGTTCCACTCATTGATCCCCCTCACTGTCAGAAAGTTTTTTTCCAATATCTAATATGTGTCTCTTCCCTTTCAGTTTCATCCCATTGCTTCTAGCCCTTCCTTGTGCAAATTAGAATAAGGCTAATCCTTCTGCACTATGATAGCCTGTAAGATATTTGTAGATAGCTATTAATTCTTTAGTCTTCTTTTTTGCAAGCAAAACATTCCCAGATCGTTTAACTGTTCCTCATAGGACATGATTTGCAGACTGCTCACCATCTTAGTAACTCTTCTCTGAACTTGCGCCAGTTTGTTGATATCTTTTTTAAATCGGAGTGCATCACATTGTTGACTCACGTTCAGTCTGTGATCTATTAGTATGCCTGAATCTTTTTGACTTGTGCTGCTTAGCTCAATTTCTCCCATTTTGTATGTCCTATTTTAATTTTTCTTGCCCAGATGTAGGACTTTGCCTTTTTTCCTTGATAAATACTATTCTGTTAGACTCCACCCACTATTCAGGTTTGTCCAGATCATTTTGAATCTTCTCTCTCTCTCTTCTGCAGTCTTACCTATCCCCCCTAACTTTGTCTCATTGGCAAAAGTGACCAGTTTCCCTACAATTGCCTCCTCTAGATCAGTGTATTTATTTGTATACAGTAATGTTAGCATCTGCTATAGTGTTTTACATTTTAAAGTATGTAAAAGTGCACATTTATAATAAATAAGTGACAATAATGTAGCATGGAACTCGCTATGGAAAATATAAACACACTATGATTTCTATAGCATAAATTAGGAATAGAGATGAGCGAGCACCAAAATGCTTGGGTGCTCGTTACTCGAGACGAACTTTTCGCGATGCTCGAGGGTTCGTTTCGAGTAATGAACCCCATTGAAGTCAATGGGCGACCCGAGCATTTTTGTATATCGTCGATGCTCGCTAAGGTTTTCATTTGTGAAAATCTAGGCAATTCAAGAAAGTGATGGGAACGACACAGCAACGGATAGGGCAGGCGAGGGGCTACATGTTGGGCTGCATCTCAAGTTCCCAGGTCCCACTATTAAGCCACAATAGCGGCAAGAGTGGCCCACCCCCCACCTCCCAACAACTTTTACTTCTGAAAAGCCCTCATTAGCAATGCATACCTAAGCTAAGCACCACACTACCTCCAACAAAGCACAATCACTGCCTGCATGACACTCCACTGCCACTTCTCCTGGGTGACATGCAGCCCAACCCCCCCACCCCCCACCCCCACGACCCAGTGTCCACAGCGCACACCAAACTGTCCCTGTGCAGCCTTCAGCTGCCCTCATGCCACGCCACCCTCATGTCTATTTATAAGTGCGTCTGCCATAGGAAAAGCAGGCACACACTGCAGAGGGTTGGCACGGCTAGGCAGCGACCCTCTTTAAAAGGGGCGGGGCGATAGTCCACAATGCTGTACAGAAGCAATCAGAAATCCAATCCTGTGCCACCTCCATCTGGAGCTGCACACGTGGGCATAGCAATGGGGAACCTATGTGCCACACACTATTCATTCTGTCAAGGTGTCTGCATGCCCCAGTCAGACCGCGGTTTTTTATAAATAGTCACAGGCAGGTACAACTCCGCAATAGGAATTCCGTGTGCACCCACAGCATGGGTGGCTCCCTGGAACCCACCGGCTGTACATGAATGTATCCCATTGCAGTGCCCTGGACAGCAGAGCTAACGTCAGATTAAATGCAGGTGGGCTTCGGTCCACACTGCATGCTCCAACCTGACTGGGGTTTTTAATTCATAGACACAGGCAGGTACAACTCCCTATTGTGAAGTCCCTGTGGACCGACAGCATGGGTGGGTGCCAGGAAGCCACCGGCGGTACATAAATATATCCCATTGCATTGCCCATCACAGCTGAGGTAATGTCATGTTTAATGCAGGTGGGCTTCGGCCCACACTGCATGCCCCAGTCAGACTGGGGTTCTTTAGAAGTGGACACATGCAGTTACAACTCCCTTTGGACCCACAGTATGGGTGGCTTCCTGGAACCCACCGGCGGTACATAAATATATCCCATTGCATTGCCCATGACAGCTGAGGTAATGTCATGTTTAATGCAGGTGGGCTTCGGCCCACACTGCATGCCCCAGTCAGACTGGGGTTCTTTAGAAGTGGACACATGCAGTTACAACTCCGTGTGGACCCACGGCATGGGTGGCTCCCTGGAACCCACTGGCGGTACATAAATATATCCCATTGCAGTGCCCAACACAGCTGATGTAATGTCAGCTGTAATGCAGGTGGGCTAAAAATTAATTGGATTACACTGTAGGCGAGGGCCCCTAAAAATTGGTGTACCAACAGTACTAATGTACCTCAGAAAAATTGCCCATGCCCAACCAAGAGGGCAGGTGAAACCCATTAATCGCTTTGGTTAATGTGGCTTAATTGGTAACTAGGCCTGGAGGCAGCCCAGTTAACATAAAAATTGGTTGAGGTGAAAGTTTCAACGCTTTAATGAGCATTGAAACGTATAAAAATTGTTTACAAAAATTATATGACTGAGCCTTGTGGGCCTAAGAAAAATTGCCCGTTCGGCGTGATTATGTGAGGTTTCAGGAGGAGGAGCAGGAGGAGGAGGAGGAATATTATACACAGATTGATGAAGCAAAAAGGTCCCCGTTTTTGATGGGGATAGAGAACGATGCTTCCATCCGCGGGTGCAGCCTACGTATTGCTTAGGTATCGCTGCTGTCCGCTGGTGGAGTAGAGAAGTCTGGGGAAATCCAGGCTTTGTTTATCTTGATGAGTGTAAGCCTGTCGGCACTGTCGGTTGACAGGCGGGTACGCTTATCTGTGATGATTCCCCCAGCCGCACTAAACACCCTCTCTGACAAGACGCTAGCCGCAGGACAAGCAAGCACCTCCAGGGCATACAGCGCGAGTTCACGTGTCCAGCTTCGACACCCAGTAGTTGTAGGGGGCAGAGGCGTCACGGAGGACGGTCGTGCGATTGGCTACGTACTCCCTCACCATCCTTTTACAGTGCTCCCGCTGACTCAGCCTTGACTGGGGAGCGGTGACACAGTCTTGCTGGGGAGCCATAAAGCTGTCAAGGGCCTTAGAGAGTGTTCCCCTGCCTGTGCTGTACATGCTGCCTGATCTCCGCGCCTCCCCTGCTACCTGGCCCTCGGAACTGCGCCTTCGGCCACTAGCGCTGTCGGATGGGAATTTTACCATCAGTTTGTCCGCCAGGGTCCTGTGGTATAGCATCACTCTCGAACCCCTTTCCTCTTCGGGTATGAGAGTGGAAAGGTTCTCCTTATACCGTGGGTCGAGCAGTGTGTACACCCAGTAATCCGTAGTGGCCAGAATGCGTGTAACGTGAGGGTCACGAGAAAGGCATCCTAACATGAAGTCAGCCATGTGTGCCAGGGTACCTGTACGCAACACATGGCTGTCCTCACTAGGAAGATCACTTTCAGGATCCTCCTCCTCCTCAGGCAATACACGCTGAAAGGATGACAGGCAAGCAGCATGTGTACCCTCAGCAGTGGGCCAAGCTGTCTCTTCCCCCTCCTCTTCATCCTCCTCCTCCTCACCGCGCTGAGATATAGACAGGAGGGTGCTCTGACTATCCAGCGACATACTGTCTTCCCCCGGCTCTGTTTCCGAGCGCAAAGCGTCTGCCTTTATGCTTTGCAGGGAACTTCTCAAGAGGCATAGCAGAGGAATGGTGATGCTAATGATTGCAGCATCGCCGCTCACCACCTGGGTAGACTCCTCAAACTTTCCAAGGACCTGGCAGATGTCTGCCAACCAGGCCCACTCTTCTGAAAACAATTGAGGAGGCTGACTCCCACTGCGCCGCCCATGTTGGAGTTGGTATTCCACTATAGCTCTACGCTGCTCATAGAGCCTGGCCAAAATGTGGAGCGTAGAGTTCCACCGTGTGGGCACGTCGCACAGCAGTCGGTGCACTGGCAGATTAAACCGATGTTGCAGGGTGGCAGCGTCCGTGTGGGACTTGCGGAAATGTTCGCAGAGCCGGCGCACCTTTCCGGGCAGGTCTGACAAGCGTGGGTAGCTTTTCAGAAAGCGCTGAACCACCAAATTAAAGACGTGGGCCAGGCATGGCACGTGCGTGAGGCTGCCGAGCTGCAGAGCCGCCACCAGGTTACGGCCATTGTCACACACGACCATGCCCGGTTGGAGGCTAAGCGGCGCAAGCCAGCGGTCGGTCTGCTCTGTCAGACTCTGCAGCAGTTCGTGGGCTGTGTGCCTCTTATCTCCTAAGCTGAGCAGTTTCAGCACGGCCTGCTGCCGCTTGCCCAACGCTATGCTGCCACGCCGCGCGACACTGACTGCTGGCGACGTGCTGCTGCTGCTGACACATCTGGATTGCGAGACAGAGGTTGCGTTGGAGGAGGAGGAGGAGGGTGCTTTAGTGGAGGAAGCATACACCGCCGCAGATACCACCACCGAGCTGGGGCCCGCAATTCTGGGGGTGGGTAGGACGTGAGCGGTTGCAGGCTCTGACTCGGTCCCAGCCTCCACTAAATTCACCCAATGTGCCGTCAGGGAGATATAGTGGCCCTGCCGCCTGTGCTTGTCCACGTGTCCGTTGTTAAGTGGACCTTGGCAGTAACCGCGTTGGTGAGGGCGCGTACAATGTTGCAGGAGATGTGGTCGTGCAGGGCTGGGACAGCACATCGGGAAAAGTATTGGCGACTGGGAACTGAGTAGCGCGGGGCCGCCGCCACCATCATACCTTTGAAAGACTCCGTTTCCACAACCCTATACGGCAGCATCTCCAGGCTGATAAATTTGGCTATGTGCACGTTTAACGCTTGAGCGTGCGGGTGCGTGGCGGCGTACTTGGCATGGCGCGAGGGTGCACTTTGGGAAACAGTTGGTGGATTATTCGGTCTGGCCCTGCCTCTACCCCTGGACACCGCACTGCCTCTTGCAACCTGCCCTGCTGCTGCCCTTGCCTCCCCCTCTGAAGACCTGTCCTCAGTAGGCGTAGCAAACCAGGTGGGGTCAGTCACCTCATTGTCCTGCTGCTCTTCCTCCGAATCCTCTGTGCGCTCCTCCCTCGGACTTACTGCCCTTACTACTACCTCACTGATAGACAACTGTGTCTCAACGTCATCGTCCTCCTCACCCACTGAAAGGTCTTGAGACAGTTGCCGGAAGTCCCCAGCCTCATCCCCCGGACCCCGGGAACTTTCCAATGGTTGGGCATCAGTCACGATAAACTCCTCTGGTGGGAGAGGAACCACTGCTGCCCAATCTGAGCAGGGGCCCGAGAACAGTTCCTGGGAGTCTGCCCGCTCCTCAGAATGTCTCATTGTAATGGAGTGAGGAGGCAGGGAGGAAGGCGGAGCAGCAGCCAGAGGATTCTGAGTTGCAGCAGTGGACGGCGCAGAACTGTGGGTGGACAATAGATTGCTGGATGCACTTTCTGCCATCCACGACAGGACCTGCTCACACTGCTCATTTTCTAATAAAGGTCTACCGCGTGGACCCATTAATTGTGCGATGAATGTGGGGACGCAAGAAACGTGCCTCTCTCCTAATCCCGCAGCAGTCGGCTGCGATACACCTGGATCAGGAGCTCGGCCTGTGCCCACACCCTGACTTGGGCCTCCGCGTCCTCGGCCGCGTCCACATCCTCTAGGCCTACCCCTACCCCTCAGCATGCTGTATTACCAGTAATGCAGAAACAGAACGCTGTAATTAAATGTGCCGCTTATTGGCCTGTGGTTGGAGGCTGACTTCGCTTACGGAACGCCAGGAAATAATTTTGCGCAAGCCTGCTGTAACACTTAGCTGGCTGCTTATGAATTTGGAGAACTACTACACCCAGCAGAGACCCAGAACAGTGAGGACAATCACAGTCAGCCCAAATAGATTTTTTTCCCCAAATGTTTTTGCAAAGGCCCACTGCCTATATTCAATCAATATGTCTTCTGGCCCTGGAGTATGTCAAAGAACTGCAGAGTGTTGCACTGTGAACTGCAATACAGCGGTGATTTCACAGCCCAGACAGAGCCAGGAAATAATTTTGCGCAAGCCTGCTGTAACACTTAGCTGGCTGCGTATGAATTTGGAGAACTACTACACCCAGCAGAGACCCAGAACACTGAGGACAGTCACAGGCAGCCTAAATAGATTTTTTTCCCCAAATTTTTTGCAAAGGCCCACTGCCTATATTCAATCAATATGTCTTCTGTCCCTGCCTAAGCGCTTCTGGCCCTGGAGTATGTCAAAGAACTGCAGAGTGTTGCACTGTGAACTGCAATACAGCGGTGATTTCACAGCCCAGACAGAGCCAGGAAATAATTTTGCGCAAGCCTGCTGTAACACTTAGCTGGCTGCGTATGAATTTGGAGAACTACCACACCCAGCAGAGACCCAGAACACTGAGGACAGTCACAGGCAGCCCAAATAGATTTTTTTCCCTAAATTTTTTTGCAAAGGCCCACTGCCTATATTCAATCAATATGTCTTCTGTCCCTGCCTAAGCGCTTCTGGCCCTGGAGTATTACTGCAGGGCGCAATGCTCTGCATGGCCGATATCCAAAAAAAAAAATGTGCAACACTGCAAAAAGCAGCCTCCACAGTACTGCACACGGTTAGATGTGGCCCTAAGAAGGACCGTTGGGGTTCTTGAAGCCAAAAATACTCCTAACACTCTCCCTATAGCAACTCCGGCAGCAACAGCACTTTCCCTCCTCTATGTCAGAACAAATCTGTGGCGAGCCGCGGGAGGGGCCAATTTTTATACTCGGGTGACACCTGATCTCGCCAGCCACTCACTGCAGGGGGGTGGTATAGGGCTTGAACGTCGCAGGGGGAAGTTGTAATGCCTTCCCTGTCTTTCTATTGGCCAGAAAAGCGCGCTAACGTCTCAGAGATGAAAGTGAAAGTAACCCGAACATCGCGTGGTGCTCGTTACGAGTAACGAGCATCTCGAACATGCTAATACTCGAACGAGTATCAAGCTCGGACGAGTACGTTCGCTCATCTCTAATTAGGAAATAACAACTATAGTATATTGCGAAATTAGAAAGCCTGGTTAGGTAGAACTAGTTTAGAACCACAATTGAGGGAACACTGGGTTATAAGTTTGTTGAAATTATAAGTGAAGTTGGTTAAAGAATGACAAGTAATTAGTCGGTACATTCTAGACACAAAAGAAAGCACAAAATAACTCTTGGATCTAAGAGCTTGACCAGCTGGTTTACAGAAAACTTGTCATGCCGAAAATGCTGTTCCTATCTGCCAAAAACATGCTATACAGTACAAAAAGTTGAGTAGATTGACATACAGATTGTTAGGGAAATATTCAATACATGTGCATTTTACATTATATTCATTCCAATTCCTGCTTATTCTAGTCTTAGGAGTAGACTGAGTGTTCTCACTCAATGTCACTGAGTAGGACTGCCCACTGGACTCTTAAACCAAGAGTGTGTATTTACACGTAAATGAATAAAATATAAATTATACAAATGCTTCATCAACCTCTTCAGCTCTTCTTGCTCTATAACATCTTGCATGCAGATGGCTTGTAACTAGAGATGAGCGAACCTACTCGGCCATGCCCCTTTTTCGCCCGAGCCCCGCCATTTTCGAGTACTTCCGTACTTGGGCGAAAAGATTCGGGGGGCGCCGTGGGTGAGTAGGGGGTTGCAGTGGGGAGTGGAGGGGAGAGGGGGAGAGAGAGAGGGCCCCCCCCCTGTTCCCCGCTGCTACCCCCCGCTCCGCCACGCCTCCCCCCGCCCCTCGGCGCCCCCCGAATCTTTTCACCCGAGTACGGAAGTACTCAAAAATTGCGGTGCTCGATCGAGTAATAACTCGAAACGAGTACGTTCGCTCATCTCTACTTGTAACCTTTAAGTACTTGGAAGAAAGACATTGAGCAGTGTCAAAGTTCCATGGAGAGTGCTGCTTGTAAATTAGCGAAAAGGTAAAAAAAAGCATCTAGTAGGAAAAGGCTTTGCAGTTTAGGTTTAGGCTTTTGAATAGAATTTTCTGCATAACAGGCATCTAGTGGAGTGACAGATATAGAGAGGCTGCATTTTACCATTCTGAGTAAATATTGGGTGAATTGAACAGTAGAATTCATAATAGATTTGGGGCACTGTTTACTGGCAAATCGCAGAGGGAATAGTACATAGATTATCCTTTTTGATTGCATCATGTGTAAGAAAGATTGAATTTAGGATTTAATTTAAGCATTACATGGCAGGAAGTCAGAAAGTGTTTATACTGTTTGGAATGTTACAGAGAAAAAAATGGGAACTTTTGTTTCCTCGCATAAATTTGCACAGATTTTATAAGAGATAAATGATTGGTCCTGTGACTGATACAGTTAAGGGCAAAGTCAGGCAAGCATTTTTGTGCGCACCTATAAGCGCAAAAAAAATCGCATCTGATAGAACCATTGGTTCCCTATGAAGTGTTCACATGTCCTTCTTTTACAGGAGCAAAATACTTGCGCCTGCAAAAGATAGGACATCTGTGCAGCAGCAAGGTCCGTGTTGCGCATAAAATATCCCCTCATCACTGAACACTGTGACAGCACTGTCACAATATTTAGTGGCATGGGGACTCCCCTTGGGGCTGAAGGAATCCCCTGCCCCAGCTGTCACAGCTATGACAGAGGATCGCGCATGATCTTCTCCCATTGCTTTCAATGGGACCAGGGCTGCAGCCGGCCCAATTGCAAGCAATGGAATGCAAGCAATCCCCACAGTGATTTTCTGGGAAGGGCTTGAAATATAAGCCCTTTCTGTGAAAATCATCCCTGGCTTGTGTAAAAAATAAAAATATATATACTTACCTTCCGCCAGTGTCAGGGCTCTGGCTCATCTTGTCGCTTGGTCCCTGCCAGTGTTCTGGAGCTCATTTAGCAGGCGTGAATTTAAAAATCCCCGCCTCCTGAAAGGGCTGTGTCTGATTGGCTGAGAACTCAGACAATCACAGGTAGTGCTCAGCCATTCATTGAATGATAGCTGAGCGCTGCCTGTGATTGGTCACAGCGCTCAGCCAATTAGTGGCAGCACTCAGCCATTCAATGAAGGATTTCTGGATTTCATTTACTGAAATATTGGTCTAATTTGCTGCTTCAACCAACGGTGATCCTCAATCAACCATAGCCCAATTATGGAATTCATGGATGCCTTCTGATGACTTTTTAGCATGCCTATGGACTCAGATTTCAGGAAGAGGTTATTATTACTCTCACAGGAACATATGAAGGGAATGACTAATTAAGAATATAAACTCAAACTTTATATAGAGTCATTGTACACACACACACACACACACACAGGTAAACAGAGACTTACAATAAAGTTATAAAAAATGTATTTTTTAATGAGCCGCATACCTAGAGTACGTGGAGCACTTGACCAGAAAACATTTTTATGCTGTGAAAGTAAACAGCAAAAACTGCAAGCAAACATTCTGAAAACCATAAATAACTAACATAGAAAGGATATGGGAACATTTCATAATCTTTTAATTATGGGAAGAATAGTGTTTATGTGCTGCAACCATATTATCCCTTTAAGGCTGCATTCACAGGAACGTATATCGGCTCGGTTTTCACGCCGAGCTGATATACATTGTCATCATCTGCAGGGGGGGGGGGATGGAAGAGCCAGGAACTGAGCTCCCGCCCCCTCTCTGCCTCCTCTCCACCCCTCTGCACTATTTGCAATGGGGAGAGGTGGTTCGGGGGCGGGGCTAATTCTCAAAACTTAGCCCCGCCCCTGCCCCACCTCTCCCCATTGTAAATAGTGCAGAGGGGCGGAGAGGAGGCAGAGAAGGGGCAGGAGCTCAGTTCCTGCTCCTGGCTCTTCCATTCCCCCCCCCCCCTGCAGATGAGGACGACGTATATCGGCTCGGCGTAAAAACCGAGCCAATATACGTTCAAGTGAATGCAGCGTAAGACACATAACACTGGCAAAATCAACATGGTGAAGGGACCAGGGCCCTCCAGGAACTGCTAAAACTGCCAAGAGGTAGACAGGAAAACAGTACAGGGGTATATGTTCAGAGACGCCAATTCTCTTTAAGTTGCTCTACTAAGTTATTATACTCACCTGACATCAATCAAAATCAAAACTCCATTTTCTTTCAGTTTCTGTCATTTCAAAATCTAATATTTTGCACAGAATATGTATGCAGGATAGATATTTGGGATGACAATGCGTGGGAGTATCTGCACTTTGTACAAATATAATTTTATTTGAATCCTATGTGTTTTCTTGTGCGACAGAATGACATCAACAGCTGACTATTGTCTACACAATCACAGCTTGAAATACCTTTGTTATTATATGCTCTTTGTGGTGGTCCAATTCTTTATTATAATATTCACAAAAGATTATAAAACATATAGTCAGAGAACATCATAGATTACTAAGGAGCTTCAGAAACATTAAAAAGTTCTTTTTGTTCCATAAGTTTAATTTCAATGTGTTACAAGTTTGTTATAATGTTAACATTTAGTAAAAAGACTTCTTGAAACAAAAAATCTGATGGAACAATGCTAACCACAAAGCATGAGTAAAACATCTGAAGGTGTAAAAGGCCTGTCTAATTTAGTTTGATAATTTATTTTATATCCTTTCATTTGCTTTAAATTCCCTTCTGGCACATTTTTAATAAAAGTAAAAGCCAATGAATACAATAAATGGAGAAGGTTCTTGCCGGAATAAAAATATGTCAATATAAAATATTTTCCTATTTTGCATCGTCTCAAAGGAGGAATTTCAGTTGTTAAATACTTAATATTCGTTACCTGGATGGCTTTTGTGAGACGGTTTAAGACAAGATGCCATTTTTCATCTTTGACATGACAAACTAGAGTCATTCTTAACTTCAGCTGTAGCCAATAACATTCAATTTCTCATAAAAGCTTGCCTCTGGCCACGTTTACCTTTAAACCATTCAATTAAGAGTAGAATAAGAACACATTTTTCAAAAGGCCATTTGCTTACCTTAACGTATAATAGAATCAGTGAAGACGCTGAGATTAATTTGGATTTAACATGATGATGTACCATGGTTTTCTCTTTTACATTTACTGGAATAATAACTTGAAAGTCAGCATTATTTTATCTATTTATCTATCCCATATCTATCTATCTATCTATCTATCTATCTATCTATCTATCTATCTATCTATCTATCTATCTATCTCATATCTATCTATCTAATGTATTATTTCTATTTGTAGTTCTTTTTTATATTTTGTAGCTTTTAGTTGTACAATAACAAGGATATTATTATTATTATCTTTCTTGGCACTCTGACCTTTTTCTGAATTACTGAACTTTATTAACTTTACATTTTAATGTCGCTGATACGCTCCCTTGCATTTTTAGCTTCAATTGTAATTTAGCCCTTATTACAAATCATGCAAGTAAGGTTAATCTCAATTGCTGTATGTAGAAAAAAATGAATATTAAAGTTACAACTTATTATTTTATTTTTCAGGCAAAGTAAAGAATTGCATATAAAACTAAATGACAGACTACAGAAGTAAAATGATTAAACTGAACTGATTTAAGGTAACTAGGAAGTGCTATGGCGAGATATTAAGGATGAGCTACCACAAATATAAAGACTCTTCTGAACACCACAAATAGAAAGACTCCTCTGATTATTTCACCCAACAATTGGGCCATGTAATTGGACCAACGGTCAACCAATGAATGAGCAAATACTCATTCTTTGGATGATCATTCAGTTTTAGCAAAAATGCTTTCTGATCAGTGGTACATCTGTGTGAACAAGGAGATGTACAACCTGTGCAACTCCCCTACATAGCTGGCTTTGCAGTTGTTTTGGACATAGATTGAGCAGTACATAGCTCCTGCTTGCCCTCTCGGCCATACTTCTCTCTTCTTCCCCAGTCATACAGTTAACACAGCCAATTGTGACACCTGATAACTTGTTGTAGTGGTCTTTTTCCTACTTAAATGTGCATTGTCTTGTGTATTTCATAGTGATCTAACAAAGTGCCAGGTCTGGGCATGAAATGCATTATCCATGGTTGGCTCTGTTGTCCTATTAAAATAAATGCATATTTATACTTAAAATACCTGACATTTCTACATGAGTCAGCACTTGCCAATGTTAACTTGTCTTCTACTAGTTCCATAACAGATCCAGTCAGTAGCATTGACATTGCCAGGACTGCACCAAGACTCTTCCTTGCTTAAATGTCTCACAAGCATTGTGCCTTGGCAAGTACAACAAACAAAGTTGAGTGTAAAACTATCTGAGGCTCTCTAACAAGCACATCTCTGGTAATGCACATGCAGTGTCTTTACTTTTGCATGATAAAGTGTATTTAGTTGTTTACAACCCTTGGTGACCCTAAAGGCGAGCTTTCTCTGTGTTTTTCATGTTTTGCACTGCTTCTTTCAGTTATTTCATATCCATGCCAGTATCAGCTTTGGCAGTATCAAGCCATCATGGTCTCTGGTGGACAGATCTTCTTTTGCCACTGATATGTCCAAGCATTATAGATTTTTCAACGACTCTGCTCACATTACATGGACAAAATGCGTGAGCCTGAGCCTAGTCATCTTGTCCTCCAGTGATATATAGGGTATAGAGTGCATACGTTACAGCATATAGCATGCTTTTTATTGGATGACTGTAATAGATGCCATTTGTCAGACAGTGATCACCTGTAGGTTCCTATGCTAAAAAAACAACGTACATTTTATGAATACTTTTTTTCCTTACTGATTCAAAAATGTGCTTAATGAAATTCAGGCCACGATAAGGGTGGAGACATCTGGGGGCGTGGCTTGCTTATGACTAGATAAGACATACTGTGCTGAGCTCATGTAAGCCCAGTAACTATAGGCAACTGTGATCTACTCACCAAAGACATGGGGAAGAGGAGAGTTACAGGTACCCTATGGCCGCCTACTGGTGAAGAACAAGGCCAACTGAAGCAGTATCTGCACTCCTTTTAGGAGTTAGATACACTGCACAAGCATCCTAAGATGGTGACAGATAGAGGATATGGACTTAGAATTGTTAGCTTCTGAATTATGGGAGACAGTGAAGAGTCTGAAACCCGGTAAAAGCCTGGGTCCAGATGGCTTTATCACTAGGTTCTATGAATTGTTCCAGAGAGAAGTCTCCCCATTTATCTTATGCTCCTTCAACGAGGTCACTCATGGGCATCCTTTCCCTAAACAGGCCCTTCAAGCCAACATAGTCATTCCCAAACAAGGCAAGGACGACTCGGTGTGTGGCAAGTAAAGACCGATATCGATTATAAATGTAGATATCAAACTTTTCTTCAAGATGATAGCCCCTACTACCATGTTTAATCTACAGGTATCAGGTGGCATTCATCCCAGGGAGAGAGGCCAGGGATAATACCATCAAATCCCTCTATCTAATTGTGTAGGCCTAAAGGATTAAGTCTCCTCTGTGCCTCCTGGTGGTTGATGCAGAAAAGGCATTCAATAGAGTGAGGTGGGACTTCTTGGTGGCAACATTGAAGAATATCAGGATAGGCCCACGCATGCAAGATTGGATAATGGCTCTCTATAGTGCACCCACTGCTCAGGTTAGGGTGAATGGCTCATTGCCTGAGCCTTTTCGGATTCACAATTGGCCAGGGTTGTCTTCTCTCACCCGCTCTGTATGTTCTGGTTATGGAGTCCCTGGCTAATGCAATACAACAGAATGGCTCAATTAACAGGATGAGAGTGAGCTACGCAAAATTTAAGCTCTAACTCTTGCAAATGACTTGCTTGTGTACCGCTCGTACACAAGAGTGGGCCTCCTAGTGCAAATCAGATCCTGCAAATTTGGACTAAATTCGCTAATTAGCAAAGTCTAGTTAGCTCTCTGGGTCCTCTAACTCCATTATTAGGAAATCCCCAATTCAGAATTACCCTCCAGAATTCTGATCTATTGTCTCTTCCTAGTTCCCCAATGCCACCTCAGAGGGATGTTTCTTCCCAATTAGGATTGGGACACTCTCAGCACTTCTTTAGAGAATCAGGGGCTCCCGCTAGGGCATGGTCACAATGTTTTCAGCTTAGAAGTTTTGTGAGCTCCCTGATACCCGGGGAGGGGGAACCTCAGTGGACCCCTCTCTCCACTTGAAGTTCTGTGTATGACCTCAGAGAATCTTAGACACACAATTTCCATGATCTATAAAATGCTGCTGTTCTGAGAGTTGGGTGATACCTGGCCAGGCTATGTAGATATTTGGGAGAGGGAAATAGGCAGTAGCTTTTCCATGAAACTTTGGCACAAGGCCTTTTCTCTATTACATAAGTAAGCAGTAGCCTGTAGGTTACAGAAGCTTAAAGGGGTTGTCCCGCGGCAGCAAGTGGGTCTATACACTTCTGTATGGCCATATTAATGCACTTTGTAATATACATTGTGCATTAATTATGAGCCATACAGAAGTTATAAAAAGTTTTTTACTTACCTGCTCCGTTGCTGGCGTCCTCGTCTCCATGGTGCCGACTAATTTTCGCCCTCCGATGACCAAATTAGCCGCGCTTGCGCAGTCCTGGTCTTCTGCTCTCTTCAATGGAGCCGCTCGTGCAGAATGCAGTCTCCGTGTAGCTCCGCCCCGTCACGTGCCGATTCCAGCCAATCAGGAGGCTGGAATCGGCAATGGACCGCACAGAAGAGCTGCGGTCCACGGAGGAAGAGGATTCCGGCGGCCATCTTCACAGGTAAGTATAGAAGTCACCGGAGCGCGGGGATTAAGGTAAGCGCTCCGGTAAGCTTTCTGTACGTCCCTGCATCGGGGTTGTCTCGCGCCGAACGGGGGGGGGGGGGGGGGGTTGAAAAAAAAAAAAACCGTTTCGGCGCGGGACAACCCCTTTAACTTTAAGATGTTTACTGAGTGGCACAGAACTCTGTAGAAACTACATAAATGTATAAACAGCTCTCCCCTCTATGCTGGAGGTGCTCTGCTGATGTGGTCAAAATGCATCACATATGATGGGAGTGTACTCTGGTAGCCAGTCTTTGGAGAGATATTTTGTTCCTCTATAATCTCACCCGCAGTCTGTTTGTCAACTTGACTCCAGAGACGTCCCTATTGTCGATGTTTCCTAGATCCATTTCAAAAACAAGAAAGGGGCTGTTCCACTTCTTTTTCCTGGCAACTAGACAGATTATTCCCAGGTTGTGGTGCACTATGAGTGCTCCCTCCAGGGTGACATGGGTTTAAACTTCTAACACCCTTTTGAGATATGAAGAAATGAGAGCTGATGAAGAAAACTCTTTTTCTGGTTTCTGTACGATTTGGCAGCCGTGGGTACATGCTCAAAACTCACAGAGATTTCGTGTTTGGATAAGTCAAGGAGCGTGCAGCCTATAATGATTGCACTCCACCTTAGCCTAAGAAGAGATAGATGTCTCTAGAGACTCCCCACCCCTTCTTATTTCCTCTACTGCCCTCTTCTGCTTTTCTGTCTGTTCTATATACCCAGGTTTGTTTAGGTGTAGTTGGCTGGTTTTTGTAAAAGCACTTACTTTATACAAAACCGATAGCGGTGTTTCTTTCTGTTCTCCACGCTCAGGCTGGGCACTGGTGAATGCATACTCAATTGTATGGTTTACATGCTTAATATTTACTCTACTGCTTATGTCAAATTTTATGTTGGCTGTCTAATAAAATAATTTTGAACACAAAGTTGAAGACATCTGTATGAGAACTACTGCTGGCAGCAGCATCCTGGGCACACATAACGTATATTTGGCATGTGTTACTGAGAAGGACACACCCACATGACATATTCATTGATGAATAGCTAAGCACTGCCTGTAATTGGCTGAGCACTCAGCCAATCAGCACAGCCCTTTCAGGAGGTGGTTATTTTTGAATCCCCGCCTGCTGAAAGTGCTGGACAGCAGTGCAGGGGAGCCAGCCGGAGGACGCGTCTGAGCGGTGGAGGGGTGAGTAATTTTTTTTTTGTTTTTTTAACCAGCTAGGGATGATTTTCAGGGAAGGGCTTATATTTCAAGCAGCGCCAACCCCATTGAAAGCAATGGGATAGCATCCTGGACTTCTGCCACAGCTGTGACAGCTGTGGCAGAAATCCCTGATATTTTCCCTATGTTTCCAATGGGGCTAGCGCTGCTGCCGCTGGCCCCATTGAAAACACTGAGCGATATCGCAGATTTCTTCTCGGCGATGCAAAGCTCTGCTGAAACATCGCAAATGAGTATGAAACCATTAAAAATTGCAAGTGGGTGTGAGCCCTAAGTGTGCCTTGAATGTTGAATAAGTCACAAACTGTGTCACTAGCAAAGCACCTTCACATCATCACATCTGCTCTTCCATGCTTCAGGGTGGGAACCACACAAGTAGAAACCAAGCGCTCACCTTTTCTGTGTCTCACAAAACATAGTGGTTGGAACCAAAAATCTCAAATTTTAAATCATCAGACCAAAATACAGTTTCCCACTGGTCTAATGTGCATTTCTTGTGTTTCTTGACCCAAGCAATTCTCTTCTATATGTTGATGCTCCTCAATAGAGTTTCTTTACAGCAATTCGACTATAAAGGCCTGATTCTCACAGTCTCTTCTGAATAGTTGATTTTGAGATGTGTCTGGTATTTGATCTTCATGAAGCATACCCACAAGTCATTTAGATAATCAAACAAATACAACTATTTTCTGCAAAAGATAAACCATTGAAGCTGAATTTTCAACAAATCTAATGAGCGTTTTTATCTTTGTCACCATCTTATGAGAAATGTCGGATAATTTCACAAGTGGGAGAAAATAAAATCTACTACACAGAAAATATTGTACATCATTAGAGCATGCTTTCAGCAAACGGCCACATCTGTTGGCATTTCATTGTCAATAGAATGCAAAATGACTAGTGTATAAAGGTGAACCAGATATCCTATACGTACTAAGTGATCATCGGAGACAGAACAGAAACATTTATCCATGCAATTAAGCACTATATTCCATCTGTCTTCTGAACTACTCCACTCTAACACAATTTCAAAGTCTATTCTCAAGTACTTAATAGTATTGGAGCTGCTCATTTCACAAAATCATTTTGTAACCTTTTGACATTTAAAAAATATTGATCTTCTAAGTGATTCCCGTAAAATATTAGTATTTACATATGTGTGTTCTAATTAAATAAAAGGTAGCAGAAAGACTAACGATAAATAAAGAACATAAAATATAATTTCTGTTTTTTTTCATGGTGCTAATAACTAAACAGTTAGGCCCTATTCTCACTCTTTTTCTTTCTTTGGGATTCCATGAGTTCAGCGTGAATCCTTGATCTGATTCATATGGCACAGATTTGAAATCTTACTGTCAGCATAAAGATCGTTCTCCTCTGCCACAGCTGTAACAGCTGTGGAAGAGAAGAACGATGTTAGCCCATTGAATTCAATGGAGCCGGCAATACAGCCGGCTCCATTGAAAGCAATGGGCTGTCGGCGATCGCGGGATGAATTGTCGGGAAGGGGTTAAATATATAAGCCCTTCCCTGCAATTCATCCAGAAATGTGTAAAAATAAAAAATATACATATACTCACCTGGTCCCGGCAGACGGAGTTCAGCGCGGCCAGCAACAGTCCTCCTGAACTGCTCTGAACAGCTGTGAGTAGTATTCAGCAGCCGGGGATTTAAAATCCCCGCCTGCTGAATGAGCTGCCTCTAATTGGTCACAGCCTGACCAATCAGGGCAGATTCCACTCACACACCCATTCATGAATTTATGAATGGGTGAGTGACTGCTGCCTCTCATCTGATTGGTCCCGGCTGTATTGCCGGCTCCATTGAATTCAATGGTCAGTGCTCGTTTAATCGAGATGAGTACCGCGTGGTGCTCGTCTCGAGTAACGAGCATCTCGAGCACCCTAATACTCGAACGAGCATCAAGCTCGGACGAGTATGCTCGCTCATCCCTATTAGTTGACAAAGTATTCATGTTGGAAAATCTGCATGGGGTTGATCTGTGTTAGGATCTGCGGCATCTATAAAGGAAAATCTGTGTTACAATTCTGCAGTAACTACGCAGAATTTTGTCTGATGCACATTTGCATTGTAATCCCTGTCCGATTTTTCCAACACAGTTTTGTATCGTGTGCATTTTTCGCTCTCATTAAGGCCTCGTTCAGACAAGCGCTGTTTTCACACACAAATAGCCACACAAAAAATTGCCTCTCGCGTGTGGAAATCGTGTGAACAAAGCTAAAGATATGATCTACATTCACACATAATCAGCATGTTCACACAATCAGAGGTGCATGCTGCGTGTTACTCCAGCTCCCATAGGAGTCAATGGGAACTCCTTGCCAGCACACACCAAAGATAGGCCAGGTCCTATCTTTACCCACAGCACGTACCTTAGCTGTGTGCATTAGAGCCACGCTTATCTTTGTCAGGTGTGAGCATTTTGCACGTCTAAAAATCGTACATGTGAACGCTTCTATAGGAAACCATTCGTACTAATAGATGCAATCTTTTCATGCGCCTATAACACGCTAAAAATAGGCTCGTCTGAACGAGGCCTAAAGATCAACATACAAACTAATCAAAAATCTATAGTCCATAAACGGTTAACCCTGTCTCTCTTAGGTGGAAGAATCTACTGCTATCAGTGGGACCGCCATTTATTAAAGAGGGTTATCCAACTCAACAATATTTAAAATAGCTGAAAATATTGTAAAACAATAAAAAGGAGCACAATCACCGGCTCTTACTCCCGATTATCTACTGCTGTTGTTCCTAGGGTGCTCTTGGTCTTTGTTTGCCAACTGCTCTTGCCAATTTCTCCTACCACCTGACCACTGCAGCCAATTAATTGCCATGTTGGTTACATACCAGGCTCCTGTCATCACTACTAATATTCAGGGAGCCACAATCCCAAAAATACAGCACATATCTGTTAGGCCTCATTTTGATGCTCTGATAGCCGAGCTAAAAAAAATTGCGGCAAACGGAGCTCAGAATCGACAAAACTACTGTAATCACTTTAAATGCCATACTGGAGACAGCTGTCATTGTTTAACATCCGTCTCCCTTTTTTGGATGGCTCACATTGACTCCCAAAGGATTTATAAGGTTTTACTGAGTGGATTTGTTTTCTCTTTAAAATATAACTTTTATTAATACATAACTACAAAACGATTTGACCGGGCTTCAAACAAACACAACACTTATAGTATCAAAATAGCACCCTACGAGTGAGATATAATACCACTTAGAGGAGAGTATAACTTCAAGTAGCTATCTATCAGTCTTTGCGGAGCACTGTTTTGGAGCTGCTGAATTGGTGGTCAATTGTGCTGAGCTATGGAGCTTCAGCATACCCCTTAGCACAGAAGTGCAGAAAGTTGTCGCAGTATAGCAGCTCCTTATGACTACCCTAATGGGCAGTCAAGGATATGTAAGACTAGGACCATCAACATGCACCTCAACAATAGAGCGCAAGAGGATGTCCCAGTCCAGTAGTTCCCTATGACTCCCTTAATAGGTAGTCAAAGATATGTAAAACTGAGAACCTCAACATGTAACTCAACAACCAGGCGCAAGAAGATGTCCCTGTCTAAAGCTCAAACTGAAAAATCTCCCTCAGGTATTATACAACTGAATGAGCATATGAAAAAGGTCATTCAACTTGGGGAAAAAACATCCCCCGATTCAAAAGAAACACAATAATGAGTATTATTTTAGATGACCCTATTCCCAATTGTCCTAAATGACGTAATTGGTGAAATGTCCTAGTGTAATCAAGGATTGAGTAAAATCTCCAGTTTTTAACACTGAGGTAGTTTGACTGATTCTACTGGTTCAATGCGCTTCTGCTGTAATAACCCAGCTTCCTCAGGAACCAAACAAAACAAGCTTAGTAGAATTGTTGAAACAACCCCTTATTAGGGAGGAGGGGGGGGGGGGTCACCAGGAACAATTAGTAATGCTGAACTGGTGTAGAGGTATGGTTCAATAACTCTTTCCTTGGTTAATGGTTAAGTCTATCTGATAAACTAAAGGCTGGTGACGCTGCTGAATGTTTTATTTTATTTTGGTGCAAGGGGGACTTGGGCTAGGTTATGCTACTTAGCTCATCAGATAGAGGTTCTATGCGTATGGTTCCAGATGAGTCGCTGGCGCAACGAAACGCGTTGAACCTAAGAACCCAACCAATATCAGTACCTTTATCCTCCTAGTCGAGTTTATTACCAACCTGTAGTTTTTCTTGTAGGGACTTATACTATTTTCTGGAAGTGGTCACTCCAGACAAAAGGTCCTATACTATCTATTTGGGCTGCTTTGATTTTGACCCTCACACTACTGTTGACACACACCCTTTTTGAATTGGCAAAGGGGTACTCACCAGTTTCTAGTGCTTTTTTAATATACAACAGCATCTTTCAGTCTCTCTTTACTCTTTTCTTTGAGTCAAATAAAGAATCCTTCATCAGGTTGATGACGGATTGTCCTTTGTAATGACACTCCATTTACACTACACAGGGGTGGTATGTTGTGTTAGGCATCCTGTTGGAGATCTCACCTTGATAGGGGCACACTTTAACTATCAACAGTTATGTGGTGTCCATCAAGAGACATGATTGTGCTGAAGTTGTACCTTCAAGGCTATTTTAAGATTACTAGAGTGGTGGATTCATCAATTTTTCTTTTCCATCACCTATTTGATATAAGTGTGTGTCCGTTTGCTTGTCTACTCAGTTGGTCTAAAATATATATATATATATATATATAATTTTAATTACATTTTTAAAAAGTTATATTTTAGCGGTCACTGCATATATTTACATCACACCTATGAAGTATATTTGTCAATCAATACATCTAGCAACTGAAATCAATTTATCACTTTTTTCTGACTGGCTGTAGATAATATAATCTTTGCTGGGGTAAATTCATTAAAAGGAATTCATTAGTAGCTGATGGACGGAGGTCTGCCGCTTGGGACTATCGTCCAATAGTTGATTGTCCAGCCCAATGTCCAGGCCAGCAGGCTGGATGCTGTCATCAGTAGATGGGGAAGGAAATAAAGGCGCCAGATTCATTACCATTGAAATCAATGAGAAAGCTGCACTACTGCACTTTTGTCCTAGGACAGGATATCCAGCAACAGGAGCAAGAAGTGCAGCAGCAGAGCGGCTCTGCCATTGATTTCAATGAGAGTGGCATTCCCCATCCATCAACTACTGATGACCTAACCAGAGGACAGGCAACGAGTCAAAATGAGCCCAGACAACCCCTTTTAAGATCTTCGGAAATTTGCATGAGCAAGTGATTGATGGACTTCAGAGCCATAACCATTCACTAATTAAATATGGTTGTATGTTTGTTGGCACACAATGGTGAAATACATTTTTTCTAGTTACATCATATTTTGTTGCTAGGGAGATAGGGGGTATTTTATGAATTGATAGGAAATGATAATGAGATATTTAATGCAAATCTTGGAAGATTAATCCTCACGGATAAGTTTGTCATTCTCCACACATCCAAATCAAACAATAGATATATACATAGTCAATGACATTTCTCTAACAGGCTGAGGATATTGCTTTGTATCAGCAGGTCAATGTCATGCTTGTTTCTTTATGCCCTTCTATGTTCTATTTTTAGGCAATGTGTGACTACAGTAAGTCACGGATTTCAGCCGCCTGGTAATTTATTTTGACTTATTAAATCTGATTGAGAGATTATAGAGTTAAAGATTCTCCTGCCACAGACACTTCTCTCTCAATCAGCATGTAGGAGGAAATTATTTACAGATTGATCAAAGTCATGAACCTTGGAGAGAGAGAAATCAGGACTTTCTCATTATTTGTATGGGATAAGGACAACGAGTGGAAGAGAAGGCAATATAAACAATCTGATGGCTCTAATTTAAAAGGTTGATTTAATATAATGCTGTATTTGTTAATATATTTGTTCATTTGTTGCATAATTGTTAATTTGATACATCTATTTCAAATTACCTCAATAAAGGATCTGTAAAGCTAGCAAACAGCAATGTAAACACTGTTGCAGTCAGGAGGGGTAACATCTCCCCTTAGGGAGAGCACCATGAAGGTGAGTGAGGAGACTTATAAGGCAATCTATTATCCTCTGGGTAATATGCAAATAAGGGACATGTAAAAATGCCTCTGCAGTGCCCCTATCCAATAGATGGTGCTGCAGAGGTATTGTTCCATCTTCCTTATTTGCATAGTGTTGCAGTATAATATTCAGTTTTTAAGATCAAACCTGACCCTAGGCAATGTTTATGTGGAGTTTGCATGTTCTCCTCTAGTTTGTTTGGCTGCAATTCACTGTGTTCTGATGCCTTACTATCATAGACTTCATTAACTTTTTTTCAGAAATTTGTACCACAAAGGTTGTTTTGCAGTATCAGACTGGATGGGCTGACCTTGGTTCTACACACACATCAATGAGTCTTGGAACCCATTGCCCTGTCAATAGTTCACTGGTTGTCTTTTTTTTTTGGGATGAATTACAGTAGGTACTAACCAAGGGATACCTGGAACACTCCACATGATCTGCTTTTTGGAGATGACCTGACCCACTGGACTAGTCATCAGAATTTTTCCTAGTCAAAGTTCCTCAGATACTTATAGTCCCTTACAGTTGCCCATTTGTATTGTTTCCAACACATCAACTGAAAGCTTGCATTTATTGGTGGTGCGTTTGGTTCTTCTGGAGTTGTATGCATCTAGAGCATAGATTCATAGCTATAGCTGCAGTTAGACAGCTGTAAAAGGACCAGACAGGAAGAAGGAGGAGGGAGAAGAAGGAGGAGAGGGAAAGAAGGAGGAGGAATAAGGAGGGTGAAGAAGAAGAAGTAGCAGAGGCGTAACTTGAAGCGTCTGGGCCCCAATGCAAAATCTATAACAGAGCCCCCAATTATAATGCTTTATTCATAGTACTTGGCTCCCTACATGGAGAAGAGAGGCCTTAGGGTCCTTTGAGGCTCTTAGGCCCGAGTGCAACTGCATCCTCTGCATCCCCTATAGTTATGCCCCTGAGCAGTAGTAATAATAATAATAATAATAAAAATAATGGTGGCTCAGTTTGCAGGAGAATTTGGTTGAGCTGTTAGCACTGTTGGCTTGCAGTTCTGGGGTCCTAGGTTCAAATCTGGACCAAGGACAACATTTGCACGGAGTATGTTCTCCGTGGGTTTCCTCTCACATTCTGAAAACATGTTATTTGCTAAATATATATTTTGAGCCCAAATGGGGATGGAAAATATCATGTGAAGTGTAATTTAATATGTATACACTACATAAATAAGGGTGATTATTATTATGAAGAAACCCCTGAAAACACAGATGTTGTGCTTAGTCAGATTTGAACCTAGAACCCCTGTGCTCTAAGGCAACAATTCTAGCCACCATGCTACTTTTCCTCTGCAGAGATGAAGGCACAAAGTATGGTGGCTCAGTGGTTAGCATTTTTGCCTTGCAGTGCTGAAGGCCAAGGTTCAAATCTGACCATCTACATAGAGTTTGTATGTTCTTCCTGTGTTTCCAGGGATTTCTCCTTCATAATAATAAATACCTGTATTTATATAGAGCATCCATGGACAGCACATGGACAGTAGTCTTTGTGCTGTCCAATTTACATGGACACAGCACATTTACATGCATTGGCATATCCTTTTTCTTATCCTTGAAATGGACAGGAATAGGACATTCTAAGAGTTTTCCAATGGTTAGCGTGAAAAAATGTTAATGTGCATAGCCTTCCAGCCCTACAGTAGGGCAACATGCTATCTATAGATTAATACTGACAGTACAAAGCCTCAAATTCTCTATTACGCAGGGGCCTTATATTTTATTATATGGTAGCATATTAGTAGTGTGAATACAGTCTGCAGATAAAGAGTGCCACATATTGCCCTACAAGTACCATACTTAATCAGATGCATATTGCACGCATAAGAGTACAGTAAGGCTCGGTTCACACAGGGCAGATTGGCCACGGAAATTCAGTGCAGAATTTCGCTGCGGCAAATCCACCTGGGGCCGCTAATCCCAAGATTGGCCAGCCATGTGGACGAGATTTGTCAAAAATCTCGTCCACACAGGACAGCCAATCCGTCGCGGCAAAGCCGGCATTAGCTGGCTCTGTGGCGCAGATTCCCTGGCCGCAGCATGTCTATTTTTTTTTCCACGCTCCTCTGTATGGGCGTGCCGGCCACAACAGAAAAGCATGCAGCCAAGCCGATCCAAAACCCGCGGCTAAGTGCCACGGGTTTCGAAGCTGCGCTTTCCAGGCGGAAATTTTTTCCCTGTGGCAAGACCTCCATATTTCCGTCGGGATTCCGCCTTGTGTGAACCCACCCTAAATTGCCAACTTAGATATATTTCTTAGATTGTGTCCTGAATTTCTTAGATAGCGTTAAACAATTCATAGTTAGTGTTTGCAGTAGATAAATAATGCCAAATGGAGCTGGAGATAGCTGCCCCCAAAATAATACAAAGAGTGCATACCTTACCCCATAACACAGCTGCAATTTATTATAACAGTCCATTTCTGGCTTCTGAGGTGAGAGGCAGAGCAAGGAGCTCATACTCGAATGATTAGGGGAAGAATGACCTATTTCATCCCTTCAGTGCTACCATGGGAACATTATAACTGAGTGTACGGTTGGAGTGCATTTAATTTTTCAGGTAGGATTGGAATAATCACATAAAGCTAGCTATGCGAATGTGAAAATGTTCTTTCATTGTGCCACAAATACAATTGCATATGTGAAAATGTACAACATATGATCTTCCTCCAACATGCCCACATATCTTAAACGTTCATGAATTCTTGATAACTGAAAGACAGCTGCTGCATTATGTGCCTGCGTATTTTAAAAAATTACCTCCTTTGCTGAAAGTTCCTCGTCAGCAACATACTGAATGAATACAATAACTCTGGGTGTTCTGCAGCACTGACACTTTTATTTTAAAAGATCCACCTACGTTTACCAGGTGCATACAAAACAAGACAGAATGACTGGGACTCCACCTTGCAATCGATAAACTAATAACATAGTGCCAGTTTACAGATTTAAAATCCAGCACTCAGCAGTCCTACAGCGGAACACAGGCTGGAAACGTTACAAATAATCTGATAACAACAGGAAAATCTTCACGGCTGCCTTTTATATCAAAAATTTAATGCATTGCAAATTTATGGATTATACCCGGAAAAGAATGACATTCATTCATTTACATTAAGCAAAGTGCTTTAACATGCAAATTGGATTTTGTGCATATAAATTATGATCTGGAACCGACTCAGCTGCACTGAACTCCACATTGAATGCAATACAATACATTTTCAGAATGTTCGAAATGTTCATCTGTGTTAACAAAATGCTTAAAAATTGCACAGAGTACTTTGTTTTGGCTTTGTAATCATTTTTTTTACATATCGAGAAATTGATACATTTGCTTGATATTGCTATAGGATTCGATAGTACAGATGACTTTTGTTTTATTAACTGTTCGTGCTAATGTAGATCAGTTCAGTAAGAAGAAAACATGAAAGATGGTTCTTCCCCTTCATTAACCCTTTGCAATCCAATTTTGGATTCAGGGTTTCCTAGGGGGCTTTCTCTTTCTGCCATTATACAATGGCGCCATCTGCTGGCTAGCGCCAGTACTGCAGAATGGGGCATGCTGGAGAGGCCCCCAACAACAGAACGGCCAGTAATATACAGTAAGAATACCCTGCCGGACGTCTTCCGACATCGGAGCTGTACAGCCTTCAATCAGAATGTCTTCAGACGTCAGACGGTGGATTGGAAAGCGTTAAATCAGAAAGTATGAAAGGAGCTTTCACACGTGCAGAATATTTCTGCAAGATGCTTCGAAAAACGTGCACCAAAATCCTCATCTTTACAGGTGGGTTATGGAGTAGAAATCTGTAGCTGCAGATTAAGCTGTGTCTTTAGATGTGTCTTGAAGAAACATTCCACATATGTGAAAGATGTCAGAAACATGTCAAAAGTATTGATCAGTGAGGGTCCCGCTGCTGAGACCCCTGCTGAGCGCAGTGTGCCCTTAGTTGCTTCTGCTGCCTTTTCGGCTCTTTCCGGCAGCTGAAGACAGCCCACATAGAGATGTATAGGAAGCACTATGGAATTCTATGAGGCCGTCTTCAGCTGCTGGAGAAAGCCAAACAGCAGCAAAGACAGCTGAGGGGGCTCAGCAGTGAGACCCCCACTGATCAATACTTTGACATGTCTTTATGACATATGAAAAGTTAGTTGAAAATTCAGCTACTCTTTAAGCACTATATAAATATATATCCTCAAAGACAGAGAAATATAAGGGCAGACTAGATGGATCGTGTGGGCTTTTCTGTCCTCATTCTTCTACTATATGCTTATAAAAGGAATCAGCAAAATGAAACTTGCCTGTCTGAGGAGTTGAAGATAAATGCCGATGGAAGGGACAATATTGCCCAAAGCAATACAGCACAGCCGTAAATGAATAGTCATAAGCCAACATGTCTAACCACTACCTAAGCAGGTGGTGCCATCATAGGGTGGGCATCCTTTCTACTATTTATTTTCTGGATATGTATTTTGGGCATTGCCCTAGTCACAGGCTCTCTTGCTTTCGGCTGCTGAGTCATGAGTGGTCTCAAGACAGAGGAGGAACAGGGGGATCATCTCAGGAGTACATTAAAACTTGTCAATGGGTGAGCAGCACAGTGAACATCATTTCTTGTATATTCTTCATTATGACCACCACTATGTTGTCTGACTCTCAGAAGTCAATTGGATGCAAGCAACAAAAACACAGGTCAGCCCATCACCTCCAAGAGTCCACTCTCCACTCATGCACAGACAAGCTTATGAAGCATCATCCACAATAAGCATCAAATAAAAAAAGTCCTGCATTACGGTAAAGTCCCAATAAAATATATTGTCTTTATTAGAAATGAGTAAGGTCAGTCAACAAAACACGTGAGCACTGGGGTCATTGTTCTTTACACAAACATATTTTATTCGTTTCTAAGGGTGCATTCACACGAACGTATATCGGCTCGGGTTTTACACCGAGCCGATATACGTTGTCCTTGGGTGCAGGGGGGGGGGATGGAAGAGGCAGGGCCAGGAACTGTGCTCCCTCCCCCTCTCTGCCTCCTCTCCGCCCCTCTGCACTATTTGCAATGGGGAGAGGCGGGACGGGGCGTGGCTAATTCACAGACTTTAGCCCCGCCCCCGTCCCACCTCCTCTCATTGCAAATAGTGCAGAGGGGCGGAGAGGAGGCAGAGAAGGGGGCGGGAGCTCAGTTCCTGCACTTGGCTCTTCCATCCTCCCCCCCCTGCACCCGAGGACAACGTATATCGGCTCGGCGTAAAACCCGAGCCGATATACGTTCGTGTGAATGCACCCTTATTAAGACAAGATATTTTATTGAGTCTCCGCCATTACGCTTGACTTTTTCTGCAATGATAGCAGTCAATCTGACAGTAAGGGCTTAGTCAGACGGGCGTTTTTTGCCACGATTTGCGCATGCGCATGCGTCCCGCGATTTTTTAAAACCATTGCTTGGCAATGGTATCGGACACATGAGCGCTTTTTATGCGCTCGTCCGAAAAATTATAGAACAAAAAATCGCAGATCGCACCTATCTGCGATCTGCGATTCCTGTTCGCTTCTGTATATGCGCTCAATGGGGCCGGCGGCAGCAGCGCCGACCCCATTGAGAACATATAGAAGACAAATCATTCTTCTCTGCCACAGCTGTAACAGCTGTGGCAGAGAAGAACGATGTTTGCCCATTGAATTCAATGGAGCGGCAATACAGCCGCTCCATTGAAAGCAATGGGCTGCCGGCGTGCGCGGGGTTAATTGTCGGGAAGGGGTTAAATATATAAACCCTTCCCTGCAATTCATGCTAAAATGTGTTAAAATAAAAAAAAAATTGTATACTCACCTTTCCGCTGCAGCCGGAGTCCAGCCGCGGCCGCTGTCAGTTCTCCTGAACTGCTTCTCGGCACTATTCAGCCGGCGGGGCTTTAAAATCCCCGCCTGCTGAATGATCTGCTCTGATTGGTCACAGCCTGACCAATCAGAGGCCGGTTTCACTCACACACCCATTCATGAATTCATGAATGGGTGAGTGACTGCTGCCTCTCAGCGCTGAGCCAATCAGGGGCAGGTCTGACTCACATCCATTCATGAATTCATGAATGGGTGTGAGTGAGGCATGCCTCTGATTGGCTCAGCGCTGAGCCAATCAGGGGGCAGGTCTGACTCACACCCCCTTCACACCCACTGCAGGACGGCTGCCCGGAGCTGCAGGCAGAAGGTGAGAATGCAATTTTTTTTTTATTTTAACACATTTTAGGATGGATTGCAGGTAAGGGCTTATATATTTAAGCCCTTACCGACAATTCATCCCGGGCTCGCCCGCAGCGCATTGCTTTCAATGGAGACGGCTGTATTGCCGTCTCCATTGAAAGCAATGCGCTGGACAGCTCCGGCCCGTTTCTAATGAAACGCGGCTAGGAGCAGATTTTCGGGCGATTTGCGGGCGACTTGCGCGCACCGGTCACGCGATTTGCGGATGCGCATCCGTCATGCGATCCGCAAATCGCGGCAAAAAACGCCCGTCTGACTAAGGCCTAAAGGGCAGTTTTACACGGGGCAATAAGTTATTCGGATTCCCACAGTGCGAATTTGAACGATTATTGTTCAGTCTAAATGCATGCCCCGACTGAACAACAAACTAGAATTTTAAGAGACATCACGGCAGCAGCTTCAAAGTCCTGAACAGCAAGTTTTAAATACCCCGCTATAAATTCCTGTTAGTGCCCGTGGGGCTAGTTGGGACTCCCGGAGGGAATCCTCCATAGCAAGGAGAGAGATGGCGAGGCTAGAGTTATGCCCCATCCCCTCACTTTCCTTGCTATGCGGGAAACCCTCGCAGAGTCCCCTCTACCCCTGACCTCTTTCTAGTCTTACCCCTTACTCCTCCCCTATGGGGGATTCCCTCGGGGAGTCCCCTCCCTCTACCTGCTATCAGTACAGCAGCCTAGACATAATCATGAGTGGACAAGGAGGAAAGTGGGAGTGCTGACTTCACTCCCAATGAAATCAATGCTGTGCTGCTATTATACTACCTGCTTTTCAATATGGAAATAACTGGACATCCAGACCTGTCTGTAACAGTAGCAGGAGGTACAATAGCAGCACGGAATCACCATTGATTTTCTGCCCTGTCCACTAATGAAAAATTTTCAGCCTTCTGTATTGACAGCCGGACAGATGTTTGGCGGATGGACAAGGGTCCTGAGCAGAAGTCCATCAACAACTGATGAACTATCCCGAGGATTGGCTATCAGTGGTAAATACCTTGAATATCCCTTTAAGACTTGTTTCACACAAGCATATTACAAGCACATTTATGAACTCGTAATACGAATGAGTGACCTGGGCTGACCATTGGTGTACCGACCAGAGCTCAGAGCATCATAGATGCCGTAATTAGTTACACCAGAAAATAACTAATTTTCCTCATAAGTGAATTAATTAGTGTTTTCTCATGTTTATTGATGTACGGGTGCAATTTCTGTTTACATCTCAGTGACGGGTCACATCCAGAAACTGATTTTACCAGATTGATGATTTAAGATTGAAACAAAATAATATAAAGTTCATCAGGGAAAATGTCAGACCACTTAAATAAAATTGCTATGATGGGAATATATCAGAGCCGATAGAGTCTTCTGTTACTCCAGTTATTTTTCCCCTGTGACGCGGCAGTATGGAAGGTGAACAGTTTGTGAGATAGCAGGCACTGCACACTGAACCAGTGGGAACAGAACCAGTGATTCATAGATGCTGATTATTTAATTGCCTATGCCTGGTAGATGCGAAGTCAGCAGATGAACAGAAATGAACTGCTGAGTTAAACAAATACATGCATAAATAATTTGCTTACAAGCAGTACCGTGGAAAGGGATATCATTTCAGAGAGTTTGTCATAGATATTTTATTAGTTTTACTGTTACTGAGGTCAGAGGGGCAAATATACTCCGGGTTTTTACAGCGATTACCACAAATCAATACTTTTGTTTACATCTATCAATATTTAAATCTTTGTTTATCACGGCTATAAAAATGTTTCTCAACTGGATGAGGGCAATAAAGGTCACGCATTGTGGGGCTTGTAAATAAGAAACAGAATTTTCAAAACTTTGGGGTAAAAAGTTTAACCTGTTAATGCTACAGGTCATACATTTGCTTCCTGGTTGTTTGGAGTTTGTATGGAGGGGAATGGGTGGTTGATCCCATTCCATACAATGCGGGTGCCAGCTGTTTCTTACAGTTGACACCAGCCCGCAACACTAGTGATCAGAGCTGTTAACCCTTTAAATGTCATTGTCAATTCTGACAGTGGCATTTAAATGCTCTAATCGATGTTTGGAGGTCCTGAACAGCCCCCTGTGATGAGATTGCAGGGTGTTGTGTGGTTTCCAATAACACCCGGGTGCTTTATGAAGGCTCTAAGGCTACCATAGCAAATTGCCATGCCTATCAAGATTCATCCTCACATATAATTATTTCTCCTTTGACAAGGAGATATTCCTGCAACTACCATGGACAGTCAAATGGCACCGCAATATGCCAACCTTTTCATGGCAAAAATGCAGTCACTTTCTGGCCTCCTGCTCTAGCAAACTATTGGCCTACTTCCACTGCATTGATGACATCATAATCATCTGGGCCAACACCGAACAAGAACTAATACAATTCCATGAGAGATTCAATGCATTTCACCCCACCATAAACATGACATTAAGCTACTCGTATACAGAAATCAACTTTTTGGACATCGCCATAAAAATTTCAATCAAATCAACACAGACATCCCTATACGCAGAAGACCTGTGCGGCGCGAGCACGCCGGAGCGGCCCCTTCAGCGCAAGCGCGTCTAATCCAGGCAGAAGAAGGCTTTGGTCGGCGCCATGGAGACGGGGACGCCAGCACTGGAGGGGGTAAGTGTATAACTTCTGTATGGCCAATATTTAATGCACGATGTATATTACAAAGTGCATTAATATGGCCATACAGAAGTGCTTAACCCCACTTGCTTTCGCGGGACAACCCCTTTAACAGCATGAGGTAACAAAGCAGCACACAGAAATCCAAAATGCTTCTTTTTCACATCATAAGGTGCAGCTTTATTATCTCCATAGATTAAAACAACATTTCGACCACAAACTATGGTCTTCATCAAGTTCATAAAAATAATATACAAGTGAAAAATTTATACAAAAAGTCACCAATCTCAGTTGAGTCTAAATTCTTCAATAGAGCGAGCACTTTCTCCTGCTTCCCCATTTCTGTTTGGTATATGCTGCTGACACTGTGTTTGGTGTAAGACAAAAAAAGAACTTATCCCTGCAATGTAAGGAGCCGCAAGACCTGCTCACATGTACTGACAATGGACAGGATACAAATCCCAACACACAGCAGAACTGCAAGGTCCCTGGGACATTCTCATGTTTCACATCCACTGTTGTGTACCTTACCCTGTGCAGTAAATGTCTTGTTGAGGGCCTTTATGTTGTAGAAACAGAAAAAAAAATTAAAGCAAGGATGAGATCTCATCGCCACACAATTAAAGATCGAATTACCTGCGGCGGAGCATTTTTCTAGTCACGGACACAACATAGTACATATGAAAGTTACGATACTACAAGGCAATTTCAAATCTCTACATCATAGAAGAATTTGGGAGTACAAGTTCAAAACTATTCTTGATACTCTGAAGACCAGGATGAACCTTGGAGGGAGCTTTTTGCATCTGCGGAGAATATGAGAAATCTGGAGCAGAGATAACATGCTGGCCTGGTGACCCCTAACACCAATTCAGAGACTATAAAATATTCATAAAGGCACTATGATTTTTTAAAAGTGAGGAGAAAAAAACTAAAATGGGAAAAAAGGGCCAAGTCCTTAAGATGTTAGAGGCTATGAAAACCTTTGTGCTTGAGAAAAAGTGTGCTGTTTGACTAATTAGGCAAGCTTAGTGCATTCAAATTCTGTAATGATGACACCATTTGTACAGTCATGAATACACATTTGTCAGTAACTGGCAATAGAGCATTGCTGGAGATGTAAGGTATTTCCAATTTACATTATCAGATTACTCCCAGAGTAATCCCAGACATCGTAGAGTGAATAATGTGACCTGCTGTAGTGTACAGCGCTTGGGATCCAGCTGATGTGATCTTGAACAACCTGTAGAGGGAGGATCTCCTTCAACGCCCCCATTCTAGCCTGCTCAGTACGGACCGTCTCTCTTCTCGGGCATGAATACTATGCCCGAGAAAAGATAGGACTGGCCCTATCTTTCCTGCACGTGATTAATACTATATGCGGGAAAGATACGGAGAACGTGTCTTCCCACATATTTTTTTTAACCCTTTCCAATCCAATTTGTATCCTAATTTTCCTAGGGGGCTTACTCTTTTTCTGCCATTATACAACGGCGCTATATGCTGGCTAAAGCCAGTACTGCATGAAGTGACACGTTGGATAGACTCCGACAGCAGGGAGGCTGGCAATATACAGTAAGAGCACCCTGACAGACGTCTCCCAATGCCAGAGCTGTACAGCCTTAAATCATAATGTCTTCAGAGGTCAGACAGTGGATTGGAAAGGGTTAAAACTCCTGTGCTATGGCACAGAGTTTGAATGCCTGGAGAAAAAATACCCTGTTTATATACAACTACGCTCTGTAGCAGAAAGTGTAATGGGAAACACTTGCGATTCTCTGATGCACCTGAAGATTGTAATTTCACAGAAGTAATGCAAGGTGTTTGCAAGTGCGATATAGGGCCGAGCTTCTCAGCCCAATATTGTGCCTGCCCGTGTGAATGTAGCATTAGGGCTTAGTCCCACGGGCATTTTCCGCACGATTTGCAGATGCGCTTGCGATCTGCATCTATATAGACCCAATGCTTTGCAATGGGAGCGGTCACATGTCCGTTTTTTATCGGATGGGCAGAAAATTGCATAACACAACGATTCGCAGAACGCGGCTATCTGCGTTCTGCGTTTAAATTGTGAGCACAAACGCACGTACTGCAAATGTACTGCAGATATTTGTGAAATTCATGCGCATTTTGATGCGCACTGCGATTATACTCAGGTCAGACGGACGTTTTGGCTGCAATGAAAAACGCTGCTAGGTGCAGATTTTTCGCTGTAATGCCGGCCTCGGTCACGCGATTTTTTTGAGCGCATCCGTTACGCGCACAGCAAAGCGTGCGAAAAAAACGCCCGTGTGACTAAGCCCTTTGGCTAATTTCACATGGGTGAGTGCAATATCAGGCCATGAATCACAGCTTTCTATCACTGAGCCAGTTACTTACCCATTTACACACATTCTCATACAGACCGAGCATTCTCATTTTATATACCAACCTTTTAGGCGGCACAGTATCAAACATTTTGGAAAAATCAACATATACAAGATCCAGTGATTCCCCCAATCCAGTCTATAACTGACCTCCTTCCAGAAGCTGATCATATTGGTTTGACAGGAGCATCCCCTCATAAATCAATGCTGATATGTAGTTATACAGATATTTAACTTGAGTTACTCAAGGATAGCAACAGTTAGAAACCCCTGAAAAATCAGGACCTGTTGATTTTTCATTTTTAATCTTTTTGATGTGGCTCTGCAGTTCCTCATGGGTTAGACTGGTAACAGTTAATGGAGAGTTTGCTTTATAATTCTGCATTTCAGCAGACATTCCGTTTTCCTGAGTAAATACACTGGCAAAAAACGATTTAATAGATTTCCTTTCATCTCATCAGCCTCTACAATTTTTCTACATTATTTTTTAAAAGACCAACACTTTTAGTATTAATCTACTATCTGTTTATATAAGTTGAAGAATAGTTTAAGGTTAGTTTTACTCTCTCTGGCAACAGGTCTCTCAGTCTCCACCCTTGCTGCTTTTTACATATTTTTTCCTTATTAGTTTTTAGTGTTTCTTCACTGCCTTCTTGTTTTAGTAGTTTAAATTAATTATTTTTGCTGTTTATTGGCCCCTTTACATTTTTATTGAGCCAAATTGGTTTCTCCTACTTCTAACTCTTTTATTCATATAAGGCATGGACTGTTTACAGTGAGTATTTAAGGGCTCAGTCAGACGACTACTTTTTAAATGCCTATAGTTGCGTGAAAAAAAAAAACGCAAAATGAAAGCGTCGCAAATTTGCATGACTAAAGCGGCCAGCACGTTGTAAAATTTGCACTTGTGTGCATTGACATGATGGCAAAATTAGCACAAAAAGTGTGGTGCCATCGCTATCACCTGTTGCGGCTGTGACAGCTGTCACATCCAGGGGTTTCACCTTGTGGTCAATGGGACCGACCCCATTGAGAACATACAGCTGTGGTAAATGATTTCTTCATTTCCACAGGGAGTCCCCTCATCACTGAACACTGTGACAGCACTGTCACAGTGTTCAGTGACAAGGGGACTCCCTGAAGGGATGAAGAACTCCCCTGTTACAGCTGTCACAGCTGTGGCACAGGAGCGTGATATTCTCCCATTGCTTTCAATGGGACCAGCACTTCTGCAGCCCCATTGAAAGCAATGGGATGATAGGAAGCCCTGCACAGCAAGCCCAGAAGAGGAGGTAATGGTATTGCGGCCTCGCGTATATGTGCCGGGGCCCTGCTGTCTGAACATGTGCACAAACATTAGATTTGTGTGCCCGTTCACACGTTTTTATGGTGGGGGCGGGCACACGTAAAAATGCCGTCATCCCTTGCCGTCATTCCATTGTAATTCAATTTTTCTTTTACTTGATTAATTAATAAACAGCAGCAAAATACGTTTTGGGGCAAGCCCCTTCATCAATTATGCTGGAGTGAGTACAAGAATGTATAG
The DNA here is from genome assembly GCF_035609145.1 of Eleutherodactylus coqui. Lineage (NCBI taxonomy): Eukaryota > Metazoa > Chordata > Amphibia > Anura > Eleutherodactylidae > Eleutherodactylus > Eleutherodactylus coqui. The sequence goes on from NC_089846.1 coordinate 125,220,237, forward strand.
GAATTGATAAGGAAAAGCAGAATGCAGAGAAAAATAGGAAAATAACATAAAAATAAAATAGCAGTAAGTACACGTTAGATGGGTGTAAACACAAATGAATGTAAAAGTCAATGTATATTAGTTTAAGATATAAATATAGCAATATAAAGATCCAAATCACAGTGATCAAGGGGGCAGAGATAAACCATATATTAAAATGGATGGATATTTAATATATGTTCATCCATTATAATACTCTGGGTCCTTGGCCAAATGTATGCTTTCCTGCACCTTACAAATACAGGAAAGCATATATTTGGCAGGCACCATGCTACACTCCTAAGGAGAGCTTTAATCTACAACAATATGGGAAGAGAAGTGAAAGGCCAGGCAAAAATATACAGCTAATTAATACAATTGAGTATATTGCTATTAGAAATGGAGAGAAAGAACAAAGACAAAATATTCAGAAGGATAGTATAGGAGCAAGGGATGCTGATTAGAGATGAGCAAGCACCAAAATGCTCGGGTGCTTGTTTCGAGTAACGAACCGCATTGAAGTCGATGGGCGACTCGAGCATTTTTGTATATCGCCAATGCTCGCTAAGGGTTTCATTTGTGCAACTCTTCAAAACCTACGAAAGTGATGGAGACAACACAGATACGGATAGGGCAGGCGAGGGGCAACATGTTGGGCTGCATCTCAGGCTCCCAGGTCCCACTATTAAGCCACAATAGCACAAGAGTGAGCCCCCCCCCCCCCTAACAATTTTTACTTCGGACAAACCCTCATTAGCAAGGTACACCTTAGCTAAGCACCACACTACCTCCAACCAAGGGAGGGAAAGCCATCTGCACTCTGCCCCCTAACCAAGTCAGTCAGAGTCTTTGTGCCAGACAGGTCAAACACCGCGGTGGGAACTAAGTGTGCACCAACAGCATAGGTGGGTCCTAGGCAACCCAAGACATGAACAATAAATAAATCAGAGAGGCCAAACATGACAGACTTGCACCCCGCCGACGACATAGGCCTCAGCCCACAGCTTCAGCAATCGTAGGCATGAAGCGGACTTCGATGCTAGTTCATCTACGACGGGCTCATTAATCAGTTAGCTTTTCTTTCACCGCTCCAATGACTGGATTAGCAGGATTAGCTGGAAAAAGCTCCACAGCCCCAACCTGGCGTACTTGCACTTCCCCCGGGACATAGGCCTCAGCCCACACCCTCAGCAAAGGCGGGCATGAAGCGGATTTCGATGCTAGTTCATCTGCGACGGGCTTAGTAAATCAGTTACGTTTTCTTTCCCCGCTCCAATGACTGGATTAGCCAGGAAAAAGTTGCACAGCCCCAACCTGGCGCAGTTGCAGTTCCCCCGGGACATAAGCCTTGGTCAACAGCTTCAGCAATCGTAGGCAGGAAGCGGACTTTCACTGCACCCAGGACATAGGCCTCTGCACAAACCCTCAGGAATCGCGGGCCTAGAGCGGACTCCAATGCTAGTGCAGCTGTAAACGTCTCATTAGCGCTGTATCGCTCCTCTTGTTTGTCCCAATGCAGTGCCCCGGATAGCTGAGCTAACGTGAGATAAAATACAGGTTGGCTTCCGTCCACACTGCATGTCCTAGTCAGTCTGGCCTTTTTTCATAGTCACAAGCAGGTACAACTCCGCTATGGGAAGTCTGAGTGCACCCACAGCATGGGTGGCTCCCTGGAACCCACCGGCGGTACATAAATAAATCCCATTGCAGTGCCCCGGATAGCTGAGGTAACGTGAGATAAAATACAGGTTGGCTTCGGCACACACTGCATGCCCTAGTCAGACTGGGTTTTTTAATAGTCACAGGCAGGTACAACTCCGCTATGGGAAGTCTGTGTGGACCCACAGCATGGGTGGGTCCCAGGAAGCCACCGACGGTACATTATTAAATCCCATTGCAGTGCCCCGGATAGCTGAGCTAACGTGAGATAAAATACAGGTTGGCTTCGGCCCACACTGCATGCCCCAGTCAGTCTGGACTTTTTTCATAGTCACAGGCAGGTACAACTCCGCTATGGGAAGTCTGTGTGCACCCATAGCATGGGTGGCTCCCTGGAACCCACCGACGGTACATTAATAAATCCCATTGCAGTGCCCCGGATAGCTGGGGTTGCATGAGAGGAAATACTTGTTGGCTGTGGCCCACACGTCATGCCCTAGACATTCATGGTTTCTTTAAAAGTGCCAGGCAGGTACAGCTCTGCTATGGCAAGTCTGTATGCACCCGCAGCATGGGTGGCTAGCAGGAACACACAGACGGTACATTAATAAATCCCATTGCAGTGCCCCGGATACCTGCGGTTACGTGAGAGAAAATACATGTTGGCTGCGGCCCACATGCCATGCCCTAGTCAGTCTGGGTTGTTTTTCGGGCCAGATAGGTAGAACACCACGATGGGAAGACTCAGTGCACCCATAGTATACACAGACCCCTGTAATATTCCTGTAGCAAAGGTATAAGATGACCCCAGTAACATTTATGTTGCAGTAGTCTAGGGAGACCCCATTAACATTTCTGTAGTAACAGTATAGACAGACCCCAGTAACATTTCATTAGCAGCAGTATAGGCAGAGCCCTGTAACATTTATGTAGCTGCAGTATTGCCAGACCCCTGTAATATTTGTGTAGCAGCAGTATATGCAGACCCCCTGTAACATTTACGTGGCAGAAGTATAGGCAGACCCAAGTAACATTCTTGTAGCAGAAGTATAGGCAGACTCCTGTAACATTCAAGTGGCAGCAGTATAGGCAGACCCCTGTAACATGTAAGCGGCAGCAGTATGGGCAGACCCCTGTAACTTTCTTGTAGCAGAAGTATAGGCAGGCAGGCAGACCCCAGTAAAATTTCTGTAGTAATAGTATAGGCCAACCTCTGAAACATTGGGATACCATGAGCGTAGGCGAAGGCCGGAAAAATTAGTTGGATAAGAGTGTAGGCATGGGCCCCAAAAATTAGTGTACCAAGAGTTCAAGTGTACCTCTGAAAAATGTATCAACCGAGAGGGCAGGGGAAACCCATTAACATTTTTTTAAAGATACAGCTCACTGTTGCTTAATTTGTAACAGAGCCTGAAGGCAGCCCTGTTGGAAAAATTGGTTCATGTTATAGTCTCAATACTTTTGAAACTTTGAAAAATTGTTAAAAAAATGGTAGATGTAGATGAGCCTTTTGGGCCGCAGAAAAATTGGCCGTTCAGCGCGATGACATGTTGTTTCTGGAGGAGGAGTAGCAGGAGGAGGACTAATGTCAGAGACAGATTGACAAAGATAAATGGCCCGTTTTCACGGTGATACAGAAGAGTGCTTTTATCTGCGGTTGCAGCAAAAAGATTATTTAGGTTCCGCTGCTCTCCGTCGGTGGAGAAGAGAAGTCTGGGGAAATCCAGGCTTTGTTCATCTTTATAAGTGTAAGCATGTCGGCACTGGCAGTTGACAGGCGGGTACGCTTGTCCGTGATGATTCCCCCAGCTGCACTAAACACCCTCCCTGACAAGATGCTAGTGGCAGGGCAAGCAAGTACCTCGAGGGCATACAGCACAAGTTCGTGCCACGTGTCCAGCTTTGACACTCAATAGTTATATGGAGCAGAGGCATCACGGAGGATGGTGGTACGATCAGTTACTTACTCCTTCACCATTTTTTTAGTGTTCCCCTGCCTGCGCCGAACATGCTGCTTGATCTCCGTGCCTCCCCTGCTACTTGGCCCTCGGAACTGTGCCTTCTGCTAATGATTGCAGCATCGCCGCTCACCATCTGGGTAGACTCCTCAAAGTTTCCGAGGACCTGGCAGATGTCTGCCATCCAGGCCCACTCCTCGGTAAAGAATTGGGGAGGCTGACTCCCACTATGCCGCCCATGTTGGAGTTGGTATTCCACTATTGCTCTACACTGCTCATACTGCCTGGCCAACATGTGGAGCGTAGAGTTCCACCGTGTGGGCATGTCGCAAAGCAGCCGGTGCTCTGGCAGATTAAACCGATGTTGCAGGGTCCTGAGGGTGGCAGCGTTCTTGGTGGACTTGTGGAAATGTACGCAGACGCGGCGCACCTTGCCGAGGAGGTCTGACAAGTGCGGGTAGATTTTCAGAAACCGCTGAACCACCAGATTGAAGACGTGGGCCAGGAATGGCATGTGTGTTAGGCTGCCGAGCTGCAGAGCCGCCACCAGGTTACGGCCGTTGTCTGACACGACCATGCCCGGTTGCAGGCTCAGCGGCGAAAGCCAGAGGTCGGTCTGCTTAGTCAGACCCTGCAACACCTCGGGGGCCATGTGCCTCTTGTCACCTAGGCTGAGTAATTTCAGCACGGCCTGCTGACGCTTGCCCACCGCAGTGCTGCAGCGCTGCGCCACACCGACTGCTGGCGACGCGCTGCTCACATTTCTTAATTGAGAGGTAGAGGTTGTGTAGGAGGAGGAGGGGGAGGGTTTAGAGGAGGTGGCATAGACCGCCGCAGATACCAGCACTGAGGAAGGACCTGCTATTCTGGGTGTGGGTAGGACGTGTGCAGTCCCAGGCTCCGACTCGGTCCCAGTCTCCACCAAATTCACCCAATGTGCCGTCAGGGAGATATAGTGGCCCTGCATGCCGGTACTTGTCCACGTGTCCGTGGTTAAGTGGACCTTCCCAGTAACCGCATTGGTGAGGGCACGATTGATGTTGCGGGAGATGTGCTGGTATAGGGCTGGGACGGCACACCGGGAAAAATAGTGGTGACTGGGGACTGAGTAGCCTGGGACCGCTGCCGCCATCATGTTTTTGAAAGCCTCCGTTTCCACAAGCCTGTACGGCAGCATCTCCAGGCTGATCAATTTGGCAATGTGCACGTTTAATGCTTGAGCGCGCGTGGCGGCGTATTTGCGCTTGCGCTCCAACACTTGCGCTAGCGACAGCTGGACGCTGTGCTGAGAGACATTACTGGATGGGGCCGAGGACAGCGGAGGCGAGGGTGAGGGTGCAGGCCGTGAGGCGCTCGTGCATATGTCCTGAGAGGGGGGTTGGATCTGAGTGGCAGGTTGGGACACAGGGGGAGAGGCAGTGGTGCGACCCGGAGGCGGTGAACGGCCTTCGTCCCACCTTGTGCGGTGCTTGGCCATCATATGCCTGCGCATGCTGGTGGTGGTGAGGCTGGTACTGGTGGCTCCCCGGCTGATCTTTGCGCGACACAGGTTGCACACCACTGTTCGTCGGTCGTCCGCGCTGTCACTGAAAAACATCCACACCTTTGAACACCTAGGCCTCTGCAGGGAGGCTTGGCGCGAGGCGGTGCTTTGGGAAACAGTTGGGGGAGTCTTCACTCTGGCCCTGCCTCTACCCCTGGCCACCCCACTGCCTCTTCCAACCTGTCCTGCTGCTGCACTTGCCTCCCCCTCTGAAGACCGGTCCTCAGCTGGCTTAGCGAACCAGGTGGGGTCAGTAACCTCATCATCCAGCGGGTCTTCCTCCGAATCCTCTTGCGCTCCTCCCTGGGACTTACTGCCCTTACTACTACCTCACAGATAGACAACTGTGCCTCATCATCATCGACCTCCTCACCTACCGAAAACTCTTGAGACAGTTGCCGGAAGTCCCCAGCCTCATCACCTGGACCCCGGGAGCTTTCCAAAGGTTGGGCATCGGTCACGACAAACTCCTCAGGTGGGAGAGGAACCATTTTTTCCCAATCAAGGAAGGGGCCCGAGAACAGTTCCTGGGTCTCTGCCTGCTCAGCAGAATGTGTCATTTTCATGGAGTGAGGAGGCTGGGAGGAAGGAGGAGCAGCAGCGAGAGGATTCAGAGTTGCAGCAGTGGACGGAGTGGAAGACTGGGTGGTCGATACATTGCTGGATGCATTTTCTGCCATCCACGACAGGACCTGCTCACACCGCTCATTTTGTAATAACAGTCTACCACGTGGACCCATAAATTGTGATATGAAGCTGGGGACCCCAGAAACGTGCCTCTCCTCTAATCCCGCAGCAACCAACTGCGATTGACCTGGACCAGGAACTCGGCCTGTGCCCACACCCTCACTTGGACCTCCGCGTCCTCGCCCGCATCCATGGCCACGTCCTCTAGACCTACCCCTACCCCTCAGTATGGTGTATTTCAAATACAGCAGACACAGAGTGTTGTAAAAAATTAGGCAATTATTGGTTTGCACTTGGAGGCTGACAGCGGTACTGTAACGCACACTGTTGGCCGAAAAAATTATACGCTTGCCTGCAGAAAGGCCAAGCTGGCTAATAGTGAGCCACTACAACTCCCAGGGTGCCACGCAGTAAACTGCACACGCGCACAGGTAGCCCTAAGGAGGATTTTTTTTTCAGATGATTGTGAAAAAAACAGCAGCCTAGATAGCGTGTATATGTCAGCGGCGGTGGGCGTACGCTGTGCGGGAAGTTGACGGGACGCACAGAGCGATGTAAAAAATTAGGCGATAATTGGCCTGCACTTGGAGGCTGACAGCGGTACTGTAACGCACACTGTAGGCCGAAAAAATTATACGCTTGCCTGCAGAAAGGCCAAGCTGGCTAATAGTGAGCCACTACAACTCCTAGGTGCCACGCAGTAAACTGCACATACGCACAGGTAGCACTAAGGAGGATTTTTTTTTTCAGATATTTTTGAAAAAAACAGCAGCCTCGATAGCGTGTATATGTCTTTCCCTCTATCAGCGGTGTTGGGCATACGCTGTGCGGGAAGTTGACGGGACGCACAGAGCGGTGTAGAAAATTAGGCGATTATTGACCTGCACTTGGAGGCTAACAGCAGTACTGTAACGCACACTGTAGGCCGAAAAAATCATACGCTTGCCTGCAGAAAGGCCAAGCTGGCTAATAGTGAGCCACTACAACTCCTAGGTGCCACGCAGTAAACTGCACACGCGCACAGGTAGCACTAAGGAGGATTTTTTTTTTCCGATGATGTCTTTCCCTCTATCAGCGGCGGTGATGGGATTATAACAGGCAAGTCATAACAGACAAATCTTTATTCCTTCTATTACAGAATCACTGACTGGAATAATTAGAGAATGCAGTGGATATAGTATATCTTGATTTTAGTAAAGCATTTGACAAAGTGTCACATACCATCCTTATTGAAAAATTGACCAAACATGGGATTTAAAAGCCAATTTTTAGGTGGATTCATAACTGCCTGAGTGCTCTACTCAAAGAATGGTCATAAATGGCTGCACATCCAACTGAGAGAATGTCTCCTGTCCTAGGCCCAGTGTTGTTCAACTATTTTATAAATGATCTACATGAGAGAATAGAGGAGAAACTGATCAAATTTGCTAACACAAAGCTAGGAGGGATATCTAACGCTGGAGAAGATTCAAAAAGATCTAGACAAACTTGATAGTGGGTGGCGACCAGCAGAATGATATTCAATGCGACGCGTTTCGGCTTATGCTAAGCCTTCCAAGCTTGAGGAAGGCTTAGCATAAGCCGAAACGCGTCGCATTGTAATTTATTTTAAATATTTTAAATATATTAAATTTGATCCATAAAGAACACGCTTTTCTACACTAAGTTTCCTACTTTCCTGGATAAGAGGGGTGCCAGGAGGTCGGGCACCCCTAAACAAGTAAGATCCTGATATTCATTGATATAGTACAACGGAGCGCTGAAGTGCTTTTCTTTTTCCTGATTGCATATCCTTTTCCTCCTTAAACGCACATGTTTGGAGTTATCTTCTGCTGCTCTCCCTCTGGGATGTTTTGAGACCGTTGATCTGCCAGTAACCAGATTCTGGTATAAGAGGCTTCCGTGGATTAACAAACTGACCGGTGCCTAATACTGAGGACCGGTTCAGTTGCGGTGGGTCCCCTAACGTACCAGTCCTTTCTTTTTTATATATACCATTGGAGCGCCGCTTCTGATTTATATAATTGTATTATTACAATGTATAAATATGATAAAGTGCAATCAACTTCAATGCACTTAATTTTGATTAGCTACAGTTCCCATGTATAAGGCTTCTTTCCCACGAGCGTATATTGGCCTGCCATTTTTACAGTCGGACGCTATACACTGTAATCTGATGCATTGGATCCCATCCATGATGTAATAGCGCCCAGCTGGCCAATATAGCACTGGCGTTTTTACGTTGGGTCCAAAAGATAGTCCTGGAACTATCTTTTGGGCCCGAATACGTTGGCCACTGTATGGGCTCCTATGGGAGCCAATGACAGCGTCCGAAGAAGGGAGGTGGGAGGGAGTTTAGTAGCATGACTGCTAAACTCCCTCCCTCTTCTCTCCTCCCCTCCAGCTGATTTCAATGGGAGGAGGTGGGAGGGAGAGGAGCTAAAGACTCCCCCATCCCACTACCTCCCTTTGCAATCAGCCAGAGGGGAGAGCAGGTGAGCTGGCGAAGGGGAGGAAAGGGGAAGGGGTGATGACAAGGTGGCCTCCGGGTATATGTGCCGGGGCCCATGCCGTCTGAACAGGCACACAAACGTTACATTTGTGTGCCAGTTCACAAGCTTTTACTGAACAGATCGTAGCATATATCGGCCGGCCGTGAAAACGGTGGTCGATATACGCTCGTTGGAATAAAGCCTAACACAGATGACCCATTGATTTTAATGAGCATCTTGCAATGCTTTAGTTTTGCAGCTGGGTCTCTGTAGAGGACTTCAATACTTGTTGCCAGATTCCACAGCTTATTGATGGGGGTCTTGGCAGCAAGACATATTGCAGTCGGCATGTTTTTAGGGGTCTCTTCCAACAAAAAGGTATTGTCCAAAGCTGGTTAACCATTTTACATTGGTACTTTATATACATTTCTATTGTATGCGTAACTAACGAGCTGCCATATTTATTCAGAATTTCTAATGAAATACCACTTCTCAGTTGCTTTAACGTTACTTAGCATTAAGCAGTGTTAAAGATAACCTTAATAAAGATGATACTGGATTTATCAGCCCATTATGGCAAGCTACTGGGTAATTATATGTTAATGACCTTTTGAATTAGGACCATGGAGGCAATTAATCGCTGATTATAAATTACAATTAAATTTAATAATAATGGGGAGAGCTTTATCTCAAATTATTTATGCTTACAATTTGTTTGATAAATCCCATATGAAAAAATTGTATTTGGGCTGTTTTAGTAATAAACGATTCAGCAGAGTCCTAGATTCAAGTATATACCCTCATAATTAAGAATAAAATGGTGCATATCTGCAGAATTGATAGAATAAGGACTTTTTATTATTTTTTTGCACTGAATATATATGTACTGCTCTACTTTGGAGTTTTCAATTAAACAGATTCACATTTTTAATGCAGTACATGGTAATCATTTTCTCTCTATTTTATCCGGAGGCTTTAAAAGTACAAAATGAATTAATTACTTATTAACTTTTCATATAATAAAGTATGTTGAACCTACCAAGCAGTAGATGAAAATTCATGAATACTTTGATTTTAATTTCAAATAACGAGTAGAAAAAAAAGCTTGTAAAGCTAAATACAAAACGTCTCATATTTTTCCAGGTTAAGAGATAATGATTCTCTGTAGTTCAACCTGTAATACAAATAAACCGAAATGCTTTAGTTAGGGTGCATTCACACGAACGTATATCGGCTCGGTTTTCACGCCGAGCCGATATACGTTGTCCTCATATGCAAGGGGGGGAGGCTGGAAGAGCCCAGGAGCAGGAACTGAGCTCCCGCCCCCTCTCTGCCTCCTCTCCACCCCTCTGCACTATTTGCAATGAGAGGAGGCGGAATGGGGGTGGGGCTAAGTTCCGGGAATTAGCCCCGCCCCCGTTCCGCCTCTCCCCATTGCAAATAGTGCAGAGGGGTGGAGAGGAGGCAGAGAGGGGATGGGAGCTGAGTTTCTGCTCCTGGGCTCTTCCAGCCTCCCCCCCTGCACATGAGGACAACGTATATTGGCTCGGCGTGAAAACCGAGCCGATATACGTTCGTGTGAACGCACCCTTAGTGACCAGTGTCCCCTGTTATTTCTTTTTGACTAAACTGTAAAGATGAAAAGTTATTCTTATGTATGCATAAGAGATGAGCGAGCACCAAAATGCTCGGGTGCTCATTACTCGAGCCCAGCTTTTTGTAATGCTGGAGAGCTCGTTTCAAGTAATGAACCCCATTGAAGTCAATGGGAGACTCGAGCATTTTTCAATGCTCCGCGGCTGTTGCCGGTGGCTCCATTGAAAACAATGGTCTGCCGGCACCCCTGAATTACTTTTCATGGAAGGGCTTTACATATAAGCCCTTCCCTGAAAAACTATAATTTTAGTGTAAAAAAAAAAATAAACTTACCTCTTCGCTGCTGCCGTCTCCCCCGCGGGGATGAAGAACACATCTGCCACATGCAGCAGATATTTCTTTCATCCCTGCAAGTAAAAATAATTCCCTGCTGCTGCACCTGCCACATCTGTGACAAATGCAGCAGAGGAATTCTTCAATTCCCTACCACAACTGTCACACATGACAGTTGCGGTAGAGGATCCTGCTGCTGGCTCCTTGTCATTAGATTTCAGGGAAGGGCTGTAAATATAAGCCCTTCCTTGAAAAAACAGTAAAAGTAGTGTAAAAAACAAAAAAAATACATAATCACCTCCCTTCAGCTACCAGAACTCAGCCGGGACTTCCCTACGCTATCCCCAGCTCTGTAGTGCTGATCTATCAGCAGGCAGGGATTTAAAATCCCCGCCTGCTGAAAGAGCTGATTGTGATTGGCTGAGGCACGTGGTGCTCGCTCGAGTAATAACTACTTTCGAGTATGCTAATGCTCGAACGAGCATGTCTAGTATTAGAGTTGAGCGAATGTACTCTGCCGAGCTTGATGGCAGAGAGAGAGCGATAACTCCTTGTTGTAAATGGTCACTGACAGTGTAAAAATAGATTTCAGGGTTTTGTTTTTTTTAACTAAATAAAGAAACATGTAACCCCCCCCCCCGCCCCCCCCAAAAAAAGCAGAGAAGAACGATGTTTGCCCATTGAATTCAATGGAGCCGGCAATACAGCCGCCTCCATTGAAAGCAATGGGCTGCTGGCGTGCGCGGGATGAATTGTCGGGAAGGGCTTAAATATATAAGCCCTTCCCTGCAATTCATCCAGAAAAGTGTTAAAATAAAAAATATATATATACTCACCTGCTCCCGGCAGCCGGAGTTCCACGCGGCCGGCCTGCAGTGGGTGTGAAGGGGGTGTGAGTCAGACCTGCCCCCTGATTGGCTCAGCGCTGATATTTATATATTTAAGCCCTTCCCGACAATTCATCCCACACTCGCCCGCAGCGCATTGCTTTCAATGGAGTCGGCTGTATTGCCGGCTCCATTGAATGCAATGCGCTGGAGAGCTCCAGCCCGTTTCTAATGAAACGCGGCTAGGAGCAGATTTTCGGGCGATTTTCGGGCACCGGTCACACGATTTGCGGATGCGCATCCGTCATGCGATCCGCAAATCGCGCGAAAAAACGCCCGTCTGACTAAGGCCTCAAAGGGTTGTCCCATTTCTAGCTGTTTTTCCGCAGGAAGCAGACAGCTCTTTACGTTGCATAGTAGCCCAGATTAGTACTGCAGGCTGACTCCTATTGAAATGGATGGAAATCAGCCTCTAGTAATAACCTGTGCACACAAAAACTTGCGTCTATTAGAACTATTGGTTCCCTATAGTGTGTTCATATGTCCGTATTTTACAGGCATGCTAATAGCTGTGACAGCTGTGGCAGAGGATCGCAATGTTCTCCCATTGCTTTCAATGGGATCGGCACTTCTGCAGTCCCATTGAAAGCAATGGGCTGCTGGCAAGCCTTGCAGGGATTTTTAGGGAAGAACTTGAAATATAAGTCCTTCCCTGAATATCATCCCAAGAATGTGTTAAAAATAAAAAAATATATATACTCACCTCTCCTCAGCTGCCAGGACTCAGACGTATCTAGCCTATCTTCTCCCTGCACTCCTTTGAAGCTCTTTCAGCAGGCAGTGATTTAAAATCCCCGCCTGCTGAAAGGGCTATATCTGATTGGCTGAGCACCAAAGTAGTGCTGAAAAATTCAAAAATCTCTTAAAAAATTCTAGGGGATTCATTCCCTTTAACATATATTACTATTATTTGGGCACCATACTGTGTGGCACAGTTAATTAGTCACCGCATGGTATAGTTATTTGTAAACTCCATAATAGTGTACTACATAAGGGACACCAACAAAAGGTACCATCTAAAGGAAGTCAAGCCCATCGGCTGTCATTATGCTATTTTTCATTCTGCTATGTCTGTAGGATTTTTTCTAAGGATATACCTTTTGTGGTTTATAAATAATAAGTCTGTACCACCTGAAGCCCATATTCAGTTTTTACTGCCTAGTGGTAAGAAATTTCTTTAGTCATAGTCTAAATGTGTGCATTGATGTTATGCTCTATGTGCTACCGTTTTTATAGAAGTATTGAACTTAACTGCAACATTTTAATATCAGGAACACCTCATTTAGAATTTAATGTTCTATACCTAATGTGTGTAATATTTTTACTCCCGTAAAGCCATTTAGTAGGTCTATTTTTTTGTAATTAAGAAGGCTGAGCCAGGCGTAAGTAGTAAGTGAGACAAGGCTTTTAGACTTGTCAGTCTCTGCATTTGAAATCTTTAAAGCTGAGATAAAGAGATTCCAAATTAATTTAGATGGTCTATAGTATGGAGGAGATTTCATTGGATCAAGAGTGAACTGAAAAATTCAAAATACGCAAATGAAAAGGCTTAGTTGTCAATTTTCCTCCATATCCATCTATTCTTGATTGAAGGAATACTTAATTTTTTCAAAGCTGTGCTCATAGGAAAGCATGACAAGGAATATATTAAAAAGATATTATATTGTATTATAAAATGTATTATATTGTATGTATAATACTGTATTATAAAATATATTATATTGTATTTTTTTTCTCTGATGCTTTCATCGCATCTTCAACATAGCTGTTATTCCTTGTTGTTCTACAAGAATGTTTTAAGCCTCATTCAGACGAGCGTGTTTACGTGCGTACATATATCCAACAAAACCACGTGTCTATTAGAACCATTAGTTCCCTAACGTGTGTTCACATGTCTGTGTTTTACAGATGTGCAAACACACGTAACTGCAAAACATGGGACATGCATGCACCATGGGTTCGTGGTGCGCATCAATATTCTCCACAGGGAGTCCCCTTGTCACTGAACACTTTGACAGCACTGTCACAGTGTTCAGTGACAAGGAGACTCCCCACAGGGAGTAAACAATCCCCTGCCACAGCTGTCATGGCTGTGGCAGCTGTGGCAGAGGATCGGGATGTTCTGGCATTGCTTTTAATGGGGCCGCTGCTGCTGGCGGACTCATTGAAGGCAATAGGATATCAGCACCCCCGCAGTGATTTAAATATGAGCGCTTCCCTGAAAATCATCCCTAGCGGTGAAAAAAACCCAAAAAAACATACTCACCTCTCCGGCGCTGTTGGAGCTCAGCACGTCTTCTCTGCTCTGTCCCTGGCAGTGTAATGTAGTTCTTTCAGCAGGTGGGTATTTGAAATCCCCACCTGCTGAAAGGGCTGCATCTGATTGGCTGAGTGCTCAGCCAATCACAGGGAGTGCTCAACCATTCATTGAATGACAGCTGAGCGCTGCCTGTGATTGGTCACATTGCTCAGCGAATCACAGGGAGCGCTTAGCCAATCAGATACAGCCCTTTTAGCGGGTGGGCATTTTAAATTCCTGCCTGATGAAAGAACTTCATTCTACTGCCAGGGACAGAGCAGAGAAGACGCGCTGAGCCCCAACAGTTCCGGAGAGGTTTTTTTTTTTTTACACCAGCTAGGGATGATTTTCAGGGAAGAGCTTGTATTTAAGGCCGCGGCCCCAATGAAAGCAATGCTGCATGGATCTGCATTCACGCTTGTTTGTGCACGTACGTGGGCATGTTGGTTTTGTGTGCACCTATGTACGCACCAGCACATGCTCATGTAAATGAGGCCTTATAATGTGATTATTCATTGATTCTACCTCTACCTTTGTTATAACTCCTCCCCTCTTACTATAATGAAAAATAAAGAATATATACCAAAAATATGTATATATTAACCCTTAGTGACAAAGCCTGTTTGCGCCTTAATGATCAGGGCAAATTTTGGAAATCTGACATGTGCCACTTTAACATAGAATAGCTCTGTAAAGGTTTTGCATATCCAAGTGATTCTGACAGTGTTTTTTCGCCACATTTTGTACTTCATTTAGGTGGTAAAAATAGACCGACAGAATTTGTGCATATTTATTGAAAGTGTTAAAATTGGGGAAATTGTGAAAAAAGTGTAATTTCTTGCCATTTTCAACTACAATATCTCAAATATGTGTAAACATACTGTACACATTTTTGATGAGATATATATTTCCATCTGCTTACTCTATTTTTGATGCACATTGGAAAAACATCAGTTTTTTTTAACCATTTAGAAAATGTACACATTTAACATTGACTTTTAACATTTGAGGAACATTTTGTTTTCCTGCAGCAAGCCAAGATTGTAAAGGCTCATAGGTATCAGAATGATAGATACCCCCACAAATGCGCCCATTTAAAAAAATACACATTTGAATATATTCACTGAGGGGGGTCAGGAGTATTTTGACCACACAATTTCTTTTCAGTAATTAATGCAATTTCGAAGAGAAAAATATAAAATGTTATATTTTTGCAAATATGTCATTTCAAAGACAGGATTTTTTTCTGTAGTGCACATGAAAATGAGGATTTGCACCACAAAATGGATCCCCCTGTTTAGCATGTGTTCAGAAACATACCCACTGTAGCCTTCATCTTGTGTCTCTGTGCACAACGGGCCCAAACCAAAAGGAGCAGCCGGTGGCTTTCAGAACAGACATTTTGCTTGAAGGTGTTTTAGGCCCCATTGCCCACTGTCATTCATTCAACAAGAGCTGCTGTGATTGGCTGAGCACCTCAGCCAATCACAAGCAACTCTTTCAGCAGGTGGGGATTTTAAATCTCTTCCTTTTCAAAGAACTGCATTACAGAGTCGGGAACAGCACAGAGAGAAAGAGGCTGAGCCCGGGCAGCTGAAGGAAGGTAAGTATGTTTTTGGGTTTTTTTTAACACTACTTTACCTTGTTTTCCAGGGAAGGGCTTATATTTAAAGCCCTACCCTGAAAAACAATTACGGGGTGCCACAGCTGGATCCTCTACCACAGCTGTCATCTGTGACAGCTGTGGTAGGGAATGCTGTATTTCCCACAGGAATTTAGAATTCCTTTGACTGATGTGACAGGTGCAGCAGGGAGATGTGTTCTTCATCACCGCGGGGGACATGGCAGCGGCGGATAGGTAAATATAAATATATATAGATATATATATATTTTACAATAAAATGGTTATATTTAAAACTCTTCCCTGAAAAACAATTAAGGGGTGCTGGCAGACCATTGCCGTGGCTCTATTGAAGGCAATGGGCAAGGACCTGCATTCACGTGTGTTTGTGCAGTACATGGGCACGTCAGTTTTGCACCTATGTACGGTACACGCACACACTCGTGTGAAGCCACCCTTATGGCTCCTGCACAGATGCGTTTTTCTTGCGTGTTTTTTTCACGCGATCTCGCTGCGTTTTCTTTTTAGGCGATTGTCAATGGGACTTTATAGTGTTAAAATGCATCACACAAAAATTGCAAAGCGCCACCTTGTGATGCCTTTTTAACATTAGAAAGTCCCATTGACAATCGCGTTAAAAAAACGCAAGTGGGTGTGAGCCCTGAGTCAGATGTTTCTAGGGTATACTGATGCTAAGTCATAAGCATTTCATGAGTTTTTAAACATTTTTTTTAACAAATACATCATGTTTAAGCAAAGACTCCATATTTACAATGTTCACACTTTTTTCATGACTTCCACAATTTCCCCTGGCATGCTGGGCATGAGCTTCTGGACCAAATCCTGTCTGATGGCAACCTATTCCTGCTTCATCAGTGCTTGGAGTTTACCAGAATTTCTATGTTTTTGTTTACCCACCTGCTTTGGGTGGATTGACTGCAGGCTCTCAATGGGATTGAGATCTGGGAAGTTTTCTGGCCATAGACCCAAAATTTCAATATTTTGTTCACCAATTCACTTAGTTATCACTTTTTCCTTGTGACATGGTGTTCCATCATACTGGAAAAAGCATTGCTCATCACCAGATTGCTCCTGGATTGTTGGGAGGAGTTGGTCTTGGAGGATGTTTAGATATCATTATTTATTCATGTGAGTGTTCTAAGGCAAAATTATGAGTGAGCCCATTCCTTTGGATGAAAATAAACTGGCACACATGAATGGTCGCAAGATGTTTTACTATTGGCATGACACAGGACTCATGGTGGCACTCAGCTTTTCTTCTCCGGACAATCATTATTCCTGATGTTCCAAACAGTCTGAAAGGGATTTCATCAGAGAAAATACTGTATAGTGATTGAACTGCAGAGGACTGAAGTAAAATTATTTTCTCAGATGAAGTTTTTTGCAGACTGTTTGGGACATTTTGAACAATGACTGTCCGGAGAAGAAAAGCTGATATTTCTGGTACCTTCATTCCTGCTGGTATTTGCATCAGTGCTACTGCTTCTATTGAATCAAATCTTCTCTAAAAGCCTCTCACTCCTATCACTACTGTAGCTTTCTCCAGTGCTGGTACTTTTCTCACTGGCACATCACTGCTGGTAATTAGAGATGAGCGAGCATACTCGCTAAGGACAATTGCTCGAGCGAGCATTGTACTTAGCGAGTACCTGCCCACTCGGAAGAAAAGGTTCGGGTGCTGGCGGGGGGTGGGGAGCGGCGGGGGAGAGCAGGGGGGAACGGAGGGGAGATCTCTCTCTCCCCCACTCCACCCTGCTCACTGCCGCAACTCACCGCTCCCCCGTGCCGGCACCCGAACCTTTTCTTCCGAGTGGGCAGGTACTCGCTAAGGACAATGCTCGCTCGAGCAATTGTCCTTAGCGAGTATGCTCGCTCATCTCTACTGGTAATGTTATCACCTTCTTGTGTTTGTCTCTTCGTGTATTTATTGTTATTCATTTGCCTTAGTCATGGCTGCACTTACGTCTGTGTTACTATATTCATGATTTTTTTTGTAGCTGCCCCCTCTGAGGTAAGTATTTAGCAGTTTATAAAGAAACTAAATAGCGGTACCATGCACTGTAGATGGTATGCTATTTAATTATTCTCTTATAGATCTACTTTATCAAAATAAAGAACACTCTTTACTGTTTCTCCATTCCACAGCGGTGTCTACACAGTGCAGGGAGAATCTCAGACTGCCACATCCTTCATGTTAACAGTATGGAGAAAAAGTAGCCTGAGAACTAGTGTTTTAGGGTGGCTTCAGATACGTGTGCTTATGCGCGAACAGACGCCATCCCAGCAATAAAATCAAGATGCTCAGAGCATAATGTGCAGCTATTTGCGCCGGACATACTTGCAGGAATGCGGATAGATGCGCAGAAATTAGAGCGCATCTATGTGCGCACGACTCACACAAAAATACACGTTCTTAACGCATGGATATAAAAAGCACCAAGCTTTGCTCATGCATGTTTTTGCGCGTACATGAACGCGCGCTTTTGCGCGAATGTATGTACACATACACTCGTGTGAAGCCACCCTAACTCTGCACTGTACCTTTCAATTTTGGAATTCCGTCTGAATCACAAAAAACAGTATTCAGATAGAACCTCGAATGAAAGGATAGACTTTAAAGAGTTATCTTCCTCACAGGAGGTTATCCCCTGTCCACCAAATAGGGGAAAATGTGTTGTGATGAGAAAACCCCTTTAACTAGTCAAGTAAAGACCAAAGTTGTTTTATGCTTGTTTCCATTATTTTTGGAGGACACAATAGCAAGTTACCTGGATCGAGATTAAAGATAGGATTTCATTTTTTAATAGCAATATTAATCTAAAACATCGTATGTCAAGTGACTGTAAACAGTGTTGATAAACAATTTCCGAATCAAAGTGTAAAATCACACTCCACATTAAGTGACGGCCCAAAACAATGCCCCCTTTATGTCACTTTACCTTTTTTTTTTCTTTTTGTGAAAAAGGTGACAACCCTAGCATGGATCTGTCATAATAGCTGAGGGGTTTTGTTTGTAAGCTATTTTACAGCCACTTTGACTTGAATAGAACTCAGTAAAAGCACCACTATCCTTGTGAAAAACAACAATACAACAGGGACTAAGTGGTTTATATTTGTTGTTGGCACTATAGCCCAAATTTACTAAGAACGGTGCTTCATATTGTACACCTATCTTAATACAAACTGTTTGGAATAAGATGTGCCTAATTTATAAAGAGGTGCAATTCATATTTTACATATTAATAATAATTAGAGATGAGCGAGCATACTCGTCCGAGCTTGATGCTCGTTCGAGTATTAGGGTGCTCGAGATGCTCGTTACTCGAGACGAGCACCACGCGATACTCGTCTCGATTAAACGAGCACTGACCATTGAATTCAATGGAGCCGGCAATACAGCCGACTCCATTGAAAGCAATGGGCTGCCTGCGTACGCGGGATGAATTGTCGGGAAGGACTTAAATATATAAGCCCTTCCCTGCAATTCATCTAGAAATGTGTAAAAATAAAAAATATATATATACTTACCTTGTCCCGGCAGAACGATGTTAGCCCATTGAATTCAATGGAGCCGCAATACAGCCGACTCCATTGAAAGCAATGGGCTGCCGGCGATCGCGGGATGAATTGTCGGGAAAGGGTTAAATATATAAGCCCTTCCCTGCAATTCATGAATGGGTGTGAGTGAGGGCTGGCCTCTGATTGGTCAGGCTGTGACCAATCAGAGGCATCTTATTCAGCAGGCGGGGATTTTAAATCCCCGGCTGCTCAATATTACTCACAGCTGTTCAGAGCAGTTCAGGAGAACTGCAGCCTGCCGCGCTGAACTCCGTCTGCCGGCACCAGGTGAGTATATATATATTTTTTATTTTTACACATTTCTGGATGAATTGCAGGGAAGGGCTTATATATTTAACCCTTTCCCGACAATTCATCCCGCGATCGCCGGCAGCCCATTGCTTTCAATGGAGTCGGCTGTATTGACGGCTCCATTGAATTCAATGGGCTAACATCGCTCTGCCGGGACCAGGTAAGTATATATATATTTTTTATTTTTACACATTTCTGGATGAATTGCAGGGAAGGGCTTATATATTTAACCCCTTTCCGACAATTCATCCCGCGATCGTCGGCAGCCCATTGCTTTCAATGGAGTCGGCTGTATTGACGGCTCCATTGAATTCAATGGGCTAACATCGTTCTTCTCTGCCACAGCTGTTACAGCTGTGGCAGAGGAGAACGATCGTTATGCTGACAGTGCGGGGGTCTCACTCTTGCCGCTATTGTGGCTTAATAGTGGGACCTGGGAACTTGAGATACAGCCCAAAATGTAGCTCCTCGCCTGCCCTATTCGTTTCTGTGTCGTTTCCATCACTTTCTTGTGTTTTGCAGATTTTCACAAATGAAAACCTTAGCGAGCATCGGCGATATACAAAAATGCTCGAGTCACCCATTGACTTCAATGGGGTTCGTTACTCGAAACGAACTCTCGAGCATCACTGAAAGTTCGACTCGAGTAACGAGCACCCGAGCATTTTGGTGCTCGCTCATCTCTAATAATAATCTTTATTTGTATGGCGCCAACTTATTCCGCAGCGCTTTCAGGCATGGATAAATGCAAAACAATACAACAATTGCAACAAATACAATGTGAGGTACATTGGGTTAGACACAAATGGGTTGGGGGTGGTACAGGAGGTGCAGGGGTTGGGGAACTCAGGCAATAGGAAATTTTATGTACAGATCATTTATCAGAAGGCAAACAGGGTGGAGCACCATAGGGAGGGGCGAGGGACTAGGTCAGGAGATTTGGTATGCTTCCCTGAAGAGGTGCGTTTTTAAGGCACGTCTGAAATTTTGTGCATCAGGAATTGTCCGGATGCCTTGGGGTAGAGCGTTCCAGAGGATGGGTGCTGCTCTGTTGAAGTCTTGTAGGCGAGCATGTGAGGTTCGTATTACAGGGGTGTTTAGTCTGAGTGTGTTAGCCAATCTGAGTGAGCGGGCTGGGTGGTGTACTGACAGTAGGGAGGCGATGCATGTTGGCGCAGCGCCATGCAGAGCTTTGTGAGTGAGGTAGAGGAGTTTAAATTTAGTTCTGCAGTGGATGGGCAGTCAATGCAGCGACTGGCATAATGCAGAGGCGTCTGAGTAACGTCTGGATAGAAAAATGAGTCTAGCTGCTGCATTTAGTATGGATTGGAGTGGAGCAAGTCTAGTGCGGGGGAGGCCGATGAGTAGCGAGTTGCAGTAGTCAAGCCGGGAGTGGATGAGGGCAAACACGAGCGTCTTTAGCGTGTCCGTGGTTAGGAACAGACGTATTTTAGCAATATTCCTGAGGTGCATGTGGCATGTTTGGGCCAGAGATTGGATATGGGGGGCAAAGGAAAGGTCAGAGTCCAGTGTGACCCCAAGGCATCGGGCATGCCGTCGGGGGGTTATGATGGTGCCAGACACTGGAATGGAGATGTTGAGGGGAGGTCGGTTAGAAGGTAGAAAGACAGGAGGTCAGTTTTAGAGAGGTTTAGTTTGAGAAAAAGGGAGGACATAGTGTTAGAGACAGCGGACAGACAGTCGGTGATATTTTGGAGGAATGGTCGAGAGATCTCACGAGAGGAGGTGTATAGTTTTTATCTTTCTGTGCGTATTAAAGTGAAATCTATGCCAGCTATGAACATAAATTATAGAAATATGTTGGGAATCCTTGAGGACGTGCTGTAAAATAAAAATAAATAGTTGCAAATGTTTGCAAATAATAGATGTAGATGTCTTGGTAGATTATCCTTATATGCTTTTTTTCTTTTCTTTTTTTTTTTTAGAAAGGACAACCTTGGCTAGGGTGAATATGCATCCAAAGTTCCAGCACTGTATCAGGATTCCAGCACTTCCATCAGGATGAACAAATATTCAATATAATACAAGACAATAAGATCTTAAGACAAACAAAGTCCTAGTGAAAACGAGTAATGTGCTTTACTCTGAGGCTAACATTACTCCTATTTTCTGTTTGTGAGAGAGAGAAAAATAAGTGGAAACTACAAGGACCAATGGGCCAAAAGTTGAGGGAAGAAAAAAGGTGGAGACAAGAAAATAGGATTACGTTGCAAACAGAGAAGAAAGGTACTTGAAATAAGATGAAATAGGAGTTACTAGTAGAAGAGAAAGTAGGAAGAGGGAAGAGAGAAAAAGGAGAGAGAAGGGATGAAAATGTCTTATTATGGTGTTGAGCTGCTGTGAATGATGTAGGCAATAGTGTGAAGTAACATGAGCTGCACTGGAAGTCTTTGCAAGGGAAGCCAAGTGTTAGCGCAAATAAATATTTGCTAATTGGTATGTTTTTAGGTATTCAAAATATTTGTTCACATTCAAGCTCGAAGAATCTTACAAATCACACACACCTGGGATGTGATTGCAAGTCATCTGTTTATTCCATCAACAAGCAGAGGTATATATATATATATATATATATATATATATATATATATATATATATATATATATATATATATATATATATATATATTTGTAATGGCTTACTTGTAATAATTACAATTTATAATAATTCCTTTATTATCATTGGATATTAAAACTAAACAAGAACAGTGACGTCTTAGTTAAGGCAGGACTTCTCTCAGGCCACTTGAAACTATTTCTCATGATTCCTCCGTAAAATGTTCTTCTCTTGGAGAACTTGAGCAAGGTTATGTAGTCTGGTTCTTTTGGGATGTACTGACCAAGCAAGGCTGTGTACTAGATGTATATATGCACAGTTCTTGTGAGAAGAAAATGACAACAATATAATATGACAGAGTAAAACATACAAGATGGATGATGGATAAAAAATGAATGCACATTTATTGCTCTAGCAGTCCCCCCTTTTGCCACTGCTTCCTCATGCTACACAGCCTCCACACTTACAAAACATGGTCTCCATTCTCATCCTAAAATTTGAGCTAACCACTAAGGAACGTGTTGCCTTACATTATGTCTAGGAAGATGGATGTTCTTAAGAACTGTCCATGCTCCTCTGGTTGAACCCACGTAGCCTGGCCCCAGCCTGGCCCTAAGGGCTCTTTGCTAACTCTGAGAGCAAGAGACTCACGCATTCTGTGTACTGCAATAGATATAGCATGAGGAAACATGATGCAACTATTTCATTGTACATGGGCTCTATACAACTCTTCATTCAAAGAGCAGGACATCCTACGCTCGGGCACAATTTTCTACCATCTTACCATTGATGTTGTCCCACACATTGTACAGGTTTATTAAGTAACTCATTTCATTTCCCATAGAAGGTGTCATTCATAAACAGCAGATTCACCACATTATTTGTGACTTCCACACATGCACATTTTGTCCAGAAGGAATAACAGTCTATAGTGGCATTTTCCTAGGCAAATGGCATGATGAGCCACAGTCCATGATTGATCAAGAACAAGCCAAGGGTCACCAAGCCATGTTCTAACTATTATTAGGGCAGTTGTCCAAGGAGTCCTTTAGTAAAGAGGTGGGGTGCTTCCATGTGTATAATATTTTTGAGTCTGGAGAACCAGAGGGAAAGGGTGAAGGAGTCTTTCCACTTCCAGAAGATAAGAAAGCAGGGTCAAGCTACTATTATCCTATAGCTTGAGACAGATTTAAAATAAGTCCCAAAAAGAATTTCACAATGACAGAGCAAGAGAAGTGCTAATTCTAGCCATACAGTCAGACCTGTCACCTTCTGTATGACTGTTATGACCTAAGACCTTAATGAAGTAAGAAAGGATAGGACCAAATAGTGCCAAAGAGATTTTTTTCCTCCAACTCACATTTCTCCAATATATTTTCTATACACACTCTGGATTTACACATATAGTTAATGCCATTTTTTCCAAAGCCAGGAGTGGATCCAAAAAGAGGGAATGTAAAGGGTTATTATTACAAATGATCTTACTGATTTGAAACCCTCATAACTCACCTTCAATGACACTCAGATACATAAAATTGTTATAAATAAACACAAAAACTCATTTTTTTTAAAAATTTAGCAAAACTGTCTAACAGCAAGACTGTCCTTGCTACCCATAACAACCAATCACAGCTTTAATTTTTCAAACTGTTGGTGTAAAATGAAAGCTGCACTGTGATTGGTTGCTATGAGCAACAGGGAGAGTCTTAATTTTAGGCCATTTTGCTGAATGGGGATCAAAACATCACTAGGGAGATATGAGACAAAATGCCTTGATTTTCATGGCTACCAGTCTGCTATTAGTGTGCAGCATACTTTTCAAACAAAGTTTGGTGAAGATCACCATGTGGGCACACGATTTGTAAGTGGTACTTCCATTTTAAGAAAAAAGACTACATTTGTAAGCGAAAATCATTCAGACATCCACCAGTAAGCATGGAAACAGTGGAGCTTGTTTGTGCAAGTTTCACACAAAGTCATCAGAAATCCACCGTCACAGCTAAATGTGGAAGATTCTGCATAAACATTTGTGATATTATCCCTACCGATTCCAAACCGGATGAGAAAGCGAGGCAACATTCTTTCTTTTAAGACTATGCAAACTCTAAAAGTCACCCAGAGTCATAGATATGCGATATGGGGAGGAAAACCAGCTGGAGAATTGAGGCTTATTTTGACTCCTATATTTGTTGTGAGTCCTTTACTTTCCCTATGCATCTATAATCAAAATGACAGTTTCAATTTAAAGGGATTGCCCGAACAAAGTTTCTTATTTTATTCCTTTACGAAGGTTCATTTCCACTGATCATCAACCTTTACCTTTGACTTGAAGCCGAATTCTTTTCATTCACTTGAGTTTGCAATGTGTAAGAATAATCTGCTCACTGTTTTTTTTCCAACATCATGTTCATATATTTGATTGTGCTCAATGACTAAGTCTCAGTATGTATTACATTTTTTAACTTTTAATATACAGACATAAGCTTGTTTAGATAATATCATCTGTAGCCTGAATCATTTATTAAACATCACTTTAAAGGACGAAAGCAAATGGAAACCGAGAAGCTGTAAAAAAAAAAGTTCAATTGCACTTAATCCCTCTGAGAAAAACATAAATTAATAATTGCTCTGCGGAGAAGCTGAGCGTATCTTTGAAGGTCATGCAAATATAATATACCACTGTATAATCAAAAATGCTTTTTAAAAAATAACCAGGCCGCAAGCATTCAGCAGACACGTTCTGTTCAACTGGAAGTTAAACCTGATGTTTGTTCTTCCTTCAATCCCACATGCTATGAATAATTTCTTAATTTATTTCATCCATGAATATGCGAGCCAGGAAAACAGGAGTGCCATGTTGTGAGTAACGATTCACTGCCGGATTTCCATATTGTGTTTTAGATTAATTGAGGAAAAAAAATTTCTTATAGCAGTAAGCAACGTGCCAGTTAATTTCTCCATGCAACTTGTGTGGCTGCCAATCTATTTTACCCTCTAGTAATAGTAAAAATGCTTTATGTCCTTGTATAATACTGGTAGTCCTTTCACTACTTTGCGAAAGCAGGAAAAAAAAAGAAAAAACTATTCATAAACAAAGTACATTCATTTTCAGCTCCATGTTTTCATCCAATATTCTGGCAAAATATGAAATGATTGACTTTTCCATAACTTGAATGGAGTTCAATAGCAGCCATTTACTAACAATAACATATGCAGACAAACAGCGCTCTGCGATTTATAGCAGTACGGCTTTATGTAAACTGGTCGTCCTGGGAAAAGAAGAAGACATAAAGAGATTATGTGTAGGGCTAATTTGAAAGACAGCATTTTCTTGGAAAAATAGAACTGTTTTTGTGGCAGTTTTTTTTTAGCCAAAGCCAAAAGTAGATTCAGAAGGTATAAGAAATGTAAAGAAACTATTTATTCTTCTCCTTTCTAATGGATCCACTTCTGGCATTAGCTAAAAAACTACACAAAAATTGCATTGTTGTTTAATTTTTCCTTAAATTCTCCCAGTATCATCAATGTACCAGCATATGCAGACCCCTCTATTTGGTTTTACAGCTGACCTCCCATCTCTTATTTGATATCGTTTTTTTTTATTAACCCCATCAATTCATTATTTGCCTCCTTTTGTTTTAACATCCTTACAGTCTTCACCATTGCCTGTTTTATAATCACTTTCATTGCATTTCTAACATACAGACATACTGCAGACTTCCTTCTTTGCTGTTTGTGCTCTGTATTCCGAAAGGGTGCAAAACCATGGAGAAAAGGAAGATGGAACAATACCACTGCAGCACTACTATAGATGAGCGAGTATACTCGGTAAAGGCAATTTCTCGAGCGAGCATTGCCTTTAGCGAGTACCTCCCCGCTCGAGACGGAAGGTTCGGGTGCCGGCAGCGGGCAGGAAGCTGCGGGGGAGAGCGGAGCGGAACAGAAGGGAGATCTCTCTCTCCCTCTCTTCCCCCCCCCCCCCGCTCCCTCCTGCTGACAGCCGCTACTCACTGCTCCCCCGCACCGGCACCCGAACCTTTCATCTCGAGTGGGCAGGTGCTCGATAAAGGCAATGCTCGCTCGAGCAATTGCCTTTACTGAGTATACTCGCTCATCTCTAAGCACTACCTATTCGATGGCAATATTCCTGCATATCAATGTCTAACCCTTTATACACATCTATGCAACAATGATTGGGAATTGAAAACCAAGCCAGAATCCATACACAGACACCTGTGTTGGGGTGTTTGCCCCTCATCAGTGCGCAGTAGGATTCTGGCTTGGCTAGTGAGAGGTCTATGATATGAGTCGAGAGGGGTATCATCACTCCTTAAGGAGAGCAGCAAGATATCAGCCAGTGTGGCCCACTTTGTAGATACAGGGCAACCCATTACTTGTCAGTGAGAATTGCTATCCTGTATGATGGGCACACCCATCTTTGGCTGGCTTCTTTGGCATTGTTCACATTGCAGGCTAGGTTTGTTTGCAGTTGCTCCTCCCCAATCTCCGCTGGTTGAGTGGGTGGTTGCTCATTAGTCGGCATTGAACAATTTGCTCCTCCATATCATAGTCTAGCTGATTGCGCCTGCCCTATGGTGAGTGTGCCTGTGGCAACTGTGCCTGCTCTGCGGCAATTGTGCCTGCTCAGCAACATATCAGGTATTACATTTTTTGGATTTTTCAGTGAATGTTTTTGTTTTTTTGCTCTCACCTTTGTGATTTCAATTATTAAGGGCAGGCTCACAGGAGTGTATCGTAATATACTGCATAAAAATGGCAGCATTTTACCTGCTCAGGGAATTGTGTATACCTGCGTGTTGTTGCGTATACGTGCTTTTTTGTGCACCTATACCTCCATTTGTGCAGCATATTTTCCAAATGCAAAGATGAATGTAAGAAAGGAATAAGCAGGGAATGATGTCAGAAAGTTACCCAACCCCCTGGAAGCAACGTGCGTAATATGCACAAAAATAGAACATCCTACAATATTTTTTAGGTGCATAATATACATAATGAAAATATGCAAGGGTGAGTGGAATAGAAAAAAACATACGTATTTGAATTGCCACAATGTAGCGCGCATTATACGCATGCACATTGTGTGCGTAATTTGCAATTCTAGTATGCTCCTGTGAGCCAGGCAAACTGAAAGTCTCTGGATATATTTGTCTTTAATGTTGGTTTGCAACTCATAGATCTCTTTATCCACTGTTCTAGGCCTTCCTAATTGGCAATGGCATGGGTGTAGGGGTCACTGTGTGGCTACAGTTGTGTGGCTTCTCATTGCGTGTAAATGCTACCCACTCAGTGCTTCACATAGAAGATGAACCGCTGAGTGAGAAGCCAGTGAAGTATGTTAGTCTAAATGCTCTGCACAAGCGCTGACGACCTTAGAGGTGACGTCACTGCAGTTATTTAAATGACTGTCATCCCATGTAAATGGGCTATAACTCTTCACTGAGATAATACTGCATTGATGGGTCATATTGACCACGTAATGTAATGTTACAGATAAACCACAGTTGAAGAGTTGGTTGGGAATTGTGGCATGTGGCTGCTCCAATGATTGTCACATTGCACTTGCTTGACTAAGTGTGAGGGTCAGCTTGCCCAGCAGCCAACAGGTCCATTCTTTTGTCTTACTAGATAAAGGAGGAGGGCAAGGATGCAATGTTCTAGAATTTAAAAACACTACTCATCTCATCTTTCCTTCATCATCCAGTGAAATGACAAGCTGCTAGCACATGACCATAGCAGCCAATCCTTAGCCTCAGTGATCCTGTGTCATATTGCTGGCATCAGCACTTATTGCTCCTCCAAGTAACCCGGTGTCTCCAGTTTTATCTCATTCTGATTCTTTTATTTTGTTTTCAAGTGTTAGCCCTGTTATCATAATAATATAGAGTACTCGAATACAATGTAAAAAAGGTGAGATTAGGGTTTTGTCATGTGGGGAGTTAAAGCTAAACTTTTGCACCAGGACTAGAGATGAGCGAGCACCAAAATGCGTGGGTGCTCGTTACTCGAGCCGAGCTTTTTGTAATGCGCAAGAGCTCAGTTCGAGTAACGAACCCCATTAAAATCAATGGGAGACTCGAGCATTTTTCAAGGTGCCCAATGCTCTACATTGTTTTCAATGGAACCGCGGCTGCTGCCGGCAGCTCTATTGAAAGCAATGGTCTGCCGGCACCCCTGAATTGTTTTTCATGGAAGGACTTTACATATAAGCCCTGTCCCTAAAAAAACAATAATTTTAGTGTAAAAAAATGTAAAAAAAACTTACTCTCCGCCGCTGCTGTGTCCCCCACTGGAATGAAGAACACATCTGCTGCATGCGGCAGATGTTTCCTTCATCCCGGCTAGTAAAAAGAATTCCCTGCTGCTACATCTACCACATCTTATTGTTTTTCAGGGAAGGGCTTATATGTAAAGCCCTTCCAGGAAAAACAATTCAGGGGTGCCGGCAGACCACTGTTTTCAATGGAGCCGCCGGCAGCAGCGGCGGCTCCATTGAAAACATGTGGGGACGAAAGGGTGAAATTTTCTTGAGCACCCGAACACCGCAAGGTGCTCTGCTCGAGTAATGAGTACATTCGAGTATGCTAATGCTCCAACGAGCATGCTCGCTCATTTCTAACCAGGACCCATGAGCCTTTAGCTATGCTAATTTATTCCCTCCACTATGTAATTTTCCACCCACCAGCATGTGCAAAGCTTGCATATTAATAACCTACATCAGCACACATGAATTTGTTTTTTCTGGAAACAGCAGATATTTGAATATGATAATTGCTGTTGCATATTATTGGCATACATCTTTATGTAAACTCAACCTCCCACCCCCACCAAATAGTGACTGCCATAACTAGTGCAGATGACCAAAGAGTTGCTTCCCCAGAGCATGTTCTGATTACCTTTGCCACATACTATCAAACCTTATAATGATACTATCCAACTGTTATCGATGTGTAACTTGCATAATTTTGCTCTTTGCTACCAATTTGGACACTAAGTTTATTTTATGTCTCTTTACATCATTTTGTACTTGGCCTGCGATACTTAAAGTGCATATCTTTTTGTTTATACCCTTATCTGAAAATACTCCATGTACCGTATGTCCACTTTTATACATTGCTGATGTTTTTCAATTCTCTCAAACAAAGCTTCTTTGAATGAATGAAGAAGCACAACATGCATATCACACAGTCAAATGTCTCACATTCTGTTGGTAATGTCTTCTCTTTTCTGCACATAGCAGGGGTAATAATACACCAGACTGAGTAGAATATTTTTCTATTTTTCTTAAACCATAAAAGCAAAGATGTTGTGTAAAAATACGGAGTGAATAAAACAGAGGACAGATCAATATGAGCATTTGTAGACTGCCGAAATAATAAGCCTCATCTGAACTTCCTGAACTATATAATGGATGCTGAGTTTGAGAAAATAAAATTTACAACATTGCAGAAAGAGATTTGTAACAAATGGGGCAATATGTTGTTTGTCATTACTGAATTCTAGAAAACAATCTCAATATCTAGATACACTTCCTATAAAGAATACAAACTTAAATTAATTTGAAATCATATATCATTTACTCTAGCTTGAAGCACCCTACGATGCAATGTATCATATACTTTAATGGAGAAAGTTCCTGCCTCATCATATAGACCCTTCGCTATTTCTCCAGGAATTATGTATTGGGAAATAGAGAAGGTTAGAATACAATGTTGTGCATGTCCATTGTTCACAGGCATTTGGTTTGATTCCAATGGGACTCAAATCGGCACTCCCACTTCCTCCTTGTCCATTGATATTAACCTTCAGCCCTACTGTACCGATGGTGGGCCGGATGATCAGCTGATGTATGAGGATGCCAATTGGTGGATGCCCGCCAATGAACTACTAAAGACTAGAGTTGAGCGAACGTACTCTGCTGAGCTTGATGCTTGTTCAAAGTATTAGCATACTCGATGCTGCTCGCTACTCAAGGGAGTATCATGACATGTTTGCCCCCCCCCCCCCCCGCAGTTTTGGCCCCTCCCTGCTGTGACGTGGCAGTTTTGGTCCCTCCTCACTGCGACGCTGCACACATCAATGGTAGTTTGTGGCTGGCTTGGGGGGTAGAGAGAGAGAGAGAAAGAAAAAAAAAAGCTCGGCAACCAGCGAATCCCATACAAAATTGCTCGAGTCTCCCATTGAAGTCAATGGGGTTCATTACTCAAACAGAGCTTTTTAAATTTTAGGAAAAGCTCGATTTGAATAACGAGGACCAGAGCATTTGGGTACTCGCTCATCTCTACTAATGACTAGAGATGAGCGAATATACTCGTTTCGAGTAATTACTCGATCGAGCACCGCTATTTTCGAGTACTTCTGTACTCGGGTGAAAAGATTCAGGGGGCGCCGGGGGGCGGAGGGAGGCGTGGCGGAGCGGGGGGTAGCAGCGGGGAACAGGGGGGAGCCCTCTTTCTCTCCCTCTCCCCCCCACTCCCGGCTGCAACCCCCCACTCACCCACGGTGCCCCCCGAATCTTTTCACCCGAGTACGGAAGTACTCGAAAATAGCGGCGCTCGGGCGAAAAAGGGGCGTGGCCGAGTAGGTTCGCTCATCTCTACTAATGACCTATCCAAGGCTGGAATACCTCTTTAACTGTCCCTGACCCATATGTTTGACTTTGAGTTTTACTTGACCTTAATCAGTAGTTAGAACCAAGCAGATGACAACAGTTTTGTTTCATTGCCTTCAGCAATGAAAATTGAGTTCTATAAGTGAACTGTGTGAGATACAGGACACAATATGAACAGAGGCACAGAGATAAAGTATTTGGATCTGAGGCTCTCCTGCTTTCACCTTTGCCAATTCAATGAAAATGAATTTACAAGGGTATATTTGCAAATGGCAGATTTGTTGCAGAGATTTTTGGGATTATCTCATTCATCTCAATGGGACCTGAAGACATCCTTGTGTTTACTATGGAAATAACTTCATTCAGAATGGACTTTTACTTGTAAATCTTTCCTTAACTAATCTGCTGTTTATGAGGACAATCTAACCCGCAATTCTTTTATTTAAATTATGTAATATCCGAAATAACATAAATATGTGGAATAGAATTTTATGATTATGTTTAAGATTAAATCGATTGGTTATACCAATCCTATTCATCCCAAGAGGTGTACAATTAGTGTTGCTAGCAAGTAATGTTCTGCAACTCCTTTGGTACAGGCAGGATAAGTTAATATTACCAAACCCACAGTCAGCACAGAGCCTGCAGAATTAGCATACTGTAGGAACAAAACACAATGAAAATAAGTGAGCTTCTGCAGCGAGTTGATCAATCATGTGTGCAGTGTTTTTCCATTTTGTGTCTCTTTACAGTGGATGAACAGATGCAAAATCATTCAATGAACACACTAGCATTTTTCTTTAATAATCAAATGCATAATTAAATACAGGAAATGTTTACTCCTAGAAATAAATAAAAACCAAAAGACCATTGTTGACTATTTTAGTTTCTTGGCTCTAAGCATGAAAACAAATAAAAGTGTGTGATTCAAAAGTCATTACATTATTTATTATTGATTTATTATTATTTAATTAATAATATTATTTAAATCAGTATGTTTGTGAATATATTGTATTGAATCACATAGAACTATGCCAAGAAGTGTATGAAGTAAACTCTTAAGCTTTCTCAGCAGCCACTGAATGGTAGCTTTCTAGCCATTACTATACATGGTGAGAACGCTGTCAATCAGCAGCAGGGAGCAGAGGAGCCTGCATCTCATGAATCAGACTCTGCATGTTTTTAAGAGTCGGGAGAGAAAAAAAGTTAATTTGAGATATGTCAGCACTGAATAAAAAACATATAAAAGTCATATTCATCTTACCCAATCCCCGACCACTCCTGCTTTTGATGGTGCCTAGTAGAGATGAGAGAGCATACTCGTTAAGGACAAATACTCGAGTGAGTATCGTCCTTTTTGAGTATCTCCCTGCTCGTCCGCAAAGATTTGGGTGCCGGCGGGGGGCGGGATCCAACCTGCTCACTCCCACAACCCACTGCTCACCCTCGCCGGCACCCGAATCTTTGCGGACGAGCAGGGAGATACTCAAAAAGGACGATACTTGCTCAAGTATTTGTCCTTAACGAGTATGCTCGCTCATCTCTAGTGCCTAGTCCTCAGCTATACTTTTCTGGCTCCATCAATGACATCCTGTCATAAAGTCACGTGACTGCTGCAGGCCATTACTGGCTTATCCTAAGTTACAGAGCCTCGTGTGGCGCAGAGTGTAAGCTCTCGCCTACGACCTGAAATTTGCAAGTTCAATCACCACATGAGTCAGGTAGTCGTCTCAAGGTTGACTCAGCCTTCCATCCTTCCGAGGTCGGTAAAATGAGAACCCAGCTTGGTGGGGGGTAATAAGTAATAATTACCTGAAAGCCCTGCGGAATAAGTTGGCGCTATACAAATACCAAGATTTTATTTTATTTTACATACTGACAGAAATTAGCTGCAGTGATCACATGACCCTGTGACAGGATGTCTTCACTGGAACTGGGAGAAGAGTTCAGTGGGAGATACTGTCGAAAAAGGAGCGACAGGGGATTGGGTGAAGTGGGTATGACTTTTTAATGAATTTATAAAGTTCTGAGCACATTTCAATGTATTTTTTCTCCCCAGACTATCACTTTAAAGTATGGATTTGATCAAATGACGCAAAACTCTAAGGTCACCTTGACACATGCAGGATCCCCTCCAGAAATCCTATCGCATTTATTGTACAAGCCATGTGGAGAGGGTTAAAAAACAATTCCCTTCACATGGGGCAGATATTTTCCACTATGAATTAGCAATATTTTTAGGGCAGTTTCAGATGACTATATATGCAACTATGCTCGCCGGTATGGAGCGTAGTTGCACATGAACAAGCTTTTTCCCCGGCCATTCAAACTCAGGGCCATAGCACAGGAGTTTGAAAAAAATAGCGGAATGATAGGTCCTGTCTAGAGATGAGCGAACGTACTCGGTAAGGCCGATTTCGCAATCGAGCACCGCGATTTTCGAGTACTTCACTACTCGGGTGAAAAGTACTCGGGGGCGCTGTGGGTAAGCGGGGGGTTGCAGAGGGGAGTGGGGGGGAGAGGGAGAGAGAGAGAGCTCCCACCTGTTCCGCGCTGCTAACCCCCGCTCCACCACGCCCCGCCCCCCGGCAACCCCCGAATCTTTTCACCCGAGTAGTGAAGTACTCAAAAATCGCGGTGCTTGATTGCGAAATCGGCCTTACCGAGTACGTTCGCTCATCTCTAGTCCTGTCTTATCTTTCCAACGCATAGGTTATACTACCTGTGGAAAAGATGGGGCACGTTCTATCTTTTCTCGTTCGTACAATTAATGGGCAAGAATCCCGCTAGTGAAAACGAAGCCATTGAAATCAATTGAATTTAGTGGTATTTTCCTTGTCCTGTTATGCGGCCGTGATTTTCACGGCCGCAAAACAGGACAAAAACATATTCATGTGTGTAAGCCCTCATGCTCTGGAAATGTGCTGTAGAATTCAAACCTTGAAATACAAGGTTGAGTTCCATAGGTGTTCTGCAAATGAAAATGCAACAAAATCGGCACCATTTAGATGCATATTTGGCCATTATGAAATTCTTGCAGAGTTGGTATTGGTATTCTGTTGCAGAAGGCTCTAAGCAATTTTGACTACTTAAGAAGGCAGTGTTCAAGACAATGAGCAGAGCAGAGAGGGAGCTGCCACGATTCCTTAAAAAGCCAGTACTGTAAGCCAACCATATAGTCAAGAGCATCCTTGCTGATTACTACAGAGCCTAGTCACAACTACTAAATGCTACATTACTTTAAAACAATAATCATGATAGAAAACAATTAGAACTTTTTAGATTCCTACATATCTTTGTACTAGAGGTTCGGTCCTTTGTGTATACTTCTCAAATGCTTGAGAATATTATGCTGTATGCATAATTTATTTTATACTGCTAGAAATATTTAGTCTACTCTGCACCTGCAGCGACACTGTTTGAACCTCCCTAAGAGACTGAAAGTGGAAATTAAGGGTAGCTAAATCTTTGATAGGCATCTTTACACACTGTTATTGTGTATCAGGACATTCTGGTGTCTATGAAGAAGTTGAACTTTGTGATATGGAAAATGAGGATGATCATATTTGATGAACAGCTGTGAAGTAAATAAGCTTTTCTTAATTTTTAATGATGATTACATACTTCCCATGTCTCTTCCCTTAGTTGCTGCATATTTATAGAACTCAAGTGACATTTTGAAGTTCTTTTTAAAAGCTGCTGTATATTAGGTATGCAATAATGTGCTCCACAGTGACTTGAGAGATCCTTATTACGTACAGTAGGGAATACATTAATAGGGATACACAAGTGCTGGATTGGAATAAACTCAGCTAACCATTCATTTTACTTTATTGTGAAAACTATATGATGAAAGTTGTATTTGTAGAGTTTGATAAAAGTGGAAAGTAAGAAGATTATTCATTCTGTATATGTCCTAAAAATAATTGCGCTTGATAATGCCTAAGTGGAGATCACATTTCATAAATGAAAAAAGATCCCCTTACGGATGGAAATTGTATTAAATGGTCACTAACTATTCAATTTTAACAACTTGTGCTTATGTGGTAGTCAATAGGATTACTACTAGAGATGAGCGAACACCAAAATGTTCGGGTGTTCGTTATTCGTAACGAACTTCCCGTGATGCTCGAGGGTTCGTTTCGAACAACGAACCCCATTGAAGTCAATGGGCGACCGGAACATTTTTGTATTTCGCCGATGCTCGCTAAGGTTTTCATGTGTGAAAATCTGGGCAATTCAGGAAAGTGATGGGAATGACACAGTGACGGATAGGGCAGGCGAGGGGCTACATGTTGGGCTGCATCTCAAGTTCACAGGTCCCACTATTAAGCCACAATAGCGGCAAGAGTGCCCCCCCCCCCCCCACTGTCAGCATAAAGATCGTCCTTCTCTGGCACAGCTGTAACAGCTGTAGCAGAGAAGAACGATGTTTGCCCATTGAATTCAATGGAGCGGCAATACAGCCGACTCCACTGAATGCAATGGGCTGCCGGCGATCGCAGGATGAATGGTCGGAAAGGGGTTAAATATATAACCCCTTTCCTGCAATTCATCCAGAAATGTGTTACACTAAAAATATATACCGGCGTATAAGGCGACCGGGCGTATAAGACGACCCCCCAACTGTCACCTTATACGCCGGTAATACAGTGGAGCAAAGAATAAAAAGCATTACTTACGTTTTTAGATGATCTGCGGCGCTCCTGCAGGCTGTCACTCCCTCCTGGCTTGAAATCCCCGCCTCCAGCAACACAGCCTATCACAGCCATTCAATGACATCATTGTCATTGGCTGTGATTGGCTGAAGGCACATGTGCTTCTGGAGGCAGGGATTTAAAGTCTTTCGTGGAGAAAGCTTGTCTGCCGTGGACCAGGAGGGAGTGACAGCCTGCAGGAGCGCCGCAGATCATCTAAAAACGTAAGTAATGCTTTTTATTCTTTGCTCCACTGTATTACCGGCGTATAAGGTGACAGTTGGGGGGTCGTCTTATACGCCCGGTCGCCTTATACGCCGGTATATATTTTTAGTGTAACACATTTCTGGATGAATTGCAGGAAAGGGGTTATATATTTAACCCCTTTCCGACCATTCATCCTGCGATCGCCGGCAGCCCATTGCATTCAGTGGAACATGCTGTATTGCCGCTCCATTGAATTCAATGGGCAAACATCGTTCTTCTCTGCTACAGCTGTTACAGCTGTGCCAGAGAAGAAGGATTTGTCTTCTATATGTTCTCAATGGGGTCAGCGCTGCTGCCGCTGGCCCCATTGAGCGCATATAGAATGCATCCATAGCGAGCAGCGGGAGGGGCAGATTTCAATACTCGGGTGACACCTTATCTCCCCAGCCACTCACAGCAGGGGGGTGGTATAGGGCTTAAACGTTGCAGGGGGAAGTTGTAATGCCTTCCCTGTCTTTATATTGGCCAAAAAAAAGCGCTAACGTCTCAGGGAAGAAAGTTTAATTTACCAGAACACCGCATGGTGTTCGTTACGAATAACGAACATCCCGAACACCTTAATATTCGCACGAATATCAAGCTCGGACGAATGCGTTCGCTCATCTCTAATTACTACGCAAAAGTGAAATTTATTTATTTGCCTAAAATGCTGTTTTCTGTTGAAAAATCTCTCTAAAGTGCTGGCTGCTAAGGTTTCGCTTTTTCTAACTTTCTGTGAATTGCCTATTTTCAAGTGATGTTATCTCTGTGAAGGACTATTTACACTCAATAATTATCGCTCAAAAGTCATTGAAACGAGCAAAAGTGAGCGATAATCGTTATGTTATAAACGCACAGTCGTCGTACACTATTATCTCACTTGTCATTTATTGCTGAGTTTCAACAGGCATAAAAATAGTCGTTCGGTAGTTCATTATTTGTTTAAGTTACATGGCATTTGGTCTGTCTTTGAGTGGCTGAAGGACTGGGGGGGAGGGTTTTGCTTGTCTATCCCAAATGCACTGAGTACTTCTTTACTCGTGCTCAAGATAATGAATTTTCTGCACACTAATAAAATGCTGTCAGCCAGAGTTTTCCTAGCATAAACACACCCACCTGAGCGCACAAGATATAGAGTGTTTACTTAAGCTAATGAGGGGAATAGAGAGTATTTCAGGCAATTATCTATGAGATTTAAATGCACAGCATTTTATGCAAAAAAGTTGTTAATTCATTCAGTTGTTTGGCCATTCAAGTGATAATTAGAGATGAGCGAACGTACTCGTCCAAGCTTGATACTCGTTCGAGTATTAGCGTGTTCGAGATGCTCGTTACTCGTAACGAGTACCACGCGGTGTTCGAGTTACTTTCACTTTCATCTCTGAGACGTTAGCGCGCTTTTCTGGCCAATAGAAAGACAGGGAAGGCATTACAACTTCCCCCTGCGACGTTCAAGCCCTATACCACCCCCCTGCAGTGAGTGGCTGGCGAGATCAGGTGTCACCCGAGTATAAAAATCAGCCCCTCCTGCGGCTCGCCTCAGATGCATTGTGAGATAGCTGAGGGACAGTGCTATAGTGTTGGAGCTGCTGTAGGGAGAGCGTTAGGAGTTAGTGTAGGCTTCAAGAACCCCAACGGTCCTTCTTAGGGCGACATCTAACAGTGTGCAGTAGTGTGGAGGCTGCTTTTAGCAGTGCTGCACATTTTTTTTTTTTTGCTATATCGGCCGTGCAGAGCATTGTGCCCTGCAGTAATAGTACAGGGACAGAATTGTGTAGGCAGGGCAAGAAGACATATTATAGATTGAATATACGCAGTGGTCCTTTTGAAAAAAATATTTGAAAAAAAACTATTTGGCCTGCCTGTCACTCTGCTCAGTGTTCTGGGTCTGTGTCTGCTGGGGGTAGTAGTTCTCAAAATAAATACGCAGCCAGCTAAGTGTTACAACAGGCTTGCGCAAAATTATTTCCTGGCTCTGAAATCACCGCTCTGTTGCATTTAATAACAGTGCAACACTGCAGTTCCGTGACACACTCCAGGGACAGAATTGTGTAGGCAGGGCCAGAAGACATATATAGATTGAATATACGCAGTGGTCCTTTTGAAAAAAATATTTGAAAAAAAACTATTTGGCCTGCCTGTCACTCTGCTCAGTGTTCTGGGTCTGTGTCTGCTGGGGGTAGTAGTTCTCAAAATAAATACGCAGCCAGCTAAGTGTTACAGCAGGCTTGCGCAAAATTATTTCCTGGCGTTCCCTAAGCGAACTCAGCCTACAACCACAGGCCAATAAGCGGCACGTTAAATTACAGTGTTGTGTTTCTGCATTCCTGGTAATACAGCATGCTGAGGGGTAGGGGTAGGCCTAGAGGACGTGGGCGCGGCCGAGGACGCGGAGGCCCTAGTCCGGGTGTGGGCACAGGCCGAGCTCCTGATCAAGGTGTATCGCAGCCGACTGCTGCGGGATTAGGAGAGAGGCACGTTTCTGGCGTCCCCACATTCATAGCACATTTAATGGGTCCACGCGGTAGACCCTTATTAGAAAATGAGCAGTGTGAGCAGGTCCTGTCGTGGATGGTAGAAAGTGCTTCCAGCAACCTATCGTCCACCCAGAGTTCTGCGCCTTCCACTGCTGCAACTCAGAATCCTCTGGCTGCTGCTCCTCCTTCCTCCCAGCCTCCTCACTCCATGAAAATGAGACATTCTGAGGAGCGGGCAGACTCCGAGGAACTGTTCTCGGGCCCCTGCTCAGATTGGGCAGCAATGGTTCCTCTCCCACCAGAGGAGTTTATCGTGACTGATGCCCAACCATTGCAAAGTTCCCGGGGTCCAGGGGATGAGGCTGGGGACTTCCGGCAACTGTCTCAAGACCTTTCAGTGGGTGAGGAGGCCGATGACGATGAGACACAGTTGTCTATCAGTGAGGTAGTAGTAAGGGCATTAAGTCCGAGGGAGCAGCGCACCGAGGATTCTGAGGAAGAGCAGCAGGACGATGAGGTGACTGACCCCACCTGGTTTGCTACACCTACTGAGGACAGGTCTTCAGAGGGGGAGGCAAGGGCAGCAGCAGGGCAGGTTGCAAGAGGCAGTGCGGTGGCCAGGGGTAGAGGCAGGGCCAGACCGAATAATCCACCAACTGTTTCCCAAAGCGCCCCCTCGCGCCATGCCACCCTGCAGAGGCCGAGGTGCTCAAAGGTCTGGCAGTTTTTCACTGAGAGTGCAGACGACCGACGAACAGTGGTGTGCAACCTTTGTCACGCCAAGATCAGCCGGGGAGCCACCACCAGCAGCCTCACCACCACCAGCATGCGCAGACATATGATGGCAAAGCACCCCACAAGGTGGGACGAAGGCCGTTCACCGCCTCCGGCTTGCACCGCTGCCTCTCCCC
Source organism: Eleutherodactylus coqui (assembly GCF_035609145.1). Lineage (NCBI taxonomy): Eukaryota > Metazoa > Chordata > Amphibia > Anura > Eleutherodactylidae > Eleutherodactylus > Eleutherodactylus coqui. The sequence continues at coordinate 125,258,759 of NC_089846.1, forward strand.
CTGTGCCCCAACCTGCCACTGAGATCCAACCCCGCTCTGAGGACACAGGCACTACCGTCTCCTGGCCTGCACCCACACCCTCACCTCCGCTGTCCTCGGCCCCATCCACCAATGTCTCTCAGCGCACCGTCCAGCCGTCGCTAGCGCAAGTGTTTGAGCGCAAGCGCAAGTACGCCGCCACGCACCCGCACGCTCAAGCGTTAAACGTGCACATAGCAAAATTTATCAGCCTGGAGATGCTGCCGTATAGGGTTGTGGAAACGGAGTCCTTCAAAAGTATGATGGCGGCGGCGGCCCCGCGCTACTCAGTTCCCAGTCGCCACTACTTTTCCCGATGTGCCATCCCAGCCCTGCACGACCACGTCTCCCGCAACATTGTACGCACCCTCACCAACGCGGTTACTGCCAAGGTCCACTTAACAACGGACACGTGGACAAGCACAGGCGGGCAGGGCCACTATATCTCCCTGACGGCACATTGGGTGAATTTAGTGGAGGCTGGGACAGAGTCAGAGCCTGGGACCGCTCACGTCCTACCCACCCCCAGAATTGCGGGCCACAGCTCGGTGGTGGTATCTGCGGCGGTGTATGCTTCCTCCACTAAACCACCCTCCTCCTCCTCCGCAACCTCTGTCTTGCAATCAAGATGTGTCAGCAGCAGCACGTCGCCAGCAGTCGGTGTCGCGCGGCATGGCAGCACAGCGGTGGGCAAGCGTCAGCAGGCCGTGTTGAAACTACTCAGCTTAGGAGATAAGAGGCACACGGCCCACGAACTGCTGCAGGGTCTGACAGAGCAGACCGACCGCTGGCTTGCGCCGCTGAGTCTCCAACCGGGCATGGTCGTGTTGTGACAACGGCCGTAACCTGGTGGCGGCTCTGCAGCTCGGCAGCCTCACGCACGTGCCATGCCTGGCCCACATCTTTAATTTGGTGGTTCAGCGCTTTCTGAAAAGCTACCCTCGCTTGTCAGACCTGCTCGGAAAGGTGCGCCGGCTCTGCGCACATTTCCGCAAGTCCCACACGGACGCTGCCACCCTGCACACCCTGCAACATCGGTTTAATCTGCCAGTGCACCGACTGCTGTGCGACGTGCCCACACGGTGGAACTCTACGCTCCACATGTTGGCCAGGCTCTATGAGCAGCGTAGAGCTATAGTGGAATACCAACTCCAACATGGGCGGCGCAGTGGGAGTCAGCCTCCTCAATTATTTTCAGAAGAGTGGGCCTGGTTGGCAGACATCTGCCAGGTCCTTGGAAACTTTGAGGAGTCTACCCAGGTGGTGAGTGGCGATGCTGCAATCATTAGCGTCACCATTCCTCTGCTATGCCTCTTGAGAAGTTCCCTGCAAAGCATAAAGGCAGACGCTTTGCACTCGGAAACAGAGCCGGGGGAAGACAGTATGTCGCTGGATAGTCAGAGCACCCTCCTGTCTATATCTCAGCGCGGTGAGGAGGAGGAGGAGGAGGAGGAGGAGGAAGATGAGGAGGAGGGGGAAGACACAGCTTGGCCCACTGGTGAGGGTAGACATGCTGCTGGCCTGTCATCCTTTCAGCGTGTATGGCCTGAGGAGGAGGAGGAGGAGGAGGAGGATCCTGAAAGTGATCTTCCTAGTGAGGACAGCCATGTGTTGCGTACAGGTACCCTGGCACACATGGCTGACTTCATGTTAGGATGCCTTTCTCGTGACCCTCACGTTACACGCATTCTGGCCACTACGGATTACTGGGTGTACACACTGCTCGACCCACGGTATGAGGAGAACCTTTCCACTCTCATACCCGAAGAGGAAAGGGGTTCGAGAGTGTTACTATACCACAGGACCCTGGCGGACAAACTGATGGTAAAATTCCCATACGACAGCGGTAGTGGACGAAGGCGCAGTTCCGAGGGCCAGGTAGCAGGGGAGGCGCGGAGATCAGGCAGGATGTGCAGCACAGGCAGGCCAACACTCTTTAAGGCCCTTGACTGCTTTATGGCTTCCCAGCAGGACTGTGTCACCGCTCCCCAGTCACGGCTGAGTCGGCGGGAGCACTGTAAAAGGATGGTGAGGGAGTACGTAGCGGATCGCACGACCATCCTTGGTGACGCCTCTGCCCCCTACAACTACTGGGTGTCGAAGCTGGACACGTGGCCTGAACTCGCGCTGTATGCCCTGGAGGTGCTTGCTTGTCCTGCGGCTAGCGTCTTGTCAGAGAAGGTGTTTAGTGCGGCTGGGGGAATCATCACAGATAAGCGTAGCCGCTTGTCAACCGACAGTGCCGACAGGCTAACACTCATCAAGATGAACAAAGCCTGGATTTCCCCAGACTTCTCTTCTCCACCAGCGGACAGCAGCGATACCTAAGCAATACGTAGGCTGCACCCGCGGATGGAAGCATCGTTCTGTATCCCCATCAAAAACGGGGACCTTTTCGCTTCATCAATCTGTGTATAATATTCCTCCTCCTCCTCCTGCTCCTCCTCCTGAAACCTCACATAATCACGCCGAACGGGCAATTTTTCTTAGGCCCACAAGGCTCAGTCATATAATTTTTCAAAACAATTTTTATACGTTTCAATGCTCATTAAAGCGTTGAAACTTTCACCTCCAACAATTTTTATTTTAACTGGGCTGCCTCCTGGCCTAGTTACCAATTAAGCCACATTAACCAAAGCGATTAATGGGTTTCACCTGCCCTCTTGGCTGGCCATGGCCAATTTTTCTGATGTACATTAGTACTGTTGATACAGCAATTTTTGTGGGCCCTCGCCTACAGTGTAATTAAATGAATTTTTAGCCCACCTGCATTACAGCTGACGTTACATCCGCTGTGTTGGGCAATGCAATGGGATATTTTTATGTACCGCCGGTGGCTTCCTGGCACCCACCCATGCTGTCGGTCCACAGGGAGTTGTAAATGCATCTGTTTCCACTTCTAAAGAACCCCAGTCTGACTGGGGCATGCAGTGTGGGCCGAAGCCCACCTGCATTAAGCACGACATTACTACCTCGGCTGTGTTGGGCAATGCAATGGGATATTTTTATGTACCGCCAGTGGGTTCCAGGGAGCCACCCATGCTGTCGGTCCACAGGGAGTTGTAAATGCATCTGTTTCCACTTCTAAAGAACCCTAGTCTGACTGGGGCATGCAGTGTGGGCCGAAGCCCACCTGCATTAAACATGACATTACTACCTCAGCTGTGATGGGCACTGCAATGGGATATATTTATGTACCGCCGGTGGCTTCCTGGCACCCACCCATGCTGTCGGTCCACAGGGAATTGTAAATGCATCTGTTTCCACTTCTAAAGAACCCCAGTCTGACTGGGGCATGCAGTGTGGGCCGAAGCCCACCTGCATTAAGCACGACATTACTACCTCAGGTGTGTTGGGCAATGCAATGGGATATTTTTATGCACCGCCAGTGGGTTCCAGGGAGCCACCCATGCTGTCGGTCCACAGGGAGTTGTAAATGCATCTGTTTTCACTTCTAAAGAACCCCAGTCTGACTGGGGCATGCAGTGTGGGCCGAAGCCCACCTGCATTAAACATGACATTACTACCTCAGCTGTGATGGGCACTGCAATGGGATATTTTTATGTACCGCCGGTGGCTTCCTGGCACCCACCCATGCTGTGGGTCCACAGGGAGTTGTAAATGCATCTGTTTCCACTTCTAAAGAACCCCAGTCTGACTGGGGCATGCAGTGTGGGCCGAAGCCCACCTGCATTAAGCACGACATTACTACCTCAGCTGTGTTGGGCAATGCAATGGGATATTTTTATATACCGCCGGTGGGTTCCAGGGAGCCACCCATGCTGTCGGTCCACAGGGAGTTGTAAATGCATCTGTTTCCACTTCTAAAGAACCCCAGTCTGACTGGGGCATGCAGTGTGGGCCGAAGCCCACCTGCATTAAACATGACATTACTACCTCAGCTGTGATGGGCACTGCAATGGGATATTTTTATGTACCGCCGGTGGCTTCCTGGCACCCACCCATGCTGTGGGTCCACAGGGAGTTGTAAATGCATCTGTTTCCACTTCTAAAGAACCCCAGTCTGACTGGGGCATGCAGTGTGGGCCGAAGCCCACCTGCATTAAACATGACATTACTACCTCAGCTGTGATGGGCACTGCAATGGGATACATTTATGTACAGCGGGTGGGTTCCAGGGAGCCACCCATGCTGTGGGTGCACACGGAATTCCCATTGCGGAGTTGTACCTGCCTGTGACTATTTATAAAAAACCGCGGTCTGACTGGGGCGTGCAGACACTTTGACAGAATGAATAGTGTGTGGCACATAGGTTCCCCATTGCTATGCCCACGTGTGCAGCTCCAGATGGAGGTGGCACAGGATTGGATTTCTCATTGCTTCTGTACAGCATTGTGGGCTATCGCCCCGCCCCTTTTAAAGAGGGTCGCTGCCTAGCCGTGCCAACCCTCTGCAGTGTGTGCCTGCTTTTTCTGTGGCAGACGCACTTATAAAGGTGGCGTGGCATGAGGCCAGCTGAAGGCTGGGCAGGGACAGTTTGGTGTGCGCTGTGGACACTGGATCGTGCAGGGGGGGTTGGGCAGCATGTAACCCAGGAGAAGTGGCAGCGGAGTGTCATGCAGGCAGTGATTGTGCTTTGTTGGAGGTAGTGTGGTGCTTAGCTAAGGTATGCATTGCTAATGAGGGCTTTTCAGAAGTAAAAATTGTTGGGAGGGGGGGGCACTCTTGCCGCTATTGTGGCTTAATAGTGGGACCTGGGAACTTGAGATGCAGCCCAACATGTAGCCCCTCGCCTGCCCTATCCGTTTCTGTGTCATTCCCATCACTTTCTTGAATTGCCCCGATTTTCACAAATGAAACCTTAGCGAGCATCGGCGATATACAAAAATGCTCGAGTCGCCCATTGACTTCAATGGGGTTCGTTACTCGAAACGAACCCTCGAGCATCGCGAAAAATTCGTCTCGAGTAACGAGCACCCGAGCATTTTGGTGCTCGCTCATCTCTAGTGATAATCATTGAGTGTAAAATGGCCTATACTGGAGTTAAGCAAGATAAGAGAACAGAAAGTAGAGGAAAGAGTTGAAATGCTCATTGAAATGTATAGGGGAGGGGAATGAGGAAGAGAGAAAGAGATACACACAGTTGTGCTGTTAAAGCTAATGGTGAATTTTTTACTGCTATCTATTCACATATGTACTGCCAGGTTCTTTTTAGTGTCCTTCTTGATAATATTATGTCTGTGTGTGTGTGATGCAGATAGTTAGAGAGTGGAATATACAGTTTACTGCATGTGAATTGCATACAAGACAAAATAATAGCAGTCACCCTTTCCGTCAAAGGCCTTATTCACACAACTTTATATACGCAGCCATTTAGCTGCGTCCAAAAATCTGAAAAAAAAATTGACCATCTAAAGTATTGGATTCCAATGTATTCATTCAGATGAGCGATTTTTAGCTTTTTTAAGTTAGGTGTTGCTGCTTGTTAGAAACGAATTACAAGACTTAGTGGTCATTGAGCTGATTAATTACTATGTGATTGTTCTCAGTAATGGGCCATTTACATGGGACAATTAGCACTAAAAAGTTGTTCAAGTGAATGAATTTGAGCAATAATTGTGCAGTGTAAATGCAAAAAAATCGCTCGCTATTCGTTCACAAGTCTTTATCGCAGACATTCAGTCCGCATGAAAACTATGGCTGGCTTCTCATTCCATGTAAACACTCTCTGCTCAGCGCTTCACATAGGATGTAAAGCACTGAACAAGAAGCCAGTGAGAATCCCGCGATCCAGTGGTGAAGTCTGTCAGTCTAAATAGTCTACCCAGCGCTAACAACCTTTGCGGTGACGTCAGCGCTCATGCAGTCATTTGGTTGGCAGTCGGCCTGTGTAAAAGGGCCAAAAGAGAAACCAAGTAATCTTGTAGATATGATACCTTTTAATGGCTAATAGAGATGAGCGAACGTACTCGTTTCAAGTAATTACTCGATCGAGCACCGCGATTTTCGAGTACTTCAGTGCTCGGGTGAAAAGATTCGGGGGGCGCCGGGGGGGTGGGGGGAGGCGTGGCGGCGTGGGGGGTAGCAGCAGGGAACAGGGGGAGCCCTCTCTCTCTCCCTCTCCCTCCCACTCCCCGCTGCAACCCCCCACTCACCCACGGTACTCGGGCGAAAAAGGGGCGTGGCCAAGTACGCTCGCTCATCTCTAATGGCTAACAAAAAGGCATGATGTTATAGCAAGCTTCCAAATCTACTTAGGGTTCTTCCTCAGTCATCTATTAATTACTGTGATTAATTACTATGGGATACATGACATTTTTTGTTGAATTTGTATTCATACATGCTGTTTTTGAATGCACTTTGTTTAATCCATGAACTTTACCGTTACTCCCGTTTGCTTATCATTCATAAGGTACATTGAGATTTCCAAGCTGCCATAAGAAAAATCTCCCTAAGGGCTTATTACACGAGCATATATCGGCCGCTGTTTTCACGGCCGGCTGATATATGCTACGATCTGATGCATTGGGTTCCAATGCATCAGATCACACAGGCGTATTCCTGCAGCGTAAAAGTGCCCAGCCAGCAAATATAGCTTTTACGCCAGGCAGCAAGGATAGTCCTAGAACTATCTTTGTGCCTGGAATAAATCGGCCACCGCATAGGCTCCTATGAGAGCCAATGACAGCGGCCGTAGAAGGAAGGTGGGAGGCAGTTTAGCAAAGTGACTGCTAAACTCCCTCCCCCTTCTCTCCACCTCTCTCCTACCCTCCCATTGCTGGCTGCAGGCAAGGTGGGGGGGGGATGCTTAGCTTTATTCTCATCTCGCCCACCCCAATTGCAAACAGCCGGAGGGAAGGAGAGAGGAGGTGAGCCAGTGAGGGGGAGGTAAGAAGAGGCAATGGCATTGCGGCCTCGGTGCATATGCGCCTGGCCCGTGGCTGTCTGAATGGGCACAAGAATGTTAGATTTGTGCACCCGTTCACGTCTTTTTAGGCGCCAGCAGGCACACGTAAAAACGCCTACGCTCATAGGAAAGAGCCCTAAAATTGATGTTTTCCATTAAAGAAGTAATTAATTAGAAAAAAAGACACGCAGTACGGTATATCCTGCCATTACAAACTGAGTAATGGGAAATGCAGTGTACTATAATGCTAAATAAGGCTGTTTGTTGAGAGCAAAATCAATTTCTTGCTAGGATTTTCCAGAATGACCTTGATTAATGAATTTAATATTGCCTGTACTGACCATTGCCCCATATTAATGATAATTATTTGTTTTAAATAGATATTATTTGAAAAATGAAACATATTCAAAACTGTGTGTCATGAAGCACATTAAGGCTGATGAGAACGGGATGAATTACTTACGAAAAAAACAATGTAGACGTTAGGAAGCGTAAATATATGCATATCATTTGAAATACTGAACCAAAGATATTCCCCTTAAATGTATAATGTAGGAAAATGACAATGCCATATAGCAAGGAGCTTCTTCATCAAGCCTAGCCTGTCAAACAAAATGACAATGCTTTATCTTGCAATGTGGCATATGCATTTATACCCAATGCCTGTGAAGATCCAGATAAATGCTGGAAGCAAATTCAAGGAGACTCAGTAAAGACATAGTTGTTTCTGCTGGAACATTAATGTGTTAAAGACATTGTTACAGTAAAATAATGACATCATATAAAAAATAATACAAAATGACTAAGTTATGTACTAAATTGGGATGTTTGCTTGAACAAGACGGCTAACGGTAAAGGACCCACTCGTGTTATTTATGGAACTTTATAGTAATAACATTTTTCTTTCCCCCATTGATCAGTTAAGTGAAAAGCATGGATTATCTCATTACTTGCTGCCTAATAGATCCCTCCCTTTGGCAGGTAGGATTGGAAACCGCCATTTCTCAAAGTTGACGCGTTGGATTAAAAAAAAAAAGGAAAGCATCAGGAGTGAGCAACTTTGGCAAGAGCAAAATTGTAATGGCAAAGCTGCAAAAGGAAGGCATCAAACATAGGCATGTGAACATTACGACTGGGCCATAGAACAATGGGGAAGAAGTTGGTCTGGCCTAATGAATTATGTTTTGTTCTAAATTATGTGGAAGGCCAGGTGTATATCTTTAACTTTCTAAAAAGGTCAGATTTTATGTGTGATACTTAACCCAATTGATGGGCCAGACTTAACCCATAGAGTATACCTATTATAAATGTAAAGGAGTTATTCAAGACGGTAAAAATTGAGGCAAAGGCGGGCTCAGCTGTGTGTTTCTGCTGAGCATTTTGAGGTGGAATCTGCACAGAAGAAGGCGATGTGGATTCTGTCCCTGTAAACATACAATAAGAATCAATCGCACTGCTACACTCACTTCCATTATGTTACAACAACAGACCACAAGGCACCAAAAGTAACCTAGTATATAGTATAAAGTAACCTAGCATAGTAGACTATGCTCTTGACGCAGGCCATGCAGCACTGCTGTCAGTGTTCACACCTGTAACCCAGGACTAGAGATGAGCGAACGTGCTCGTTTAGGACAATTACTCAATCAAGCATCGCTTTTTTCGAGTAACTGCCTACTCGGGCGAAAAGATTCAGGGGGCGCCAGGGGGTAGCAGGGAGGAACAGGGGGGAGCTCTCTCTCTCTTCCACCCCCCCCCCCCCCCCCCCCGCCGCTCACCCCCGGCTCCCCCGAACCAATTAGCCCGGATAGGCAGTTACTCGAAAAAAGCGATGGTCGATCAAGTAATTGCTCTAAACGAGCATGTTTGCTCATCTCTACCCAGGATCAATCACATACATTATAACTAGAGATGAGCAAACAAGCTTGTTTAGAGCAATTACTCGAACGAGCGCCGGGGGGTGGGGTGGAGCATGGGGTAGCAGGGGGGAACAGGGGGGAGCTCTCTCTCCACCCCGCTCCTCCCTGCAACACCCCACTCACCCCCGGCACCCCGCGAATCTTTTCGCCCGATTAGGCAGTTACTCAAAAAGAGGCTATACTCTAAATGAGCATGTTCGCTCATCTCTAATTATAACGTAACAGGCAATTAACTATTTAGACTCAACAGTACTTGCAAAAAATCATTGTTAGCTTAGAACATGCAAAACAATGCAGTATCAATATGACAGTACAACCTAACAGTCCCATTTATGAGCAACAGGACCTTAGCAGGCCATAGCTTAATAAATAGTAACAAAGGCAGTTCACATTTTTGCTAAGAGGATGTGGTACATGGCAGTCTCAGTTTCAGCCCCTTTACAACTTACTTGAGGAATATATGGCACCAGGGTGAAAAATTCAAAGAAGGTAAGCTGGTAAAGGCAGTGATGCTCTGGGTAATGTTTTGCTGGCACACCTTGCGTTCTGGAATTAATTTGGATGTGACTTTAACGAGAAGCACCTTCCTAAATATTATTGCATTCCAAGTACACCAGTTCATGGCAATAAAATTCTCTAACTGCAATGACTTCTTACAGCTGGCTAATGCGCCCACATTGCAAAAATTGGTCAGGAATAATGTTCAAGAATTCAAAGTATAGACTTAGCATCTATATAAGCCTCACACTCCCCAGATCTCAATATAATCAAGCATCTGTTGGATGTGCTGGTAAAGGAAACCTAATCTATGGATGCCCTACCTTGCAATTTACATTACATTTCGGGTCCTAATGCTCTCATGCATTAGGTGCCTAGAGGTGATTGAGGTTTACAGAAACAACTGAGGACTGTGCTATGCAGTTCCCATAAGTACCTTAAAAGTGTATGAGAGCTACAGAAAAAGTGTAGCACAGCAATATACACTATTTCCATAACTTGTGAGATGCTAATGGTTAAGGTTTCTGATTGCTGACAGCCTTAAAATGAGTCCACAGTGCAGTCAGGCAGCAAAGAAACCACGTAGGATGCTCGGCTGCCTGGGAAGAGGTGTAACCAGCAGAAAGAGGGAAAACATGATTCTGGTGAGACCATAGCTGGAATACTATTGTAACGTCAAACTGGGACATGAACACTCTGCGGAGTCTTACCAGCACATGAACTGCAGAACTGCGAACTGGACACAAAATTCATGGACATGACTGAGAAACAGACAGAAACGTTACGCCATTCACACTCATGAATTGGCAAAACCAGACCGAATAGCAGAACTGCAGAACGGACTCCATACTCGCGGCCAGACACAAATCAAGGCTGATAAATGCTCAAAACACACACCAAGCATACCTGCATGTATAAACAGATGGAGTAGATACAATACGAGGCATTAGTTCATATTGTGGCCAAGATATTTAAACCCACAAACCCATTTCATGGGTCATCGTTGTAACCCCAGAAAACCTGACTGCAAGGCAAGGCAATTGTCCCAATAGGGACAACCCCACACTGGAACCTAGGGACTTACCTTGTTATAGATGATAAAGGACCCACAGCAAGACACAAATCACACCACACACACTGAGAGCTGCACAGACATGCAGGAGTATGACACTGTTCACACTGAACATTCTGAATGCTGCACAGACACCTCATGTCCAGCCACATGCACAGACACACAGGAACACGACACTGCCCACACTGAATGCTTTGAACAAACAGAGAAAAAGCCAGCAGCCTCTAGCAGAGGAGCTGATATATATGAGCAACAGACCTTGGGGATTGGCTGGTTGGAGAAATCCACACCCAACCAGCTCAATCAACACTACCTGTGAGGCTATGCCGCTGAAAACCTATGTAGTACAACAGATTCCAGCAGTGAACCCTAACAGTACCTCCTGTTTAAAGAGTGGCCTCTGGACATATAGGCACGTAACAAACAGGGATCTAAGACCCAGGGAACTGGCTGAAGAAAACCACTCCCACTTGGCTCAATCAAGCCCTACCTGTGTGGCTGAGCAGCTGGAAACCCATGAAGTACCAAATGTCCCAGCAGAAACCCTAACAAGTATTTTCAATCATGAAGACCTGACCTACATAAAGATATTGCTAAAATACAACAGTCTAAAGACAGGCTACAAAAATGGTGGGATGTCTCAAGAACAAATCCTATTAGGAAAGACTTAAACAACTGTACAACCTGGATGAATGAAGGGAGAGGTGGCATGATTGAAACCTTTATATATGTTACAGGTATAAATTATGTTCCAAAGGAAAGTATATTTAGTAGGAAGCTAAACATTAGAACAATGGAGCACATACTGAGATTAGTTGGGGGAAAAATCAGAAGCACTTTCAAATATTACTTTACTGAAAGAGTAGTAGATGCTCGGAGCAAACTTCAAGCAGACGTAGTTGGAAAATCAACAATAAATAAATTCAGGCTGCCGGGGATAAGCAGAGATCTATCCTAAGATAGATACAAAAATAAAATAAGATAAGGATAAACTAGATGGATCATGTAGGTGTTTTCTGCTGTTAATTTTCTATATTTGTAAAATAGGTCCTGTTAACCCAGATTGTAATGCCTAGTGCTCAATATAACCTGTAAGCACAATAACGATTGTGTTCCCTAATGGAAAGTATATTTAATGCAGTAAATTACATTTTTTGTCAAACAAAGTAAATTATGTTTCAACGATATAAAGTTTATTAAACCAAAAAGAAAGGAATACAATAGAGTTGAGCGAACATACTCTGCTGAACTTGATGCTCATTCGAGTATTAGCGTACTCGATGGTGCTCGTTACTCGAACGAGCATCACGCCGTGTTTGACGCTGCCGCAGTTTTTGGCTCCTCCGCGCTGTGACATGCTTGTTTTGGCCCCTCCCCGCTGCTTCAATGGCAATTTTTTTGGCTGGGGGGAGAGAGAGAGACAGAGAGAGAACACACGAACCAAGAAAAAAAAAAAAGCTCGGGACCCGGCGTCCCACATACAAAAATGCTTGAGTCTCCAATTGTAGTCAATGGGGTTCGTTACTCGAGTAGAGGTCTCCAATTTTACGAAGAGCTCGACTCAAATAACGCGGACCCGAGCATTTGGGTGCTCGCTCATCTCTAGAATGCAATCAACAATATGCATACATGTTTCCAATAGTGTATCAGACATCTCCAACCATGGTTAAGGCAAGACTGAAATGGCAGAATAACAGAATATGATAGGAGTGCATAAAACTGGAATACATATTGATGAATACAATGATATTCCATCATACAGCGGACAGGAGCATTTTAATAGCATTTATATCATAGAGATATATAATACCTTACATCACGGGCATGAGGAGAGGACAGCCATTGCTTCCACATATCTTCTAAAAGTTCAACTTTTTCTTCATATATCACATTATGTTTCTTACATAAGATAATTAAATTAATTTGAGAGACAACTGGTGAAAACTGAAGAGAGAAGAGACCGGCATTTTAATGCAAAGTTAATCCAGGCAACAAGCAAGATACATTAAGCTAGACGAATGCCAAATTACACATGTTAATAGGTTTATCAAAGTGCTAATGACCATTTGTCCATCTTTCCGTGTGTGACGTGTGAGTTGAATGCAGAGCCTGACAGCACCTGTAAATGTCAGTTACCGTCTCGTAGCTCTGCCCCCTAGTCACATGATGGTGACATCATCACAGGTCATTTATCATCCTCGTGTACTGAATGAGGGATTATGGGAGCAATGCATCCCCCACAAACCCCTGTAGCCTCAGTTGCTATGGATACAGTAGTACTCAGTCTGGCAGTTTGTATGTTGTGAGACAGCTGGACACTTGTGTGGAGACTCCAATAAACAACACCTCACAAATGTCTACATACATAGCTGGCAGTGCATATTGACCAACAACATTGAAGCTTAGTCCTGCACCACTTTCTTCATATCTCCTGAACGCAGGAGCATAGCTAAAGGCTTATTGGCCCGGGTGCAAAAGTTTATCTTGGGGTCCCCCAACTTCTCTTAATCCCTTAACACAGAGGCGTAAGCTGAAGCTCCTGGGCCCCAATGCAAAACCTGTAACAGGGCCTCCAACTATAATGCTTTATTCATAGTACTGGGCTCCCTATAAGGAGAAGAGAGGTTTTATGGGCCTCCTAAGGCTTCTGGGCCCGGGTGCAACCACATCACCTGCATCCCCTATAGCTACGCTAGTGCCTGAATGTGATATCATGACATCTCAAGTGCTAATACCGCCAACACCAGTCAAGCCTTTATTTAATCATGAACCTTTATCCAGTGTTAAAAAAAACCATCGCTGTCATGCAGACATGTCACCACAGAGGGTTCAACGCCACTGTGAAGTTAATGCAGCTTACATGACACAGCGACAAGCCACAATTTCACCTCAGCCGCAAGCAGATATGCAAAAGCAATGAGCGAACATATCTCCTCAGCAAGCAGCTGAAGTTTATAAATCATATGCTGCCCATAAAAAAAACTATGTAGCAGAGCTTTGTGCATGATGTGCATGTAGCAGAGCTATGCATGTAGAAACACTGGTACTATATAATTTCCTAATAATTACTAGTCTCCAAATAAGCATATAAAATGCAATTTAGGGAAAAAAGCATCCGTTGTGCAGTCTCTACCAATGCAGAAATCTGTGACCATAAACGTGATACCAAACATGTTATGCACTTCTGTGAAACCCATTGTGTAACACCACCACATAGTCATTAGGGCATAATCCTGGTGGGAATAATAGATCATCAAATATTGATGTTACTGGTGATATTTTCGACTAGAGGTTATATTTGAATCATACGGCTTTCCAAAGATCCAGCGAATATCCGCAAACCGATCAGCCAAAACTGGAAAGTTGACTTGACAAAGGCTTTGTATTACAGCCGAAACGTTGTCATTATGTGGACATAATAAAGAAGATGATGTTACTTACGCCCATCTGCTGCTCAACTTTCTAGTTTTGGCATATTCTCTGACTGCGAGGGGGATGTCTGCTCCAGTAAGCAGGGGAAAAAGAGTGCAGGGCAAGCTAGATAGCTTCTTGTAGTGGTAGACCTAATTATTAAGGGGACAGACAGGACAATCTGTCACAAAGACCAAGAAAGTCGAGAGGTGTGTTGTCTTTCTGGGGCTCGAATTCTACACATCGCAGATTGGATTGACAGATTACTGGGAGGGGCTGGTGAGGATTCAGCAGTCATGATACACATTGGCAGCAGTGACAAAGTTAGAGGTAGGTGGATGGTCCTTAAAAACTATTTCAGGATTTAAAGATGTACATTTAGGGCAAGGACCTCCAAAGTAATATTTTCTGAAGTACTACCTGTACCAAATGCCACACCAGAAAGACAGAGGGAGATAAGGGAGGTAAGCAAGTGGCTCAAGAGTTGGTGCAGGAAGGAGGGATTTGGGTTAAAGGGGTTGTCCCGCGAAAGCAAGTGGGGTTAAACACTTCTGTATGGCCATATTAATGCACTTTGTAATATACATCGTGCATTAAATATTGGCCATACAGAAGTTATATACTTACCCCCTCCCGCTGCTGGCGTCCCTGTCTCCATGGCGACGACCAAACTTCTCCTCTGGTCGCCGGAACAGTCATGCTTGCGCAGAGAGGAATCCTCTTCTGGATGGTCCGGGCTCACGAGCTGTGTCCTGGCTCCTCCCCCTTCTCAGCATCATCGTGTAGCTCCTCCCCCGTCACATGGTGCCAACCAGCCAATGAGGTGGCTGGAATCAGCAGTGGAGCGCAGTCAGCAGAAGAACATCCACGGTGCACCATGGGAGAAGACCCGCGGTGCACTGTGGGAGAAGACCAGCGGCAGCCATCTTGGAAAGAAGATTTTTTAAAGTTGCTGAACGGGGATTCAGGTAAGGGAATTTTTTTTTTTTAATAACACCTGTCAGCAGTATTCCTTTACAGGTACTGGGGGACTGGGAAAAAAAAATTCTCTTTAGGCGCGAGACAACCCCTTTAACTCTGCTACTGGCTACAGCTTCTATTGTATGGATGGGCTTCATCTCAATGGGAGGGTACAGCTGTGTTAGAGGAGAAGATGGCTATAACTTTGGAGGAGTGTTTAAACTAGGGACTGGGGGAGGACAATCAGATTGATAGAGGGAAAGATAGTATAGACAATGACCTGGTACTAAGCAATGGAAATGGGGGGAAGCGGTGTGAGGAGGTAGTACAGTTTAAACTGGCAGAATAGTTATTAGGGATACACCTAAAATAAAACCAATAAAACAAAACAAAACCATCTTAACTGTATGGTGACGACTGTGACAAGTCTGACCAATAAAGCAGATGAACTGGAAGTAATAATGTCTGAGGAAAACCACAACATAGCAAGAATAACGGAGAACTGGTTGGATGAAAGCTATAAACTTACAGTAAACTTACAGGGTTACAGTCTTTTCAGAAGGGATCCTAAAAATCTGAAGGGGGGAGGGGGTTTCTCTTTATGTAAAAAGTTGCTAAAAGTCCATAGTATGGGAAGATATATGTGCGAGAGATGAACAAGTATAGTCTCTATGGGTAGAGATATAGGGAGGGAAGAACAATAATAAAATCCTCATAGGAGTTTTCTATAGGCCACCAAATATAACAGAAGCTACTGAAAATCTATTACTGAAGCAAATAGATGAAGCAGCAAATCACAATGAGGTAATTATTGTGGGAGACTTTAACTATACATATATAAACTGGGAAGCTAAAACCTGTAGATGTCATAAAGGTAACAACATTATGTCAATTACTAATCCAAGACTTTCCATGTTTGAATACCTACTCTCTATGCAATGCAAATCCCTATTAGGGAGGTTTCCTGGATAGGGACCTCCTGCAAAGAGTAAGTGTCTTTTTACTTTTACCCCTAATACTTGACTCATCCCATAAGCACTGGATCTTTTTTATATCATGTTGTTAGCCTCGATAAGGAGGTAAGTTCTCAACTGGGGAGAGTCATTAGATCTTGTACACCTGGACTTTTCCAAAGCGTTTGTTACTGCGCCACATAAAAGGTTGGTATATAAAATGAGAATGCTTGATTTGGGGGAGAATGTGTGTAAGTGGGTAGGAAACTAGCTCGGTGATGGAAAGCAAAGGATTGTTAATGATACATACTCTGATTGGACCACCATTACTAGTGGGGGACCACAGGGGTCGGTACTGGGTCCTATTCTTTTTAATATATCTATTAGTGAGCTGGGAGACGGATTGCACAGTAAAACATCAATAATTGCAGATGACAAAAAACTATGTAAAGAAATTAACACGCAAGAACATACAATGCGGTTTGCAAATGGATCTGGATACGTTCGGGACTTGGGTAGAAAAGTGGCAAATGAGGTTTAACACCAATAAATGTAAGGTTATGCACAGGGCAGGGAAATACATGTCACCATTACACACTAAATGGGAAACCACTGGGCAAAGCAGAGGACTTAGGGAGAAACCAGCGTGAGACAGCTGTTGCCAAGGCAAATAGGATCATGGGGTGCATCAAAAGAGGTAAGGGGCACATGACAAAAGCATTGTTCTTCCTTTTTACAAGTCACCAGTCAGACCACACATGGAATATTGTGTACAGTTTTGGGCACCAGTACTCTCATATCATGGGCAGACTACAATACCCAGAGAGGTTATCAAAATTGAGATTATTTAGTTAAGTAAAAAAAACAGCTGAGAGGTGACCTAATAACTATAAATATATTGGGGGTTGATATAGAAGTCTCTCCCATCATTAATTTGTATCTAGAACTGTGACTGTAACAAGAGGGCATCCTCTACGTCTAGGGGAAAGAAGGTTTCTGCACCGATATAGAAAGGGGTTCTTTACTGTAAGAGCAGTGAGACTATGGAGCTCTCTGTCTAAGGACATGGTGATGGCAAATTCAAGAGGGGCCTTGATGCCTTTTTTTTAGAATTAGATTATTACATGCTCTAATAAGGGTTGTTGATCCAGGGATTATTCTGATTTCTAGATTAGAGCCGGGGAGGATTTTTTCCCCTTTTTTGCCTTTCTGCGCAGCCACTTCAGACTCGTGGCCTAGTTGAGTTGTGCTATGGGCCACCATGTTGGAAGCTGGGACAGAGGGTAAGTTCTGCGGGATGATCTGCCCTGCGGGCGGTAGATCCCATTTTCCTCCTCTAGGCATGCTCGCAAAAACTTTAGTGGTGTTCTCAGCACTATTGAGCTGCTGAGCAGCACTTGAAGGAACTTTTTAGAAGCAGTAGGTACGGAGCTCACATGGAGAGTATCCTCTTCCGTGAGCTCCATGCATGTGCCCCCACAGAGTAAATTATAATGTCTATTGATATACAATCCTTTGGTGTATGATGCATCATAATATAACTGTTGAAAAAGCAAGAAATGAGGACAGTTCATTTCAACTGAAATAACATTTATCAAAATATGCTCTTAGCTAGTATAATTAAAATGTGTATTATATAATACATATGAATAACATTTTGAACAAAAGTGATGAATAATATCCATGGAAATTAATTATTTCTAGCATCTCTGTACCTTTTACCTCTCTGTACAAATAATGAGCTTTGTAGCTCTATAAAGCTTTTAAATGAAAAAATAATTTGCACACTGATTTCCCATATTTGCATTTTTAACTAAATTATTGTTGCTATTAATGCAATATTTTATATGGTGTCAAACTCCCTTAGGTTTATTGGTATTATTAAAACCCTACCAATTTGTGCCTATTTGGGCATTAGTTACTTACCTCTGGCTTGCACAAATGTGTCCACCTTACTTTTGCTTGAATGTTGTTGAGGACTTTAATTTATAAAGATGTAAAAAAGTATATAAATATATAATAAAAAGCATATACAATACATTAAGCATACATATTTTAAGGAAGCCTACTGGTCACAGAGGTCAATGAATGGCATTTGTCAAAAACAGCTTAAAAATGTATGTTATATTCTTAACATTTCCTTTTTTTTTTACATGAGAGCCTATGTGTGATAGATGGACCTAATATGGCATCTTTTGTAGCTTTTTTTCATCTCATACCACACAAGATATGATATCTTTTAATGGCTAACAGAATTACATGATGGTATAACAAGCTTTCGAACCAACGCAGGGTTCTTCCTCAGGCTTATCTAGTAGATCTGAAGAAACATGCTTTTATACATACATATAAACAGGCACAGACCTGGGGTGATTAATTTACACTTAAAATAATACTAGTACAAGATGTGTAGAGGGGTAAATACGTAAATAAGCCACTGATAAGGCCTGTGAAAGTTTTATGGTCTGTAAATTTGTGTTAGGGGGACCAATCAGGGGCAGCTCTCACTCACACCCATTCATGAATTCATGAATGGGTGTGAGTGAGTGCTGCCTCTGATTGGCTCAGCGCTGAGCCAATCAGGGGCAGCTCTGACTCACACCCCATTCACACCCACTGCAGGCCGGCAGCGCTGAACTCCGTCTGCCGGGACAAGGTGAGTATATATATATTTTTTTTATTTTAACACATTTCTGGATGAATTGCAGGGAAGGGCTTATATATTTAAGCCCTTCCCGACAATTCATCCCGCGCTAGCCCGCAGCGCATTGCTTTCAATGGAGCCGGCTGTATTGCCGGCTCCATTGAATGCAATGAGCTGGACAGCTCTGGCCCGTTTCTAATGAAACGCGGCTAGGAGCAGATTTTGGGGCGATTTTTGGGCCCCGGTCACGTGATTTGCGGATGCGCATCCGTCATGCGATCCGCAAATCGTGGGAAAAAATGCCCGTGTGACTAAGGCCTTAGCGTACTTGATGGTGCTCATTACTCGAACGAGCATCAAGCCGCGTTTGACCCCGCCCCAGTTTTTGGCTCCTCCCTGCTGTGATGTGCCAGTATTGGCCCCTTACCGCCACGACGCAGTGTGTGCGTCAATGGCAAATCTTTTGTCTGGCAGGCAGGGGAGAGGAGAGAGAGAGAGAGAGAGAGAGAGAGAGAGAGAGAGAGAGAGAGAGAGAGAGAGAGAGAGAGAGAGAGAGAGAGAGAACACAAACTAAGAAAAAAAAAAAAAAAAGCTCGGTACCCGGCGTCCCACATACAAAAATGCTCAAGTCTCCCATTTTAGTCAATGGGGTTTGTTACTCGTGTAGAGCTCTCGAATTTTACGAAAGTCTCGACTCAAATAACGCGGACCCGAGCATTCGGGTGCTCGCTCATCTCTATTCACGACCCTTGACGACCCTAATGGCAAGCTCCCCCCATGTTTTTTGGTTTTGCACTGCTTCTTTCAGTTGTTTGATATCCATGCCAGTATAAGCTTTCACAGTATCAAACTATTGTGTTCTTTGGCTGCCAGGTCTTCTTTTGCCACTGATTTATTCAAGCATTATAGATTTTTCTAGTGACTCTGCTCTCATTACATGTCCAACATATGTGAGTCTGAGCTGGGTCATCTTGCCCTTCAGTGATATATTGGTTCTAATATGATTCAGGACTTCTCTGTTTCTTACTCTCACAGTCCAGGGCATACACAACAGCTTTCGCCAGCACCACAGCTCAAACGTATCAATCCTCCTTCTATCAGCTTTTCTCGCAGTCCAGCTTTCATAATCACACATGGCTATAGGGAAAACAATGCTTTGCACTATCCCGCGCTTGGTTGCTATGCCGATATTCCTACTTTTTCAGATTTTGTGCCCGTTTAGCATTACGCTTCTTCTCAATGCTATCCTACGTTTTTTATCTGGCATAGACTCTCCATCCTGGTGAATTTTTGAACCAAGGAATGGAAAGTCTTGCATGTATTCTATAGCCTCATTGCCAATTTTGATTTGTATTTGGCCATTTTTTGCAGTCGTCATATTTTTGTCTTCTTTAAATTCAAATAGAGAACCGTTTTTTCGATTTCAGTTTTAATATTACATATCAGCTGCTTCAGACCAGCTTCTTTTTCTGAAAACAGTGTATTACCATCCACGTAATGGAGATCTCTGAAGTTTCTCTCACCTATTTTAATTTCGGTTTCCTATTTGTCTAGGTCCATTTTCACCTTGGAAACTCTACGAAAGAGCCTTTTGTTACCCATGTTCCAACTTTTGTGAGATGTGTTGCAGCCATTAATTTCTAAATGAGTTACTTTTTTTAATGAAATGGAAAAATGTCTCATTTTCAACTTCAGATATGTGTTCTAAGTTCTATTGTGAATAAAATATGGTTGTATAGGATATCCAAATCATTGCATTCTGTTTTTCTGTATTTTTTTTTTTTTACATTTTACACAGCATTCCAACTTTTTGGTTTTGGGGTTGTATAAGCGTCTTCTCTTTGTGTGTTCATTGTATATGTCTGTGATTTGAAGAGGGAACTACAATTCTGAAAAACCTCTCTTTTGACGTAATAAACATTGGAACAATATACTGTTTAGACTGAGAGAATTGATGTAATCTTTTCCATCCGCTGGGGAATGTATATCCTGGCTTCCTTGAGTGCATTTGTGGTTACTTTCATCCTGGATTCATACAGGAGTGATTTCCCAGATGATACTGCAGACCCTGAGGTTCGTTTTTAAAGTTTATATAGATTTTGTTCTCTCTGCATAACATCATAAGTTGAGCAAACCCTTTCCCCTTTAATTGGTGCAATTATTGGGAAGTACTATCCAAGGAGTCACTCTGCCTATTTTTGCTTTTCAGCAGAAAATGTATGACGTCTCATAATAATTTTCCTTACATAAACAATAGAAATATCTATTTAAATATAAATATAAAATAAATAAACAATAGCTATATTAGAAATTAAATGGCACATCCTTCAATGTCTAATTTTTAGGCATGGTATAAATTGCATATTCTACGGAATGATATTAACTAGGCAGGAAGTGGTCTTGTTCAAAATGAAAGATATAGGAAAAGAAGAATAATTGATCAACGCCTCTATGGCAGTTATATTGTATATTTATAGTTAGTACACCTTTAAGTTTACTATACACTATGCTTCCTCTATGCTTGTCTCTATTTTTGTCAAAGTATACTGAATTTATATTCTGTCTTTTTACCATACAGTACATGGACCGCATTATTTGAACTGCTCTGTCAAAGGCTTTTAGATAGAAGATCAGTTAAATTCAGGTTTCTCTGAAGTAACAGAGGACCCAAGGTTCAGAACATGAGATTTCTTGCTGAATAACACTGAATATAATTTCAGCAGATTGAAAAGTTCATAGGACAAACAGGCATCAGGGTTGTATTTTGGATGATGGTCTGTAGAGTTTGACAGATGATTTATCTGGATGAGTAAATTATAGATTACTAGTTGACATGCTGGATTGTGAGGTGTATTTGAGTTGATAGGCAATTTATTTTTATTTTTTCAATTTAAACATTAGAAATTGTGATGTATTCATTTTTAGAACCAAAACCTTTCTATATCATTGCATCCAGTTGAATATATTGTCGAAATGGAATTATTTATCATTTAATTGAAGCTCTATATTATATTGTAAAAAATAAAGATGCTCACATTTTCGGGTCATTCAGTGTTTTTTAAAAATATTTCTACTGATGCAAAATAATCTTGATCTAGTTAACCAAGGTTGAACTGAAAGTATTCCAGGAAAAATAATTTTTTTCAATAAATGGATATTTCCTTTAATCCTTTAGTGACGGCCATTTTTGATTTTTTTTTTTAGCTTTTGTTTTCCCTCATCACTTTAAAAAAGTCGTAACTTTTTATATTTCCATCAATATGCTGTAACTGTATGAGAGGTTTTTTTTTTTGTGGATCAAGCTGTATTTTTCTGTGGTACAATTTACTATAGCATATAATATATTGAAGAATTAACAAAAAAATTAATGTGGGTTGAAATGGAAGAAACTGAATTGCAGTATTTTTGTGGGGTGAAAGACCTTGCCCTGAGCTTAGATCCTAGATCCCTGAAATCGCTTCTAAGGGTGCTTTATTGACCTCTATCTTTGTTATTGGTGCCAATGTGTACCATGACCACTTAATCCTCACCAGCCCCTTCCAATAATCTGTCATGATGTGTCGAACATGAGCGCCAGGAAGGCAACACACCAGTTCAACGATCCCAGTCTTTGTGACAGATTGCCCTTTCGGCCCCCCTTATAATTGAGTCCCCCACCACTAGGACCTGTCTAGCCTGCTTTATGCTCCCCTTCTTACTAGAGCAATTATGTCCCTGGTAGGCAAAGGCCAAGTTATGCTGCAGCAGTGCTGACCCTATAATAGCATCATCCTCATCTGCCAACTTTGCAAACTTGTTGGGGTATGCCAGTTTAGGACTAGCCTCCCTCGTTCTCTTCCCACTACCCCATCTAACTGTCACCCAGTTAGCTGCCTTCTCCTCCTGAACGACCATTCACCCCTACATCTACCCCAGTGAGTGAGCAGCAAACTCCTTTCCATGTTATCAATGACTCTCAGTGTTGCCAGCTGCTCATTTAGATCCAGGATCCTGGCTTCCAAATGCACAATGTACTCCATCTCGTACAACAGTAGGCACTCTCGAATGGCTGTTCAGGCACTGTATACTTCGCACAAGATGCACACCGGATGGCACTGCCAAGCACGAAGAACATTCTAGTGGGGATCTACTGTTTAGCTTAAAAAGAAATGAAAAACAACTAGATTACACTCCTCACGTGCCTCCACCCCTTTGCTTCCTCTCACATGTGTCCTCCAATTAGTTTCCTCTCACGCGCCTCCACCCATTCGCTTCCTCTTACGCGCCTCCACCCATTCGCTTCCTCTCATGCGCCTCTGCGTTTTTTTTTAACACTTTCATGCTCCTCCTGCCTGCTCATGCTCAGTCACACTGGATCCTATGCCCACCGCTCACACTCATTTACTACACGTAAAGATTACCACTCGCTTTCGGCCGCTTGAACGAATTTTAAGTGATAGTAGTAGCATGTAAAAGGGCTTTTAGTTTTTTTTACCTGCAACTAACATTCTATTTTGGGGTTGTCCAACTTAATTATCAATTCTAACCAACTGCTGCTGTGGTCTAATGTAAAGAAGAATAGTATTGTTGAGCGGCAATATGTGATTTTGCATGTATTTTTCTGATTACCTTCCAACCCATCCCTCTGCGTCGTATATCATATTGTTACTATAATGTTCTCCATTTGTATTTCTGCCAAGAAGTAGGAAATTATACATTTAGCAGTAAAATGAATCAGATTTTTTTCTATAAATATTTTATGAACATTTTTAGCTATCTACTGCCTGGTGTGTTGGATATCATGCCCAGACCATCTGTTCTTTTATTTTTAATCAACGCCAAGTTGTTAGACACAAGTTATCACCGTTTTTAATAAAAGTGATTTTTTTTTTTTTACTAGAGCCAGTCTTTATGCATCTTTGTGTTAACTATCGTTTTGCTATATGCTTACTGTAAAAACAATATAGCAACAATGTTGACTATGATGTAAACTAACTTTAGCTTTATTATGGTTAGAACTTTTTGAATCTTGTTAATTACATATTTTAAACTAGTTAATGTTTTTATAATTAGCATTTATTCATGACATCTGCAATCTAATCCTGCCATTTAGTCCATTTACACCCCTTCCTTTTAAATAAAATGTAAAATGTACAGTATGTACGATATACTAGGAGCCTGTTGGCTCCTTAGACTCTGCCCTTTAAGAAAGGCCCAACTTAAAAATAGCTTTAAAATGTTTTTTGGGGGGAGGTTCTTGTATGTCATACGGTGCTCCTTGGGAAAAGTCTAAAGAAATGAGTGTTGGAATAAACCTCCATAGTGCCATCTATTAAAAGGTAACTACACTATGAGGCCTCAGTCAGACGGGCGATTTTTCGCGCGATTTGCGCATGCGTCCGGCGATTTTTTAAAACCATTGCTTTGCAATGGTATCGGACACATGAGCGCTTTTTATGCGCTCGTCCGATAAATTATAGAACAGAAATCGCACCTATCTGCAATCTGCGATTCCTGTTCTCTTCTCTATATGCGCTCAATGGGGCCGGCGGCAGCAGCGCCGACCCCATTGAGATCATATACTAGACAAATCATTCTTCTCTGCCACAGCTGTAACAGCTGTGGCAGAGAAGAACGATGTTTGCCCATTGAGTTCAATGGAGCCGGCAATACAGCTCATGAATTCATGAATGGGTGTGAGTGAGACCTGCCTCTGATTGGCTCAGGCTGAGCCAATTAGGGGCAGCTTTGAGTCACACCCCCTTCACACCCACTGCAGGACGGCCGCGCTGTACTCCGGCTGCTGGGACAAGGTGAATATATATATTTTTTTTATTTTTACACATTTTAGGATGAATTGCAGGGAAGGGCTTATATATTTAAGCCCTTCCCGACAATTCATCCCGCGCTCGCCCGCAGCGCATTGCTTTCAATGGAGCCGGCTGTATTGCCGGCTCCATTGAATGCAATGCGCTGGACAGCTCCGGCCCGTTTCTAATGAAACGCAGCTAGGAGCAGATTTTCGGGCGATTTTCGGGCATCGGTCACGCGATTTGCGGATGCGCATCCGTCATGCGATCCGCAAATCGCGCGAAAAAATGCCTGTGTGACTAAGGCCTGAGTCAATATACAACATTCTAACAGAAGGAACCAGCTAGTATCTAGAGGAAAAAATTCACTCGGTGCCGCTAAGCAGAGCATGGAAAAAGACAACGCCTGGTGATATGAAACACTCTATTGCGGGGCAACACATTTCAGCACTGAAACGCATAATGGCCCTTTTACATGGGATGATTAGCATTCAGAATCATTCCGATTCTCACACTCCTGCAGTTATCTGAATGATAATCTTCCCATGTAAATGCATGCAGCGACTGAACAAGAGTAGTTCAGTCGTTCAAGTTCTGCATGCAGAAAACTGAATGACATGTTCTTCTGTATAAACAGCAGTCATTAACCTTTGAACAACTGTCTGTTGTCTGTGAATTGAGGCAGGTGGGGGAAGAACGCTACCTGGGCTGCTCCGCCTCCATGCCGGCAGTGCTGTGAGTGATGCCAATGATACTCGCTCTGCTTGTGTAACAGCACAGGAGGAAGCATTATTGTCAGGCGTGTTTGCCGTACAGCTCATCCCATGTAGAAGATCCAGTACTCTCCCAGAAAGTGTTTCATATAACTGGGCACTGTCTTCTCCCACAGTTCTGGCAGTAGCATTGAGTCAATCTCTCTCTTGGCACTAATTTGTTTCTTCACATCCAACGTGGTGGCATCCATCCTTCCCAGAAAGGCTGCAAATGCATTCCGGTGTATGCTATGTGTTATGCTGTGAATGCAAACCTACAGGAGAATACTTTCCTACGGTTGTTTCTCATTCAGTGTGAAGATTTCCCTGCAGTATGGTGTACTTTTTCTTTTTGTTGTTCTAGTAACCTTCTAACAGGACTTTTAGCATGACTAGAAATGTACACAAAACCAGATTACCCATGTAGACACAGCTCTTCCAAAGTTCTTGCTCATCAATGCTCAGTAGGTTTTTGAGTACTGTCCACAAGGAGAAACATTACCATCTGGACTCACATTGAACTCAACTGTGCCTCCAAAAACTGTATGTACGAGGTTATTCTGGTTTGGCTTATATCCCTAATCATGTTGCGTTGTCTGTTAAAAGATTTGGATGTTGGCTCATAGGGTTGCTGCATTTGGCACTGTGGAAGATTAGTCAGCACTATAGATGAGCGAGCACGCTTAGAGAAGGCAGTTACTCGAGCGAGCATCGCTCTTCTCGAGTAACTGCATTCTCGTCCAAGCAGGCTCAGGGAGGCAGCAGGGGGCGGCGAGGGTTAGCAGGGGGGAAAGAGAGAGATCTCTCTCACTCTAACCCCTGCCGCCCCTCGAACATGCTCGGAAGAGAATGCAGTTACTCAAGAAGAGCGATGCTCGCTCGATTAACTGCCTTATCCGAGCGTACTCACTCATCTCTACTCATCACTCATTTGCATAGCTCTTTTCCAGGTAGCCCTGCATGGTCTATATGATTCCCTACACCCTCTATCTGCTCTCTTCTGTTGTGCTGGAGACAAATCCCCACCACCCCCGACTCAAACAGTGACCTTAAAAATCATGGGGAATTCATACAACATATTGGAAGTTTAATGGTTTAATGTATAAAAGGCATAACCCCTATTTGCTGAAACCTTGAAATTCCTTGAATTTGTTTTTTCTTTTTTTCCTGAAAAAAAAAAAATCTTAGTTTTCATGGAATACTTTTTTCGTAGGATTGTTTTTATTTTTAATAAGTCAATATGCCAATTTAGTTTATTACTTCTAAAGTTGAAAAACAGCAAATTTGTATGTGCATATTTCCATTATTCCAGTAAACTTTGTGTTAAGTTATGATTTCAGTAAAATAAAATACTTAAAAAGAAAACAATACACAAATGAATAGAATTATATGCAATGTTTTTTTTTTCCCCCGATAATCCAAAACTGGGATTTAAATTAATTATTTTCTGTTGTTCCACACACAAAGGATGATGCCACTTATAATGTTCCTGCTACTTAAGTGATTCTACAATGGACTTTTCCATCATACTTTTCTTATAATTACTTTTAAATACACAAAATGGAATAATAATTGACAATAAAGCATTGGCAGAAGTATTGCATTTATCTCCGAAAATCAATATTCTCTTAAATAAGACTTCATTTAGTACAATGAATGTGTTCTTTTTGCTTTTTTTATCTGCTTCAAATTTTGAAATTAGCAGACACCTTGTAAAGTGGATTTTCATCATGAGGAAATCATGATTTGCAATATGGTTTTTAGTTACCGTTGTTTAGGTAGTGCTCTGCCTCTGGGGTACTTTATCACATATTGTTTCCTAATCACTTTTATTTTCCATTTGTATTTTTTTTTGTACGGTATATGATTATGGAGGCAGCCATCCAGTCTAGCCAACCTGTCCTTATGTATTTTCTTAGTTTTTTAGACGGTTTATCCAAAAATTAGGGAGAAACAAAATTTATTATAGATAGATTGGAAAACTATAATGAAGCATAAAAGAGTTGTAGACATTTGATATATGTCTATAACTTAAAATAGTGGTAAGACAATATAAGCAGTATAATTACAATCATAACAATGCATCAGTTCCCAAAGCTCCTTAGTTGGGCTACATCTGACCGTGTGCATTTCACTTGGGGCCTGCTGGGAGAAGTAGTGCTTCCATTTTTGTATTACGCAGCTAGGCCTGTTTGCAGCCTTTCAGTTAGACTTTTTTCTGGCTGCAGTGCCATACAATACCGCTCTCACCGTGAAAGTGCACTCAAATTATTCCTAACCTGCTGCGGACTACCTCATTTATATAGTTCTCTGTCTGCAGTGAATTAGACAGCGGTCTCATCGCTAAACAGTACTCTAATATTAACAGGGCCACTGCAAAGGATTTCAGCTTTGCCACTGTGCAGAGCGTCTCACACTACCATTTCCGTTCCTGGGGTTGAGATAGCCACAATTACCAGCACTATCCAATGGCTTTAGAGTCTTCTCCCACTCCACACAGACTCTATTATCTACAAGTCTCTGCGAGCAGTAAATTCAGCGCAAGACAGAGGATTCCTTTTTTCAAGCCACAGCATAGAACCTCCGCTATCTACAAGTCTTTGTGTACGGTGAATTAAGCATCAGTTGTCAGTGCTGTACAGTGGGGTAATTTATTTGGGCCATGCTCTATTCTTAATCCGCCATGATGAGGAGTAGGGGTAAGGGTTGAAGACGTGGATGTGGACACGGACGAGGACGTGGACGTCCAAGCAAGGGTGTGGGCACAGGCTGAGTTCCTGGTCCAGCTGAATCACAGCCGGCTGCTGCGGCATTAGGAGAGAGGCAAGTTTCTGGGGTCCCCAGCTTCTTATCCCAATTTATGGGTCTGCGTAGTAGACCTTTATTACAAACAGAGCGGTGTGAGCAGGTCCTGTCGTGGATAGCAGAAAATGCATTCAGCAACGTATCGACCACCCAGGCTTCTACGCAGTCCACTACTCCCGGACTAGGGACTGCAACTCTGAATACTCTGGCTGCTGCTCCTCCTTCCTCCCAGCCTCCTCACTCCATGAAAATGAAATATTCTGAGCAAGCAGACTCCCAGAAACTTTTGTCGGGTCCCTGCCATGAGTGGAAAAAATGGTTCCTCTTCTACCTGAGGAGTTTGTCGTGACCAATGCCCAACCTTTGGAAAGTTCCCGGAGTCCGGGTGATGAGGCTGGGGAAATCCGGCAACAGTCTCAAGAGCTTTTTGTGGGTGAGGAGGATGATGATGATGAGACACAGTTGTCTGTCAGTGAGGTAGTAGTAAGGGCACTAAGTTTGAGGGAGGAGCACACAGAGGATTCAGAGGAAGAGCAGTTGGACGATGAGGTGACTGACCCCACCTGGTTTGCTAAGCCTACTGAGGACAGGGCTTCAGAGGGGGAGGCAAGTGCAGCAGCAGGGTAGGTTGGAAGAGGCAGTGCGGTGGCCAGGGGTAAAGGCAGGGCCAGAGCGAAGAATCCCCCAACTGTTTCCCAAAGCACCCCCTCGCGCCAAGCCTCCATGCAGAGGGCTAGGTGTTCAAAGGTGTGGATGTTTTTCAGTGAGAACGCGGACAACCGACGAACAGTGGTGTGCAACCTGTGTCGCACCAAGATCAGCCGGGGAGCCACCACTACCAGCCTCACCACAACCAGCATGCACAGGCATATGATGTCCAAGCACCCCACTAGGTGGGACGAAGGCCGTTCCCCGCCTCCGGGTCACACCACTGCCTTTTCCCCTGTGCCCCAACCTGCCACACAGATCCAATCCCCCTCCCAGGACACAGGCACGAGTGCCTCCTGGCCTGCACACACACCATCACCTCCACTGTCCTCCACTCCATCCAGCAATGTCTCTCAGCACAGCATTCAGCTGTCGCTAACACAAGAGTTGGAACGAAAGTGCAAATACGCTTCCACGCACCAGCACGCACAAGCTTTAAACGTGCACATTGCCAAATTAATCAGCCTGGAGATGCTGCCATACAGGCTTGTAGAAATGGAGGCTTTCAAAAACATGATGGCTGCAGCGGTCCCGCGCTACTCAGTCCCCAGTCGCCACTATTTTTCGCGGTGTGCCGTCCCAGCCCTACACCAGCACAACTTCCGCAGCATAAATCGTGCCCTCACCAACTTGGTTACTGGGAAGGTCCACTTAATCACGGACACGTGGACAAGTACTGGCGGGCAGGGCCACTATATCTCCCTGACGACACATTGGGTGAATTTGGTGGAGGCTGGGACCGAGTCAGAGCCTGGGACCGCTCACATCCTACCCACACCCAGAATAGCGAGTCCTACCTCGGTGCTGGTATCTGCGGCAGTCTATGCCACCTCCTCCAAACCCTCCCCCTCCTCCACCTCCTACGCCACCTATACCTCTCAATTAAAAAATGTGAGCACATCGCCAGCAGTTAGTATCGCACGGCGCGGTAGCACAGCGGTGGGCAAGTGTCAGCAGGCCATGCTAAAACTACTCAGCTTAGGTGACAAGAGGCACACGGCCCCTGAACTGTTGCAGGGTCTGACAGAGCAGACCGACCTCTGGCTTTCGCCGCTGAGCCTCCAACTGGGCATGGTCATGTATGACAACGGCCATAACCTGGTGGCAGCTCTGCAGCTTGGCAGCCTCACACACGTGCCATGCCTGACCCATGTCTTCAATCTGGTGGTTCAGTGGTTTCTGAAAAACTACCCCCACTTGTCTGACCTGCTCGGCAAGGTGCGCTGCGTCTGCACACATTTCCGCATGTCCACCATGGACGCTGCCACCCTGAGGACCCTGCAACATCGGATTCAGCTGCCAGAGCACCGACTGCTGTGCGACGTGCCCACACGCTGGAATTCTACACTACACATGTTGGCCAGGCTGTACGAGCAGCGTAGAGCAATAGTGGAATACCAGATGCAACATTGGCGGCATAGTGGTAGTCAGCCTCCCCAAGTCTTAACTGAGGAGTGGGCCTGGATGGCAGATATCTGCCAGGTAATCGGAAACTTTGAGGAGTCAATCCAGATGGTTAGTGGTAATGCGGCAATCATTAGCGTTACCATCCCGCTGCTTTGCCTGCTGAGAAGTTCCCTGCAAAGCATAAAGGCCGACTCTTTGCGGTTGGAACAGGAGACGGGGGATGACAGTATGATGCTTGATAGCCAGACCACCCTCATGTCCATATCTCAGCGCATTTTGAAGGAGGAGGGGGAGGAGCAGGAGGAGGAGGAGGAGGAGGAGGAGGGGGAAGCGACAGCTGGGCACACTGCAGAGTGTACCCATGCTGCTTGCCTCTCATGTGTTCAGTGTGTATGGGCTGAAGAGGAGGAGGAGGAAGAGAAAGAGGATCCTGAGAGTCATCTTCCTAGTGAGGACAGCGATGTGTTGCGTACTGGTACCCTGGCACACATGGCTGACTTCATGTTAGGCTGCCTTTCTCGTGACCCTCGCGTTAGACGCATTCTGGCCAACACGGATAACTGGGTGTCCACCCTTTTCGACCCACAGTATAAGGAGAACCTTTCTACTCTCATTCCTGAAGAGGAAAGGGGTACGAGAGTGATGCAATACCACAGGGCCCTTGTGGAAAAAGTGATGCTAAACTTCCCATCTGACAGCGCTAGTGGCAGAAAACGCAGTTCCGAGGGCCAACAAGCAGGGGAGGCGCGGGGATCAGGCAGCATGTCCAGCGCAGGCAGGGGAACACTCTCCAAGGCCTTTGCCAGCTTTATGGCTCCCCAGCAAGATTATGTCACCACTCCCCAGTCAAGGCTGAGTCGCAGGGAGCACTGTAAAAAGATGGTGAGGGAGTACGTAGCCGATCGTACCACCATCCTCCGTGATGCCTCTGCTCCATACAACTATTGGGTTTCAAAGCTGGACACGTGGCACAAACTTGCGCTGTACGCACTGGAGGTGCTGGTCTGCCCTGCCGCTAGCGTCTTGTCAGAGAGGATGTTTAGTGCAGCTGGGGGAATCATCACAGATAAGCGTACCCAGCTGTTAACTGCCATTGCTGACATACTTACAGTCATAAAGATGAACAAAGCCTGGATTTCCCCAGACTTCTCTTCTCCACCAGCGGAGAGCAGCGGAACCTAAAGATTCTTTTCGCTGCAACCGGAGAAAAAAGCATTCTCTATCACCGGTAAAAGGGGGAATTAGCTTTGCCAATCTCTCTTGGATATCATTACTCCTCCTTCTCCTACTCCTACTCCTAAAGCAGCATGTCATCACGCTAAACTGCCAATTTTTCTGCAGCCCAAAAGGCTCTGCTTATAATTTTTTTTACAATTTTTCAAAGTTTCAAAAGTACTGATACTTTAACAGAAACCATTTTTTTCACAGGGCTGCCTCCAGGCTCTGTTACAAATTAAGTAACAGGGAGCTGTATCTTTAAAAAATGTTTCTGGGTTTCACCTGCCCTCGCTGTTGAGAAATTTTTCAGGGGTACACTTGTACTCTTGGTACACCAACTTTTCTGGCCTTCGCCTATGCTATTATCTAACTAATTTTTCCAGCCTTCGCCTACACTCATGGTACAGCAATATTTCAGGGGTTCGCCTATACTCTTGCTACAGAAATGTTACTGGGGTCCATCTATACTTTTACTACAGAAATGTTACTGGGGTCCGCCTATACCTTTGCTACAGAAATGTTACTGGGGTCTGCCTATACTTCTGGTACAGAAATGTTACAGGGGTCTGCCTATACTTCTGCTACAGAAATGTTACAGGGTTCTGCCTATACTTCTGCTACAGAAATGTTTCTGGGGTCCGTCTATGCTTTTACTACAGAAATGTTACTGGGGTCCGCCTATACCTTTGCTACTGAAATGTTACTGGGGTCTGCCTATACTTCTGCTACAGAAATGTTACAGGGGTCTGTCTATACTTCTGCTATAGAAATGTTACTGGGATCTGCCTATACTTCTGGTACAGAAATGTTACTGGAGTCTGTTTATACTTTTGCTACACGAATGTTACAGGGGTCTGTCTATACTATGGGTGCACTAAGTCTTCCCATCGCGGTGTTTTACCCATTTGGCACAAATACACTGACTGACTAGGGCAGAAATGTGGGCCAAGGCCAAGGTCCTTGGCGGGGTGAAACTCTCCCATGGTTGGGCACTCTGATTTCTTCCTGTGTAATACCATTTTTGTGCACTGACAGCATAGGCGAGCCCAAGGAACTCAAAGACTTCCCCTTGCAGTGTTGAGCTATCTGTGTGGGGACACATAAATTTCCCATTGTTATGTAACTCAGGGCACCTTGGGTCACACAAGGTGGAGGCTGGGACCAAGCCTGACCCTGGGCCCGCTTACATGCTTTCCACACAGACTATAGCGGGTACTGGTCATGGTTTCTTGGCCTTGTAATTTCACCTCCTCCTCCTGCTTGGGGTCAGGAGATCAGCACTGGGCAACATGTATTTTCTCCCGTGTTACCACAGTTATCTGAGACACTGGTTTGGGCCAAACAAGAGGAGCGTTACTGCATTAATGAGACGCTCACTGCTGTACTAGCATCGGAGTCCGCTCTATGCCCGCGATTGCTGAGGGTGTGTGCAGAGGCCTATATTCTCGGCGAAGTGAAAGTCTGCCATGTTTGGGCACTGTAATTTCTTCAGGTTTATTATTGTCTTTCGGTTCCTTTGGCTCGCCTATGCTGTGAATGCACAAAGATTTCCCATAGCAATGTTTTACCTGTCTGGCACAAATACACTGACTGACTTTGGTGGGGTGCAGAGTGCAGATGGCTTTCCCCTTGCGGTGTCCATTGAGGTATCCGACACCTACACACAATGAATAGAGTGTGGACACATGGATTTTCCCATTGCTATGCAACTCGCGGCATCTTTGGTCACACAAGGTGTTTGCTGGGACCGAGCCTGACCCAGGGCCCGCTCACATACTTCCCACACAGACTATAGCGGGTCTTGGTCATGGTTTGTTGGCCTTGTAATGCCACCTCCTCCTCCTGCTTGGGGTCATGGGATCAGCACTGGGCAACATGTATTTTCTCTTGTGTTACCACAGTTATCTGAGACACTGGTTTGGGCCAAACAGGAGGAGCGTTACTGCATTAATGAGACATTCACTGCTGTACTAACATCAGAGTCCGCTTTATGCCCGCGATTGCTGAGGGTGTTGGCAGAGGCCAGGGTCCTGGGGGAAATGCAACTGCGCCAGGTTGGGCCTGTGGAACTTCTTCCTGGTTAATCCAGTCTTTGGAGTGGTGAAAGCTACCGCTACTAATTAAATAAAACGTTCAGAGCTGTACTAGCATCGAAGTCCGCTTTATGCCCACGATTGCTGAGGGTGTGGGCAGAGGCCGAGGTCCTCGGTGGACTGAAAGTCTGCCATGTTTGGGCACTGTAATTGCTTCATGTTTAATACTTTCCTTGGGTTCCTTTGGCTCACCTATGCTGTGCACAAAGACTTCCCAAAAATTTAAATTATTAAAACAAGAAGGCAGTGAATAAGCTCTAAAAATATACAATTAAAAAAACAAATGATGTAAAGAAAAGATAAAAACTGCCAAGAAGGAGGCAGAGACTGATTGACAAAGAGCAAAAATAACTCTAAACTATTTTCAATTATATAAATGGTAAAAGGACCTGCTCTGAAAGTACTGGCCCTTTAACAAATAATGCAGGAAAAGCCATAGTAGATGATGGGGGAAAGGCAAATCTATTAAATAGTTTTGTCTCAAGTGCATTCAAGAAGGAAAAAGAAATGTCACACAAGATGCGGGGGAATAAGGTAAACCACCTATTAAATATCACCTGCCTAGCACAGGAGAAAGTGCAGAGCTGGTTAAAAAGATTAAAGGGGTTGTCCCGCGAAAGCAAGTGGGGTTCAGCACTTCTGTATGGCCATATTAATGCACTTTGTAATGTACATCGTGCATTAATTATGAGCCATACAGAAGTTATTCACTTACCTGTTCCGTTGCTAGCGTCCTCGTCTCCATGGTGCCGTCTAATTTCAGCGTCTAATCGCCCGATTAGACGCGCTTGCGCAGTCCGGTCTTCTCCTTTCTGAATGGGGCCGCTCGTGCCAGAGAGCTACTCCTCGGAGCTCCGCCCCGTCACGTGTGCCGATTCCAGCCAATCAGGAGGCTGGAATCGGCAATGGAACGCACAGAGCCCACGGTGCACCATGGGAGAAGACCTGCGGTCCACCGTGGGTGAAGATCCCGGAGGCCATCTTCGCAAGGTAAGTAAGAAGTCACCGGAGCGCGGGGATTCGGGTAAGTACTATCCGGGTTTTTTTTTTAAACCCCTGCATCGGGTTTGTCTCGCGCCGAATGGGGGGGCTATTGGAAAAAAAAAAACCCGTTTCGGCGCGGGACAACCCCTTTAAGTAAGTTCTAGGCTGGACCTGGGAGAGTCTATTGATCGTGCAGTGTAAATGCAAAAAAAAAAAAAAAATCATTCACTATTCATTTACAAGTTGTTAAGACTGATTTTCAGTCAGCATAAAAACTGTCTCTGGATTGCTGGCTTCTCGTTCTGTGTAAATTCTCGCTCAGCGATTCACATTCACATAAGTAAGTGATTTCAATATCATAGCAAAAGGATAATTTATTGCAGAAAAAGTGGAATTCAAATGGAGGCTCTAGTACCCTGTTGGGCTGCCTCTATCTTGAATGCAAAATGTGATTTTGGGGCATGGAGGCATGCAGGTTTCATATGGTATCCAGTGACATAGATTGTGCAAACTGTTAGAACTTTGAAGTTGGCATCTCAGATAGTCCCATACATGTTGTATTGGTGATAAATCTGGTGCCGGAGCAGGCGACAGAAGTGTAGCAATGCTGTTGCGGCATTTTTGTGACACCCTTGCTGTGTGAGGCCACACATTATTCTGCTGGAAAATGTCTCTCGGAAGGCCTGCCTTGAGAGGCAAAACGTGTCACTGCAGGATGTCCTGAACATATTGCTGACCTGTCATTGTCCCTTATACTACTACAAGGGTTGACCAACTGTTGTATGAGATGGCCTCCCACACCATCACGCCAGCAGTGGGGGCAGTGTGCTGCTCCACAGCAAAGGCAGGATTGAGGCGCTCACTTCCAGGGTGTCTAAAAAATGAACATGGCCAAGCTGAACCTGGATTCATAACAGAAGACAACCTTGTTCCTCTCTGTAACAGCCCAGTTTTGTCATTCATGACACCACTGCAAATGGAGCTGATAGTAGGCAGGGTGTCAAAGGCAGTACACATAATGGGTGCCATGAGACTAAATGTCCTTCAGCCAAGTGCCTGGAAATAGTTCCAACAGACACAGGGGCCTGTAAAGATGGTTCCACCTATCTCTGGATGGCAGACAATGAAACAGTTGGAGCTGCTCATGGTTGGCAGAAATTGAAACAATCCTCTCTATTGTTTTTTTTTTTTTTTTATGGCATCCTGATCTCAGCCACTGTGTATGCATGCCCTCATTCATTCACTGGTCCCAATGAGAAGGATATATATATATATATATATATATATATATATGTATATATATATATATATATACACCCTTGTAGGTAGAAAGGAAAACACTGGAATATATACATTTACATAGGTATAGTTATGTGCCTTTCTTTTTATGTATACTAACTTTATTCTCATTCGTACTAAGGGCGCCCACCCACTGGCGTTTTTTTACCTGCGTTTTGCGTTTTTCCTGCACAGGCATAGAGATAACATGTGTTCCTGTCCACTGGCGTTTTTTTTGCGTTGCGTTTGCGTTTTTAACATAGGAACTGTCAGTTGCATATGTGTCCTTATTTTTCTCCTAATGCACCCATGAAAGTCAATGGAAATTAATGGAAAAGCCGCGAAAACGCCGCGAAAACCGCGCGGAAAAACGCGCGGAACAATCGCGGTAAACGCGGCGAAAACGCAAACGCCAGTGGGTGGGCGCCCTAACTCTATGAAAAAACTTAATACGTCGCCTTGTACCAGATATGCCAAAGGCCTTGCCAGGCGAAGACAAAATGTATCTTGAACACAAGAAGAATCGGACAAGGACGTGTACTTGGCTGTTTTCCCAGAAGCCCATATCAAGATGTTCAACCATGTACATAACTTTCACTGTCTCAGGCCGGAAATCCGGACTTCCCATATATGGAGAATGCATGCTTGGCCGCTTTCTTAGAATTGAGTGGGTGATTCTTTGCACTGGAGTTAATTGAATACGTGATTTTCTGTACATAAGCCAGAGGCGCCGTAGCAAGATAACGACTGTTTTCACTGTCTCAGGCCGGAAATCCGGACTTCCCATATATGGTTATAAGCCCATCACCCATTCCTGGTGATGAGACAAAGGGTATAAGATCTCATGTAATCTGTAATAAAGGAGAGCCATGTCCCGTGTGAGAAACTATACCAGACCTCCGTGTGGTTTCTCTTCTTACCGCCGGCAACGAGGCAAGTGGGGTGGGCCTGATTGGTGCTGTACTTAGAATTTTACCCTGACACCAACACTTCCTAACAGTTTGGTCAAAATGGCCCATGTGGTGGGAAATTTGTCGATATGACCATCCAGCTTCTCACATTCCAATAATGTGCCCCATCTTAAACTCTGTTAACTAGATTCAATCTTCTCGATTGCATTATAGAAGCATGTCTAGTGGTCAAAAGGACCTACAAAAGCAGCAAAAGAGGTCCACTACACATAAGTAGCTTGTTTAAACAGACATGTTTAAACCTTAGGCCTTCTTTAAATGGACAACATGGCATCGTCCCAAAAAATTGAAGCAATATCATGTTTTTGTGTGATGCAACAGAGAGGAAAGCTCCATAGGGAAACATCAGCTACAAAACCTCGCGAGTCGCAGGCATATTACTGGACCCATGAGTTTTTTGTGTCAGGTTGTTGCATGCTACAAAACATCGCAGGTGTGAATTAACCCAATGGAAAGCATGGGGGTCACATACATTCGATTTGTAGCACTATTGGAATGCGACAAGATTGCGCGACTTTGTTGCCCGTGTAAAGGAGGCCTAAAGGGATCTCCTAATCTGACCAATAGGATGTAATACTCAAAAATTCACGTCTGCTATTATGTCATATGGCAAAGTGTTTGATACACTATACTGCAGAAGACTATGGGATATATTAACTCCTTAATGGTGGGGCAATTTTTAGCCTTGATGACTGACCAATGTTTCCGTTTTTTTTCATTGTCCATTACTAGAACCTGGTGATTATCCACCATTGTTTTTTGGACTTCATTTTTATGGCTTTCAGCATTCAGAAGGAACAATGTGATGACATTATTCTCTGGGTCAGTATGATTACGACAATACCAAATTGTTTTTTGTGTTTTGCTATTTTGGTACACAAAAAAAGACTTTAAAAAAACTGAGAAAAATAGAAGAAATTGCTTTTGTGTCGCCATGACATTTTTACTTTTCTATCAGTGAAGCTCTATGAGTGTTTGTTTTTTGCAGAATGAGCTTTAGTCTTCACTGATCTCTTTTTGGGAATATATAACATTTTAATCACTTAATCCTTTTTTTTAGTAAATGTGGAAAATAAACAAAATTTGCAATTCTGGCATTGTTTTTTGTTTATTGTGTTTTATGGAGTTCACAATGCAGTATAAATAATAGGATTGTAATATGTTAAATTTATTAATTTATTCTGTGGATCAGTATATTTCTGTATATAATACGTTTATATATCCTTTTCTAATAATGGAGCTTTTTTTAGTTTGTTTTTTTTGGGGACAAGTTGTACTTTTTAATGGTACTACTTTGTGATTCATATAACTTTTTGATCGCTTTATACCCCAGTTTTTAAAGATATGCAAAATTTTGCAAAAATTTGACCTTTCATATTCTTTTTATGACATTCAGGATGCAGTCACACGAGCGATTATTTATCGCGTGTGTTACAAATAGCATGACCAAAGCAAAAAAAAAAATCGCACAAAAATTCTGGTGGCCAGGAATTTAAAAATATCACACCGATAATATGTGCGATTTTTTTTTTTTAAATTTCCGGCCACCAGAATACAAAGAAGATTGCCAGGGATAGGGAGAAGATCCGGACAGCGCTTCTAGGTGAGTTAACATTTTTAATTTTTTTTTCTACAGCTAGGGATGATTTTTGGGGTAAGCCACCCCCTCCCCCCAAAAATCATTGCTGCAGGGGTTGCCTTTATCCCATTGCTTTCAATGGGATGGCAGCAGCACCGGACCCATAGAAAGCAATGGGATAACATGGGAAGCGCAATCTACTCTCTATGTTTTCAATGGGGCTAGGAGCACCACAATAAGGTGAAACCCCTGGATGTGACAGCATCCAAGAGTTTCACATTTTTTCCATCAGTCACACGCGATAAACGCTGTCCTATTTTTTACAGGTGCAATTTTTTCGGACATGTAGAATTGGACATGTGACCGCTTGCATTGGAAAGCATTGGTTCTATCATATGTGTTTTTTTTAGCGCGCCTATATATGCGCTAAAAAAATCACTTGTCTGACTGAGCCCTCATTCTGCAGGTTAAATAATGTGCTCCTACATGAGTCATTATCAATACAACAAGGCTTTTTTGACATAGTCAGGAGAAAAGGTGTGTTTTAACTTTCTATTCTTTTATACCTTTTACCATCTAT
This sequence comes from Eleutherodactylus coqui, assembly GCF_035609145.1. Taxonomy (NCBI): domain Eukaryota; kingdom Metazoa; phylum Chordata; class Amphibia; order Anura; family Eleutherodactylidae; genus Eleutherodactylus; species Eleutherodactylus coqui. Next base: position 125,297,266 of record NC_089846.1, read on the forward strand.
GTATTTTTTTTACCTTGCATTTTCCTGTCACTTGAATTTCATTAGAAACAATTGTTGCTATAATATACTGCAATACCTATACAGGTTTTACCGTGACTTAAAGTTGCTTCACAACCATCCCTTTCTTTCTAGTTGCTACTGACCAGAATATGTGGCTGAAGCCAATCACTGGCTACAGAAGCAGCAATCACAGGTCCTGGTCAGCAGCAGCCAAGAAGGACAGAACAGTTTAAGTATTCCATAGATGACTGTGCAGAGTGGAAGAGGAAGGTGGAAGGTGAGATATCTTTATCACGACTGTCAACAGTGTGTTCTTGTGTTATCTGCCTCCTGCTTTATGATTGATATCATATGTGACATTTCCATAGAATCCTGACATTAATAATAATGAGATGATTACAGTATTTTTACACTGTACTTTTTATATATAGATACATCAAAATGGCATAACATTATATTATTACTAGAGATGAGCGAACGTACTCGTAATGAGTACTTACGCACCCGAGTACCGCCATTTTCGAGTACTTCAGTACTCGCGCGTAAAGATTCGGGGGGCGCCGGGGGGCGGTGAGAGGCGCGGCGGTGCGGGGGGTAGCAGCGGGGAACAGGGGGGAGCCCTCCCTCTCCCCCCCACTCCCCGCTGCAACCCCCCGCGCCGCCATGGCGCCCCCCGAATTTTTTCGCCCGAGTACGGAAGTACTCGAAAATCGCGGTATTCGGGCGAAAAAGGGGCGGGGCCGAGCACGTTCGCTCATCTCTAATATTACCAGCAAAGAAAATGTATGCAAAATATAACTAACATTTCTTAAATTATCTTGCAGATCACTCAACCTTTGCATGTTATACAATGTATAAAGCATAATCACATAGGAGATATATACAATGCACATATTGCAGTTTATCTCTAGTGATTGAGGAATCTCCACCTGAATGTTTCAAGGCCATAGTGTATTGCTTAGTAAGACCTCAGTGACATTATAGATGCCTTTGTAAGATACACAAAATCTGTAAGTGTTATGATGAGGAAAACAATATTACACATTGATTAAATTCTAGAGAGCAAACAGTGTTCATGAAATTGGTTAAGTGCAGGCTAATCAAGTTGAAATGGCCATAAATAAGACCCAAATGATTTCCCTTTGAAGTAGTTCTGCTGCAAAATGTATTAGTCCTTGCTCTATGTATTTAGTGTAATTGGATTAAACAAAGGATACAAAGCTATTTCAATAATTAAAACAAGGTGCTCTGTTAATGGTATTTCAAAGATTTCTGTTCCATTATAGTACTGATAAAATGTAGTTACTGTCATCTAACTGAAACTCACTTACAATTTTGCATTGCTCTTTAATAAAGAAGTAATCCGTTGCTCTGGTGCATATTGGTCTATTAGTGGCATAAACTGGCCTATTTTACCACAGTTCTACAGTATCAAGTTCCTGCAGAGTAGCAAAGGAGATGGTACATGGAAAGTCAAAAAAGAGCCCTATAAAACTCAAAGCATTTTATGGCTGCAGAGGTCTCATAAAATGGTGCAAAATAGAGCACACAAGCCCACTGTATATATATATATATATATATATATATATTAGGACATACAACAATGAAATGAACACAAAGACATTGCACTTATATCTCTCCAGTAAAGACCTGGGGGGAGGGGGGGGGGGGAGGCACTGGTTAATGCGCTTGGGACCAACTACACCCATGAGATGAACAAATGGTGGGCTCAAATCAAAAAGGCATGACTCATATGAATAGACCCAACTCATTTCTACCCTGTTTGGTTTCCTCAGAGGTATCATAAAAGAGTTAAAAACTGGTCCTAACCTACACCAGTAGTAGACCCTGCATGATGCTCACAAGACTGGTAATGACCTACACCAGCAGTAACCAGCTAGTAATGCTCAAATAATAGGGAAAATATTGGTTCATAAAGATCAAAACTTTCCAAAATTAACACCTGAAAGACTTAACAGTCCAGGGTGCAATTAGAGAATGACCTTGCATAAAAAGCAATAGCCTCTATATAACAGTATAGTGTAAGACAGAGCAGATGTAATCTGTATTGCTGCCTGTATAAGACATATAACCCACCTACCGTATGTATATTGCACTATAGTACCCTAAAGGAGGGTCAGACAGAACACAGTCCTACCTAACCAGATGTCTAATCATGCTATAGAGATATGTACTTGCCAGTATACGTCTGCACAGATGTGCAGTTAGGACACTATCCATGCCTAGCACGGTAACTGGAACAACCCTGGTTGCTTGCTAAGATAGTAAAATTAGCACAATCAGATTATTGTTAACATAACTGCAAAGGTGCGCAGTTAAGTATACTAGCAGTGTATGTTATTGCAGCTATATGAGAATTGTCAGACTCTGAAATTCCATGGCTGATGACGTCTATGAAGGTGGGGCTCCGCCCACAACTGCCTCTTTGTCACTATGTCATCACCAACAGGAAAGTGCTACATCATCAGATGAGCTCCATCATGTGAAATGGCATCACCAGCAATGACCACGTCCACCGGTAACCAGGACAAAGGGATGCAGTCATATTCCCAGAAGATGGGTAATGTAAACAAAGCAATCAAGAATACAGAGAAGTAGCACTTCTAAAATTTAAACCCATGAGAACTGAAAATATGTAGCAAAGAAAAAGTAGGCTGAGAATCCCACGAAAGGAACCCGCATAACAAGGCTATGAAATGCAGGGAAGCAGCACTACTAAGAAGGTGGAAGATAGCGTGAACGGACGGCTTCCATTGACTGCAATGGAAGCCGTCCGCGAGTACACCCGCGGCAAATAGAGCATGCCGAGAGTGAGGACGGGAGATTTCACGGTGCGGAATTCTGCGGTGGAATTCCGCACCGTGAGCCCTGAGCTATTAGGTTTATTAGAACCTAATAGCTGCAGACAGCGCAGCGGATTTTCACCGCGAATTACGCGGCAGAAATCCGTCCGTGTGAAGGAGGCCTAAATCAGCATGTAGCAGAAATAACATAATCTATGTGGGGTAAACCTCACAGCAGAACCAAAAATACACAAATATGGTGCTGAATAGTTTCCCTAAATGCTATACAAGAGAGTATAATACAATAGTAAAAATAACACTGCAAAGAAAATAGCAGCGCCAAATAAACATGGACCAGGAAGCAATACTGATGGCATATAAAAAAAACCCCAAGGGTGACTACCCACTACAGTTTTTTTTCACTGCAAAATTTGCAGCGTTTTTTTTTTCTGCAGGGGTCTATGGGACTTGTAATGTTAAAATTGCGATCACGCAAAATCGTGATTTTGTGCGATCGCGATTTTAACATTACAAGTCCCATAGACCATTGCAGGAAAAAAAAAAAACGCTGTGAATTTCGCAGTGAAAAAAAAACTGTAGTGGGTAGTCACCCTTGGGCCTCGGTCAGACGGGCGTTTTACGTGTGATTTGCGCATGCGATTCGTGTATATATAGAACCAGTGGTTCGCAATGGGATTGGTCACATGTCCACTTTTTATGCGGATATGCGATAAATTATAGGACACGACGAATCGCAGATCGCGCCTATCTGCGTTCTGCGTTTAATTGTGCGCACCAAAAAGAATTTACTGCAGCTAGCTGCGTTTTTTCGCTGGCGAGTACGCCGCACTGTACTCCCGTCATCTGCTGAGTGCATAGTCTTCTAGGAAGTGAGAACTTGAAAGAAATGGCAAAGGCTGACAAGGTGGTCGTAATATGGGGGCAACAGGTTATCTTATCAAATCTTTGCAATGTGTAATTTATAAAAGAACAACATTTTCGCACCGCTACTTTACCGCACAATCGAAGATAACTATTGTGCCAACCTTTTTTTTTTTGGGGGGGGGGGGAGGGGCTGAGAGGGTTTTTTTCTGAACTTGGGCCAAAACCTGGGTAGTTATAATGCTCGTCGTGCATGTAATAATGCTGCAGCGCACTACACGGTGTAATCACTTGCTAGTGTGCTAATTACAAATGCTACTTAGTCCCTTTTGCCCCAGCCCAAACACATTTACCCCACAGAAAAACACATATTTACGTTTTAAGACATACTTTGTTTTCCAAGGAGAATGGCACCTCGCCTGCTGAATGCTGCAGTCGTCTGTAATGATGTTGGAACTGGATTCCGGTGTTTCACACCTGATGATGACGCTCCCCTTTGACCATGATTATGTAAATGCAACCGATAGCATTCGCCAAAAGATCTGTCATTCAAAGTTTTCTGAACTGATTGCGATTAATTATAGTTCAATGTTCCCCGCCTCTAGCCCTTATATAAATCTGCTGGTGGCGTGGGTGAAGGACGGCTGACATTTATTCCGCCATGGACAAACGTGCTCTCATCCATGCAGTTAGGCAATACCCCACGCTGTGGGATCCGAGTAGCAGCGCGTATAGGCGCCGCTTAGGCAAAGAACAATTATGGCGTTCCGTTACGCGGGAAATAGTCTGCCAGCAACCCCTGCAGTGATTTTCAGAGAAGGGCTTTAAATATAAGCTTTGCCTTGAAAATCATTCCTTTTGCACATAAACACGCTCGTCTGAATGCACCCTAAGGCTGTATGACATAATAAAACCATGAATAAGATGTAATTTCATCAAGTCCCCTGGGCTTCATCAATTGCAATCTATAAATCCACTGACATTCTTTCCTAAGGATAATATTATTTTCCTCTATTGTTTCAGCATTACTAGCTAGTAATTGGTGGTGCAGGTCATTATCAGTCTTGTGAGCATAATTCATGGTTTACTGCTGGTGTAGGTTATTACCAGTTTTTGAACTATTTTCATGATGCCCCTGATGAAACCCAACAAGGTATAAACACGTTGGGTCTATTCGTAAGAGCCTTGTTTTTTTGGATTTTCGTTCACCAACCATTTGTCCATGTGGGTGTAGTAGTTCTCAAACACACTAACCAGTACCCTTTTCCCCCAGTCTTTACTGGGGTGATATAGGTGGGACATCTTTGTGTTCCTTTCATTGTTGTATGCCCTAATGCATTTGGGTTGGAAGCGCCAACGCAATTTCATATAAATTCTGTGAATCATGATAGTGAAATGTGATTGAACAGTAAGTGAGTGCATGTTTTTATACAAATGTGGCTCACTTGCTAGCACTGTTGTCTTTTAGTTCCGGGATCCTAGGGTCAGATCTCATCAAGGATAATATCTGCATGGAGCTTGAAAAGAAATCCATCCAGATGTTTCCCTTGGTCAGAGTTGAACCTCGAGCTCCAGCAGTACAAAGCAGCAGTCCTAACAAATAAACCACCATAGTTATCTGTTCTGCTCCAGAGGAGGAGAAGAAGAACAATGAGAATAAAAACACAAAGAGAACATAGAAAACTCATCCAGATGTTGGGCTTGGTCAGATTTCAAACTAGAATTCAGGCACTACAAAGCAGCAGTGCTATCGACTGAGCCACCACACTTGAGAAGAAAAAGAATAATAAACACAAATAGAACATACAAAGTCCATGTAGATGTTGTCCATAATCAGTCATCAACCTAGAGCCCCATTACTACAAGGCACTGGTGCTCGCCACTGAGCTAGCAACCTTCTTCCTCCTCTTGTTTCTTCTCCAGAGGAGGAGAAGAAAAGGGAGATGGAGAAGATCTTTATCTCCTTCATTTCCATCTTCCTCCTGGCATGGTTAAGGTAGCCGGCTCAAGGTTGACTCAGCCTTCCATCCTTCCAAGGTTGGTAAAATGAGTACTCAGCTTGCTAAGAGGTAATAATTAGAGATGAGCGAACGTACTCATTTTGAGTAATTACTCGATCGAGCACCGCGATTTTCGAGTACTTCCGTACTCCGTACTTCCGTACTTCCGAAAAGATTTGGGGGGAACCGGGGGGGCGGGGGAGGCGTGGCGAAGCGGGGGTAGCAGCGGGGAACAGGGGGGAGCCCTCTCTCCCTCTCCCCCCCACTCCCTGTTGCAACCCCCCACTCACCCACGGCGCCCCCCGAATCTTTTCACCCGAGTACGGAAGTACTCGGAAATCGCGGCGCTCGGACGAAAAAGGGGCATGGCCGAGTAGGTTCGCTCATCTCTAGTAATAAACAAAATTACCTGAAGGCGCTGTAAAATAAGTTGACGCTATACAAATAACAAGTCCCTTCGCCCCTTTCCTTCCTTCCTTTACTCATTTTCTTCTTTTTTTCCTCTTTCTTATATGTATTCTTTCCTTCCACTCCTCATTATTATTCTTCCTGACTTTTTTATTATTCTCCATCTCCACTGTAGGAGGAACAGGTGCCTCAGTCTTTAGCACTGTTGCCTTTCTGGAGTTATAAGCTCAAATGTTTCCTATATCAACATTAGCATGGTGTTTTTGTGTTCTGTTTGTGTTTAATCTCTCTGTTCTTCGGCATAAGTGTGATAGCTCAGTTGTTAGCAATGCTGCCTTGCATAACTGGAGTTGTAGGTTCACATCTGACCACAGGCAACGCTTGGATGGAGTTTTTCAAAGTCCATGCAGATATTATACTCAGTGGGGTTTGAACCTAGGAACCCAACACTGAAAGGCCAGCGTGACAGCAAATAACACACACCTATATCTCTCATTGTAAAATGATTTTTTGTTGATTTTTGCTACCACTCATGTTGGGATAACCTGATCCAATTTTGCAAGAATCGGTTTAATTTTATTGCCTGGCTGATCAGAATAAGTAACAGTACATCCATGCTCTACCTTGAAGCAGCTTCCTCCTACAACCAGACTACAACTGGAAAGTGTCCTAGGATGAGCAATGTTGCCATCCAATAGGTGGCACTGTTCCAGAAGCATTGTTTCATTTTCCATTTGCATTTTTCCCAGAGGAGAAGGGATGGCCTTATAAGTCTCATCACACCTTCTAGCTACGCTCCCTAAGCAGAAACCATACCTGTCCCCACCCATGTCTATAGGCCACTCACTAGCCAACCAGAAATCCTTTGCACACTTTTAAGTTGCAATCACCCCAAAACACCTGTCTGTGCATGGTTATCTTTTCCTTCTGGAAAAGATTTGGGCTTTGGCTTATAATTCCCAGTCATTGTTACAAAGCTTGTTAAAAGGTCTGAGATTGAGTTGCAAGAATACTGCCTTCCAATATGTGGCACTGTAGAGGCAATGCTCTATCTTACCATTTGCATATTTTCTAGAGGAGCATGGATGGCCTTATAAGTCTCCTCACACCTTTTAGGTGCTCTTCCTAAGGAGAAATAATATCCTCCCCAACACAGGGTGAGTAAAGTGCCGCTACCTCCTCACCCTCTATTCATGTTGGCTTCCTCAACCAACAACTCTGCTTTCTAACCTTTCTATTGTCTCTCTAATTGACACAGCAGGGTCTAGTATTACAGGAGCCCTATTAGTTCATGCTGATGGCAGATTGCAAGCAGTTTCTACAGCTTTCCTACCTGAAAATAGAGAAGCAAAGATCAGCGCACTTGTGCTGTGGTGCAAGGTCTATGACTATTCTCTTACACCTGAATTCATCTTTTCAAGGAAAACAATATAGGCCAGCAGTTGTACTTTGGTAAAATCATTATTTATTAATAACGCAGACATATGAACAATACAAGCAATATTAAGAGAGATGAGCGAGTATACTCGCTAAAGGCAATTGCTCGAGCGAGCATTGCCTTTAGCGAGTACCTGCCCGCTCGAGACTGAAGGTTCGGGTGCCGGCGCGGTGGAGCGGTGAGTAGCGGCAGTCAGCAGGAGGGAGCAGGGGGGAGATAGGGAGAGAGAGATCTCCCCTCCGTTCCTCCCCGCTCTCCCCCGCAGCTCCCTGCCCGCCGCTGGCACCCGAACCTTCAGTCTCGAGCAGGCAGGTACTCGCTAAGGGCAATGCTCGCTCAAGCAATTGCCTTTAGTGAGTATACTCGCTCATCTCTAAATATTAACATTAGAAAACTGCACTGCTTATGGGTTTCTGATCATACAGGTTCTTACTCATACATAGTGTGAACAAGCTAACAGACTGTTAAGTAACTCAGCTTCTGGACATGCCAATAATATTCTGCAGCTTCTCGTAAAGGTCATTTTACATGGGACAGCTCATGTCAGTGATGCTTACCCCCGTGCTGTTACACAGGAGCGAGTACCGTTTGCATCGCTCACAGGGCTTCCGGAATGGAGGCAGAGCGGGCCGGGGAGCATTCTTCCCTGCTCACCTCCATTCACAGCAAGCAGACAGTTGTTCAAAAGTGAATAACTGCTGTTTACACTAAAAAAGCCATAAATGTTTACTTTTTCATAACTTCTGAAATCCCATCTGCACTGCACAGTACTGCTGTATAATGTCCTCCATGATGCTATTGTTTATAAGGATGTGCTGCAGAGAACTAGAGAAGACATTCTGCTCCTCTGTGTGTGTAGTATATGGGGGAAATCATAACAGCTAGTCTTCACTCTCCAACTCACTATGTAAGAGACAGGGGCTCTATTATTATAACTGAGTATTGCGGATGATGGTTGTATAAAAAAAAAAACTTTTAATGTTTTGCATATGTTTTTTATAGATTTTAATGAAGTTTTCCATTTGATATGTATTACTACACTTATCAAACTAATTCTTAGTTGGAAGTTCTTGATTTACACACATGCTAATTAATGATTTGTAGTCCCTTGTTTCAGTGCAGAGCTGACTTGCCAAGTTTACTTCTAGCAGTCAGCAAATACAACAACCGAAGTAAAATAATAGCTTACGGTTTGTCAGACAGGTTCCTCCTGGTTGTGCTTGATCATTAAATCACAATTTAGATGAAAGTCTTTTTTTTCCCGATAGCTCTGCAAATCATAACAGTATCATTGAAATACATCAGTCAGCTGCTTTCTCTTGCTGTTATTGACACATGAAATTTCCCCTTTACTGTTGGAATACAATCTATCAACTTAATATAAAAATACTCAAAAACCATGTATATGCCCTGTCATATTCTATATAAATTGTCCTTTTAACTTAGTGATTTAAAATTTCCATCACACTGCACTTCAACCCAGAGATTAAAGTGAGAGTCACTCAAAACAAGTTAGGCTTACTACTGTTTATGCTATTTGCAGTTTTCCCTGACACCAGCTCAATGTGTGAATCTGCAGTTTTTCTTACTCAGGTGGTTGGGAAGAATCTAAACAGAGATGGTAGACTAGTGCTAGATATTTTATATGGAAATATGCCACAGATATTGAGACCAAGTCCGCTTTCAGACGAACATATTTTAGCGTATTTGTTTCATGTGTTGCGGACTGCACTATGGAGCTCTTGTAAATCTATGTATCGTTTCGCAATGGTCATACTTTTCACAGATATTTTTTTTTAAGTATTATGACCTATTTTTCCTGTATTTGCCTCTCTATTTCTAGTATTTTCTATTGGGTAAATACTGATCAGTATTTGCCCAGTAGAAAGTAAAATAATCAATCAGAGGCAAATACTGTTCAAATGGTAATGAAACACTGATGACATACAGTTGAAATATCATCTGTTCTATGTTTCAATGGTTTCAAACAACTGTCTTATGAATAAATGATAGCAATTCAAGGTGGAAAACTAGACATCTTCACCGACAAATGGAACATTTGCCTTAGGGTGGACGCTCACTGGCGATATTTTCTTTCTTGCGCTGCGAGAGCACAAGAAAACTCTCGCCTCGCAGCGCAAGAAAGACGCCGGTATAGAACCGGCATATCGCTAGTGCTTTCAATGGGGCCAGCGGCAGCAGCGCTAGCCCATTTGAAAACATAGGGAGAATGCCGCGGACTTCTGCCACAGCTGTGACAGCTGTGGCAGGAGTTTCCTTCATCCCCGCGGGCCCCGCGGGGATGAAGAAATCCTCTGCCACAGCTATGACAGCTGTGGCAGAAGTCCGCGGCAATCTATCCCATTGCTTTCAATGGGATCGGCACTGCTGCCGATCCCATTGAAAGCACTGCTTTGTGCTAAGCCCCGCTGTATGATTATCGGGGAAGGGCTTGAAATATAAGCCCTTCCCCGATAATCAGCAATAAGTGTTTAAAAAAATGTTAAAAAAATTACTCACCTCTCCAGCACTCAGACGCGTCCTCTGGCTGGCTCCCCTGCACTGCTATTAAGCTCTTTCAGCAGGAAGGATTTAAAAATCCCCGCCTCCTGAAAGGGCTGTGCTGATTGGCTGAGGGCTCAGCCAATAGCAGATAGTGCTTAGCTATTGGCTGAGCGCTCAGCCAATGACAGATAGCCCTTAGCTATTCATTCATGAATAGCTAAGATATTGCCGATCCCATTGAAAGCAATGGGATAGAATGCCGTGGACTCCTGCCACAGCTATCACAGCTGTGGCAGAAGTCCCCGGCATTCTCCATCTATTTTCAATGGGGCTAGCGCTGCTGCCACTGGCCCCATTGGAAAGACTGGGATTTCCCAGCGTGATGCCGGTTTGTTTCTTGCACTGCACTGCGAGACTTTAACTTTACTCTCGCAGTGCAGTGGAGAAAAAAACGCCAGTGGGTCTCCACCCTTAGGGTGAAGTCACACGAACATATATCGGCTCGGTTTTTACGCCGAGCCAATATACGTTGTCCTCGTGTGCAGGGGGGGAGGATGGAAGAGCCAGGAGCAGGAACTGAGCTCCCGCCCCCCTCTCCGCCCCTCTGCACTATTTGCAATGGAAAGAGGCGGGCGGAGGCGAGGTGGAGGCGGGGCTAAGTTCCGCAAATTAGCCCCGCCCCTGTCCCACCTCTCCCCATTGCAAATAGTGCAGAGGGGCGGAGAGGGGGGGCGGGAGCTCAGTTCCTGCTCCTGGCTCTTCCATCCTCCCCCCCCCCTGCACACGAGGACAACGTATATTGGCTCGACGTGAAAACCGAGCCGATATACGTTTGTGTGACTTCACCCTTAACCTTTCATGGATTTATTTTGGGTCCACAGCGTAATCAATAGGAATGTTTGCACCCTTCCAGATTCCCGTTCAGAGATTGTGCGCACAATGGAAGAGATCACACAGAGACAGACTGTCAGTGTAGAAAGTCTTCCTGGACTCTGTTTATTAGTAAGCGTATAGCATATTATATAGCATTGTGAGTTAATTGCCCTTTATGGGCATGCCAGAAGCAATACGTGATTGGAAATCAAAGCATGGGATTGGATAGTCCAATTATGGTCTTTTTCCATCCGGTCCTGCGTGAGCTTCTGTCGTCATGGACATCTGACATCACGTGGATTCAAATGAAAAACGGAGACATCTTAGGTGTTTGATGGAGGGGACAGAAATGAGCAACGTGTCGTCAAATGACGCCTGAGGGTTATGTGCGGGTAAAAAACGTGCCCTGAGGTTATGAGCGTGTGTTTCTATCAAGCTGCATATTCTGATAACTGTTAGCAGAACAGGATGTGTCGGCACATTCCATTCTACTGGCTCAGATAGTGAAATAGACATTTCCCCTTATGTATATATCCTCCACAAATATCCAACCCCTAATTTAAAAAAGTAACTCTTCCCCTTAGCCCCCATCTATCAAACCCCCAAAAAGTTCAATTATCAATATGGTATACACTGGCTAAGTGTTATGTTATGTTTCAACTGTTAACAATGCTACTAATAAAAAAATCTGAACATTGCAGATACATTTATGCAACAAATCTGTATATATGGACCTTTTGCTGTATAAGAATATACAGTCTATCCTTCGTAATCAATACTGATGTCCACAACTACAAATATACTTGTATGTTATGTTATTGAAACTACCAATAAAAATCATTAAAAAAGAAATAATATCTGAAACACATCCATAATACGGATCTGTATTATCGCTATCTTACAATACACTCATCTGAAATTGGCCTAAATTAAAAGAGTCAAACTAGTGTGTTTATGGTGATGTTTATCCTTTTTACTTTCTTATTCTATTTCATTTGTGTATTTTATTTATTAGGGCTTAGTCAGACGGGCGTTTTTTCGCGCGATTTGCGCATTCGCATGCTTCCGGCGATTTTATAGAACCATTGCTTTGCAATGGTATCGGACACATGAGCGCTTTTTATGCGCTCGTCCGATAAATTATAGAACATAAATCGCAGATCGCACCTATCTGCGATCTGCGATTCCTGTTCTCTTCTCTATATGCGCTCAATGAGGCCGGCGGCAGCAGCGCTGACCCCATTGAGAACATATAGAAGAGAAATCATTCTTCTCTGCCACAGCTGTAACAGCTGTGGCAGAGAAGAACGATGTTTGCCCATTGAATTCAATGGAGCAGGCAATACAGCAGGTTCCACTGAAAGCAATGGGCTGCCGGCGTGCGCGGAATGAATTGTCGGGAAGGGCTTAAATATATAAGCCCTTCCCTGCAGTTCATCCTAAAATGTGTTAAAATAAAAAAACATCGTATATTCACCTTTCAGCGGGACCAATCAGGGGCAGCTCCCGCTGAGTCAATGAGAGGCAGCAGTCACTCACCCATTCATGAATTCATGAATGGGTGTGTGAGTGAAACCTGCCTCTGATTGGTCAGGCTGTGACCAATCAGAGGCAGATCATTCAGCAGGCGGGGATTTTAAAGCCCCACCGGCTGAATAGTGCCGAGAAGCAGTTCAGGAGAACTGACAGCGGCCACGGCAGAACTCCGGCTGCAGCGGAAAGGTGAGTATACATTTTTTTTTATTTTAACACATTTTAGGATGAATTGCAGGGAAGGGCTTATATATTTAAGCCCTTCCCGACAATTCATCCCGGGCTCGCCCGCAGCGCATTGCTTTCAATGGAGCCGGCTGTATTGCTGGCTCCATTGAATGCAATGCGCTGGACAGCTCCGGCCCGTTTCTAATGAAACGCGGCTAGGAGCAGATTTTCGGGCGATTTTTCGGCGCCGGTCACGCGATTTTCGCATGCGCATCCGTCATGCGATGCGCAAATCGCGCGAAAAAACTCCCGTGTGACTAAGGCCTTACACTTACTCTGATGAGGTTTATATTTTATTAACTTGCAAAATTTAACTTGTCTGTTTATCATGGTAAAATATTCGTATAAGTCGAACTCTAGACATAAATTCTGAAACTTTAATACACAGATGATGTCTACTAGCCTCAAGTATTTGTTAGGCAAACCAATATTATAACCATTCAACACTGATATTAGACTACTGGTGTATGTGGTGGCCACTAATGTATATATCTATGCACTATATGCGCATCCATGGGATTTAGATACTTTTTGCCTATCCCTGAGTTTTTGAAAAGTCTCAAGAGCAAGAAATGTCACTAAAGATGTGAAATATATAAAAGGCTTGTGCAATGATTGTCTCAAACATAGGGTGAGCATACATGCCAACCGTGAGGTACAGGTACAGTGTCACTGTGGATGCTGCTATGGTTGTTAGCGATATCCACAGTGACAATGTGCATGCTACCCACATCGGTACCTGAGGAATTTTTCAGCACTTAGTTTAACCCCCTCCACAATAACATGCAGTCTGCTCTCCAGTTTAACTGATGAAGAGGCTTCATTTGCCTTGAAACAAATTGTATTGATGGCTTTATAGAAACAATAACCAAATTCGCCTATCTGCTATAAGAACGCTTCTTTGGAAGTTTGTGCTATGTAGACAGCTTTTATCCCATCTTCTATATTGTTTCTCATGCCCCCTTTAGGTGAGTAGTTCACCTGATTGGCAGCGCCTCCAATTTACTCCTACCTACATCTCTTGCCTCAAGCATGTACCCCAATTTGCTCCACCCCCCTCTCCATTTGTTTTTCCTTCTATAAAGTATTTATCAGCTTCTGCCATATTAATCTTGTCACATGCACCATTTTGATAGATTTGGCACAGTTTTTGCTAATAGGGAACTGACTATCCATGTAATATGCAGATGCTCAAGTCTTCGTTCTGGCTTATAAATGGCTTCCAGAATATGATGTCCATCATTAGGTCCTAATAGAGCATATGCACACTGGTTGTCTTTATGACGCAACCACTTAATACTTTACCCAAAGTAGCCTTGAAGCGGACCTACAATTTAATAATTGGATAATAGAAATACAACATTCTGTCTGCATAAAAAATATTTTTGAAATCCATGTTTTATTTTAGAGTATATTTAGCTCATTTCATTATGTTAAACCTTGCAGCGTATTTCAACTCTGGAGCCTGACATCAAGATTCTAAAATTTTTGAAAAATTCACTTGTGAATATTATAGTACGACCTCAACTTCGAGAAAACATTGAAAAATCTTTTTTTCCCCTTAAATTATTTGATAGGAGAACAGGTTGACATTTCCTTTTCCTTTACATCATCCACATCTTGCACCATGAGTATTCAAGGACAGAAATCTATTTACACAAAGTTCATTTTTGAAGCATGGCAGGTATCATTCGGGAATTAAGAGCTTGATGGTGGGTGATATATTATTGATGTGTACTTTTCAGAGTAAGTTTGTGTAACTAACATAAAAAGAATTTGTTCTATGGGATTTAGATTTTTTTTCTCAAGAAACGTAATTTAGTTTCCACAAATATAAAGATAATTTACTGTTGAAAACCGTATATGATATTTGAGAGAGTATTGCGTATTCGAAAGGCGAAAATATTTTACACATTGTATATTAAGTGAAATATTGGACTATTTTTGTATAAAAATATATACACATGTACAAAACATATTATATATATATATATATATATATATATATATATATGTAGCCAAATTATATCAGTAGCCAAATATATATCAGTAGCCATAATATATATATATATATATATATATATATATATATATATATATATATATATATATATATACATATATATATTTAATTTGGCTACTGAGACTTGTTTTTGGGAAAATGAACATCTCAGGATATGTTAAAGACTCCCTCCGTTTCAGAGTAAAAATGTGACTATTGATGCAGATTGTAAATTTAAAGGCTATGAATGCCTTGGCAGCATTTTTTTTACTTAAATGTATGTATTTTGGGCTGATGATCATTATTGCAATAGGGTTTGATTAAAAATTTTGCGCGGTTTGCCTTCTGCAGTTTCCACATATCTTTATATATAGAAACTGCAGTCTAAAGGTACTTTTACACAGGAAGATTATTGACCAAATAATTGCTGAAAATAACAACTTCAGACTATAATCATTCCATCTACACATGGCCACTGACAGGGCACTGAGCAAGCTCATTTGTTGGAGTCGCTTGGTTTATAGATTACCAAAAACCAACCTTTTATCGGCCCATGTAAACAGGCAGTCATTTATATATGACTGAATGCCTGTTTGCAGTGAATGGAGGTGGGCAACAAAGAAATATCCAGCCGGCTCCACCTTCATTCTCTGAATGACTGTTTCTCCTCCATGAAAGTACATTAGCAATAATCTGTGAGACGTCTGCTGAGCGCTTATGTATCCAAAGGTCATCCTATGTAAAGGTACCTTTAGTCTCAATAGGAGATTTGTCAAGGAGGTTGGACAAACACCTTTACTTTCAGTCCTTATTTCTTCTATCTTGAACTTCTTATCAGCTTCTTATCATAAATTAGCTGTTGAGCATGCGCAGGAGAAGATAGAGAGAGGGACACTAAGTTATTAGTCCAACATCAATGACAAATGTCCCATTATAAGGAAAAGTAGCATCCTCTTTAAATTCACCATCCAGTAGTTCCTCTTTTGCTGCCTATAGACTCTTTCTAAATGTTCAGAAATTTCTTAGATCACAAAAAAATGAATTGTAAATCAGTAAGTAAAAGATAGGGGGGAGTAAAGCTATATTCCCATGGGGGAGCGCAATATTGGGCCGTAAAACTTGGGAATTCCAAACATTTCATAGCTTCTATGAAATTGCAATCCTCCAACGCATGTTTCATGCATGTGAAAGGTTCACAAATGTTTCCCATTGACTTCAATGGAAAACATTGTATTTCACTCACATGCACATCACACACCATTCAATGTCTTTCAAGGTCTCATTGAAAACAATGGGGGAGGCGTTCCGAGGGAACACCCAAAAATAGAATATACTGTGATTTTATTTACTTGCAGTGATTTGGAGTACATTTACAGTGATAAATGGTGTCCTTCTTTATCCCTCGTTTGTAACAGACTCCGCACATTTTTTGATTCCTTCCCTTCTTACTAGTGGAGGGAATTTCACTATGAAAGTGTTTCCCTGGTACAATATATGTGGCCTCGCTTCCAGAGGTACTGGGCGTCCCCTCTTCCTAATCCTCAAATATTAGGTTCTTGATGACCTCCTCCTGGAATTTAAGAAAGGTGCCCCTCTGGCCCGCACATCAATATAGCATGCAGGCATTATACAGTGCTAGCTGGGGGTTCAGACTCACTTTATGATGTAAAGGGTTTTGCCAGAAATGTGGGGTCATCCTCACTAGCTGATTCTGACTGCTCTGCTGTAAACCTACTATGGGCCATACAATAGATAAATTTATTATGCACCCAAAAACAGAACACTGGATTATCACTAGGATATGGTGAGCATGGGACAGGGTCGGGAACACAGTAGGAACTTTATTTTTACACTGACGGATATGCTGACACTACACTGACTAACCACACACTACACTACACTGGCTGACCATGGGATGGGTGACTGCAGGACAGGAGGATGGGCATGGGAATACAGCAGGAACTTTTTTTGTTTTTCTTTTTTTACACTGACGGGTTCAGACTCTACACTAAATGCACTGGCTAAACTAACACTACACTGACACACTGATCACCCTTTACTTACTACACTAATATGCTGATAGCTCACACTACACTAATACTACACTGACTGATCAGACTTTACTAATATACTGACAGCTCACACTACACTTTACTAACTACACTAATATACTGATCACACTCCACTACCTACACTAAGACTACACCTATACTACCTATAGTAACACCGATCACTATTTTCTTTTTTTTTGAAACAATTCTCTCCTCAGCTCCCTCTCTCCAACCACCAATTACATGCTCCAGTGGTTGGAGAGAGAAAGTATTGTAAATAACACAAACGTGGGTTGCTGTGTTTTGTGTTGCTACGATTGCCACTGCAGCAACACTTAAAACACAGGATGTAAGTTTATGTCCTGTTGTGCTAAGAACCATGTGCCTATAATGTATACTTATGTCCTGTTACGTTAAGGTGCTATTAAGGCATGTGGAAAACTTTACCCCCATTTTGTATCTAAATCAACTTTGTCATAGTCTCTTAGTCCTCTAAATACTGTAATTTTTTTTGCCTCTGACTCTTTATTCCTTTTTCTGCACGTGAATGCCTTCACTTCTGATGTCAATTCACTAACTCTGACTTCCAGCACTCATTGATCAATCGCAATGTGCCAGCCTGATCCTCGCCCAAAATAAAACTTTATTAAGCTTAATTAAAATGATTACTGGGCCAACAAAAACAGACAAACTGAAAGAGAGACACCAAGCATATATCCCTCACAGCTCACTATATTGATTGGAGCCGGGTAGGGATATTGCTTGTATCGGCTTGCCTCGTGCAGATTTTGTTGTGGCAACCAAAAGTCAATGGAGACTTTAGACTGGATTTATCCAGACAGAAAGGGTTGGTGTATGATGTCTACAGCAACTCTGTTATTTGAAAAATGAAGCAAGTCAGATAAATAGTAAAATTCATTCTGATCCAAAAGCTGCCAAAAAGGAAGCAGAGATTAAATAATACTCTGCTCAAAAGGGTGTGAGGTAGCCAGACTAGTACAATGGCCTGTCTGGTTACTCAAAAAACAAGTTCAAAGTTCCCACAGGGGTGCAGGGTATATAATGCCTCACTGTTGGAGATGTAAGAAGATCAAACCAGTCTACCACCAAGGCCGGAGGTTCTATCTCTCAGTCTAGCTTTTTTTTTAATCTTTACTTTTCTCTGATTATCTAAGGGGGAATTGAGAATTGATTTGGGGGTATTTAGAATAGCTTTAAGAGAATAAAAAACTTTTGCATTACTCACAATATCCGACAGAGTAGAGCAAAATAATCTTGCATGGCTGGTTATTTCACAACACTTTGGATATCTTGATATCTCCAGCCAAGGTAAGAAAGGTAAGAAAGAAATATGTGTGTATGAGTGTATATATACCGTGTTTCCCCCGAAAATAAGACACCCCCTGAAAATAAGGCACCCCTTGAAATTTGCAGAAGTCCCAAATATAAGGCACCCCCCCCCCCGATAGTAAGGCATAGTAACGTGTGCAGGCAAGTCAAGAGGCCTGTCCCCTGCTGCCATCCCCGTTGTCTCCTACCTCCAGATGTATAGGTAGATCTGCAGACAGTCTGCTGTTATCCTGTCCCTGCTGTGCTGTACGAGTGTGCTGTTGTGAGCTCCCCTTGCTGGCTGGAAAAGTCCATACTGTACGTTCTGTTCCTGCTGTACATGTCTGCTGTGATGAGCTTTCCCTGCAATACCATCCCTGCTTACAAGTGGTCCAGGACCTTCTGTCTGCAGACAGGTACGTTACTTTACAGCCCTTATTTTTTTATGGCTCTGTGTGTGAGTCAGGCAACCTGTAGGTGATTCTTAAGGCTGGGTTCTCACAGAGCGTATTTCCAGAGGAAATCTCGCAGTTTGGCCACAGCGATAAACAGCGAGATTTCCGCCGGAAAAAGCGCTGCTTCAAAACCCACGGCACTCAGCCACTTGTTTTGAAGCAACCTGGCTGCACGCTTTTCCGTTTCTGTGGCCGGTGAATCCGCACCACAACACCGGCTTCTCCCAGCTTTGCCGTGACAGATTTGCTGTCCCATGTGGACGAGATTTCTGAGAAATTTCGTCCACAAAGCTGGCCAATTGAGGGATTAGCGGCCACAGACGGATTTGCCGCGGCGAAATAAGACACCCCCTGAAAATAAGACGTAGCGCATATTTGGGAGCAAAAATTAATATAAGACGCGTCTTATTTTCGGGGAAACAGGGTACTATATATATTTTCTGAAGCCCTATTTACATGCAAAGATGATCCCTCAAAATTTGTTCAAAAGATAGGATGATCTTGCATAAACTGCTAATGCTTGCTAATGCCCATTAGTAGCTTATTAGCTTCATTTGCATGCAAATGCGCCTACCTGAGCTGTATGCAAATAACAGCATGTGGTCTGTTATCTGCATGCAGCCCCTTTGTTCTGTTGGGCTGTAGCTGAATACAATGTTATCAGCACTCCCGTGGAGAATTACAGTGTGCGGTCCCTGCTATTAGCCCTCACGCCGGACGACTCAACTAAACATCATTGCTCGGACAAAAAGCCACCAATGGTAGCATTTACATCCAATGATCATCGCTCAAAGGACATCATTTGAGCGAATTTTGAGCAATAATCGTTGCGTGAAAATGGGGCTTTAGAATATCAAAATTAAGTTTCACTAAATAAATTGATGAATTGTAAAAAGCCAATTGTTTTTGTTTAGCAAAGTAGTTTAGTTATAATGATTTAATATTATTATAGCTCAACATATGCCTGTGTTTTTTTTTTGTTCACAGCTTTTAACACTATTAAATTGTTAGGTTACAAGGGAGACTTATCATCAATGAAGAACATTCAGATTGTTTCTTACTAATAAAAGTCATTAAAATAAATAGCCTAATTTAAATTCACAATTAGATAACTGTTTTTATGGCTTTCTTTTTTAATGTGTAATGAAAATAGCTTTCAAAAGTACAAAACTCTAAGATTTTGAAATGTAGAAAAGTCTAAAACTGCGGCTTTAATGTGAAATCCATGTTTTATCTCCCTGTATTTAATACATTCTTTATAAATTTGTACCATGTTCATAAGATGTGTCTTCTCAAGCAGTAAATCAAGATAAAACTGGATATCACACAATGAAGAAGTGGTTGGCAATTTCCATCATACACAATTGAAGATCAATATTTCTTCTTAATGCATTTTATCTGTCAAGAGGGTTCATGCAACTGAAATCTCTTCCATTCAGGATTTCACCAGGTGAAACTGAAACAATGTTTTCCAGAAACAGAGATAAGTAATAAACTGCAATTGTTTTTCAATAAGTAAAAATAATCTTGCTGCAAATCTAGGGTAAAATGATGTTACCATACCTGCCCTTAATGTTAGGAAGATAAGGGCTGAAATGAACCAATTCGTCCTTTACTCAAATAATTTCTCTTCTTAAAACGGAAGGTAGCTAATAAAAGTGTCCACTTACTGTATATCACACATCCACAACACAGCAAAGAAATGAATCCTCATTGTTGGATAACAGAGGTTGACCAAATTGTTCTTCTCTGTTCCTAGTGACCATATTTGATAGATGCAAAAGTTTTATGTTATAAAGAGCAAATGTCATGTTTTACAATACAATTGAACAGATAATACAATTAAAACAGATTTCCAGGCATTTAACTTTTGTCACTACTGATAACTAGAGATGAGCGAGTATACTTGCTAAGGCACATTACTCAAGAGAGTAGTGCCTTAGCCGAGTATCTCCCCGCTCGTCTCTAAGGATTCGGGGCCGGCGGGGGGCGGAGAGCGGTGGGGGAGAGCGGGGAGGAATGGAGGGGAGATCTCTCTTTCCCTCTTCCCCCACCCGCTTCCACCTGCTCCCCGCCGCAACTCACCTGTCACCGGCGCCGGCCCCCGAATCTTTAGAGACGAGCGGGGAGATACTCGGCTAAGGCACTACTCGCTCGAGTAATGTGCCTTAGGCTTTAGTCAGACGGGCGTTTTTTCGCACGATTTGCGCATCGCATGTCGCATGCGCATGCGCAAATCGCGTGACCGGAGGCGAAAAATCGCGGGAAAAATCTGCACCTAGCCGCGTTAATCGTCGCAGCAAAACGCCCGTCTGACCGGAGAAAAATCGCCGTACGCATCAAAATGCGCATGAAACTTCGTCTGACCGGCGAAAAAAATGATTTTGGTGCGCACATAAAACGCAGAACGCAGATAGGCGCGATCTGCGAATCGTCGTGTCCTATAATTTTTCGCATATGCGCATAAAAAGCGGACATGTGACCGATACCATAGCGAACCATTGGTTCTATATATGCGCAAATCGCATGCGCATGCGCAAATCGCGTGAAAAAACGCCCGTCTGACTAAGGCCTAAGCGAGTATACTCGCTCATTTCTACTGATAACCTATCCTCCGGATGACTCGTTAGTAGTTGTTCAGCTGGAGTCTGCTGCTCGAGACTCCTGGGGATAACCTGATGTCAGCCCCTGCACTCACTGCAGTGGGGCGAGGCGTCCACATTGGAGTTGGTGCTGGAAGTGCTATAGAAGGTTCAGCTCTGATTGATTTCTGTGGTAAGAGGAGAAAGTGTAATAAAAAAGCTTTGCTCCCACTGAAATTATTGGAAACTACACATTCTTTAGCAATTCCAGCTCTGATTCCAATGCGAACATCCGGCCCCTTGCAGTGAGTGTGGGGACTGGCATCAGGTGATTGTGCGGGCTCTTTAGTAGCCGACCCCCTGATCAACTACTGATAACCTATCCTGAGGATAGGGGATCAGTACTTCATTGGATTAAATGGCCGTAAAACCCCATTAAAGGGGTTGTCTCATGAAAGCATGTGGGGTTATGCACTTCTGTATGGCCATATTAATGCACTTTGTAATGTACATTGTGCATTAATTATGAGCCATACAGAAGTTATTCACTTACCTGTTCCGTTGCTGGTGTCCTCGTCTCCATGGATCCGTCTAAAATCGCCTCTTCTGGAGATTTTAGACGCGCTTGCGCTGTGCGGTCTTCTGCCTTCTGAATGGGGCCGCTCGTGCCGGAGAGCTGCTCCTTGTAGCTCCGCCCCATCACGTGTGCCGATTCCAGCCAATCAGGAGGCTGGAATCGGCAATGGACCTCACAGTGAAGATCCCGGCGGCCATCTTACTAAGGTAAGTAAGAAGAAGGAAGAAGTCGCCGCAGCGCGGGGATTCGGGTAAGTACTACCCGTTTTTTTTTTTTAACACATGCATCGGGTTTGTCTCGCGCCGAACGGGGGGCCTATTGAATAAAAAAAAAAAACGTTTCGGCGTGAGACCACCCCTTTAAGGCTTTGTTCACACCTGTCCCCATAGAAATAAAAATGAATGCTCTACTAAACAAGGTGTGTATGTTTATGGAAAAATCAGAAGTTGCTGTAGCTTGATCTAGTGTTAAGGGACATCTATCTTAGATGCCTATGCATATTAAAAAGTATTCTCTCAGGTACACCTATTGCTTTGGCACATGCACAGTAATGCATGTTCATCTCTCTTTTAACTCAATAACATTACACCCCCATGCAGTGCACAGGTACTGCGGAGCCAATGTAGTCATTCATTTACACATGGCCTAACCAGCTCCCCTAACATGAAGACACCAATCAATAGCATTGAAGGGGTTGTTGACTATTCGTAGGGGGAGAGAGCCCAAACAAGTTGGGCAATGGAACTGCCTATGGGCTTGATAGTCATTTGCATACAACACAGGAAGCACATACAATTTGACTGAGCAATATAACACATGTAGAGTTAGATTCATCTGCTATTGGCGCATCATATATGATAACTTGGATATGCTAAATAGACCTTATGGACTTTCTTTACTATCAATCAGTGTGATATTCTCACATTTGTCTGTGTCATTTTAGAAAAAGCTCTTTACTACATTTCTGCTTTAATTGTAATTGGCTGTAGAAATTATACTACTTAGCATACTTTGCTAGTCCTTTGACTATCACTGGAAATGAATATTTGACCGTGGAAATGATAATTAGTTGTATTTTATAACATAATTGAATTATATTTAATGAAAATAATTGTGAAGACTACCCTGCCCACTTCTTTTAAATTATTTTAATCAAGTTCTTACAAATTATTTCTATGATTATCTGCAAATCAAGACATGGAAACTAGCCATCTAAAGCAAAGTGAACTGTCCTTCACTATAACAAAGCAAGGACAGTTAATTTGCCATGACTAATTGAAAAACATAAAATACATTAATATGATGTATTAGCACACAACTTGTAGTCTAACAAGCAAACGTATCTTTCAAATGACAGATTACTGAGTGGACTAATATATTCCACTTAAAAAAATATTTAACATTTAAATAACAAAGCTGGAATGTCCTTTGAGTATTGTGAGCACAAGATGAAAGGAAACACTGGCAGTGGCATGTGAAACATAGCAGGAAATAGGATTAGTTTTAGGGGCAGAAGGTTTCTGAGAAATAAAAGAAATGGAACATGTTCAAGAATGTTGCCTGAGAATGTAAGAAATAAGTTATTTTCAAAACCTCTGACGCACATTTGTTCAACACTTAATTATGTAAAGCCAAATTCGGAAAGAAGGCCACATAATATAAGAAGTCATGTTTCTTGGCCTGTAACTAAGGAAGGAGCTAACAAAAGCATTAAAGTGCACCTGCACATTCAGGTGACTCTTCATAATAAGTTGCTGTGTGTACACAAGGAGTGGCATTAGTTCTGGGCATTATATGACTTGTATGTAAGATATTTAGCAGTTTTACCCTTTGCAGGCTCTATATGAAACTTTCAGTTTTCCCTAAGTTGGTGGGTTAGACTTGCTGCTATGATGTGTCACATAAACTGAACACAGAGAAGAAATGATCCTGCTCTCCTATCTCTACATCTCATGCATGGAAAATCAACAGCAATATTGAGGATGTTATATAGCAGTGCTAAAAATGTAGCTGTGAATCCAGTATTCATGGGAGAGTAAAACACTTATTAGCTGCAGTTGCATTTGTGTTTGTATTTCTTCTCTGTGCTTCCCTTATACTCAGCCCACCCTTCCCACCTCCCTCTCAGCTTGTAACCTGACCTGTCAGTGTTTTTTTAGTCCATGGTCAAGTGATCTGTTTCCAAGGAATAATGTAAGGAGACAGCTGTGGAGAAAACACCTTGTTTATTTAATATATTACATAGCTTCTTATATTCACCTATACTATTGATTTACACAGGGGTTGTTAAACATGTGGTGCCTATTTAATTAACTCAATTTCATCTGTGTTAGTTAAAGAGTATCTGCACTTTAAAAAAAATTTGATGTCAGACCAACATGCTAAAGGTTTCAATCAGTGGGGGTCCAGGTGGTTAGACCCCAACTGATTGCTGAAATTAGGAGACAGCAATGTTCACCCGAGCACTTTGCACCTTTAGACTCCATCATTGCTTGTGGGCTGTTCTTGGCTACTGAAGATGTAAGCATTGATGTCTCTAAGAGTCAAAGTGTCCATCTTCAACTTCCCAGAGGAGTCAAAAAGTAATGGTGAAAACCAAAGATGCACAACACTTGGGTGAGCACCACAGCCCCTTCATCTGAGTGATCAGTGGGGTTTTCAGCACTCGGACCCCCACTGATCTAAACTTTTGACATGCAGGTAATCTGTAGCCAAAATAGGTCCTTATGACTTATGTTTTCATGACTCCTGTTTTGTTTTTTGTCATAGAGAGGAGTCCATTTGGGATGTTCTTATATCTGCAAGAACAGAGAGATGCTCTGTAAGAGCAGCTCCTGTTTTGGTGCACCCTTTGTGTGCATGATTTACATTGAGGGCATGCACAGTTTTAAGTTTGCCTCAAAAAATTATTTAGCCAAAGAGGCCTTTGTCACAAAACTTCATATCAGTGCCTATCACAGCCCATGACTCACACACAATCTGACATGTCCATAGACATCTGTCCACTCATTAATAGGAGTCTGTCAGCTTGAACATGCTATCCGAACTGCAGGCATGATGTTACAGAGCAGGAGGAGCTGAGCAGATTGATATATAGTTTTATGGGAAAGATTGAGTATAACTTTTACTTTATTCATTTAAACATCTCCACACTCTGAGATGAACAGTCCAATGAGTGGTCCTATCAGTGATTTACAGCTATCTGTGTATGATTGTAGTGATTCTCTATAAAGCCACCGTTCGGGGCTGAAAAGACAAAGATAGCCACACTAGCTTCTTTTACTGCCTGATGCACACTGTACAATAGTATGCATCATTAGTCATCAAATACACTGCACCTGCTTTGATAGACTAGTGCTGCTCATATGAGCAGCACTGGCCAATCAGAGCAGCATGCAGTGTCTTAGACTACCAATGCATACTATTCACAGCAGAGGCGTAACTTGAAGCTCCTGGGTCCCCATGCAAAATCTGTAACAGGGCCCCCAAATATAATGCTTAATTCATAGTACTGGGCTCCCTATATGTGGCCTTATGGGCCCTTTAACCCTTTCCAATCCAATGTCGGGCCTGCCCCGACATCATAATTTCCCTCCACAGCACCGATGTCAGGGCAGGCCTGACACTGCAGTGCAGGAGTGCATCTGCACCCGATCGTCAGACACATCGGGTGCAGATACACTCCTGCACTGGTCCTCATTGAGGACCCCTGTGGAGAAGGCAGAAAGGGTTTTTAACGCTTTCTGCCTTCTCCTTTACACATTACATAGCGCTCAATTAGCGCTATGTAATGCACGGAGATTCCGACCGTCGATCATGTGACCGCCGGTGTTACCTGACCCCCAGCGGTCACATGAACACCGAGCCGGGAGCCTGCACCGTGGGGGGGGGGGGGCCTGCTTACCTGTCCGGCGTCTTCTGCATTCTCCCTTCTTTCTCCTGGCTCGGCGATCATGTGACCGCTGGGTGCCACCTAACCCCAGCGGTCACATGATCGCCGAGACGGGAGGCAGAAGGGAGAATGCAGAAGACACCGGACAGGTAAGCAGGCCCCTCAAAGTGCAGTGAGCACTTGCACCCTCCTGAACTCTGTCAGTTCAGGAGGGTGCAGGGAAATGTATTTTTTTTCATCCATTCTCACCAGCTCCAATTTATTTGGAGCTGGGGAGAATGGCTGAGAAAAAATAATTGGATTGGAAAGGGTTAAGGCTCATGGGCCCGCGGCAACCGTATCCCTTGCATACACTATAGTTATGCCCCTGATTAACAGTGAGCATCAGGTAGAGAAGCAGTTTGGCCATCTTTGTTTCTGCGGGCCTAGAGGGTTGCTTTAAGATTATATTTGGGTGAATGTTCATGCAGCTTTATCTATATTTCCAATACAATTACAAGGGGTTAGTCTCCTGGATAAAACTTCCACCATGTTTCTACTGAAGCATGTCACTTCTTCATTCCATTAATTTGCAAGCACTTGTGCACAGGGTCCTATTCCATTTTGCTTCAGTGTTTGTCCATTTGTTTTCATTACTTATCATTGTACTTGTTTCTTGTTTCTCCACCTGTACATAACTGTAGATTATATAAGCACTATACAATTAAAGATTATTACTTCCTTAAAGGGGTTGTCCCGCGGCAGCAAGTGGGTCTATACACTTCTGTATGGCCATAATAATGCACTTTGTAATGTACATTGTGCATTAATTATGAGCCATACAGAAGTTATCAAAAGTTTTATACTTACCTGCTCCGTTGCTGGCGTCCTCGTTCCCATGGAGCCGACTAATTTTCGCCCTCCGATGGCCAAATTAGCCGCGCTTGCGCAGTCCAGGTCTTCTCCTGTTCTCTATGGGGCTCCGTGTAGCTCCGCCCCGTCACGTGCCGATTCCAGCCAATCAGGAGGCTGGAATCGGCAATGGACCGCACAGAAGCCCTGCGGTCCACGGAGACAGAGGATCTCGGCGGCCATCTTCAGCAGGTAAGTATGAAGACGCCGGACCGCCGGGATTCAGGTAAGTGCTGTGCGGGTTGTTTTTTTAACCCCTGCATCGGGGTTGTCTCGCGCCGAACGGGGGGGGGGGGGGGGGGGGTTAAAAAAAAAAAAAAAACCCGTTTCGGCGCGGGACAACCCCTTTAAGATTCATGGACTGGTTTACATTACTTAATATTTCCAGCAATATAAATATTCTGTATAAGACACTCTTCTTGTATCATTTTAATTTACTGCTAACAAAAATATGTTTTTGTTATTTTTTTTAGAAATGTACCCAGTATTTGCTGCACTACATATAAGATAAAACTAGCATTAACTTGATGGCAAAATAAGCCTGTTATACTGAGTGTCTCTGCAGCACAAGGTCATGACATATTGAATGAAGCTCTATTACTCTGGATTCATCCCTTTCATTTGCAAAGTTTTGTACATTTACTTTATTTTTCTTTAATTCATTGAAGTTTTGTACTATGTACCAATTGGTTAGAGGATGTGTTTGTGCCCTGCAGCAGATATATCTAATTAAAGGCATATTCCAGTTTTAAAACACTTTTTATACCCACCCACTCTGCTGATCCTGTGCTTTCACCCGCTGAAGCACATGCACGGCATGAAAATCATTTTTTTTTAGATTGCTGTACGTTCTCCCATACAAGTCTATAGGCGCACATGCAGAGTAATTTGATAGAAGCCAGATTTTTGTGCAACCTGCAGACTTAAGCAGGTGACAGTGTGGGATGGGGAGAGCAGGTGAGTATAAAAATACATCACCTGAGTCCCCATCTCCTCCCTTAACAGCACTATAGCTTGGTTTACGCTGCTGTAGAGAGGTGACAAGTGCTTTTCAAACCCTAGGAGGCCCATGAGGAGACCAGTAGTATAAATAAGGTATTATAGTTAGAGTTGAGCGAACATACTCTGCCGAGCTTGATGCTCGTTATAGTATTAGCGTACTCGATGGTGCTTGTTACTCGAACGAGCATCACGCCGTGTTCGACCCCGCCCCAGTTTTTGGCTCCTCACCACTGTGACGTGCCTATTTTGGCCGCAACGCAGCGTGCGCGTCAATGGCAAATTTTTTGGCTGGCTGGCTGAGAGAGAGAACACAAACCAAGAAAAAAAAAAAGCTCGGCACCCGGCGTCCCACATACAAAAATGCTCGAGTCTCCCATTGTAGTCAATAAGGTTCGTTACTCGAGTAGAGCTCTCGAATTTTACGAAAAGCTCGACTCGGATAACGTGGACCCGAGCATTTGGGTGCTCGCTCATCTCTAATAATAATTGGGCACCAGTTAAACTTTTCATTGTGGTCCAGCATTTCCAACTTATATAGTGTGAATTGAGTGCTATAGAAAAATGTTATTAAGAGACATACTCAAAAAGTTCCCATGCTATATAGTTGTATATTGATATCTGCTAAAAATCAATTAATAAGATATAGAACATAAAGTATTGCTATAAAGAACAAAAATGACAAATAAAACATTCAAATAGATATTCCAGCAAGTACTGTATAAAAGATAATGGGATTGCTTTGAGATAAATACCTCTTTTATGCAGACACTTATTAACTACAAAATAACGTAAAAGTTGTGGCGGGCGTTAAATGCAACAACTTATAATGTTAGCATGGGACATTTCACGCTTTTGGAATGACTTTTTTTACAATGCACACATGATCTTAAATGGAATTTGGAAGTGGAAGTTTTGTATGCAAGTTATAAAGGAAGTGCCTATAAACCAATATTTTTGGCAGCACATACAACTAAAAAAAGCTTTCTAGGTATAAAAAGCAAATTAGCTCACCACCATTTAGACTGGAACATGCACAGTCCAAGAATCAATGAAAGAGGTATAGATATGCAATTCACTGAAAAGGACAAATACAGGAAAAAAAACACTGAAAATGGCCATAATTACTGATTACTTGGTTACAAAGGCAGGTGCATAGACCAGTTCCCAGCAACATGCAGGAGGAAAAACCTATACAAGTACATGTAATGCACCATGTAGGCTTATAACAGCAAAGGAAAAATAAAAACTTCACACCTATTCAACTCAGTTTGGTTGTGATTAGAAGCTTAAACTGAGTTGGAAATGCGTCAACTTGGTGTTTTTAAGATCTGCACACCATTAATTTTTAACCCTTTCCAATCCACTGTCTGACGTCTAAAGACATTATGATTTAAGGTTGTACAGCTCTGATGTTGGAAAATGTCCATCGGGGTTCTCTTACTGTATAATGCCAGCCTCTATGCTGTTAGAGCCTATCCAACATGTCACCTCATGCAGTACTGACTTTAACCAGCAGATAGCACCGTTGTACAGTGGCAGAAAAAGAGTAAGCCCCTAGGAAAACCAGGATGCAAATTGGATTGGAAAGGGTTAAACCTATTTACTAAAAAAGGCATGAAGTTTTGATTTCATCTTCATTGCTTGAGTCTACCATCGTCACCACAAAAAAAAAACTTTTACCTTTGACATAACAGAAAAAAAAGAAACAACCAGATGCTATACAGCCAACTATTAAAAAATAGTTTTTTGTCCACATTTATTAAAAAAAATGTCTCTCTGGCAGTTTTAATAAGCGTGTCTCACGGTGTGTGCCTTCGGCTAAATGAATGTGTATAAATACATGGAGAAGACATTGATATATCACTTACAATATGTCGATTTCAGCCTGAAAAGTCGTTTTATGAGCAATTTCTGAGTTGAAAGGATCTGATTGTATCTAAACAATGACTAAATATATAACTTCGGGAACATTATGTCTAGACTTTGATTTTAGAAATGTCCTATGAGATAAAGGAAGATATAACTACAATGTTTATATGTATGCTTATAACCACGAGAGCATCTCAGAGCTAGAACTCTGGAATATGAATGTTCTTCTTATGTTCATTTTAAGTGAATGTCCTCCTTTTAGTCATTTTTAGGTTCAACATGCTGTAACAATTTACTTTGTCATGTATTTTCATAATGTTCGGAGCTCAATTTGTCCTAATCATCCACAGAGCTCCTAATCATCTGCATAAACACAGTATAATGATGGATTTCTAAATGTCTCTTGTTGCCACCAGTCGGATCCCATAATGTCTTGTGTTATTATTGGGTTCAACATTTGTAAGAAGTCCCTAAGCTTCTTTTACTGGTGGCTACAGGCAGTTGAATTTCATCTTTTAGTTCTATCTCTGTGCTGGGGATTTGCCGTTCAGTATTTGAAAAACTGATCTCTGACAATTTAGTGCAGAATTGGAAAAGCAATTTGGTATTCAAGAGTAGAAATTCACATTTATTGAACAGATTCCATTACATATTTAACTCCTTAACAAAATATGGTGAATATAAATATTAGAGATGAGTGAACCAAATCTGTAGAACCCAATTTTGTGTTGAACTTTACTAAAAAGTTTAAAAACAATCACAGAAAATGGCCGTTATTTACTGAGTGAGGAGAGCATATAGATGCATCCTCCTCTCACCATGCAGGTAGCTGACTACCAAATGGAGGAGCCAATAACACCTGTGCAGGACACCGATAAGACAGCCACTCACACTGCCTCCTGATAATGAGGGGGGTGGATGCTTTGCATATACTCCCACACATAGTGGATACAGGGTGCCAGACCATTCTGATATATGTAGCTCACTATGCAGACCAGCAACCTATTAATGACGCCATGATAATTCGGCGGGTTGCCCTGCATATCCATCAGTGAACCACATTGGTACTGCCACCCTGGGCTCCCCCTGGAGTCTTAATGCCACGATGCATGTGAATGATAGATAATAAATGCAAGGCATTAGTTGGATGTTGGCCAAGATACATGAGCCCACTAACCACTTCACGGTTCCTTGCATTGTAGTGGGTCCCTACACTAATATAAATGCATCACAGAAGGGGAAATTAAAAATTAAAAACAAGCACAGAAAATGGCCTTTACTTATTGAGTGAGGAGAGCATATAGATGCATCCTCCTCTCACCATGCAGGTAGCTGACTACCAAATGGAGGAGCCAATAACACCTGTGCAGGACACCGATAAGGCAGCCACTCACACTGCCTCTTGATAATGAGGGGGGTGGCTGCTTGGCGTATACTCCCACACATAGTGGATACTGGGTGCCAGACTGTGCCAAACTAAAAAGTTTGCTTCAGCAAGAACCTGAACATCAATCAGTTCAATTCAGCCAAACCAGAAGTACATAAAACTAGTACTGAACACTGTCTAAGATCCCTGGAACAATGGTGGTGGTCCTTCAATCGATGTGGCTCAGTGTATAGCACTATTGCTCTTAAGTCCACTCTATACCTGTTGCAGAAGGTTCTAGGATCGCTTACTTTCTAACTGGTACATGTTTCTCTATCTTCTGTCTCTGGTGGGAGTGCATTAGTTGAGATGCTCTTGCCCTCATCTGTGGGTAATTTGTCAGGACTATTTTACCTGGCCTTGTGCTTGGTTTCAGTGCTGTTTAATTTCAGTCTTTCTCTGGCTTTGTTGGAAGTCAGAGCTTGGAGCTGGATGTCCTGTTTGCATGAGTTTTTTCCAAGCTAAGTACTGCAGTTATTATCTTTTACATCGTGTTTGCAGTGGTTTTCTCCTATCCCACGTATGATCAGATTGGGACCTAGGTACGTGGTCAGGTTTGCTTTTCTCAGGGCCGGCTACCTGTGTATAGGCAGGTCCCTTCTCTGGGTTAGCTTATTTAGGGATAGTGTTTTCCTTGTTGCAGTTGTCTGTATTGTCTACCACTGCTTGGTGTGTATTTGCTTGAGTACCTCAGGTTACGAATCCAGCGCATCCAGTCTGTATGCGACTATACCTCCCTGTGGTCTCTGATGTTTATTATAGATGAGTGAACTTTTTAAAAGTTTGGTTTAGTCTGAGCTAGTTTGAGACGAACCAGAAAACACTAGAATATATATTGAATGCTGTCACAGATTATAGGGTGAACAGGTCTGATAGTTACTAACTTGTAACATACGGCACCCAAGGGCAGTCTGTGGGGTCGACTTATTTCCAGCTCTCAGATCATGCACCCGTGCAATATGGGGCCCAAATCCCTATGACTGCCATGTTTAATATCATGAATTAACCTAAATGTGGAGACTAGAGATGAGCGAACGTGTTCTTCCGAGCTTGATATTCGTGCGAATATTAGGGTGTTATTCGTAACGAACACCATGCGGTGTTCGGGTTACTTTCACTTCCTTCCCTGAGACGTTAGCGCGCTTTTCTGGCCAATTGAAAGACAGGGAAGGCATTACAACTTCCCCCTGTGACGTTCAAGCCCTATACCACCCCCCTGCAGTGAGTGGCTGGGAAGATCAGGTGTCCGCCGAATATAAAAGTCGGCCCCTCCCGCAGCTCGCCTCAGATGCCGTGTGAGTTAGATGAGGGACAGTGCTGTTTGTACCGGAGCTGCTGTAGGGAAAGAATTGGTAGTTAGTGTAGGCTTCAAGACCCCCCAAAGGTCCTTATTAGGGCCACTGATAGCTGTGTGTTGGCTGCTGTTAGCAGTGGCAATTTTTTTTTTCTCAAAATCGCCTCTGCAGAGCGTTGCACCCGGCATTAGGGACAGAAGTGCTGCATAGGCAGGGAGAGTGTTAGGAGTGAGTGTAGCCTTCAAGAACCTCAATGGTCCTTTCTAGGGCCATATTTAACCGTGTGCAGTACTGTCCAGGCTGCTGTTAGCTGTGCTGCATTTTTTTTTACATCTCAAAATCGCCTCTGCAGAGCATTGCACCCTCCATTGATACTGCAGGGAAAGAATTGTGTAGGCAGGGCCACAACACAGTTATTATTCATTGGATATACGCAGTGCGGCCTTTTGGTGCAAAAAAACGGAAAATATTTCTATTTGTCCTGCCTCTGTCCGTCCTAAGGGCGGTGGACACGTGTCGGCTGCGTGTGCAACCTTTAAAAATCAGACGCACCCAGCTACGGTTTACTGCTGGCTTCGCCATTTGCTTTCCTTAATTGGGAAAAAAAATACCTGCTCTGCCAGAGTTAATAACTCTGCTACCCTCACGTTCTGTGACACATTAGCAGGAAAACAGCACAGTTATTAAACTTCTCATGTTCATTGAATATACGCAGTGCTGCCTTTTGGTGCAAAAAAACGGAAAATATTTCTATTTGTCCTGCCTCTGTCCATCCTAAGGGCGGTGGACACGTGTCGGCTGCGTGTGCAACCTTTAAAAACCAGACGCACCCAGCTACGGTTTACTGCTGGCTTCGCCATTTGCTTTCCTTAATTGGGAAAAAAAATACCTGCTCTGCCAGAGTTAATAACTCTGCTACCCTCACGTTCTGTGACACATTAGCAGGAAAACAGCACAGTTATTAAACTTCTCATGTTCATTGAATATACGCAGTGCTGCCTTTTGGTGCAAAAAAACGGAAAATATTTCTATTTGTCCTGCCTCTGTCCGTCCTAAGGGCGGTGGACACGTGTCGGCTGCGTGTGCAACCTTAAAAATCAGACGCACCCAGCTACGGTTTACTGCTGGCTTCGCCATTTGCTTTCCTTAATTGGGAAAAAAAATACCTGCTCTGCCAGAGTTAATAACTCTGCTACCCTCACGTTCTGTGACACATTAGCAGGAAAACAGCACAGTTATTAAACTTCTCATGTTCATTGAATATACGCAGTGCTGCCTTTTGGTGCAAAAAAACGGAAAATATTTCTATTTGTCCTGCCTCTGTCCGTCCTAAGGGCGGTGGACACGTGTCGGCTGCGTGTGCAACCTTTAAAAATCAGACGCACCCAGCTACGGTTTACTGCTGGCTTCGCCATTTGCTTTCCTTAATTGGGAAAAAAAATACCTGCTCTGCCAGAGTTAATAACTCTGCTACCCTCACGTTCTGTGACACATTAGCAGGAAAACAGCACAGTTATTAAACTTAGATTATACATTCACTAGAGGCAGTGGGGCCTTTCGTTTTCAAAAAAGGGAAAAAATTATATTTGGCCTGCAGTCTTGCGCCAATTTATTAGCTGCCTGTGAAATCAAATCACTGGTAATACAGCATGCTGAGGGGTAGGGGTAGGCCTAGAGGACGTGGACGCGGCCGAGGACGCGGAGGGCCAAGTCAGGGTGTGGGCACAGGCCGAGCTCCTGATCCAGGTGTGTCGCAGCCGACTGCTGCGTGATTAGGAGAGAGGCACGTTTCTGGCGTCCCCACATTCATCGCCCAATTAATGGGTCCACGCGGGAGACGGTTATTAGAAAATGAGCAGTGTGAGCAGGTCCTGTCCTGGATGGCAGAAAGTGCTTCGAGCAACCTATCGTCAACCCGCAGTTCTGCGCCGTCCACTGCTGCAAATCCGAATCCTCTGTCTGCTGCTCCTCCTTCCTCCCAGCCTCCTCACTCCACTACAATGACACCTGCTCAGGAGCGGGAACACTCCCAGGAACTGTTCTCGGGCCCCTGCTTAGATTGGGCAGCAGCGGTTCCTCTCCCACCAGAGGAGTTTATCGTCACTGATGCCCAACCATTCGAAAGTTCCCGGGGTCCGGGGGAAGAGGCTGGGGACTTCCGCCAACTGTCTCAACAACTTTCTGTGGGTGAGGAGGACGATGACGATCAGACACAGTTGTCTTGCAGTGAGGTAGTAGTAAGGGCAGTAAGTCCGAGGGAGCAGCGCACAGAGGATTCGGAGGAAGAGCAGCAGGACGATGAGGTGACTGACCCCACCTGCTGTGCAACGCTTACTCAGGAGGACAGGTCTTCAGAGGGGGAGTCAAGGGCATCAGCAGGGCAGGTTGCAAGAGGCAGTGCGGTGGCCAGGGGTAGAGGCAGGGCCAGACCGAATAATCCACCAAGTGTTTCCCAAAGCGCCCCCTCGCGCCATGCCACCCTGCAGATGCCGAGGTGCTCTAAGGTCTGGCAGTTTTTCACAGAGACGCCTGACGACCGACGAACAGTGGTGTGCAATCTTTGTCGCGCAAAGCTCAGCCGGGGAGCCAACACCAACAGCCTCACCACCACCACCATGCGCAGACATATGATGGCCAAGCACCCCACAAGGTGGGACGAAGGCCGTTCAGCGCCTCCGGTTTGCACCCCTGCCTCTCCCCCTGTGCCCCAACCTGCCACTGAGATGCAACCCCCCTCTCAGGACACAGGCACTACCGCCTCATGGCCTGCACCCACACCCTCATCTCCGCTGTCCTCGGCCCCATCCAGCAGTGTAGTTCAGCGCACCGTCCAGCCGTCGCTTGCGCAAGTGTTCGAGCGCAAGCGCAAGTACGCCGCCATGCACCCGCACGCTCAAACGTTAACCGTCCGCATAGCAAAATTCATCAGCCTTGAGATGCTGCCGTATAGGGTTGTGGAAACGGAGTCCTTCAAAAGTATCATGGAGGCGGCGGCCCCGCGATACTCAGTTCCAAGTCGCCACTACTTTTCCCGATGTGCCGTCCCAGCCCTGCACGACCACGTCTCCCGCAACATTGTACGCGCCCTCACCAACGCGGTTACTGCCACGGTCCACTTAACTACGGACACGTGGACAAGCACAGGCGGGCAGGGCCACTACATCTCCCTGACGGCACATTGGGTGAATTTAGTGGAGGCTGGGACAGAGTCAGAGCCTGGGACCGCTCACGTCCTACCCACCCCCAGAATTGCGGGCCCCAGCTCGGTGGTGGTATCTGCGGAGGTGTATGCTTCCTCCACTAAAGCACCCTCCTCCTCCTCCTCCTCCTCCTCTGTCTCGCAATCAAGATGTGTTAGCAGCAGCATGTCGCCAGCAGTCGGTGTCGCGCGGTGTGGCAGCACAGCGGTGGGCAAGCGTCAGCAGGCCGTGCTGAAACTACTCAGCTTAGGCGATAAGAGGCACACGGCCCACGAACTGCTGCAGGGTCTGACACAGCAGACCGACCGCTGGCTTGCGCCGCTGAGCCTCCAACCGGGCATGGTCGTGTGTGACAACGGCCGTAACCTGGTGGCGGCTCTGCAGCTCGGCAGCCTCACGCACGTGCCATGCCTGGCCCACGTCTTTAATTTGGTGGTTCAGCGCTTTCTGAAAAGCTACCCACGCTTGTCAGACCTGCTCGTAAAGGCGCGCCGGCTCTGCGCACATTTCCGCAAGTCCCACACGGACGCTGCCACCCTGCGCACCCTGCAACATCACTTTAAGCTGCCAGTGCACCGACTGCTGTGCGACGTGCCCACACGGTGGAACTCTACGCTCCACATGTTGGCCAGGCTCTATGAACAGCGTAGAGCTATAGTCGAATACCAACTCCAACATGGGCGGCGCAGTGGGAGTCAGCCTCCTCAATTCCTTTCAGAAGAGTGGGCCTGGTTGGCAGACATCTGCCATGTCCTTGGTAATTTTGAGGAGTCTTCCCAGGTGGTGAGCGGCGATGCTACAATCATTAGCGTCACCATTCCTCTGCTATGCATCTTGAGAAATTCCCTGCAAACCATAAAGGCAGCTGCTTTGCGCTCGGAAACGGGGGCGGGGGAAGACAGTATGCCGTTGGATAGTCAGGGCACCCTCCTGTCTATTTCTCAGCGCATACAGGAGGAGGAGGAGGAGCATGAGGAGGATGAGGAGGAGGGGGAAGAGACAGCTTGGCCCGCTGCTGACGGTACACCGGCTGATTGCCTGTCATCCTTTCAGCGTGTATGGCCTGAGGAGGAGGGGGAGGAGGAGGAGGAGGATCCCGAAAGTGATCTTCCTAGTGAAGACAGCCATGTGTTGCGTACAGGTACCCTGGCACACATGGCTGACTTCATGTTAGGATGCCTTTCTCGTGACCCTCGCGTTGCACGCATTCTGGCCACGACGGATTACTGGGTGTACACACTGCTCGATCCACGGTATAAGGAGAACCTGCCCACTCTGATTCCCGAAGAGGAAAGGGGTTTGAGAGTGTTGCTATACCACAGGACCCTTGCGGACAAGCTGATGGTAAAATTCCCAGCCGACAGCGCTAGTGGCAGAAGGCGCAGTACCGAGGGCAAGGTAGCAGGGGAGGTGCGGAGATCGAGCAGCATGTACATCCCAGGCAGTGCAACAGTCTTTAAGGGCCTGGCCAGCTTTATGGCTCCCCACCAAGACTGTGTCACCGCTCCCCAGTCAAGGCTGAGTCGGCGGGAGCACTGTAAAAGGATGGTGAGGGAGTACGTAGCCGATCGCACGACCATCCTTGGTGACGCCTCTGCCCCCTACAACTACTGGGTGTCGAAGCTGGACACGTGGCCTGAACTAGCGCTGTATGCCCTGGAGGTGCTTGCTTGTCCTGCGGCTAGCGTCTTGTCGGAGAGGGTGTTTAGTGCGGCTGGGGGAATCATCACAGATAAGCGTACCCGCCTGTCAACCGACAGTGCCGACAGGCTAACACTCATCAAGATGAACAAAGGCTGGATTTCCCCAGATTTCTGTTCTCCACCAGCGGACAGCAGCGATACGTAAGCAATACGTAGGCTGCACCCGCGGATGGAAGCTACGTTCTCTCTCACCATCCAAAACGGGGACATTTCTGCTTCATCAATCTGTGTCTAATATTCCTCCTCCTCCTCCTGCTCCTCCTCCTGAAACCTCACGTAATCACGCTGAACGGGCAATTTTTCTTAGGGCCACAAGGCTCACTCAAATAATTTTTCTGAACAATTTTTATAAGTTTCAATGCGCTTAAAAGCGTTGGAACTTTAACTTGAACCAATTTTTCGTTACACTGGGCTGCCTCCAGGCCTAGTTACCACTTAAGCCACATTAACCAAAGCGATTAATGGGTTTCACCTGCCCTCTTGGCTGGCCATGGCCAATTTTTCTGATGTACATTAGTACTGTTGATACCGCAATTTTTGTGGGCCCTCGCCTACAGTGTAATCAAATTAATTTTTAGCCCACCTGCATTAAGCGCGACATTACTACCTCAGCTGTGTTGGGCAATGCAATGGGATATTTCTATGTACCGCCGGTGGCTTCCTGGCACCCACCCATGCTGTGGATCCACAGGGAATTATAAATGCATCTGTTTCCACTTATAAAGAAACCCAGTCTGACTGGGGCATGCAGTGTGGGCCGAAACCCACCTGCATTAACCCTTTCCAGTCCACTGTCTGACCTGTGAAGACATTAGGGTTTAAGGCTGTACAGCTCCGTTGTTGGTAGACGTCCGTCGGGGTTCTCTTACTGTATATTGCCAGCCTCTCTGCTGTCGGAGCCTATCCTACGTGTCAGCTCATGCAGTACTGGCTTTAGCCAGCATATAGCGCCGTTGTATAACGGCAGAAAAAGAGTAAGCCCCCTAGGAAAACCATATACAAATTGGATTGGAAAGGGTTAAGCACGACATTACTACCTCAGCTGTGTTGGGCAATGCAATGGGATATTTCTGTGTACCGCCGGTGGCTTCCTGGCACCCACCCATGCTGTAGGTGCACACGGAGTTTTTACTACATCTGTACACTTATAAAGAACCCCAGTCAGACTGGGGCATGCAGTGTGGGCCGAAGCCCACCTGCATTAAGCACGACATTACTACCTCAGCTGTGTTGGGCAATGCAATGGGATATTTCTGTGTACCGCCGGTGGGTTCCAGGGAGCCACCCATGCTGTAGGTGCACACGGAGTTTTTACTACATCTGTACACTTGAAAAGAACCCCAGTCAGACTGGGGCATGCAGTGTGGGCTGAAGCCCACCTGCATTAAGCACGACATTACTACCTCAGCTGTGTTGGGCAATGCAATGGGATATTTCTGTGTACCGCCGGTGGCTTCCTGGCACCCACCCATGCTGTAGGTGCACACGGAGTTTTTACTACATCTGTACACTTATAAAGAACCCCAGTCAGACTGGGGCATGCAGTGTGGGCCGAAGCCCACCTGCATTAAGCACGACATTACTACCTCAGCTGTGTTGGGCAATGCAATGGGATATTTCTGTGTACCGCCGGTGGGTTCCAGGCAGCCACCCATGCTGTAGGTGCACACGGAGTTTTTACTACATCTGTACACTTGAAAAGAACCCCAGTCAGAGTGGGGCATGCAGTGTGGGCTGAAGCCCACCTGCATTAAGCACGACATTACTACCTCAGCTGTGTTGGGCAATGCAATGGGATATTTCTGTGTACCGCCGGTGGGTTGCAGGGAGCCACCCATGCTGTAGGTGCACACGGAGTTTTTACTACATCTGTACACTTATAAAGAACCCCAGTCAGACTGGGGCATGCAGTGTGGGCCGAAGCCCACCTGCATTAAGCACGACATTACTACCTCAGCTGTGTTGGGCAATGCAATGGGATATTTCTGTGTACCGCCGGTGGCTTCCTGGCACCCACCCATGCTGTAGGTGCACACGGAGTTTTTACTACATCTGTACACTTATAAAGAACCCCAGTCAGACTGGGGCATGCAGTGTGGGCCGAAGCCCACCTGCATTAAGCACGACATTACTACCTCAGCTGTGTTGGGCAATGCAATGGGATATTTCTGTGTACCGCCGGTGGGTTCCAGGGAGCCACCCATGCTGTGGGTCGACAGGGACTTCACAATAGGGAGTTGTACCTGCCTGTGTCTATGAATTAAAAAGCCCGGTCTGACTGGGGCATGCAGACACCTTGACAGAATGAATAGTGTGTGGCACATAGGTTCGCCATTGCTATGCCCACGTGTGCAGCTCCTGATGGCGGTGGCACAGGATTCTATTTCTCATTGCTTCTGTACAGCATTGTGGGCTATCGCCCCGCCACTTTTAAAGAGGGTTGCTGCCTAGCCGTGCCAACCTCTGCAGTGTGTGCCTGCGGTCCCTCGTCATGGCAGACGCACTTCTAAATAGACATGAGCGTGGTGTGGCATGAGGGCAGCTGAAGGCTGCCCAGGGACACTTTGGTGTGCGCTGTGGGGGGGAGGGGGGGGCGGTTGGGCAGCATGTAACCCAGGAGAAGTGGCAGTGGAGTGTCATGCAGGCAGTGATTGTGCTTTGTTGGAGGTAGTGTGGTGCTTAGCAAAGGTATGCCATGCTAATGAGGGCTTTTCAGAAGTAAAAGTTGTTGGGAGGGGGGGGGGCCCACTCTTGCCGGTATTGTGGCTTAATAGTGGGACCTGTGAACTTGAGATGCAGCCCAACATGTAGCCCCTCGCCTGCCCTATCCGTTGCTGTGTCGTTCCCATCACTTTCTTGAATTGCCCAGATTTTCACACATGAAAACCTTAGCGAGCATCAGCGAAATACAAAAATGCTCTGGTCGCCCATTGACTTCAATGGGGTTCGTTGTTCGAAACGAACCCTCGAACATCGCGGGAAGTTCGTTCCGAATAACGAACACCCGAACATTTTGGTGTTCGCTCATCTCTAGTGGAGACCCATGATATGCAACAGATGATTAGCTTCGCAGATATGCAATTTTGTGGGTTCTGGAGTCACACAGCAGTGGGAAGGAA
Source organism: Eleutherodactylus coqui (assembly GCF_035609145.1). Classification (NCBI taxonomy): domain Eukaryota; kingdom Metazoa; phylum Chordata; class Amphibia; order Anura; family Eleutherodactylidae; genus Eleutherodactylus; species Eleutherodactylus coqui. The sequence goes on from NC_089846.1 coordinate 125,337,330, forward strand.
TGTATTGTGTCAGTGGTCCACTTGTGGTTCTGAAAATATAACCGCTGTTGGGCTGGGACCTTCAGACAAACCATATTACCCATTAAATTCCTCCTTTGATTAATAACAGTATCATACTCCATGTCACAAGGTCTTCACTTGTGTATTAGACACAGGATGGGAGACAATGATGAGGGATATAAACAATTGACATCCCCTGTAACTTGGTAACTTTATTATCACCACAATAAAGAATAAGCAAGGGGCATCAAATATCCCTCCTATATAGATGTGAAAGGCAGTAGAATGAATTTTCATGCACTCTGCTTGGCAGGAAATACACTTAACCATCTGCCTAGATCCACTCAACGTTTCCCAGTATCTACCAGTATCATTTCATCATAAATACTGTCTAAAAGTGTAGTGGTGGCCCTTCAATGGATATGGCTCAGTGGTTAGCACTGTTTCCTTGCAACACTGGGGTTATAAGTTCAAATCTGACCATGAACAACATCTGCATAGACTTTTGAGAGTTCCATGCAGTTGTTGTCCAGATTTCAACCTAAGACTCAATCGCTGCAAAGCGACAGTGCTAACCACAAAACCACCATGGTACTTCTTCCTTCTCTTGAGGAGGAGGAAAAGAACAAGTAACAAATAGAACATACAAAAATCTGGGCAGATGTTGTCCTCAGATTTGAACTTTAGACTCTAGCACCAAAAGGCAACAGTACTAAACACTGAGCCACCACACTTTTCTATCCTTCAATGAAGAAGGAAGAGAACACCAAGAAGAAACACAATTATACAATTGTTTATACATAGAGATGAGCGAACACGTTCGGCCCCGCCCCTTTTTCGCCCGAACACCGAACTTTGCGAACACCTCGGTGTTCGGGCGAAAAAGTTCGGGGGCCGCCGTGGCAGCGCGGGGGGGTGCGGCGGGGAGTGGGGGGGAGAGGGAGAGAGAGAGGGCTCCCCCCTGTTCCCCGCTACTGCCGCCCGCGCCGCCGCGCATCTCCCCGCCCCCCGGCGGCACCCGGACACTTACGCGCGAACACTGCAGTGTTCGCTAAAGCCGGTGTCCGGGTGCGGATGTGTGATAAATTATACACCTATGTTATATAATATACACTGTTGGCTTTTTAACCCCTTAAGGACCAGGCTGTTTTGTACCTTAAGGTTCAGACACTTTTTAAAGATTTTATAGTTTTACTGCCCTATTTTTTTTTCCTTCAGATACCAAAATTATTTTTGCTGCATTTTTTTCTGTGACATATAGGGCTATTTTTAAAATATCTTTTCACTGACTTTTTTCCCGGTTTTTAGTTTTATTGGGGGTAAAAAGCTAAAAAAAAAGATTTTTTTAACATTGAGGCCTTAGTCAGACGGGCGTTTTTTGCGCGCAAGTCGCCCCCGCAAATCGCCCGAAAATCTGCTCCTAGCCGCGTTTCATTAGAAACGGGCCGGAACTGTCCAGCGCATTGCATTCAATGGAGACGGCAATAGAGACGGCTCCATTGAAAGCAATGCGCTGCGGGCGAGCCCGGGATGAATTGTCGGTAAGGGCTTAAATATATAAGCCCTTACCTGCAATCCATCCTAAAATGTGTTAAAATAAAAAAAAATTGCATTCTTACCTTCTGCCTGCAGCTCCGAGCAGCTGTCCTGCAGTGGGTGTGAAGGGGGTGTGAGTCAGACCTGCCCCCTGATTGGCTCAGCGCTGAGCCAATCAGAGGCATGCCTCACTCACACCCATTCATGAATTCATGAATGGGTGTGAGTCAGACCTGCCCCTGATTGGCTCAGCTCTGAGAGGCAGCAGTCACTCACCCATTCATGAATTCATGAATGGGTGTGTGAGTGAAACCGGCCTCTGATTGGTCAGGCTGTGACCAATCAGAGCAGATCATTCAGCAGGCGGGGATTTTAAAGCCCCGCCGGCTGAATAGTGCCGAGAAGCAGTTCAGGAGAACTGACAGCGGCCGTGGCTGGACTCCGGCTGCAGCGGAAAGGTGAGTATACAATTTTTTTTTATTTTAACACATTTTAGCATGAATTGCAGGGAAGGGTTTATATATTTAACCCCTTCCCGACAATTAACCCCGCGCACGCCGGCAGCCCATTGCTTTCAATGGAGCGGCTGTATTGCCGCTCCATTGAATTCAATGGGCAAACATCGTTCTTCTCTGCCACAGCTGTTACAGCTGTGGCAGAGAAGAATGATTTGTCTTCTATATGTTCTCAATGGGGTCGGCGCTGCTGCCGCCGGCCCCATTGAGCGCATATACAGAAGCGAACAGGAATCGCAGATCGCAGATAGGTGCGATCTGCGATTTTTTGTTCTATAATTTTTCGGACGAGCGCATAAAAAGCGCTCATGTGTCCGATACCATTGCGAAGCAATGGTTTTAAAAAATCGCCGGACGCATGCGCATGCGCAAATCGCGGCAAAAAACGCCCGTCTGACTAAGCCCTTATAGTTATTTTAAAAAAAAATTTGTGTAGTTTCACTAAAATAAAGTACGGGAATGGGTTTCTAATTTTGTTTTGGACATTTTGATATATAATATGTATGGTTTTGGGTTATTTTCTTTTTTATTTATATATTGTTGTTGTATTCTGTAATTTTTATTTACTGATGTATGTAATTATGTTTTTTTACTATCTATGTCCCCCTTGACGTCATGTAAGACCTCCTGGGGGACTATCACATGTCTTTTGTTTTTTCTTTATTTGACATTTTTCCACAGTACCTGCGTCCATTGGATCCCCAGTTAGGGTGATTACCCACTAGCGTTTTTTTTCTGCTGCGAATTTGCTGCTATTTTTTCTTCCAATTGTCAATGGGACTTTCTAATGTTAAAAACGCAAAGTTGCGTTGCTACGCGTTGCGGTTTTAACATTAGGAAGTCCCATTGACAATTGGAAGAAAAAATAGCAGCAAATTCGCTGCAGAAAAAAAAACTCTAGTGGATAGTTACCCTTAGGGCGTTTACCCACTGGCGTTGCCGATTTTCGTGCGTGAAAAACGCAGCGTTTTTGGTGCGTTTTCCGTGCGTTTTTCACGGCGTTTTTCGCGCCCTTTTCGCGCCTTTTCCGTTAATTTCCATTGACATTCATGGGTGCATTAAGAGAAAAATAAGGACACATATGCAACTGACAGTTCCTATGTGAAAAATTGCAATGGACCGAAAAAAAAACGCAAATGGACAAGAACACATTCAATACTAATTGCTCTTCAGAAAAAACGCAAAACGCAAAGGAAAAAAAATCGCCAGTGGGTAGGCGCCCTTATAGTGAAAAACATCCCCTGTAGTGACATTAGTCACTGGCAGAGGTGATCAGGGTCATCTACAACCCTGCAGCTCTGCTGTAGCAGGGAATCCAGGCGGTCACGTGCCCCCCAGGCTCCTGTAGTGGAAGTTACACTTCCACTTTCACTTTTCAGTACACAGTGCTCATTACTAACAGCTAACAACTAGGGATGAGCGAGTATACTCGCTAAGGCACTACTCACTCGAGTAATGTGCCTTAGCCGAGTATCTCTCTGCTCGTCCCTAAAGATTCGGGGGCCGCAGCAGCTGACAGGTGAGTTGCGGTGGGGAGCAGGGGAGAGCGGGTGGGAGAGAGAGAGAGATCTCCCCTCCGTTCCTCCCTGCTCTCCCCCGCAGCTCCCCACCCCGCGCTGGCCCCCGAATCTTTCGGGACGAGCAGGGAGATACTAGGCTAAGGCACATTACTCGAGCGAGTAGTGCCTTAGTGAGTATACTCGCTCATCCCTACTAACAACCCATCCTGCTTCTGATTGATTGCAGAGACAGGAGGCCTAAATCCCCACCATAATTTTACATACGGCTGGGCTTTAAGCCCGGGAGCAGACGCCGTAAATTAACAGTGCCTTGTCCTGAACGGGTGAGGTTTGTGAATATTTATTTCCTTCCTTTTTTTAATAAGTGTTATGAGCGGCTGTGCATGTCATTTAAAAGATATTCTCATTTGATTGCAGTATTCACCTGTGGCACTCCTACAATTATCTTTCAGAGCTGGTGAAGATTATAAGATACACACATATATTTACATAATTTTTTTGCAGAATGCTAATGCACATGCATGTTCCAATGGGGGGGTCTCCATTAATACACTGGACCTCATTTATGAAAACTGTCTAACACTAAGACTGTCCTCGTTGCCTTAGCAACAAATGGAAACTCAGCTTTCATTTCTGAAACGGGGGAGCAATATGTGGTGTTACATAATGTTTAATATCTCAGCTGGATTATTGTATCATTGTAGAGATGTGCAATTGCACACTTTTGTAAATTGTTTTATATACATATTGCATGTTGTTTGAAGTTTATGATATTACATTTGAGAGATTATAATTCTTTAAGAATAGTCATCCAGGTTTATTTCCACCCGTTTTATATGGTATAGGCATATTGCTATTGAATTATTGTATTTTAAAAAGAGAGTGCATGCTGCATCTGAAACACAATTTTTGTGAAACAAGACATGTAATTTGTAACTCATCAGAGTAAAGTAGTGAATTTTAAGCACCTGGACAGCCTTTGTTTCCTGTGTTAAAGAGCCTGCTATGGCCGTAACTCAGATTGCGTCCACTAAACCACTTAGATGCCACCATGAGCCCTAGCTGTGGCATCTAAGCCATTGGAGAGAGGGGGCTTCATATGTTATTGCATCTTCCGCACAGTGTGTTTATGAGGTGAAGATGGGTTGCCACAGCAGCCATGGACCTGAGGAAAGCCTTCAGAGCAAGCATTTATTAAAACTTATTAAGCCCTCCCAGTGGCAGGAATTAATAGGCTGCGACTGCCAGATACACTGCAATACAGAAGTATTGCAGTGTATTGAAGGAGCCATAAAGCAATCACATACTTAACTAACCAGGAAAGACTAAAAAAAAAAAAACTAGTATTACAAAGTAGTATTGCAAATTGTTTAAATACTTGAAAATTAAAGTGTACACGAACTTTCAATCTAGAGTACTCGTGCTTTGTTGGCCAATTTCAGCTCCTCAGCAGCTGAAGACAGACCCATATAGCCCCATATAGTACCTACATAGCATAGGGGGCTAAGTTCCATTGTCAAGAGGAGCCGAAAATGGCCGATGGAGCACAAATATTGCAGACGGAAAGTGCAGGTACTCTTTAAAAGTATGAAAAACTCTCTTCTTATTTTGCACATAAGAAATTTAAGCAATAAAAAATAAACTGAATTGGTATCCTTTACATCCATAAAAATTTGAACTATTAATTTACCCCATACGGTGAAGGTCATTAAAAATTCACAATGCCAGAATTGCATTTTTTCGCCAGCTTGCCTCCCAAAAAAGGAAAAAAAAATAGAACATTAAGAGCTCAGTCACACGGGCGCCGATGCACCTGTGTAACTGAACGATAAGACCGCTGCACTGCCGGTGCGGACGACTCTCCGCACCGGCCGGCAGATAGAACACATGGCCGGCAATGGAGCCGATCATGCAGAGAGACGTCCGCACCTGGTGTGGCCGTCTTATCGTGCTTTAACACGGGCGCATCGTCGCCCGTGTGACTGAGCCCTAAGTTGTATATACCCTAAAGCCAGTAAAAACTATAACTCACCACCACACGGTCCCATCAATGGAAAAAAATAGAAGTTATGGGTAAATGACAAAAAGATGGTGAAATACTTGACTGCACTTGTATGAAGTGGATGCTAGACCAGGAGTCCCAATCCAAAACTCTATAAAAATTAATTTTGTAAAATTTTGAATTGGGTAAATAAAAACAGCTCTAACTTTTGAAAGGTGAGGATTGGAAAATAAAAAATGAAAAAAATGACTGGCATTGTGCGCAATGCATGACAAGATATGGTGTGAGTGGAATCCTGTTATGTGTAATGCTGTGTGCTGGGAGGGTGCTATATAAATAATAAGTCGTGTGAACCAGTCCATGTCTGCATAAGCCTTTAGCACATACACAGTCTACTATGAAATCCTCCAATATCCTCTGAAAATGTGGCTCTATTTCTTTTTTTCCCCATCACAAAATAAATATGTATTCTGCATTTTATAAATCTTTTGGGGAAGGCATTTATTGATCAACAAATTATCTGAAAAATCATTTTGTCTGGATTTCTTGAGCGTAGTTAAGAATCTGTGGCACCCATAAATGTTGGATTTTTGTTTCCATGGAAACAACAGTCATTTCAAAATCCTTTTGAAAGCAGACATATGTTATTTTCCTATTTCAAAGACTGTGATATTTACATTTAGAAAAACGTATATAGAAAACACCATGTATATGATACAAAAGAGTGCAGATACAAATACATGCGGGATGTATAAATGTCAATTATTTACTGATATGTTATTTATTGGATGACATCATATGTCCACTAGAATGATAAATGCTATTTCATTGCTCAGTTTGCAGCTGGAGAGCAAGCAAACTAAGCTCTGACCAAATATAGTCTGTCAGTCCGTGACTCAAATGAAAGAGGGAAATGGCCCCCTATTTTCTCTGGCATATTTCTACAAGTTCTTAAAAAAATCTTTAAAGGGTTTGTCCCACTTCTATCTGTTTTTCTACAGGAAGCAAACAGCTCCATACACTGCACAGTGGTTTGGGCTGGTACTGCAAGCAGAGTAGCATTCACTTTAAAAGCCTGAGGTACCAATCCAGGCCACTGCATGACATTCGGAGCTGCAGTAGAACAGCTAGAAGTGGGACCACTTAAGGCTAACAAGTGTTTTTTATTTCCTCTCCATTCATTTTTATTTAGACTGCATCACACTGCAAAGTCACATGCAGAGAATATTAGAAGCCCATTAGCATTCTGTGTGCTAGGATATTATGTCTGTGTACAGCACTGTATCTTCCCCTAGAAGCAATGATTCTAGGGGAAAGTGCTTCCATAATCCAGATATAGTGTGACTCAACGTGAACACTGACTGGTATGTTAATTGTGTAGGTGCGCTGCACTCTCTATACTATTTCTATAGAGGAGCCATTGCCATTCACTTTGAAAGAATATTTCACAATCAGGCCTTATTCAGATGAGCCTTTTTTTGGTGCAAAAATATGATAACAGGGAGAGAAAACGCCTAAATTCTGCCATAGATTTTTTTTTATGCACAGCGTTAATCATGCAGCATAAATGACACAATACATTTGTTCTGTGGGTCGGTACGATTACAACCATACCAAAATTCTTATATTTTTTTTAGGTTTTTCCACTTTTTTGCAATAAAAACCTTTTTTGGGGGGGGGGGGGTTAAATCGCAAGTCCTATAACTTTTTCATTTTTCATCAACGGAGCTCTGTGAGGGCTTATTTTTTGAGAGACAAGCTGTAGTTTTCATTGGTAGCATTTTAGGGTACATACAGCTTTTCTATTCACTTTTATTTCTTTTTTTAGGAGGAACGATGGCTAAAAATGAGCATTCTGCCTAAGTTTTTCAGTGTTTGTTTTACGCATTTTGCTGTGCAGGATATAAAGCACGTGCAACTTATTGTACGTGTCATTATGGGCATGACAATATCAAATATGTGGGGTTTTATTTTTATCTATTTTTTTATGCTAATATGAAAAAAAGCACAAAAAAGTTTTTTCTTTTTTACATATGTCTCTCTTGTACATATTTATAATCTTTTTTTTACACTATTTGTGTCCCTGTGGGAGACTTTCATCATACCATTGATGATTGTTACGATAAGGCATTGCAGGACTTCTCTCCTGCAATGCCTTATCGCTTATTATAGTGATCATAGGCAATGGTAATACAGAACGCCTGTAGGTGGCATCCTGTTACCCTAGCAACCATCCGACCTCTCTGCGATTACATCACAAGAGCCTGATAATGTTACAGAGGCAGCGTAATCCCAAAATGCTGCGATCTACATAAATTGCGGCAGGGAAGGGGTTAAAAGCGGGGTTGCATCTCCGATGCACCCCCGCTGTTGCAGTAGGAGCCCAGCTATCAGTGACAGTTGGCTTCCGCTGCCGGATAGCACGAGATCTCTTCTGATCTCGCGCTATCCCTAGGACGTAAGTTTCCGCCCTGTTGTGGGAAATACCCTGCTGCCAGGACGTAAACTTACGCCCTGGAGTGGGAAGGGGTTAATGTTCTATGAAGCTTTCCACATTTTCTAGGTAGGGTGAAATTTAAAAAATACAATTTTCCCTTTTTTTGTGTGTTGGTGGGGGTGGTGATGTTTGATTCTTGCTTTAATAGTACACATTGTGCAGCAAAAATGACATGTAAACTTTAGGGCTTATTCCGACGTGCGTATATCGGCCAGGTTTTTACACCCGGCTGATATACGCTGTCCCTTTCTGCAGGGGAAGGAGGCGGACTGGGCTGGGAGCAGTGCACTGAGCTCTCACCCCCTCTCCGCCCCTCACCACTTTTTGCAATGGGAGCGGCGGGATGGGGGCAGGGCTAAGTTCCACCCCGCACCCTCTCATTGCAAATAGTGGCAAGGGGTGGAGAGAGGGCAGAGAGGGGGCGGGAGCGCAGTGCACTGCTCCTGGCTTGGCCCGCCTCTTACCCCTGCAGAGAGAGACAGCATAAATCGGCCGGAGATTTTCATGTTTTCATTTTTATTAGCAGTATTCTCACCGGTTAATAATAGGGGCGAGAAAAGATAGAACTACTATGTGCGGGAAAGATAGGGCAGGACCTATCTTCCCTCTGTTTTTTTCAAACTCGTGCTTTGGGGCAGAGTTTCAACGGCCCAAGAAAAGAAAACGTCCATGTGCAACTATGCAGTTGCGCCTAAGCCTGTGTTTTTTCCCTTATGCTTTCTTCTTTTTTTTTCAGTCCTTGTAGGAAACTTAACCCGTTCCAATCTAATGTCGGGCCTGCCCCGACATCATCATTTTCCTCCACAGCTCCGATGTTGGGACAGGCCCGACACTGCAGTGCAGGAGTGCATCTGCACCCGATCATCAGACAAATCGGGTGCAGATACACTCCTGCACTGGTCCTCATCGAAAAGGTTAAACTAGCAATCATTTGATTACTTTTAAAATACATTGAAACACTGCAGCATTGCAGCATATTGTATTTCTGCAGAAATTATGTTAAGCCATACCATAGGCAAACTACATGAATTGCATGCCATGTCTGTTTTCAGCTGCCCACAGCCATAGCCTGCTTAAAAGGACTGTTGCTTATAAATAAACGCATCGATTTCTACCCAGCAAAAAAAGTAAAATAGCTTCTATGTTAAAGGGGTATTCTAATCTCAGATTTTTATGGCATATTCTCAGGATATACCATAAAAGTATGACAGATACGGGTCCCACCTCTGACCCTCTCGAAATCTGACCTCCCCCAATCCTATCCCAGCTGCAGTGGTGGCAGGGTGGTTGGGAGAACAAAAACAATAGAGTTGGGTATCTTATACTGTGTACATAATTCCCATAGAAGTAAATGGGTGTTGTGGAAATAGCATATTTCTGTGTGTTAAACTGCTTCAGTATCTCTCGGCCACTTTTATGGGAATTCCATGAAAAGAGTAATTCAATTCCCTTTACTGTTTCCATACTCACAGCTATTCTGGCCATGGCATACAAAAGGGTATTCTTTTTTCTCCCATGGTGGGCCAAGTTGGGACCTTTAACTAGGTATAGTGACAAATTCATCTTTTATTTTAAGCAGGCATGGATTTGGGGGCAATATAGGATAGACGAGGAGCAACTAAGAGATGATTATTGTAGGAGTGCCTGCAGAGGGCTACAGTCAGGCATCCTGGAACCAGAGAAAGGGTTAACTCCTATGGGTGTGGTAAGAAGCAACATAAAAGTCTGTTCCTGTCACACTGAAAGGTGAAGTTATAGCTCAGCGGAGCTGAAGGGCTGCTAGCCTCAGGTCCTGTGGGGACCTGTTTTGTGAACTGCCACACCAGTCTAACAGAGGAAGATGTCCTCCAGATGCCCTAAGTGGGGCTAGTAATGGGGACCCTGTGGATTGAAAAACCCTGGACATTGGTACGCTGTGTATTCTGTACATGATTGAGTTGGACAGAAACGGCAACCCTCGACTCTCACACCCAGGTGGGGTGCAGCTAATATGAACTGTAATATGCTGTGTTGCTGTGAATAAAGGCTGGCAGGCGCCAGATTTATAAAGAAATCCAAGTCTCCTGGAGCAATTTATGCACATGGCGTGTCCATTCCGGTTCGAGAGAGGCTGGTGTTCCGAAGGTGAGGGACCACGCTTGTCACAATATACAGTTCTCTACAAAAGGGTGCTATAATAATGCATGTTTAAACAGGTAAAGCTGTCAGTCATCATGTGTGGGTAGTGACTTAGCAGGCAAGTTGTTGAGCAATTCATTTTCTCTCAACTCTAGACTCATCTGATAAGTTTTAATGACAAAAGCATGGAGAATGAGATGTGTTACCTGGCGGTTACATTCAATGTTGTTTAGCTGGATTCTTGCTTTAAACAAATTAGCCAAGCTGAACATGCCCATCAGTAGGGGAATTATTGTTTACATAAGCTTATGTCAGTAATTGTCTTATATGTATGGCCAGCTTAAATAACACTGTAATTAATAAACTCAAATAGCAAATGGTAAATGGACTGCGTGTCAGAACCATTAGAATAGGCTGTCACATAAAACTCTATAGCCTGAATATCGCAAATATCATTAAAAAGTATCCAACTCCATTATCTGTCAAAGTATTATGAAAAGTATTTTATACAAGGTTCAATAGAGGAGGATTCAATGAATTGAATAGCAGAAGAGCTTGTAATTAAAGCACAAAGCTTTGAGTTTTCTATACTAAGGATTGAGCTTTGAAATGATGCAGTATTGAAAAATGGAAAATAAATGTATTGTTTTTATTCTACAAAAAAAGGACCAGGTGAACGGTGTACTTTTATAATTGGACAGTACAAACTTTAACATAAGTAACTTGTGCAAAAGATCTTTCATCGTCTTTGTAAATCACCGTCTCAAGTTTTTTAGTTGTATTCACTTTATAGTTTGAGGTTGTGGAAATGGATATGAAAAGTGAAGACTAGAGATGAGCGAGCACCAAAATGCTCGGGTGCTCGTTACTCGGGATGAAATTATCGCGATGCTCGAGGGTTCGTTTCGAGTAACGAACCCCATTGAAGTCAATGGGCGACCCGAGCATTTTTGTATATCGCCGATGCTCGCTAAGGTTTTCATGTGTGAAAATCTGGGAAATTCAAGAAAGTGATGGGAACGACACAGCAACGGATAGGGCAGGCGAGGGGCTACATGTTGGGCTGCATCTCAAGTTCCCAGGTCCCACTATTAAGCCACAATAGCGGCAAGAGTGCCCCCCCCCCCCGCACTGTCAGCGTAAAGATCGTTCTCCTCTGCCATAGCTGTAACAGCTGTGGCAGAGAAGAACAATGTTTGCCCATTGAATTCAATGGAGCTGGCAATACAGCAGTTTCCACTGAAAGCAATGGGCTGCCGGCGTGCGCGGGATGAATTGTCGGGAAGGGCTTAAATATAGAAGCCCTTCCCTGCAATTCATCCAGAAATGTGTAAAAATAAAAAAAAATATACCGTATATACCGGCGTATAAGGCGACGGGGCGTATAAGACGAACCCCCAACTGTCACCTTATACGTCGGGAATACAGCGGAGCAAAAAATAAAAATCATTACTCACTTCCCCCGGCGTTCTGCGGTGCTGCTGCAGGCTGTCGCTCCCTCCTGGTCCCCGGCAGAGCATTGCTTTCTGGATGCAGGGCTTGAAATCCCCGCCTCCAGAAAACACACGTGCCTTCAGCCAATCACAGCCAATGACAATGATGTCATTGAATGGCTGTGATTGGCTGACGGCGTGTGTTAGCTAATCACAGTAGCTTTCTGGAGGCGGGGATTTCAAGCCCTGCGTCCAGAAAGCAATGCTCTGCCAGGGACCAGGAGGGAGCGACAGCCTGCAGCAGCGCCGCAGAACGCCGGGGGAAGTGAGTAATGATTTTTATTTTTTGCTCCGCTGTATTCCCGGCGTATAAGGTGACAGTTGGGGGGTCGTCTTATACGCCCCGTCGCCTTATACGCCGGTATATACTTACCTTGTCCCGGCAGACGGAGTTCAGTGCAGCCGGCCTACAGTGGGTGTGAAGGGGGTGTGAGTCAGACCTGCCCCCTGATTGGCTCAGTGCTGAGTCTGACTCACACCCCCTTCACACCCACTGCCGGCCGCCGCCGCTGAACTCCGTCTGCCGGGACAAGGTAAGTACATATATATATATTTATTGTAACACATTTCTGGATGAATTGCAGGGAAGGGCTTATATATTTAAGCCCTTCCCGACAATTCATCCCGCGCACGCCGGCAGCCCATTGCTTTCAGTGGAACCTGCTGTATTGCCGGCTCCATTGAATTCAATGGGCAAACATCGTTCTTCTCTGCCACAGCTGTTATAGCTGTGGCAGAGAAGAATGATTTGTCTTCTATATGTTCTCAATGGGGTCGGCGCTGCTGCCGCCGGCCCCATTGAGCGCATATAGAGAAGAGAACAGGAATCGCAGATCGCAGATAGGTGCGATCTGCGATTTCTATGGCCTAAGAAGGACCGTTGGGGTTCTTGAAGCCTAAAATCACTCCTAACGCTCTCCCTATAGCAGCTCCGGCATCAACAGCACTTTCCCTGAACTATGTCAGAACGCATCTGTGGCGAGCCGCGGGAGGGGCAGATTTTAATACTCGGGTGACACCTGATCTCGCCAGCCACTCACTGCAGGGGGGTGGTATAGGGCTTGAACGTCGCAGGGGGAAGTTGTAATGCCTTCCCTGTCTTTCTATTGGCCAGAAAAGCGCGCTAACGTCTCAGAGATGAAAGTTAAAGTAACCCGAACATCGCGTGGTACTCGTCTCGAGTAACGAGCATCTCGAACACGCTAATACTCGAACGAGTATCAAGCTCGGACGAGTACGCTCGCTCATCTCTAGTGAAGACCCATCTTTCAGATATGCTTATCTTCCCTTTTAGGGCTCAAGCATATGGATATATGCAGTACAGACTAGAGATGAGCGAGTATACTCGCTAAGGCACATTACTCCAGCGAGTAGTGCCTTAGCCGAGTATCTCCCCACTCGTCTCTAAAGATTCGGGGGCCGGCGGGGGCCAGGAAGCTGCGAGGGAGAGAGAGGAGGAACGGAGGGGAGATCTCTCCCTCTCTTCCCCCCGCTTTCCGCCGCAACTCACCTGTCACCCGCGCTAGCCCCAGAATCTTTAGAGACGAGCAGGGAGATACTCGGCTAAGGCACTACTCGCTCGAGTAATGTGCCTTAGCGAGTATACTCGCTCATCTCTAGTACAGACCAATAGACATCTCATAGTAACACAGTAACATAGTATGTTAGGCTGAATGAAGACAATGTCCATCTTGTTAAGCCTGTTTCAACCCCCTTGTTGATCCAGAGGAAGGCAAAAAACGCCAAGAGGCAGAAGCCAATTAGCCCATTCAGGGAAAAAATTCCTTCCCAACTCCATAATGGCAGTCAGAATAATCCCTGGATCAACCTTTGATAGTTCCTACCTAAATGTAAGACCCAGAACATGCCCACTTATTCTATGTTACCTCTCTACAGCACCTTTTGGCAGAAGCGTTTTACCCTAGAGGCAAAGCTTATGGGGCAGAATGTCATCTGAAAAATGTTAGATTCTACAAGTGACATATTGTGGCCGTGTACTCAGGTTAAGGTTATTTTATAGTGAACGATTATAATATAGTTTATTTATTCAGTTTATCGTTCAATTGTGTGAAACTGATAGATAATCATTCAGTGAAAGTACTGCTGATACCTGAGTGATGAACGATAATTTGTTCACTTATCACTAGTCGTGAAATCAAGATTTGAAATCTAAGCACCGTTGTCGTCATCAGTGGCCAACAGTTATCACTGCCGTCCTAACCTTCTGAAATCACAGTCAGGATACCAGGCCATGGTGTGCACCAGTGAGCAGTGGGCCTGGTACAAGATCCCATGTCATGTTTTTCAGCTGATGGTAAAAGACCACTCAGGCTCTTCCTTCCAGCAACTTTGCTGTCAACTGCCTGTTGTTAGGCATGGCTTCTCTAGTAAAGGGGACACGGGAACACTACTAGTTACTACGTGCAAAAGAGGGGTTGGCCTTCAAATGCTACCTGATTGGAGCAGAGCTATGGTAAGGGAGTCCCAGCCAGTACACTACTGGCAGAATTGCTGTTTAGGAAACTTCCTTTTTATAAGTGGACTGCAAACAGCAGAGCAGCAAAAAAAAAATAGGAAAACCTACATGGAAAACCAATTTGGCGGAGTTCAAACTGGGTGCAAAGAACAGCAAAGCAGTAGACAATGAAGACCTGGACCTGTCCTAACCTTTTGAAATCACAGTCAGGATACCAGGCCATGGTGTACACCTGTGAGCAGTGGGCCTGGTAGAGGATTCCATCTGTCATGTTTTTCATCTGGTAGTAAAAGACCAATAGGACTCTTCTTTCAAGCACCTTTGCTGTCCACTGCCTGTTGTTAGGCATGGCTTCTCTAGTAAAAGGGACACGGGAACACTACTAGTTACTTCATGCAAAAGAGGGGTGAGTATTCATATGCTAGATGATTGGAGCAGAGCTACGGGAAGAAAGTCCCAGCCAGTACAGTACTGGCAGAACTGCTGTTTAGGAAACTTCCCTTCTATAAGTGGACTGCAAACAGCAGAGCAGCAGAAAAAATTGAAAAATCTACATGGAAAACTGATTTGACGGAGTTCATACTGGGTGCAAAGAACAGCAAAGCAGTAGACAATGAAGACTTGGGCTGCTTTAAAAACTTTTTTTTTAACCCTTTGCAATCCAATTTTGGTTTCAGGGTTTCCTAGGGGGCTTTCTCTTTCTGCCATTATACAATGGCGCCATCTGCTGGCTACAGCCAGTACTGCGGTATGTGACATGCTGCAGAGGCCCCGCCAACAACAGAGCGGCCAGTAATATACAGTAAGAATACCCTGCCGGACGTCTTCCGACATCGGAGCTGTACAGCCTTCAATCAGAATGCCTCTAGACGTTAGACAGTGGATTGGAAAGGGTTAAAACTCAGTCCACTTAGAAAAAAAACTGCAGTGTGTAAACAAAGCTGAAAGGAATTTTTATTTCAATTGAAATCATGCTTATAAGGTCTGAGAAGTGGCAGGCCGTGCAAGATTTCCCAAATTTGAACATTCACTACAGCGGAAGAAAATAAACTTAAATAACCCAATGTGATCTTGTGGCAGAGCTTGCTTTACTTTCATTTAACTGTCTAAAACTGGAGCTATCAATAGCGCTTTCACTTACTTAGCTTTGTATTTACCTTATAGACGACAAGCATTTGAAATCCCAGAAGTCATTGTATCTGTCAGTCACAAAGGCTTGGTCTTTCTCAATGTCAGCCAGCTTCTGGCATAGTGATTTTTTCTCGCAGAGTAGGGCCTTACCGAAGACAGCTATTTAAGTTTCAAGTAAAAAGATTTTTCTACTTTAATCATTATCTATTGCAATGTCATGATTTTTAGCTTTCCACTCTTCTTTGATCTATTTATTTAATTCTGCCAGTTCTATGTCTCTGCAGAGTTTGATCTGTGCATGTTATAAATGGGAAAGGCAATGAGAATTCTTTCAATGTTTTTTTTTTTTACAAAAAGTATTTAGAAACTTTTTCATTTCAGCACTTATTATCCTCTTTTACCGTCATTTATTTCCTATTGATTAATAGGTCAATAAGCCGAAAAATGAAAATGTTAACTCTGACTGGATGTGACTCTGGGGTCAGACTTGATTTCTACAGAAATTGCAGCTTTATTTCTCCAAATAAAAGCTCCATCAACCTGTTGTAAATATAGTTCATGGAGGTAAGCTGCCTGTAATTAACCTGTGTGCGAATATTGGCTTTCCTCCAGTTGTGCACATATATGCCGGGTCAATACATTTTCAGCATACTGTATTACATGGTTGCTTGGGCCATCATAACTTAAATGGGTCTTCAGGATTTACTTGATTTTGGTGATTGAAAAAGACTTACCATTGTTCTACACGCTGTAGCTCACAGAAACACCATGTACAACTATAGGCCCATTTACACGGGACGAACGGTCGGGCAAACGTTGCCCAACAGAGCATCCTACTAAAGCTCGATCCTGTGCTGTTACACAGGAGCGAGCATTACTGACATCACTCAAAGCGCTGCCGGTATGGAGGCGGGGCGACTGGGGAGCGCTCACCACCCACTCCATTTACTGTAAGCAGTAAGCACTGTACTTTTTGCCAATGCAAGGCCAGTTCATATGCATGTAATTTAATGGCAATTTAAACCTAATAAGGTTCAACTTTTATTTCCCTGTGTTTTGCGCAGTGTTTCACGCCTTTCTCTTGCATACTTGTGCACCTGCTATAGACTTCTATGCAGTTTCGCTGCCTAAAATGTAAGAACATATAGCAGGTGCTATTTTTTTGTGCATGCACCAAATGAGCTTATGAGAACGAACCCATTGAAATCAATGGGTTCTATTCTCTGTGTTTCGCGCCCACAGTTTTTGCGTGCACAAAAATCTTTGCAAACATGGCTGCGTGACACCACCCTTTGTGCATGGGCAATTTCCACAGGCATTACATGGAGAATAGAACCCATTGATTTTAATGGGTTCATTCTCACTTCTGTTTTTTTTTTTTTTTTGCACCAGTTGTTTTCGCTAGCAGCAAAAAAATAAGACTTGCCCTATCTTGTGTGTGTTTGCGCACCAAAAAATCCCATAGAGGTCTACAGGAGCAAACACACATGTGCAGGTATGCGCTAAACACAGTGCATACCCACAATCAACTTAAGGGGTTCGAAAAACTAGTGTGCAAAGTAATTGGTTTACTCCCCAAAAATTGTGCAGGAGCAATCCAATTATGTTACACATTCGTCTTTTGAAGCCCTTAAAGTGGCTCTTGGTGTCGCTGGAACTTTGTTTTAGCAACAGCCCTGCAGTTGTTTTGTGCCTCTTTCTTTATAGGCGCATGTAGTGCAACCCAAATGCAGAGTGGTAGAATGGGACTGAGAGAACTCATTCAGCAGTGTGCCCCAGAATTAATAAATGCTTTAATTTTCCTTTTTTCAGTAGTAATTTAATGTTTTTACTAATAAATGTTATCTTCCATGTACACAAGGCATGTTTAATGTTAAGGGCCTCTTAGACAATCAGATATAAATGTTGGTTCCTGAGCATTGGCAGATGGTTAATGTTGGCAACATACAGTGTGATTGGCAGAATGCCACATAAGGCTACATAATTTTACAATTACTTTGTGTGACCATTAGGTATTGCAGGAAATATGGTTTGGCTGCCTGCACTCGGGTTCACTATATGTCTCTGCCATAAGGCCATTGTCAGGATTCGAACCTACAATCTCCTGCACTCAGAGCTAGCTCGCCTGAGTCCTAGTCCCATGTTCCTTGTTCTTGTCTACTGTTCCACGTTCTTTACTCCGTGTTTTCCCTGTCTAGTCCATCCCATGTCTTGTACCTTCCCCAATTAGTCTCCTATACAAACCTGGCCCTGTTCTGTCCTCCCTTGCTTTGTATCTGTAACCAGGTTTCCTCCCTGCATACCTGCGTGTCCACCAACTGATCGACCTCCCGTATTACCAGACCTCGGCTACCTCCTGACTACTCTTCTGCCTGAACCCACAGTACTGCACTGCCATTTTGCGTACCAGACCCCAGCTACTCCTCGACCACGCTACCCTTTAGTAGTGGCTACAACACAAGATTCCGGTACCGCATCAGACCCATGACAGCCATGTTCACATGGGGCACATCTGCAGTAAATTTTCTGTGTGGACCATCTGCTTGGAAAATCTGTGGCATTTACAATAGCAGCAAAGTGGATGAGATTTTCAAAATCTTGTCCACACTCTGTTAAAAAACCCGTACAGAAATTGATATGTGGTGCAGATTGTATACACGCAGCATGTCAATTATATTACCAGATAGACTGCGGATTCCACCTTTTCTTGATAAGGGTGTGAATTGCACACCAAAATGCTCACTAAAATCCATGTAAAAATCCATATCAAATGCTGTGGTTTTTGATTCGGATTTTCCGCGGCAGAACATCCACTGTGGACATTCTGCAGTAAACTTGTCCTGTGTGGACATAGCCTTAAAGGGGTTGTCCCGCGGCAGCAAGTGGGTCTATACACTTCTGTATGGCCATATTAATGCACTTTGTAATGTACATTGTGCATTAATTATGAGCCATACAGAAGTTATAAAAAGTTTTTTACTTACCTGCTCCGTTGCTGGCGTCCTCGTCTCCATGGTGCCGACTAATTTTCGCCCTCCGATGGCCAAATTAGCCGCGCTTGCGCAGTCCGGGTCTTCTGCTTTCTTCTATGGAGCCTTTCGTGCAGGATGCCGGCTCCGTGTAGCTCCGCCCCGTCACGTGCCGATTCCAGCCAATCAGGAGGCTGGAATCGGCAATGGACCGCACAGAAGAGCTGCGGTCCACGGAGACAGAGGATCCCGGCGGCCATCTTCAGCGGTAAGTATTGAAGTCACCGGAGCGCGGGGATTAAGGTAAGTGCTCCGGTAAGCTTTCTTTACCTCCCTGCATCGGGGTTGTCTCGCGCCGACCGGGGGGGGTTGAAAAAAAAAACAACCCGTTTCGGCGCGGGACAACCCCTTTAAGTTTGCTTTATGCAAGATCACTGCCAGGCACTTAAGTACCTGCCAGCTGTGCCAGCAATTATTACTCTTCTGCTTGCACACAAGAGTGCTGATTGCTCCCTGAATGGAGGTGGAGCATGCTAGACATCTTTTCCAGCCACCTGAAATAGATGAACGACTGCCTGTTTACACACACTAACAGTCATTTGGTTTTTATGTGACCAGAAAACCAAGTAACTTGGACAAGTGCATGATTCCTGGTCACTTGCCCTGTCAGGTCCTATGTTTACGTGGGCCAGCTGTCGCCTGTAATCACTTTTTTGAGAGATTACTCGGGCGACACTCAACCCAGGTGAAAGTACCCTTATGGTGTGCTTTTCCACAGGCTAAAATTTGCTAATAGAGATGAGCGAGTATACTCGCTAAGGCACATTGCACAAGCAAGTAGTGCCATAGCCGAGTATCTCCCCGCTCGTCTCTAAAGATTTGGGGGCCGACGCGGGTGACAGGTGAGTTGCGGCGGGGAGCGGGGGGGGAGAGAGTAAGAGAGAGATCTCCCCTCCATTCCTCCCCGCTCTCCCCCGCTGCACCCTGCCCCCGCCGCCCCCCGAATCTTTAGAGACGAGCGGGAAGATACTCGGCTAAGGCATTACTCGCTCGAGTAATGTGCCTTAGCAAGTATACTCGCTCATCTCTATTTGCCAACCGACCCAAGGTCAGATGTGATATTATGATAAAACATAGACAATAGAGATGAGCGAACGTACTCGTCCGAGCTTGATATTCGTGCGAATATTACAGTGTTCGGGATGCTCGTTACTCGTAACGAGTACCACGCGATGTTCCGGTTACTTTCAGTTTCCTCTCTGAGATGTTAGCGCGCTTTTCTGGCCAATTGAAAGACAGGGAAGGCATTACAACTTCCCCCTGTGACGTTCAAGCCCTATACCACCCCCCTGCTGTGAGTGGCTGGGGCGATCAGATGTCACCCGAGTATAAAGGTCGGCCCCTCCCGCGGCTCGCCACACATGCCTTGTGAGTTAGCTGAGGGACAGTGGTATCGTGCTGGAGCTGCTGTAGGGAGAGCGTTAGGAGTTAGTGTAGGCTTCAAGAACCCCAACGGTCCTTCTCAGGGCCACATCTAATAGTGTGCAGTACTGTGTTAGCACTGTATTTTTTTTTTTTTTTTTCAAAATTGGATCTGCAGAGCATTGCGCCCTGCAATAGGGACAGAAGTGGTGGTTAGGCAGGGAGAGTGTTAGGAGTTAGTGTAGGCTTCAAGAACCCCAACGGTCCTTTCTAGGGCCACTTCTATCCGTGTGCAGTACTGTCCAGGCTGCTGTTAGCAGTGTTGCATATTTTTTTCTCAAAACCGGCTGTGCAGACCATTGCACCCGGCATTAATACTACAGGGATAGAATTGTGTAGGCAGGGCCAGAAGACATACATTATTCATTGAACAGACGCAGTGTGGCTTGTCCTTTGAAAAACAAGGGAAAAAATTCTATTTCGCCTGCCTCTGACAGTACTCAGGGCTCTGGGTACGTGTGTGCTGCGTGCAGAACGTTAAAAAAAATCAGACGCAGTCAGCTACGTTTTACTGCAGGCTTGCGCCAATTTTTTTCCTGCATGGGAAATCCCTGATCTGCTGGAGCCAATAACTTTGCATCACTGCAGTTCTCTGACACATTTGCAGGGCCACAACACAGTTATTAAACTTAGTAGTATTCATTGAATACACGCAGTGTGGCTTGTCCTTTGAAAAACAAGGGAAAAAATTCTATTTTGGCTGCAGGCTTGCGCCAATTTCTTTCCTAGCTTGGAAATTACTGGTAATACAGCATGCTGAGGGGTAGGGGTAGGCCGAGAGGACGTGGACGCGGCCGAGGACGCGTAGGCCCAAGTGAGGGTGTGGGCACAGGCCGAGCTCCTGATCCAGGTGTGTCGCAGCCGACTGCTGCGCGATTAGGAGAGAGGCACGTTTCTGGCGTCCCCACATTCATCGCCCAATTAATGGGTCCACGCGGGAGACCTTTATTAGAAAATGAGCAGTGTGAGCAGGTCCTGTCATGGATGGCAGAAAGTGCTTCGAGCAAGCTATCATCCACCCAGAGTTCTGCGCCGTCCAGTGCTGCAAATCCGAATCCTCTGTCTGCTGCTCCTCCTTCCTCCCAGCCATCTCACTCCACTACAATGACACAAGCTCAGGAGCGGGAAGACTCCCAGGAACTGTTCTCGGGCCCCTGCTTAGATTGGGCAGCAGTGGTTCCTCTCCCACCAGATGAGTTTATCGTCACTGATGCACAACCATTGGAAAGTTCCCGGGGTCCGGGGGATGAGGCTGGGGACTTCCGGCAACTGTCTCAAGAGCTTTCAGTGGGTGAGGAGGACGATGACGATGAGACACAGTTGTCTTGCAGTGAGGTAGTAGTAAGGGCAGTAAGTCCGAGGGAGGAGCGCACAGAGGATTCGGAGGAAGAGCAGCAGGACGATGAGGTGACTGACCCCACCTGGTGTGCAACGCCTACACAGGACAGGTCTTCAGAGGGGGAGGCACGGGCAGCAGCAGGGCAGGTTGCAAGAGGCAGTGCGGTGTCCAGGGGTAGAGGCAGGGCCAGACCAAATAATCCACCAACTGTTTCCCAAAGCACACCCTCACGCCATGCCACCCTGCAGAGGCCGAGGTGCTCTAAGGTCTGGCAGTTTTTCACCGAGACGCCTGACGACCGACGAACAGTGGTGTGCAACCTTTGTCGCGCCAAGATCAGCCGGGGAGCCACCACCAACAGCCTCACCACCACCAGCATGCGCAGACATATGATGGCCAAGCACCCCACAAGGTGGGACGAAGGCCGTTCACCGCCTCCGGTTTGCACCGCTGCCTCTCCCCCTGTGCCCCAACCTGCCACTGAGATCCAACCCCCCTCTCAGGACACAGGCACTACCGTCTCATGGCCTGCACCCACACCCTCACCTCCGCTGTCCTCGGCCCCATCCACCAATGTCTCGCACCGCACAGTCCAGCCGTCGCTAGCGCAAGTGTTGGAGCGCAAGTACGCCGCCACGCACCCGCACGCTCAATTGTTAACCGTCCACATAGCCAAATTCATCAGCCTTGAGATGCTGCCGTATAGGGTTGTGGAAACGGAGGCTTTCAAAGCTATGATGGCGGCGGCGGCCCCGCGCTACTCAGTTCCCAGTCGCCACTACTTTTCCCGATGTGCCGTCCCAGCCCTGCACGACCACGTCTCCCGCAACATTGTACGCGCCCTCACCAATGCGGTTAGTGGCAAGGTCCACTTAACTACGGACACGTGGACAAGCACAGGCGGGCAGGGCCACTACATCTCCCTGACGGCACATTGGGTGAATTTAATGGAGGCTGGGACAGAGTCAGAGCCTGGGACCGCTCACGTCCTACCCACCCCCAGAATTGCGGGCCCCAGCTCGGTGGTGGTATGTTCGGCGGTGTATGCTTCTTCCACTAAAGCACCCTCCTCCTCCTCCTCCTCCTCCTCAACCTCTGTCTCGCAATCTAGATGTGTCAGCAGCAGCAGGACGTCGCCAGCAGTCGGTGTCGCGCGGCGTGGCAGCACAGCGGTGGGCAAGCGTCAGCAGGCCGTGCTGAAACTACTCAGCTTAGGAGATAGGAGGCACACGGCCCACGAACTGCTGCAGGGTCTGACAGAGCAGACCGACCGTTGGCTTGCGCCGCTGAGCCTCCAACCGGGCATGGTCGTGTGTGACAACGGCCGTAACCTGGTGGTGGCTCTGCAGCTCGGCAGCCTCACGCATGTGCCATGCCTGGCCCACGTCTTTAATTTGGTGGTTCAGCGCTTTCTGAAAAGCTGCCCACGCTTGTCAGACCTGCTCGTAAAGGTGCGCCGCCTCTGCGCACATTTCCGCAAGTCCCACACGGACGCTGCCACCCTGCGCACCCTGCAACATCGCTTTAATCTGCCAGTGCACCGACTGCTGTGCGACGTGCCCACACGGTGGAACTCTACGCTCCACATGTTGGCTAGGCTCTATGAGCAGCGTAGAGCTATAGTGGAATACCAACTCCAACATGGGCGGCGCAGTGGGAGTCAGCCTCCTCAATTCTTTTCAGAAGAGTGGGCCTGGTTAGCAGACATCTGCCAGGTCCCTCGAAACTTTGAGCAGTCTACCCAGGTGGTGAGCGGCGATGCTGCAATCATTAGCGTCACCATTCCTCTGCTATGCATCTTGAGAAGTTCCCTGCAAACCATAAAGGCAGCCGCTTTGCGCTCGGAAACGGGGGCGGGGGAAGACAGTATGTCGCTGGATAGTCAGAGCACTCTCCTGTCTATATCTCAGCACGTTCAGGAGGAGGAGGAGGAGCATGAGGAGGATGAGGAGGAGGGGGAAGAGACAGCTTGGCCCACTGCTGACGGTACCCATGCTGCTTGCCTGTCATCATTTCAGCGTGTATGGCCTGAGGAGGAGGAGGATCCTGAAAGTGATCTTCCTAGTGCGGACAGCCATGTGTTGCGTACAGGTACCCTGGCACACATGGCTGACTTCATGTTAGGATGCCTTTCTCGTGACCCTCGCGTTACACGCATTCTGGCCACTACGGATTACTGGGTGTACACACTGCTCGACCCACGCTATAAGGAGAACCTTCCCACTCTCATTCCCGAAGAGGAAAGGGGTTCGAAAGTGTTGCTATACCACAGGACCCTGGCGGACAAGCTGATGGTAAAATTCCCATCCGACAGCGCTAGTGGCAAAAGGCGCAGTTCCGAGGGCCAGGTAGCAGGGGAGGTGCGGAGATCGAGCAGCATGTACAGCCCAGACAGTGCAACAGTCCTTAAGGGCCTGGACAGCTTTATGGCTCCCCACCAAGACTGTGTCACCGCTCCCCAGTCAAGGCTGAGTCGGCGGGAGCACTGTAAAAGGATGGTGAGGGAGTACGTAGCCGATCGCACGACCGTCCTCCGTGACGCCTCTGCCACCTACAACTACTGGGTGTCGAAGCTGGACACGTGGCCTGAACTAGCGCTGTATGCCCTGGAGGTGCTTGCTTGTCCTGCGGCTAGCGTCTTGTCGGAAAGGGTGTTTAGTGCGGCTGGGGGAATCATCACAGATAAGCGTACCCGCCTGTCAACCGACAGTGCTGACAGGCTAACACTCATCAAGATGAACAAAGCCTGGATTTCCCCAGACTTCTCTTCTCCACCAGCGGACAGCAGCGATACGTAAGCAATACGTAGGCTGCACCCGCGGATGGAAGCTACGTTCTCTCTCACCATCCAAAACGGGGACATTTCTGCTTCATCAATCTGTGTCTAATATTCCTCCTCCTCCTCCTGCTCCTCCTCCTGAAACCTCACGTAATCACGCTGAACGGGCAATTTTTCTTAGGGCCACAAGGCTCACTCATCTAATTTTTCTAAACAATTTGTATATGTTTCAATGCTCTTAAAAGCGTTGAAACTTTAACTTGAACCAATTTTTAGTTAAACTGGGCTGCCTCCAGGCCTAGTTACCACTTAAGCCACATTAACCAAAGCGATTAATGGGTTTCACCTGCCATCTTGGTTGGGCATGGCCAGTTTTTACTGAGGTACATTAGTACTGTTGGTACACCAATGTTTTGGGGCCCTCACCTACAGTGTAATCATAGCAATTTGTATGTTCTTCGCCTGCACTCATGGTACAGAAGTGTGTGTGGGGTTGGCCTACACTTTAGCTACATAATTGTAACTTGGGCCTTGGCTATACTGCAGCTACTGAAATGGAACTAAGACTGCGCTCCCACTATACTGCTGCTTCGGAATTGTTCCTAGGGCCTGTGTAGGCTGCTACTATTACTGAAATGGAACGAAGACTGCGCTCCCACTATACTGCTGCTTCGGAATTGTTACTGGGGCCTGTGTAGGCTGCTACTATTACTGAAATGGAACTAAGACTGTGCTCCCCCTATAATGCTGCTAGTGATATGTTAGTGGGGCCTGTCGCTAATGCTACGGCTGAAATGTTACTAATTCTGGGCTCTGCCTATACCGCTGCTAATGGTATGTCTCTGGGGTGTGGAAACAGAGGCTTCCCAAAGACATGATGGTGGCGAGGCCATTTCCCAACAACGCTGTTACTATTAAGGTGCATATAACCACGGACACGTGGAGAGGACACGTAGTGCCTCAAAAACATCCCCCGCCACGGCCCACTTAATCCTGGCCACATTCCGAAAACCAACAAAATAAAACCGTGCTACTAGGTCCGCAGTCACCACCACATTACCACCAACGCGGTTACTGTTAAGGTACATATTACCAGTCTGACTGGGGCATGCAGTGTGGGCCGAAGCCCACCTGCATTAAGCACGACATTACTACCTCAGCTGTGTTGGGCAATGCAATGGGATATTTCTATGTACCGCCGGTGGCTTCCTGGCACCCACCCATGCTGTGGGTCCAAAGGGAATTATAAATGCATCTGTTTCCACTTGTAAAGAACCCCAGTCTGACTGGGGCATGCAGTGTGGGCCGAAGCCCACCTGCATTAAGCACGACATTACTACCTCAGCTGTGTTGGGCAATGCAATGGGATATTTTTGTGTATCGCCGGTGGGTTCCAGGGAGCCACCCATGCTGTCGGTCGACAGGGACTTCACAATAGGGAGTTGTACCTGCCTGTGTCTATGAATTAAAAAGCCCGGTCTGACTGGGGCATGCAGAGACACCTTGACAGAATGAATAGTGTGTGGCACATAGGTTTCCCATTGCTATGCCCACGTGTGCAGCTCCTGATGGCGGTGGCACAGCATTCTATTTCTCATTGCTTCTGTACAGCATTGTGGGCTATCGCCCCGCCCCTTTTAAAGAGGGTCGCTGCCTAGCCGTGCCAACCCTCTGCAGTGTGTGCCTGCGGTTCCTCCTCATGGCAGACGCACTTCTAAATAGACATGAGGGTGGTGTGGCATGAGGGCAGCTGAAGGCTGCGCAGGGACACTTTGGTGTGCGCTGTGGGGGGGAGGGGGGGGCGGTTGGGCAGCATGTAACCCAGGAGAAGTGGCAGTGGAGTGTCATGCAGGCAGTGATTGTGCTTTGTTGGAGGTAGTGTGGTGCTTAGCAAAGGTATGCCATGCTAATGAGGGCTTTTCAGAAGTAAAAGATGTTGGGAGGGGGGGGGTCTCACTCTTGCCGCTATTGTGGCTTAATAGTGGGACCTGTGAACTTGAGATGCAGCCCAACATGTTGCCCCTCGCCTGCCCTATCCGTTTCTGTGTCATTCCCATCACTTTCTTGAATTGCCCAGATTTTCACACAAGGAAACCTTAGCGAGCATCGGCGAAATACAAAAATGCTCGGGTCGCCCATTGACTTCAATGGGGTTCGTTACTCGAAACGAACCCTCGAGCATCGCGAAAAGTTCGTCCCGAGTAACAAGCACCCGAGCATTTTGGTGCTCGCTCATCTCTAATAGACAACAATATTCCGAACTACACTTCGATACATTCATCGAGGTGTTCTGATTGGGTGGTTTTCAGATGTGTGAGATGATTGGTTAAACAAAAGTGAGTCATGACAAGCGTATATTTTGGTTAAGGCTTCCGTGCATTAATTGGGTGCTAAAATGTCGTCAAGGATGTGTAAGGTCCATACATGTAGTACGTATGGTAAATATGCATAGTTAGAGACTCCACACAACCAGGGCAGAAGAAAGCTGGACGTGGAAACCCAGCAGCTGCCAGTAGTAGTAAAAGCATGGTGAAAGCTCTGCAAGGAAATCATTCTAACAAGAAAAGTGACAATTGCTAAATTTCACATAGATTGGGCATACATGAGAAAGCCCACCCACTACCACATGTGCCTTGATGCTTGGGGAAACTAAGAGGGAATAATGGCACCAATGAGTAATGTCTTTTATTGGAAACATTGTTGGGTGAAAGGTTAGTTGCCATCACCCTGAGATGATGCTATGTGATGTTATAATGTAATGTTTGAGTACGAGAACTCTCCCATGTAATAATATGAGTAAATAACCAGGGTTTAGTTACATTTACTTTTTTTCTGCATAAAACCTTCCTCCGTCTCCATCTGTCATCATCGTGCCATTACATGCCATCAACGTTCACTGTGACCAGCCATATCCTACAGCAACGGCTGTGTGTACAGGAAGTTATCTCTATTTATTCCTTTGAGAGTGCCAGTCTTAAAAGGAGTCAGTCAGCTTGAACTTGCTGTCAAAACTGCAGACACATGATACAGCAGGAGTTGCTGAGCACATTGATATATAGTTATATGGGGAAAAGTTTCACTATATTAATTTACATCTCTGCACATTCTGAGCTAAACAGTCCAATGGGCGGTCCTATCAGTGATTCACAGCTGCCCCATGTAAGTATACTCATACACAGATTGTTTTCAGTCACTGATAGGACCGCCAATTGAAAACAATGGGCGCTGCGATGTGAGTGCATGCAGAAAGATAGAACATGCCGCAATTTGTTTCCCACATCGCATCATGGTGCAATGCAGGAAAACATCGCTCATGTGTATGACCCCATTAAAAAGAATGGGGTTCATATCTGTGCACCTCGCAATGCACAACTCTTATGAGATTTTCTTGGCTGTGTGAAACCGGCCTTAGGCAAATCTTTAAGAAGATAAAGAGATAGATACAGTCTCACCTTTTAACCCCTTACAATCCAATTTTGGATTCGGGGTTTCCTGAAAGGTTTTTTTCTCTTTTTGCTGTTATACAACAGTGCCATCTGCTGGCTAAAGCCAGGGTGTGTGCACCAGAGAGGCTCCGTCAGAGGAGTGGCTGGCAATAGACGGTAAGAATACCCTGCTGGGCGTCTTCTGACATTGGAGCTGTGCAAGCTTCAATCAGAATGTAGGAAGATGTCAGACAGTGGATTGGAAAGGGTTAAATATGTACCGTAAGCACACATGTATGTTAACCCTTGCAATGCCGGGAGTAAAACAAGCCATGTTTGATAAAGTTTTATGGGTTGAATTATTGCCTGGAGATTAAAAAAAACAAAAAAAACATCAAATTATTCCATAATAAGTAATTGTAACATTGTATCAGCTACTGAAGTTCAGGGTAGTTGAAAATCCGTATAAACGGTTACTTATAGATTAAGCCTGTTTTGTATTAGACATAACTGTGCTGATAATTGTACACTGGATGAGCATCAGCAAGGTCGGTCTTTGAGAAAGATAACGCTAAAAAGGAACAAAATAAGCAAGTGCTCTGTAAGCTCTTTCCCGCTGTGCTGATTATTGCGCGAAACAATTTGCATATAGATGTATTGTTAGTATGGCGGCATTATTCTGCACAGAATATCATTTCTTGTTATGTCCTTATTGTGCTTGTCACAAATACATCGGATAAGTCTATTTTATCCTTTATCCATTTTTATCTGGTGAATACATAGAATACAGTACTAAACAAGCCAATTCTCTTACAGTACTTAAGATGTGAATGGCAGAGGGAGGAAAATGAAAATGGCATAATTATTTTTACCACTTCTGATATCCGTTCTGTATTTTACATTGAGGAAAACAATAACAGGGAGCTGAATGAGCATAAGATAAAGTACATGCTTTCGGAATTACGTTTTTATGCTAAAATGTTTTACATGGATTTCCACTTAAAAAAAAAAAAATACAGCGTTAATAACCACACAAGAACATTACGATTGGGTCTGCATGGAGACTTTGTAGCACAGCTTTCCAGTTTTAACAATGGTGTGATAGGTGCAGGTCCCAGAAGTACATTGTGTTGGATGCAATTGACAATATTCACACCTGATGAATGGCCGTGGGTGCTAAAGATGATAAAAATGAACTTGAAATGCAAAGAAAGGCAAACACATTTCTAAATGGTTTATTTCCATGAGCGTATATTGGCTGCCGTTTTCATGGCCGGCCGATATATGCTACTATCTGAGCTGTCTTCCCCTTTCCCTCTTCCTCGCCAATTCTCTGCCTCTGTTCTCCCCTCCGGCTGTTTGCAATGGGAGGGGTGGGGTGAGGTTGGAGCTAAGCTCTGCCCCGTCCCCTCCCATTGCTGGCAGCAGAGAAGGGTCTGGGAGGGGGTGGGGCTCAGCCCTCCCCCGATCCACGCCCACTCATTGCAAACAGCCAGAGAGGAGGAGAGCCAGCGAGGGGGAGGAAAGAGGAAAGCGCAGATGGTACCGTATGTCGGCCGGCTGTGAAAACGCCAGCTGATATACGCTTCTGTAAATAAGCCCTAAGGGCGGCTTTACATGGCATATGTGTTTTTGTACATTACTCAGAGCAATGTATTTGAGCTATGAACAAGTCTTTTTTGCATGCTTATGGGCATATTTTACTGTACTTCTTGTGTTCGCAGGACATGTTTTTGGCGCATGGGACCCCACCATAACCCAATTTAAATGGCTATTTAGCCCAATGAGTTCCAGATGTGTTCTATTTCTCATGGAATAGCACAGAATATTACACATCCCGTTGTGCATTGTGCAAGCACAAAAAAAAATTGCAGCATGGTCTTTTGCACACATTTGTTCACCTCCTCCAATAAACTTCTATGTGCACAAAAGACTATGCTGCATTTTTTTTGCGCATGCGAAAAAAAAAAATGAAAGCAAGCACAATACAAGCAATGGGTTCGATTCTCTACAAATTGCCTGCCCTAGGGTAGTAATACCAAATTAAGGGCTTAAACAGACGAACATGTTTGTGCACGTTTTTGAAACTCATGCCCATAAAAGGTGACAAATAGAACCCATTGAATTGTAATAGTTTTCTTCTCATGAGCGTCTTGCTCGCACGCAATTCCTACCCAAGAAAAAAGATTAGACCTGACCTACTTTCCGCGTTTTACGCAGAAAACTGCTATAGCAGTCTATGGCAGGTAAAAAAAAGCAAGAGAAAGGGTGCGACACTGCGTAAAAAGCAGGGGAAAGCAGGCAGCTGGCCTTTATTAGACTTTAAAGCCATTCAATTTCACATAAATGGATTATCACAGGCCCGTGCAAACTGGCATTGAGGCCTTAGTCACACGGGCGTTTTTTCGCGCGATTTGCGCATCGCATGACGGATGCGCATGCGCAAATCACGTGACCGGCGCCGAAAAATCGGCCCAAAAATCGCCCAAAAAATCTGCTCCTAGCCGCGTTTCATTAGAAACGGGCTGGAGCTGTCCAGCGCATTGCATTCAATGGAGACGGCAATACAGCCGTCTCCATTGAAAGCAATGCGCTGCGGGCGTGTGTGGGATGAATTGTCGGGAAGGGCTTAAATATATAAGCCCTTCCCTGCAATCCATCCAGAAAAGTGTTAAAATAAAAAATATATATGTACTGACCTGCTCATGAATGGGTGTGACTGAGACTTGCCTCTGATTGGCTCAGGCTGAGCCAATCAGGGGCAAGTCTGAGTCACACCTCCTTCACACCCACTGCAGGACTGCCGTGCGGATCTCAGGCTGCCGGGAGCAGGTCAGTACATATATATTTTTTATTTTAACACTTTTCTGGATGGATTGCAGGGAAGGGCTTATATATTTAAGCCCTTTCCGACAATTCATCCCGCGCACGCCGGCAGCCCATTGCTTTCAGTGGAACCTGCTGTATTGCCGGCTCCATTGAATTCAATGGGCAAACATCGTTCTTCTCTGCCACAGCTGTTACAGCTGTGGCAGAGAAGAATGATTTGTCTTCTATATGTTCTCAATGGGGTCGGCGCTGCTGCCGCCGGCCCCATTGAGCGCATATAGAGAAGAGAACAGGAATCGCAGATCGCAGATAGGTGCGATCTGCGATTTCTGTTCTATAATTTATCGGACGAGCGCATAAAAAGCGCTCATGTGTCCGATACCATTGCAAAGCAATGGTTTTATAAAATCGCCGGACGCATGCGCATGCGCAAATCGCAGCTAAAAACGCCCGTCTGACTAAGGCCTGAGAGTGCAGAAATTACTGTACTACGCACTGACACATGCATAACGGCTTGATTATTGCTATCTCCAAACCTTGTTCATGCGCAAATACACTCAGTTGCGGCCAACGTACTTACACATACATTTGTATAGTGCCAACATATTCCGCAGCGCTTAAATAGACAGGGCAAATACAGAAAAACAAAAGTGCAAAAATTACAGAACCACGGTTACATAGTAATCAGTTCATGGAAACAATAGGGGTGAAGGTCCTGCTCCAACGAGCTTACATACTACAAGTAATGGGGTGATACAGAAGGTAAAGGGGCTGGAGATGTGCACGGTATAGTGAGGTGTAGAGTGTGAGATGCTATACACATAGACAATGGGCAGACATTTAGCCATGGGACGGCAGAAACGGTATGACGGCATGGGCAGTTGATGGTGGCTGGCAAGGATTGCAGTCAGTAGGTCAGGGAGCATGTTATCAGGCGAAGTACAGAGGGGTTTGTTTAGGAAATGCGGTATGCCTCCCCGAAGAGGTGCGTTTTTAGAGCACGCCTGAAGTTCTGTGAGTCATGGATTGCCCAGGTATCCTTTGGTAGTGCGTTCCAGAGGACCGGTGCTGCTCTGGAGAAGTCTTGTAGGTGAAATGAGAAGTTCGAATCAGAGGGGCGTGCAGTCTAGTTTCGTTTGCAGAGCGGAGAGCCTGGGTGATGGATTGAGATGAGGGAGGCAATATAGGGTGGCGCTGCACTGTGGAGGGCTTTGTGGATGAAGGTAGTGAGTTTAAATTGAATTCTGCACATATGCAACAGCCTTATGTAAAGAATCCGAGCACTTAACAATTGGCAACAAATGTTTCACGAAAGGGTGTGTATATGCAAAAAAGTTCCTAAGCATCTTCACTCAGCGCATAACATAAGCGCATGACCAAACAAATGTGAAAGTCATAGAGACTCGCAATCGGCACATCACCAACCACGACTTAACCCCATCATATGAATCACATGATCGCTATAACACATAGAGCAGAACACAGCAAGAAGACAGTGCGCATGTGTTAATCATAATAGTATTAACTAGCTATTATACATGCAATCTGGTCTGTTGTATGTCGTACTAGTATATGCAATTAGATATGCATGGTACGTAGCACAGCTATCGGGTATGACCTATGCGATTTTACGTTTTTTCAATTTCTCGACACAAGATGTAATGCACATGCAGCCTTCAATATGTAGGTAGAACGGCCATGTCCTTGAGAGTTTGGATTAACACACAGGTCAAATGTGCAGAATGGTTACATGAAACATAGCGTATCCTGGCACACTACTCTAATACACAATAAAGATTTTTCTGTTTTTAAGATTTTGGCCCGTGGAGCATATGGACATTAATAAAGCTAATCGTATTGAAATCTTAAAAAAAGGGAAGTCTTCTGGATATATAAGCTTGACATACTTGTGTCTAAAGGGCTTGAGAAAATGTTAGAAAATATAAAAGGTTATAATAAGCGCTGATATGGATTTAAAACATGGCTTACGTATCTGTACATGTATAGTCATGAGCGACTAGTGTAATAGTGGGTCTGTGTCAGTAACAGGCCGACTTCTCAAAAATCATCAGGCTGGTCAATTCTGACTTCCATTAAAGTCAATGGGAGTAAAAATGGAGTTCACAAATTTGCTCTCCAGAAGGTTCCCAGTGCAGCCAATGGTCCCCCAAAATTGTATAGGGATACAGCCACACACCAGGGGAACTATGCTCCTCCCTAAAATTTGTTGAAATAGTATACAGTGGTGTAGCATTGGGGTGTCACTGAAAACAAAAGAAGGTCCACATAGGGTCTCCTAGATTAAAAGTTGCCAAGGAAGACAGCAGGTGTGCTGCTTGTTTTAATAGCAATGTCATAAATTTTACAAGGAGAAATTTTGCCATATAAAGACAACATTCAAGCACGGGCCTGCTCCAAAGAACAGCTGTAGAGCTACCACAACGTTTTCTACCAGAGATAGTAAGTGTACTGCTTGTTTTAAAAGCAAAGGACAAAGTCAGCCAGTTGAACTGAGCAGTCAAGCATTGGTCTTGGCCAAAGAAAAGCTGTAGATCTACGGCTGCTTCCTATGCTTTAGAAAATGTTCTTTTTTGGAGAAGGAGGAAACATGGTGGAAGCAGGAAAAGGAGAGCAGCAGTACTTTGAGGGCACAGTGTGGTATTTGGAATATGACACTGGGCACATAAATTAGGGGATATTCATGCCTGGTTAATTTTTTATAAACTTCAGGCAATCTACATTGTCACTTATCACAACCCCCGAGCTGTGCTGAACACCCTTTCTGATAGCACAATAGTAAGTAGCTGGGCAGTCAAGCCATATCTAAAGCATGTTGTGCAAGCTCTCGCCAGTTTAGACACCCCGAAGTCAAAGGTGCCAGTGCTATGTCTGAGTACATTCATGTGGGAACTGACATACTCTTGGACCATTATGGATAAGTGCCGTCTGTAATTGCCAGTCCTACCATGTGCTTTTGTTGCAGGCTGCAATAGGCTAAGAAAACTGTGCCACCCCTCTGTTAGAGTTCCCATACTATCAGTGGTGATGGTGCTGCTTCCTGATTATCCACCATGGGTCACAGAACTTAATTGCAGATGCATATAGGAAAATGTTGTGCTCAAGCTTATTAAAAGTCTGTTCTAAGAATGCTGTATTTTGAGGTCCCTCTCCACTGCCAGAATGAGATTTGTCATTTTGATCATGTAGCAAGGAGCAAAGAGAGTGGCTACTGAGTAATGATCTAATATTTTGATGTGGGCTATGCAACAGTCCTTCTCCAAGTACTTCAGAATAAAAGCACTCATATGCCTTAAAGTAAAGTACCTAAGGGTGATGGCCCACATTTTTTTGAGATTCTCTGCCTGATCCTACCATCCACATAGTTAGCTGGGGTTAATGATGGATGGATGGGAGGAACATTGCATAGTCCCCTATCCTGCCTTTGGACTGATATTTTTTCCCTTTCTCTTCATCCTCCTCTATCTCCACACTGCATTTTGTCACTGTCTATGCTAGTGTGCCTGGACTACGATCTACACATGAGTGCCGTCTTCTTCTTGTCCGTTTCTGACCTTTGTGTTGTAACAGTCTTCTGATTTATCAAATGATCTGTCATGTGATATTGTCACATAATAGGTTTACATCATGGTTGGTGATGTGCTGATTGTGAGTCCATATGACGTGCATCAGTGGTTGCACAGTTGCATTGGTTTGGGTATGTGCTTATGTTATGCACTGAGTAATAACACTTAGGGTGACTTCACACTTCACATCTATTACATCCAATGCATTCCCTGTGGTGTGTTCACATTTCCGTGTTTTATAGGTGTGCACCTGTAAAGATAGGACAAGCGTGCACCATAGACAATGCACACAGTATCTTCAATAGAGCCGCGGCTTCTGCTGGCGGCTCCATTGAAGGCAATGGTCTGCTGGCATCCCTTAATTGTTTTTCAGGGAAGAGCGTTAAATATAAGCTCTTCCCCGAAAAACAACTATTTTAGTGTAGGAAAAAATATATATACGTACCTGTTCACCACTGCTGTGTCCCCTGCGGGGATGAAGAACACATCTCCCGCATGCAGCAGGTGTGTTCTTCATCCCCGCAAGGAATAAAGAATTCCCTACCATAGCTGTCACAGATGACAGCTGCGGTAAGGGATCCAGCTGCCGGCACTCTGTAATTTATTTTTCAAGGAAGGGCTTTAAATATAAGCCCTTACCTGAAAAACAAAGCAAAGTAGAGTTAAAGATAATAAAAACCACATACTCGCCTATCTTCAGCTGCCGGTGCTCAGCAGTGTCCTCTCTGTGCTGAGCACCTCAGCCAATCACTGGCAGCTCTCGCCTGTCATTCATTCAGCATAACATATGTCATCTGTGACAGCTGCAGCAAAGAATTCTTTCATCCCCGCGGAGGACATGGCAGGTAAGTATATTTTTCTTTTTCTTCATACTTACATAGAAGCTCTTCCCTGAAAAACAATTAAGGTTTGCCGGCAGACCATTACCTTCAATGGAGCCGCCGGCAGCAGCCGCGGCTCCATTGAAGGCAATGCAAGGGCCTGCATTCCTGCTTGTTTGTGCACGTACATGGGTGCGCAATTTTCTCAGCTTTTAAAGCATATAGACTTTTCCAAGGTGGCACTGAGACTCCAAATGAATGACTATAGCAATACTGCTCCATTTAAGCATATAAGTGAAATTATTCAATTAATTTGGATATGCACACCCTTTTGTGAAACAACTGTTAATAATTTCTAGTTCTTACTTTCTTTATATAAAGCTGTTGTATGTGGTGTTATGTGTATATGTAATTTAGAGCAGGAGGAATCTCTGAAATGCATAATCTTTGTGCGTAAATACATTTCATATGAGAATTATACAACTGCCATTCTTGTTTTTAGATTTGAATATTGGGGAGTGCATCTGTTTTTTGGAATATTGATGGGTGCTAAAGAGTTATCTGTGCATTAGAGGAGCCCATCTGGTCTGATTGCACAGTGGAGCTACTGTAGCACAAATTGTTAAAAAGGCAAAGCTGGTTATGAATGAAAGGTGTTAGAACACAGTGGAACACATTTACTAATACTGTCTAAAAGTTATAGTGTGCAAACTAAGACAGACAGTCTTAAAAATGTTTCAGATATATCACAGCAACTTATGCTAGCTGTTAAATCTGTTGAATTTTAAGACTTTCTAGTCTAAATTTATACCAGCTTTTAGTTGTCTTAGTATATGCCAAAAAATTGTACCAAACTTTTGGCACAATTTGCCACAATTTGGCAAAATGTTTGTGGAATTTAGGCCATGCCTCCTTATAAAAAACAAGTTACTTTTCAGATGAGTCCAAAAAATTGTCTAAAAACACATAGTAAACTCATGTAAGCAGCTTTCTGGAGCAACTTTCCCTAGAAAGCTGTTGTATCTTGAATAGTAAATCTGTCTCAGTGCATTGTAACCTGCTGCTTTTGGGGTTATATAGTTGCAAATTAGTCAGAGCACTTATCCTGATCCTACATGGTATGGAAAATGCCAGAATGTGCACATGAGCATCAGAACTGGACAATGGAGCAAGGGAAGGAGGTGCTCTGACATGATGAAACATACTTTCTAATCATGTGGAAAACTAGTATTTGTCTGTTGCTTACCTACAAATATTCCAGATGTACAATGGAAATATGACAGCTCCCTGTCACCTTCCCTAACAACACCACAACTTAGCTTATAGTGTTGTAGGGAGGTGTCCGATTCCCTTTAGCCAAAGTTTACATTATATGGGAATTACTAGCCATGGGAAATGCTAGTTTTAATTATTTTTTTCTTTTGTACCCATTCAAATTCTTTAACTCCTTCCCGCCCCATGACGTAAGGGTACGTCATGGCAGGCTGGTACTACCCGCAAAATGACGTA
Source organism: Eleutherodactylus coqui (assembly GCF_035609145.1). Lineage (NCBI taxonomy): Eukaryota > Metazoa > Chordata > Amphibia > Anura > Eleutherodactylidae > Eleutherodactylus > Eleutherodactylus coqui. The sequence continues at coordinate 125,373,355 of NC_089846.1, forward strand.
CCCCTATGTCATCGGGATAGCGCGAGATCATGACTGATCTTGCACTATCCCACAGGGGGAGCCGGCTGTCAGTGATAGCCGGCCTCCCACTGTTAACCCCTTTTCCTGCCGCGATCTAAGTAGATCGCGGCACGGAAAGGGTTCACAGAGGGAGCGCGCTTCCTCTGTGAAGTTGCCGGGCTCTCGCGATATAATCGCTGAGAGCCTGGCCTGTCACCATGGCAACACTGGCGTCCTGTAGTGCCAATGCCTATGATCGCTGTATAAGGGATAAGGCATGGCACGGCAGTAGCCCTGCCATGCCTTATCGCAGTGATCAACAGTACAGTGTTGTAAGTCCCTCAGAGGTAAAAAAAAGAGAAAAGAAAAATGTAAAAAAAAGTTAAAAAAAACCCTTTTTGTGCTTTTTCTAATATTAGCATAAAAAAAGTAAAAAATAAATAAAATGGCACATATTGGGTATTGACGCGTCTGTAACAACGTGTACAAAAAGTTTAACATGCTTTTTATCTTGTACGGCAACAAGCGTTTTTTTTTTGGCCTCCCAAAAAATGCAATAAAAGTGATCAAAAAAGCCACATATTCCCCAAAATGGTACCAATAAAAACTACAGCTCGTCTCGCAAAAAATAAGCCCTCATAGAGCTCCGTACATAAAAAAATAAAATAGTTACAGGACTTTGAATGCAGGGATAGAGAAAAAAAAAAGATTTCCAAAAAAGGGTTTTTATTGCAAAAACGTGGAAAAACCTAAAAAATATATAAGAGTTTCGGTATCGTTGTCATCATACCGACCCGCAGAAAAAATGTATTGTGTCATTTGGGCTGCATGATTAACGCTGTAAACAAAAAACCAAAAACTCTATGGCAGAATTGATGCGTTTTCTCTCCCTGCTATCATAAAAAAAATAATAAAACTTTTACAATATAGTCTATGTACCCAAAAATGGCACCATCAAAAACTACAGTTTGCCACGCAAAAAACAAGCCCTTATACGGCCGCGTCAAAGGAAAAATGAAAAAGTTATGACTTTTGAAAAATGGAGATGAAAATCCGCTAAAAATCGTTGCGTCCTTAAGCCCAAAATAGGCCATGTCATTAAAGGGGTTAATTATGCTGTAATAAAGTTTTGTGCCTATTAGTCAAAAGTAGAGTCTTTAGTGGGGCAACACCCTTTTAGTAATGCGTTGGTAACCATACCACAGTACAAACATGCCATACACTAATCATAACCTGAAGTTAATATGAGTAAATTCATTAAAATGCTTTTTTTCCCTTACAAGAATAGTAGGGTAGAGTTATATAAGTTGACATTATATTTCAACTGGAATCAAGCATGTGTTACTGTTTAAAACCCTGTTTCCATTATGTACCTCTCAGCCAAACCTATTGTTCCAGTAATAAAACATCAAAACTATCAAATTTCACTTTAATAATTTTGTATTGTAAATATTTTAATAAAATCAATGGCAAAATGTGGTGGCCAGCACAGCGCCTCTATATGTCTTGACCTGATGGACCTATAGTGCTTCACAGATGGTGATAGTTGAAGCAGTCAGAGTGGCGTAGAAAGAGGAAACCCCGTCCCTTTGCAGAGAAATCAAATGAGAGCATGCATGGAATAAAGGCTGGGGTGCCACGTGGGCCCACAGAAAAATTAACAGTGGAAATGGAAAGAAAGAAAAAATCCCTGCACTCAGGGTAACCTCAGGAGGGAACACCTTGTCAAAAGGTCATACGTGGGTATGGTCAAGTCCAATAACTTATGAAATGAGGTGAAGAGACTTGTCAGTGATGACTTGAAAAAGTGGAGTTTTATTAAACAGGACAAAGTAGTGCAACGCATTTCGGAGCTATAGATAGAATAGACATAATGAAAGTTGTCAGCTCGTCTAAGTTTTCATTGCTTGATTTGTTCCTAGTGCACAGAAGCAGAGTTACTGCAAATTTCACTAGTAATAAAGGTAACCCAGCACCTCCAGGTAGCACAAGTAAGAAAACTTTATTTCACAAGGCAGGCAGAGTAAAAACTATTTAAAGATTACAAATTTCTTGCACACGTCAAAAAAGTGCCATGATTAAGAGCTTCCACTCAAAATGCGTTTTTGTAATCCTGTGCATGCTCTTATACAGTAAGTTCTTCTATTCGAAAACAAATAGGTTCACATACAGGCTAAGCAATCCTCTTTAACTATTCTTTGTCCCTTGGTACTTGACATTTCCCTGGTGCTTGCAATCTTTTTGGATTAGATAAGGTTAATAAAGTTGACTTAAACTGATAAAAAATGAATGCACATGCATTATATATACACACAGTACTGTGAAAGGTCTTAGGCAGGTGTGGAAAAAATGCTGCAAGGTAAAAATTTGTTTAAAAAAAAATAGGTGTTTGGGTCCAAATTCATTCTGTAGCAGGACAACGACCCCAAACATAAAGCCAAAGTCATTAAGAACTATCTTCATCATAAAGAAGAACAAGGAGTCTGTGTTAGCGCAATTTTCGCTATTTCAGATATACTGTGTGTTTCAAATTAGATAAATATAATGTACAGGTCTGGAGAGCCTTTCAAAGATCACACGTCTCTACATCATGTGTCCCAAAAGAGTCTGTCTTTATTCACGCGTAAAGTTTAAATAAAATTTCAACACAGGAAGTGAAGTAATTTAGGATACAGTTACATTATTTAGTGAGCTGATAGGTCATTCTCAGAGGGAGGTATTTGTGAGGTAGCTTGTGATGTCATCCATCTGGGAGGAACTTCGGTGAGCACACTCAGTTCATTCTTGAATTTGCTCTCATGAGAAGAACATCCTGTTTCTCCTCTCTGCTTGACCACGATAAAGACAAAGACAATCCTAGATAGGTTTCTGCCAGTTAAAACCGGTTTGACCAGTTTATGGACAATAAGCACTGCTCCTTAAATTCTTGTGGAGGTGGGGGGGGGGGCGATGTTCCCTTCCCCCAGAGGATTAGACCATAGACAAAATACAGTATATTCACAGTTGACAACAGAAAATACATACAAAATGGTGAACCTATTGGAAATCTCCCACACCTGGAAGTGATGATACGGTCCCCACAGAGCCCTGATCTCAACAGCATCAAGTATATTTGGGATTACATGAAGAGACAGAAGGATTTAACGTTCGTTATATGCAGTTTTAATCTGGGGAGAGTCCTGTGTACTTCAACACACTCGGAGGTCCAGAGTAGACTCCACGTGCATTATTTCATGGTGAACTCCACCCTTCCTTTGTTTGAAATGACCTTATTTGTCAAATATGACATTACATGATATTTTTACAAAATATCCAATGAGGCATTACAAGCATCATACAGCCATTCCTTATGAGTCTGAGGCTAGTTCTTATCAGTTAGAAAGGCTCCATGCATGTCCAAAGTTCGTATTCTGGAAGTATATAATGAATGTCCAGTTAAATGAATGTTTAAAACGATTAACCCTACAATGCACTGTTTTTATAGCCCTGTGAAACAAAGTTTTCCTCACCATGATACAGACGTTGCTAAATTAACTTTTTTAAGAGTCTTTAAAGAAATTCTTATTCATATTCTTTGGTGGAGTTATCTTCCTTAAAGGAACCTTGGTTGAGCTAAGCAAAGTTAAAAAGGATCTTCTCAATTTACACTCCCATTCATTAGCAATTTATTATTTAGTGACATTTAAAACATGTTGAGTTTGTTTCTTATGCTGTAATGCTTAAATTTAATTTCAAAGATCCATTAAGAGGTAAAAGTTCAAACCAGCGACAAATAATCAATGGTTTTGAAAATTGTCATGAGTATCTGGACATTACCACTATTCTAATCATCATACACATGCCACAAAGTTCAATTGTAGTGCCGTAAGTACTGTGATTGTAATAATTATTATAATCCTCTAAGGGAGTATAAAAGCTTTTGTGCATATTATACTTTTAATATTTTTCTTTGGCAACACAAGTTGTCCGGTTTTAACATATGTATTCTGCCAATAGCATTGTTATGAAATGTGGACTTGTTCTTAACAATGTCAGAACTGTGGCCAAGCTTCAAGTAGTTAGGGTGCGTTCACACAAGCGTGTATTTGTGCGTACATATGCACGCACAAAAACACGCTTCTATTTGCAACAATGCATTCCCTATGGTCTGTTCAAATGTCCGTACTTTGCAGGCACGTGCCTGCAAAGATAGGACATGCGTGCACCATAGGGAATGCATGCATTGTTTTCAATGGAGCCACGGCTGCTACTGGCGGCTCTATTGAAAACACTGGTCTGCCGGCTCCCTGCATTCTTTTTCAGGGAAGGGCTTTACATATAAGCTCTTTCCTGAAAAAGAAAAATTTTAGTGTAAAAAAAAAAATGCAGGCATTCTCTGAGCTTTACATATAAGCTCTTCCCTGAAAAAGAAAATTTTTAGTGCAAAACAAAAAAAAATTTACTTACCTGTCGGCCGCTGCTGTGTCCCCCGCAGGGATGAAGAACACATCTGCCGCATGCGGCAGATGTTTTCTTTATCCCCACTAGTTAAAAGAATTCCCTGCTTCTACATCTGCCACATCCATGGCAGATGCAGCAGAAGAATTCTCTACCGCAGCTGTCACACATGTCAGCTGCGGTAGAAGATTCTGCTGCTGGCAATTGATTTCAGGGAAGGGCTTTAAATATAAGCCCTTCCCTGAAAATCAAGTAAAAGTGGTTTAAAAAACAAAAAAAATAGATACTCACCTCCCTTCAGCTGCTGGGGCTCAGCTGTGTCTTCTCCTGCTGTCCCCTGCACTGTGGTGCTGATCTATCAGCAGCTGGGGATTTAAAATCCCCGCCTGCTGAAAGAGCTGAATGTGATTGGCTGAGGTGCTCAGCCAATCATAGGCAGCTCTCCCCGAATAAATGATGGGCGAGAGCTGCCTGTGATTGGCTGAGCACCTCAGCCAATCACAGTCAGCTCTTTCAGCAGGATAGATCGGCACCACAGTGCAGGGGACAGCAGGAGAAGACGTGCTGTGTCCCGGCAGCTGAAGGGAGGTGAGTATCTATTTTTTTGTTTTTTAAACCACTTTTACTTGATTTTCAGGGGAGGGCTTATATGCAAAGCCCTTTCCCGAAATCAATTGCCGGCAGCAGAATCCTCTACCGCAGCTGACGTGTGTGACAGCTGCGGTAGAGTATTAAAGAATTCCTCTGCTGCATCTGCCACAGATGTGGCAGATGTAGCAGCAGGGAATTCTTTTACTTAGCGGGGATGAAGGAAACATCTGCCGCATGCAGATGTATTCTTCATCCCCGTTGGGGACACAGCAGCGGCCGACAGGTAAGTAAATTTTTTTTACTCTACTTTTAATTGGCTTTTCAGGGAAGGGCTTGTGAAGCTCTTCCCTGCAAAGCCACTGACAGCTGCCGGGGCTCAGCGGCGACTTCTGCTGCTGTCCCCGGCTCTGTAGCGCTGCTGAGCTATCAGCAGCCAGGGATTTAAAATCCCTGCCTGCTGGTAGCTCTGATTGGGATTGGCTGAAGCACTTCAGCCAACCACAATCAGAGCTACCAGCAGGTGGGGATTTTAAACCCCCGGCTGCTGATAGCTCAGAACTACAGAGCCGGGGACAGCGGCAGAAGTCGTGGCTGAGCCCCAGGGAGGTGAGTATTGTTTTTTTTTTGTTGGTTTTTTTTAAGATTTTTTTTTAAATGGCTTTTCAGGGAAGGGTTTATGAAGCCCTTCCCTGAAAAGCCATTGACTGGATGCCGGAAGCAGGATTCTCTACATATGACAGCTGCGGTTGAGAATTGAAGAATTCCCTTTGCTGCATCTGCCACAGAAAAAGAATGCAGGGGGCCGGCAGAGCATTGTTTTCAATGGAGCCACCGTCAGCAGCCGCGGCTGCATTGACAACAAGCACACAGCTGTGTTCACGCGTGTTTTTGCTCGTACCTATGTGCGAACGTATGTATGCACCTAAGTACGCACAAAAACACACTCATGTGAATGTACCCTCAGTAAGGAGACAGAAGAAATGCCAAAACAGCCTATTGGATACCAGGGGTACTTGGTGAATAAAATAAACAGAAAGCTCTAATTAGGTAATGGTCCATTTACACGTAACGATTATCAGTCAGAATTTGAGCAGTAATCGAGCAGTGTAAATGTCAAAAAATGGTGCACTATTCATTAACTTGTTGTTATTGCGGGCTTTCAGTCAGCATAAAAGCTACCGCTGGATCACTGGCTTCTTGTTCCGTGTAAATGCTCCCCACTCAGCACTTCATATAGAAGGTGAAGTGCTGAGCAAGAAGTCAGCGAGAAGCCCGCGATTCAGTGATAGGTCTGCACGAACGCTAAGATCAGCACTCGCACATTCGTTTAGATGACTGTCATCCCATGTAAAAGAAGCATAAGCCAACTGAGAACCATTTGCACCTAACCTGTTGTTTAAGTTTGTGCCTCTTCAAGTGGAAGATAAGTTATCAAATGTTTTATTGAACTGTGATTGCTTAGTAGACAATTTCTTAAAGAGGCTATTGCATTGAGAGACTATGCACTGTACCATTGGGGAAAGAGCCTGGGAAATTATCTCTGTATTTCTTCCAAGCATATCAAGTACAAAATTCCATTCATTTCAAGTGCAATCCCTCGGCTATCTCTGCAGTCTTATAGAGTTAAATGGGGTAGCAACATGCATGACCAGCATCCACTGCATTCAAGCTCCCCCCTCACTGTAGGTGTGGGGATACAGTGAAGAAGAAAAGGGGTCATGGTGCCTCACTCTGACCTGCCAGATATTTATCACCTACTCTGTGGGCAGGCAAAAATTGTTGATTCTGGAATAACCAGTTTAACTTGCTGAGTTAATATGATAAGGTACCAATAATAACAAACTAAAGTCTTCTTTATTTAAATCAGTGTTAGTATACACGTCCCAGTGCTTTAACAGTCATTTACATGGGTTCTATTTTCTAGAGTCTTTCTGTGTTTGATTGTAATCTTACCTCTTCGATTTAACAGGAACAAGAACAAATCTACAGTTTGTAATAAAAGAGCATAAGGTTGTAAGGATTTAATTATCTTCCCATACAGAGGTTAAAAATAGATTAATTAAAAGTTAACTTTAACAGATAAATTCATTTTCCCATCACTCCTTTTAATCTTTCTCGTCTAAAAATGGACAGATACCTTTAGATGTTATTTATCAAAGTCACTCATGACTTTTTTCCAGAGTTCACGTCGGTTTAAAAATAAGAAACTTTTCTCTGATGGGTTTAATAAGTAATAAATTGTTCCATTTATAAATAATAATATTTGTTTAGTTGGAATTGCAACCAGGGATGAGATTCAAATTTGTAACAACCAGTGCCCACTCAACCAACAAAGACATTGTGCATAGTACATAGGCAAATTATTCCTACTCTAACATAAATAAAACAATTAAAATATTGGAATGAATATACTATATTTTTTGAGTCATATTGATTACTTTTGGTTATCAGAGCTCCCTGTGAGCGGTTAAAGAGATATCCTTCATGTAGGAGACCAATACCAATTCCCCGGAATAGAGTGTGCAAAGAGTGTCTACAATTACTTAATTTAAAGACTATGTGCACATTTTGATTTAATTTTGTTTCTTGGTTATGTACAAAATTGAGCAATTTTCTAAATAGACTTTTTTCCAATTTCCTGTGATTTTGTTGCTGTAAAGTCTGTGTAACGCCTCTAAATGGTTGGCTATAGTGTTGCTTCTGAAATAGTTACTGTACTTACAGTAGACTACTGCTGGCTGCAGTCAAGTCAGGTTGATGTCATGTAATTGAGAGCCCGCTTCCTCTGCTCTACCAGTACCTCCCTTACAGGGAGAAGAGAGAATCACACACATTCCATCAATATTTTTAGTGTCTGCAGCAGGAACAAGGGTTTGCACAGCGGGTGTAAGTGTCTACAAAAGAGGAAAGCAGTACAGGAATGCAGCTGCACTAGCTCGCAAGAGCAAGTAAAGGTGTCAGATGGTAGAATCCACTATGGATGTGCAGTTATTTATTTTAAATATGTTGTTTTAAACCTTCTTTAACCCTTTCTTTGTTTCAGCTACATACTTAATTGACAATGATGACTGAAAAGCTGTAAAGCATTGCACTGCATGTACTGTATGTGTGTGGTCAAGACCTATGGTCTCATGACTATTCAATACAAGTCTTTAAGTCATTGAGAGTATACTGTGTATGCACAGTAATATGCATGATATGCTGTTATTGTCAGACTGGTTGGTGGTTCTCCCTTTTCTCCTATTGTTGAAAAGGAGCATATATGAGTTTTAGGACAGCATTTTGGCATTTACCACATACACCCCTTTATGGAGGCCAGATTTTCTCACATATTGATATTTGTGCTGATGTGGAAGATGTTGAACGTTGGTATGAAGAGGTGGAGGAATAGAAGGAATAGAAGGAGGAGGGGAGTGAGGAGGGGACAGACAAGGAAGAATGCCCCACAACTCTTGGGGGGTACCATGAAAGGTGAACCACCATTTTCGGCTTCATGCCCCACCTGCATTACATTGACCCAGTTTGCTGTTAATAATATGTAACCCACCCACCACCTCACCCCCCCCCCCCCCGGCCATGCTTGCTGGACCACATGTCCATGATCAGGTGCACCTATGCCACTGATAACATTTTTCAATGCCAGGGACACATTATTAGTCACATAACAGTGCAAGGCAGGGGCAGCTTTTTGGGCAAAGAAATAGCAGCTGGGCATCTTGTGTCCAGTAGCCAAAGGCCGGCATCTCCATTGCAAGTGGCTGTGCATTGCTTGTGTTCAGGCTCTGTACTCATAGATGTTTGGGTGTTTTTTTTTGTACATTCTCATAGCTGCGGGATGGAGGGCTGGCTGCTGACTTGGGACTTGCTGGGATATGGGTAAATGTCAACGAAGGTGGTGGTGATGGTGGCAGCTCAACTTCTGCTCTTCATTTGCCGTTTTTAGCTCTGAAACCTGCAGTCCAGTGGTCAAATACAGAGGAGAGGCCTGAATTAGGTGTGATACTGACCCTACACAAAACTGCCTTTCTGTGTTCAGAGGCTACTGCATGAACAGGGAATGAGATGGAGGAAGAGGCAATTGAAGAAGGAGCTGGCTCTCTGGCCTAGGTGGACAAGGCAATTGGTAGTGGGAGTTTATGTGACTTTTCATACACATTGTGTTGAGGTTGTTTATATACTTGTCACATTTTAAATGCTTGCCACAGATCTTACAGATGACCACTCTTCTGTCATGATGTGCAGTTTCAAAGAATGCCCAGGCTGCAAAAGTCCTGTGAGCAGACCTTGCTGTGGGTCTGATATTAGTGCTGCTGTGACAAGTAGTAGCTGCTGCTAGTGCTGATAGTACAACCCTTATGTTTGTCTATGACGCTCTAGTCCCTGTCTTAGCAATGTTCACCTCTTGCTCTCTTCCTGAGCTGCTATCATGGCCTTCCCTGTCTGTCTATGTTGGGTCAAACCCTGATCATCTTTCACCTCTTCTTCCTCTTTGTCATCCTTCTCCTTGTGAATGAACTCTTGTTTCTACGTCCCCCTGAGTACACATTGCCTGTGGAGGGCTGACCATGTACACTAACCAAACCTCATCTTCCTCTTTGGAAGAAAAAAAAATGGTTGGGCATCAGTGCATTCAATATCTTGGTCTTCTTCCTCTGGTTGTTTAGACTGCCTAGTTGACATCCATGACATTGAATGATCAAACAGCTCTTCAAACTGATCCATGTAGACTGCTTTGTAGGATGCAGAGATTTTGCATGGAGTGAAGTAAATGGGGAATGCTCATGGCCGACTGACTGCTATCTGTCTGTGACTGGGAGGAAGAGGAGATGGTGGTACTTAAGGCATGCTGTGTCATCTATTCTATGATCAGTACTGCATGCTGCGGATTTAACACATAAGCAAAATTACTTCAATGGAATGGAATTGGGCTTGCCTCACCTTCTGCAGAACATGGAGCTGTTACTTCTGTGGGAGCCACATGAAGTGCCCACTTGGTCTGTCCTCTACTACCACAACCCCCAACATGTCCCTTACCCCTTGCATTCTTCATTTTTCCCTTAGTTGTGTTTACTTTCTAGTGTATTTTTATGTAACTTATCAGCTAACTTTGTAGTTTGCAGAAAACAACTGCTAGCCTTCTCCCAAAGTACAGACCACATTTTGTATAGGCATATGAAGGTGGTCAGACAACTTTCAACTGTTCCCTCCAAAATACTCCCATCTAAGTTTTCTGTTGATATACAAGCTTAACACCTAGCAGAAAAAATGTCCTCTGTAGAATATCTGTCCTTAATAACAACAAACCACATGTTACGTATATAGAGGTATATAAACATCATGTGGCGTCTCTGTCCTGTGTTCAATTGTAAAATTACACTGTGCCTATGTTATTAATGGCTACATCATTTAATGCAGGTGTCCAATTAAACTGCTGCCCATATGCAAGATGGACGACACATTTGATGACATCAGCAAAGCGCCCTGACTTGTGATTGGCTGCACACTAACCTTTGCAGCACGTATTATGGGAAATTCAATTTTCACTAATCTGATTTGATTTTGTGAAAATTTGAATGATTTTATCACCAGGCTGATCAAGATGAGCAAGGCTATTCAAGAGGTCAAGCCTATATGAACACTATCTAAGATGATCTTATATTTATGTAATTTCATAAGCAGAAGTGCAATACCAGAGTTGGCCTTAAGGAGGCTTGAAGCAGTCTTTGCCAAGAAAGATTTGGTAGAGAAAGGGTGTAGCTTGCTGATTAATCAGGGAACACCTGTCAGGGTGTGGCAGGACAGGAGAAACTCTCCTGCCTTGCTGAGCTCAGTGCCACCTTCTGTGAGAGTGGTCTTCTGCAGATCAAGCTGCTACCATGAGTTTGACAGGGGAGGACGCCCCCTAAATTGACACCTTGATTGGGTAAAGCTGATGGACTTTTGTCTGTGTTTAAGGCACTAGGCCTATGTTAGAGATGGCAAAAGTGGTATGTTATTTAGTCACCAGATGGTCAGAGGTGTGTTGATATGTATGTGCGTACTGTGATGTATAATAACAACAGTGCGAAGATTATGTTATTTTTGCTTACTGTTATGTTACTGTTATACAGATGGATTTATGGGCTTTTAGCAAACATCTGGCCTGGAGGTGGGTTACTGAGGTGCGACCACCCATCTATATGAAGGAAAGTTGGCGATCCTGTGAGCTAAATATCCCCAAGTGGCCATACATAGTATATGTTGGAGTATTAGAGCTTCACTGGAGATGCTACAGACTTTTGCACACTCTGGGGGTATCTACAATGGGAACAGTTGCACAAAAAAGCTGAGACTTTTTGAGTTTACAGCAGCTCATGCCCTTTTGTTTAAAAGTGGGCATAGTTTCTTGGGAGGTGGTGTCTAAGTATAAACCACCTCAGAAAGTGGCACAATTATAACAGAAATCTACTGTAGCTCATAGCTGATATATATTTCTAACTGGGCACACAGACAGCCTGAGATGGCCTAATGTTTACAGAGACGTACACTAGTTTATATATAAGGCCATCTTATTCCAGCAGGGATTATATTGATACTTCTGTGTGAAACACCAGAGGTCCAACCTCACAGAATTCACTGATTATTCTAATGAATCTCTATGCAGCATATACAGTATATAAGAGAAAAATAGTTTACATTGTATGTATAAGAAACAAGTAAACCCACTATAATGTTTGCATATAATGTGTGAGCACACACATACACACTGTAACAGCAGGAGAGGAAGAGACTATAGAGATCATTATTACAGTGTTTGCAGATCTGTCAGCCTGCAGCCTCTGAGTGCTCGGAAGCCTCTCTTTGAAGATAGCTCCTGCCACTGTTGCTATAGAAATGTCTCTGTGTCCTTACTATAAAAGCTCTGAACCAAATGAAAGAGAGTGGATTGCAGAGAAGATAGAAGGGGGAAACCTCTATTGACAGCTATTTCAAACATGATTTTCAGTGGTAAAGCAACAAAATTATTAATGCTAGTATATAACAGAAACTAACACAAGCTAGTAGATGAGCACAAGCTGTCTGAAATATTAGTGCCCATTACGAGTGTACATTGTATTGTATTTTATCCAATAGGTCATCAATGACACATTAGTAAATTGTATTAGTCTGCACTTTGTATAGATATAATTCTATTTTGCAGATAAATGTTTCTTTATTTAAAACATTGTTATTTCAAATAATGAAATAGACCACACTTTACCGGTCAACACATTTTTACAAAAGTTATGTTATTGTAGTTATTTAAAAAAAAAAAAAAACTTTTTTGTGCACTTTACCCACTGCATTGCAAAAAATTAGGGGGGAAAAACCCTAAAAAATGTAGGCAAAATGCTTATTTTGTTCATTTTGAATCCCCAAATATACCCCAAAATAGTACCCATAAAAGCTACAGCTTGTCATGCAAAAAACATCTCTTCAGAGATCCATCCATAGAAAAATATGAATGCAGTGATAAAAAAAAATTCCTGCCCTCCAAAAAGAATTAAAAGCTATTTGAAATACATCATGCGCACCCAAAAATGGTACCAATAAAAACTACAATGCGCCATGCGAAAAACAAGCCTCATATCACCGTGCTGGCGGAAAAATAAAGTTATGGCTTTTGAAAAGTTGGGATGAAAATTCCCTAAACATTGTTGCGTCCTTATGGCCAAAATAGGCCATGCTCTTAAGGGGTTAAAGGGGTTCTGACACAAATAATGTTTTTATGCTTTAGCAGCCATTGTTCCCTGGTCTGCCTAATGGACCCAGGGAACCCATGGTTTAATGGCTGCTAAAGCATAAAAAGATAATACTTACCTGTTCTTCTGTTGTTGTTGACATCGGGGGGGGGGTCATCTCCCAGCAGGCGCTGTTCCTCCTCTTCTGTCTGCACGAGCCGCGCCACTCCGGGATCGCGCGCATGCGCAGTGGAGAGGTGCCCTCTGACAGGAGTCAGGACGGGCTGCGTCTCCACTGCGCATGCGCAGCACTCCGGAGTTCAGCAGGACGGACGGGCCACCCACAGCAAGCACTGTGCGGTCCGTCCGTTCACCTCGGAAGTGCCTGACGGACGGACCAGAGCAGGAAGCGGTCTTTTTGACCGCTCCTGCTCTGCTTTAAAGGCACAGAAGAAGATGCCGGCTGGAGGGGACAAGCCTGGCGATCGGGCCAGGCCAGGCAAGGTGAGTACAAATTTTTTTTTTTTATGTCAGAACCCCTTTAATGTTTATCTCTCAGAAATTAACTTATTCCTCTTGATATTGTGCTGATAAATTAGCATTCCTACATCTTTTGTTGTTTTTTTTTTTGCTGAAGCCTAATTTCTATGGAATAATAAACAGTCAGACCCAATATTTTATTATTGACTGCAATTTATTTGATCTCAGGAATATTACAAAAGGTAGACTAGACCCCGGCATGGGAATAGAGGAAACGTGATGAATATAAATAAAGCCTTAAGTCCTGGTTATTAACTTTCTAATCCACTGAAGTAAAGAGAATTATGGGTGAAAAAGCTAACAGTCACTGCATCTTTTAAAGTGAAGATATTTCATGCACAAGAACAAGTGCAGCTCGGAACACATTAGGAATTAAGACAGATAAGTGTAGAAATGTTCTTCATAGATAGATATTCATCCATCTGAAAGAAGAGTTTGCTGACCTTGAGGCCGGTGTCACACGGGCGTAAGCAGATTTACATGTGCATTTGTGTCGCATATTTGCATGATGGGTGGTGCGTGCTTTAATGTACTTTTGTGCATGCAAAAAAAACTCAGCCATGCTCCCATTCATTAAAATGGGCAATTATCGTAATATGTGCTCCTTCCCTGCGCAAATGCACAGGAACATTGAGCATGCTATATATTTTTTGCACAAGCAAAATGTGCCTGCAAAATATGCGTATGTGAATAAACCCATCAAAATAAATGGGTCCAATTCACTGTGCATCGTGCGTGCAAATTTTTCGTGCTTAATACATTGTGCAAATATGTTCGTGTGAGTCCGGCCTAAACTATATAAGCCCTCGACTGTGTCTTTGTTATCCATAGTTATTTTATTAGAACTTTTACGATAAAGGGATTCTGCACATGTGCACTGTATGGTGACACACAGAGTCCCTAGTATCTGTTTTATGGGAGCTCGCTGGAGGAGGGAAGAGTAGCGGCATGCTCGCAAATAGCAGCCACAACGCGTCTGCTATTCGTTAACCTGATTTAGCACTCAGATAGCCGCAATATTTTAGCGTGGCTATCTGAGCGTTAAAACGACGCTCGTTTGAAAGAGCCCTAAAGGGGTCTAAGAGATCAGGCATCTAACTACTAGACGTTGATAGCCTATCATAAGGATTAGAGATGAGTGAGCATACTCACTAAGGACAAATACTCGAGCGAGTATTGTCCTTTTCGAGTACCTGCCCGCTCGTCAGAAAAGATTTGGGTGCCGGCGGGGGGTTAGCGATGTGTTGCGGGAGTGAGCAGGAGGGAGCGGGGGGGAGAGAGAGAGAGATATCTCCCCCCATGCCCCCCGCTCTCCCCCGCCGCCCGCCGAATCTTTTCTCACGAGCGGGCAGTTATTCGAAAAAGACAATACTCGCTCGAGTATTTATCCTTAGTGAATATTCTCGCTCATCTCTAATAGGGATGTATTTGATGGTTCATATGGAAGCAATGGTATAATACCTTTTTGAGCCCGCAAGTTAACGTGCCATCAGAAGACTTTTGTGTTAAACATATTTTTAAATAATTTTTGGTGTGTTTTTTTTAATGTTTGATCATAACCTATATTAAAAAAGCCCTAAAACCCAGCACTAAAGGCCCATTTACACGATCCGATGATCGCTCAAAGATCACTCAAACGACAGTTTGAGTGACAGCTTTGAGCGATCATTTTACATAAACTATTAAGTAGCTACTCAGGTACTTAGTAGCTTATTAGCATGTAAATGAAGCCTTTAGCTGAATTCAGTTAATAGCCGGAGGGCTCTTATCTGCAATCAGCTTCTTTGCTCTCCAATGGGTTAAATTGCTGAAACAATGCTATCAGCATTACCCACGGAGAACTCAGCATGCAGGCCTAATAAGAAAACACGATGATTTTTAGGTTGACCTGAATTTAACTATCAGCTAGCAGTGCACAAAAAGTGCACAATATTCGTGAGTTTAGACGCAACGATTTTTGCTAAAACAATTGTTTTTTTAGTGATTTTTGAACGATCATCACTCCTTGTAAATGGGCCTTAACTACAAAGCCTAATACTAGTTTGTCACTTCCTGATCTGTAGAGAAAGCTTTGCAACTGTCATCTCATTATCGTTAAAGGTAACACCTATATTTAGATAAACACAAGATCCACCATTCACAATAGGTATAAGCTGTTACTATCTACTCCCCCTTCCTGCTAAATGACTTCTGCAAAGGTCACAAAGCATGTCTAGAGCAGTTTCCCATACAAGTTAATGGTCCCCTCCAGTCCATTGTGTGAATGGCCCTATGAGGTTGCTGTAAAACATGTCTCTAAATGTTCCAAATGCTGCTAAATGTAGCTTAGACTATATGCCCCCCCCCCCCCCCCCATAGTCATGTATAGACAACAGAATAAAAAATTCTACAATCAGAAAAATAGAAAATGTTCCTCTTTCTGGTTTCAATTCATCAAAAAATGTTGAAAATTTTGTGTGTACCATATTACAGGAGTCAAGTTTGAGAAACATGCTCATGAGAACAAACCCATTGAAATCAATGGTTTCTACTAGAGATGAGCGAACGCGTTCGTCCGAGCTTGATATTCGTGCGAATATTAGGGTGTTCGGGATGTTCATTATTCGTAACGAACACCATGCGGTGTTCTGGTTACTTTCACTTACTTCCCTGAGACGTTTGCGCACTTTTCTGGCCAATTGAAAGACAGGGAAGGCATTACAACTTCCCCCTGTGACGTTCAAGCCCTATACCACCCCCCTGCTGTGAGTGGCTGGGAAGATCAGGTGTCACCCGAACATAAAAGTTGGCCCCTCCCGCGGCTCGCCTCAGATGCCTGGTGAGTTAGATGAGGGACAGTGCTGTTTGTACCGGAGCTGCTGTAGGGAAAGAATTGGTAGTTAGTGTAGGCTTCAAGACCCCCCAAAGGTCCTTATTAGGGCCACTGATAGCTGTGTGTTGGCTGCTGTTAGCAGTGGCAAATTTTTTTTTTCTCAAAATCGGCAGTGCAGAGCATTGCACCCGGCATTAGGGACAGAAGTGCTGCATAGGCAGGGAGAGTGTTAGGAGTGAGTGTAGCCTTCGAGAACCTCAACGGTCCTTTCTAGGGCCATATTTAACCGTGTGCAGTACTGTCCAGGCTGCTGTTAGCTGTGCTGCATTTTTTTTTGCTTCTCAAAATCGCCTCTGCAGAGCATTGCACCCTCCATTGATACTGCAGGGAAAGAATTGTATAGGCAGGGCCACAACACAGTTGTTATTCATTGAATATACGCAGTGCTGCCTTTTGGTGCCAAAAAACGGAAAATAATTAAATTTGTCCTGCCTCTGTCCGTCCTAACGCCGGTGGACACGTGTGAGCTGCGTCTGCAACCTGTAAAAATCAGACGCACCCAGCTACGCTTTACTGCTGGCTTCGCCATTTGCTTTCCTTAATTGGGAAAAAAATACCTGCTCTGCCAGAGTTATAATAACTCTGCTACCCTCACGTTCTGTGACACATAAGCAGGGCCACAGCACAGTTATAAAACTTCTCATGTTCATTGAATATACGCAGTGCTGCCTTTTGGTGGAAAAAAACTGAAAACAAATCTATTTGTCCAGCCTCTGTCCGTCCTAAGGGCTGTGGACACGTGTGAGCTGCGTGAACAACATTGCTAAATCAGACGCACCCAGCTACGCTTTACTGCTGGCTTCGCCATTTGCTTTCCTTAATTGGGAAAAAAATACCTGCTCTGCCAGAGTTATAATAACTCTGCTACCCTCACGTTCTGTGACACATTAGCAGGGACACAGCACAGTTATTAAACTTCTCATGTTCATTGAATATACGCAGTGCTGCCTTTTGGTGGAAAAAAACTGAAAACAAATCTATTTGTCCAGCCTCTGTCCGTCCTAAGGGCTGTGGACACGTGTGAGCTGCGTGAACAACATTGCTAAATCAGACGCACCCAGCTACGCTTTACTGCTGGCTTCGCCATTTGCTTTCCTTAATTGGGAAAAAAATACCTGCTCTGCCAGAGTTATAATAACTCTGCTACCCTCACGTTCTGTGACACATTAGCAGGGACACAGCACAGTTATTAAACTTCTCATGTTCATTGAATATACGCAGTGCTGCCTTTTGGTGGAAAAAAACTGAAAACAAATCTATTTGTCCAGCCTCTGTCCGTCCTAAGGGCTGTGGACACGTGTGAGCTGCGTGAACAACATTGCTAAATCAGACGCACCCAGCTACGCTTTACTGCTGGCTTCGCCATTTGCTTTCCTTAATTGGGAAAAAAATACCTGCTCTGCCAGAGTTATAATAACTCTGCTACCCTCACGTTCTGTGACACATTAGCAGGGACACAGCACAGTTATTAAACTTAGATTATTCATTCACTAGAGGCAGTGGGGCCTTTCGTTTTCCAAAAAGGGCAAAAATTATATTTGGCCTGCAGTCTTGCGCCAATTTATTTCCTGCCTGTGAAATCAAATCACTGGTAATACAGCATGCTGAGGGGTAGGGGTAGGCCTAGAGGACGTGGACGCGGCCGAGGACGCGGAGGGCCAAGTCAGGGTGTGGGCACAGGCCGAGCTCCTGATCCCGGTGTGTCGCAGCCGACTGCTGCGCGATTAGGAGAGAGGCACGTTTCTGGCGTCCCCACATTCATCGCCCAATTAATGGGTCCACGCGGGAGACGGTTATTAGAAAATGAGCAGTGTGAGCAGGTCCTGTCCTGGATGGCAGAAAGTGCTTCGAGCAACCTATCGTCAACACGCAGTTCTGCGCCGTCCACTGCTGCAAATCCGAATCCTCTGTCTGCTGCTCCTCCTTCCTCCCAGCCTCCTCACTCCACTACAATGACACCTGCTCAGGAGCGGGAACACTCCCAGGAACTGTTCTCGGGCCCCTGCTCAGATTGGGCAGCAGCGGTTCCTCTCCCACCAGAGGAGTTTATAGTCACTGATGCCCAACCATTCGAAAGTTCCCGGGGTCCGGGGGATGAGGCTGGGGACTTCCGCCAACTGTCTCAAGAACTTTCTGTGGGTGAGGAGGACGATGACGATCAGACACAGTTGTCTTGCAGTGAGGTAGTAGTAAGGGCAGTAAGTCCGAGGGAGCAGCGCACAGAGGATTCGGAGGAAGAGCAGCAGGACGATGAGGTGACTGACCCCACCTGGTGTGCAACGCTTACTCAGGAGGACAGGTCTTCAGAGGGGGAGTCAAGGGCATCAGCAGGGCAGGTTGCAAGAGGCAGTGCGGTGGCCAGGGGTAGAGGCAGGGCCAGACCGAATAATCCACCAAGTGTTTCCCAAAGCGCCCCCTCGCGCCATGCCACCCTGCAGAGGCCGAGGTGCTCTAAGGTCTGGCAGTTTTTCACAGAGACGCCTGACGACCGACGAACAGTGGTGTGCAACCTTTGTTGCGCAAAGCTCAGCCGGGGAGCCAACACCAACAGCCTCACCACCACCACCATGCGCAGACATATGATGGCCAAGCACCCCACAAGGTGGGACGAAGGCCGTTCAGCGCCTCCGGTTTGCACCCCTGCCTCTCCCCCTGTGCCCCAACCTGCCACTGAGATGCAACCCCCCTCTCAGGACACAGGCACTACCGCCTCATGGCCTGCACCCACACCCTCATCTCCGCTGTCCTCGGCCCCATCCAGCAGTGTAGTTCAGCGCACCGTCCAGCCGTCGCTTGCGCAAGTGTTCGAGCGCAAGCGCAAGTACGCCGCCACGCACCCGCACGCTCAAACGTTAACCGTCCGCATCGCAAAATTCATCAGCCTTGAGATGCTGCCGTATAGGGTTGTGGAAACGGAGTCCTTCAAAAGTATCATGGAGGCGGCGGCCCCGCGCTACTCAGTTCCCAGTCGCCACTACTTTTCCCGATGTGCCGTCCCAGCCCTGCACGACCACGTCTCCCGCAACATTGTACGCGCCCTCACCAACGCGGTTACTGCCAAGGTCCACTTAACAACGGACACGTGGACAAGCACAGGCGGGCAGGGCCACTATATCTCCCTGACGGCACATTGGGTGAATTTAGTGGAGGCTGGGACAGAGTCAGAGCCTGGGACCGCTCACGTCCTACCCACCCCCAGAATTGCGGGCCCCAGCTCGGTGCTGGTATCTGCGGAGGTGTATGCTTCCTCCACTAAAGCACCCTCCTCCTCCTCCTCTGTCTCGCAATCAAGATGTGTTAGCAGCAGCATGTCGCCAGCAGTCGGTGTCGCGCGGTGTGGCAGCACAGCGGTGGGCAAGCGTCAGCAGGCCGTGCTGAAACTACTCAGCTTAGGCGATAAGAGGCACACGGCCCACGAACTGCTGCAGGGTCTGACACAGCAGACAGACCGCTGGCTTGCGCCGCTGAGCCTCCAACCGGGCATGGTCGTGTGTGACAACGGCCGTAACCTGGTGGCGGCTCTGCAGCTCGGCAGCCTCACGCACGTGCCATGCCTGGCCCACGTCTTTAATTTGGTGGTTCAGCGCTTTCTGAAAAGCTACCCACGCTTGTCAGACCTGCTCGTAAAGGCGCGCCGGCTCTGCGCACATTTCCGCAAGTCCCACACGGACGCTGCCACCCTGCGCACCCTGCAACATCACTTTAAGCTGCCAGTGCACCGACTGCTGTGCGACGTGCCCACACGGTGGAACTCTACGCTCCACATGTTGGCCAGGCTCTATGAACAACGGAGAGCTATAGTCGAATACCAACTCCAACATGGGCGGCGCAGTGGGAGTCAGCCTCCTCAATTCCTTTCAGAAGAGTGGGCCTGGTTGGCAGACATCTGCCATGTCCTTGGTAATTTTGAGGAGTCTACCCAGGTGGTGAGCAGCGATGCTACAATCATTAGCGTCACCATTCCTCTGCTATGCATCTTGAGAAATTCCCTGCAAACCATAAAGGCAGCTGCTTTGCGCTCGGAAACGGGGGCGGGGGAAGACAGTATGCCGCTGGATAGTCAGGGCACCCTCCTGTCTATTTCTCAGCGCGTACAGGAGGAGGAGGAGGAGCATGAGGAGGATGAGGAGGAGGGGAAGAGACAGCTTGGGCCGCTGCTGACGGTACAGCGGCTGATTGCCTGTCATCCTTTCAGCGTGTATGGCCTGAGGAGGAGGAGGAGGAGGAGGAGGAGGAGGAGGAGGATCCTGAAAGTGATCTTCCTAGTGAGGACAGCCATGTGTTGCGTACTGGTACCCTGGCACACATGGCTGACTTCATGTTAGGATGCCTTTCTCGTGACCCTCGCGTTGCACGCATTCTGGCCACGACGGATTACTGGGTGTACACACTGCTCGATCCACGGTATAAGGAGAACCTGCCCACTCTGATTCCCGAAGAGGAAAGGGGTTCGAGAGTGTTGCTATACCACAGGACCCTTGCGGACAAGCTGATGGTAAAATTCCCAGCCGACAGCGCTAGTGCCAGAAGGCGCAGTACCGAGGGCAAGGTAGCAGGGGATGTGCGTAGATCGAGCAGCATGTACATCCCAGGCAGTGCAACAGTCTTTAAGGGCCTGGCCAGCTTTATGGCTCCCCACCAAGACTGTGTCACCGCTCCCCAGTCACGGCTGAGTCGGCGGGAGCACTGTAAAAGGATGGTGAGGGAGTACGTAGCGGATCGCACGACCATCCTTGGTGACGCCTCTGCCCCCTACAACTACTGGGTGTCGAAGCTGGACACGTGGCCTGAACTAGCGCTGTATGCCCTTGAGGTGCTTGCTTGTCCTGCGGCTAGCGTCTTGTCGGAAAGGGTGTTTAGTGCGGCTGGGGGAATCATCACAGATAAGCGTAGCCGCTTGTCAACCGACAGTGCCGACAGGCTAACACTCATCAAGATGAACAAAGGCTGGATTTCCCCAGACTTCTGTTCTCCACCAGCGGACAGCAGCGATACGTAAGCAATACGTAGGCTGCACCCGCGGATGGAAGCTACGTTCTCTCTCACCATCCAAAACGGGGACATTTCTGCTTCATCAATCTGTGTCTAATATTCCTCCTCCTCCTCCTGCTCCTCCTCCTGAAATCTCACGTAATCACGCTGAACGGGCAATTTTTCTTAGGGCCACAAGGCTCACTTAAATAATTTTTCTGAACAATTTTTATAAGTTTCAATGCGCTTAAAAGCGTTGGAACTTTAACTTGAACCAATTTTTCGTTACACTGGGCTGCCTCCAGGCCTAGTTACCACTTAAGCCACATTAACCAAAGCGATTCACCTGCCATCTTGGTTGGGCATGGCCAATTTTTACTGAGGTACATTAGTACTGTTGGTACACCAATTTTTTGGGGCCCTCACCTACAGTGTAATCATAGTAATTTCTATGTTCTTCGCCTGCACTCATGGTACAGAAAGGTGTGTGGGGTTGGCCTACACTTTAGCTACATAAATGTAACTTGTGCCTTGGCTATACTAAGGCTACTGAAATGGAACTAAGACTGCGCTCCCACTATACTGCTGCTTCAGAATTGTTACTGGGGCCTGTCTTGAGTGCTACTATTGCTGACATGGAACGAAGACTGCGCTCCCGCTATACTGCTGCTTCAGAATTGTTACTGGGGCCTGTCTTGAGTGCTACTATTGCTGACATGGAACGAAGACTGCGCTCCCGCTATACTGCTGCTTCAGAATTGTTACTGGGGCCTGTCTTGAGTGCTACTATTGCTGACATGGAACGAAGACTGCGCTCCCGCTATACTGCTGCTTCAGAATTGTTAATGGGGCCTGTCCTGAGTGCTACTATTGCTTACATGGAACGAAGACTGCGCTCCCGCTATACTGCTGCTTCGGAATTGTTACTGGGGCCTGTCTTGAGTGCTACTATTGCTGACGTGGAACGAAGACTGCGCTCCCGCTATACTGCTGCTTCAGAATTGTTAATGGGGCCTGTCCTGAGTGCTACTATTGCTTACATGGAACGAAGACTGCGCTCCCGCTATACTGCTGCTTCGGAATTGTTACTGGGGCCTGTCTTGAGTGCTACTATTGCTGACATGGAACGAAGACTGCGCTCCTCCTATAATGCTGCTACTGATATGTTAGTGGGGCCTGTCCTAATGCTACGGCTGAAATGTTACGAATTCTGGGCTCTGCCTATACCGCTGCTAATGGTATGTCTCTGGGGTGTGGAAACAGAGGCTTCCCAAAGACATGATGGCGGCGAGGCCATTTCCCACCAACGCGGTTACTGTTAAGGTGCATATAACCACGGACACGTGGAGAGGACACGTAGTGCCTCAAAAACATCCCCCTCCTCCTCCAACAGGGAAAACATTCTTGGCAAATGCCTTTGCATTGGTTCGTCTGGTGGCAGTCCAAGAATTTCACCTTTACCGACACAACAAGAGAGCCCCCACACCATCCCCCCGCCACGGCCCACTTAATCCTGGCCGCATTCCGAAAACCAACAAAATACAACCGTGCTACTAGGTCCGCAGTCACCACCACATTACCACCAACGCGGTTACTGTTAAGGTGCATATAACCACGGACACGTGGAGAGGACACGTAGTGCCTCAAAAACATCCCCCTCCTCCTCCAACAGGGAAAACATTCTTGGCAAATGCCTTTGCATTGGTTCGTCTGGTGGCAGTCCAAGAATTTCACCTTTACCGACACAACAAGAGAGCCCCCACACCATCCCCCCGCCACGGCCCACTTAATCCTGGCCGCATTCCGAAAACCAACAAAATACAACCGTGCTACTAGGTCCGCAGTCACCACCACATTACCACCAACGCGGTTACTGTTAAGGTGCATATTACCAGTCTGACTGGGGCATGCAGACACCTTGACAGAATGAATAGTGTGTGGCACATAGGTTCCCCATTGCTATGCCCACGTGTGCAGCTCCTGATGGCGGTGGCACAGGATTCTATTTCTCATTGCTTCTGTACAGCATTGTGGGCTATCGCCCCGCCCCTATTAAAGAGGGTCGCTGCCTAGCCGTGCCAACCCTCTGCAGTGTGTGCCTGCGGTTCCTCCTCATGGCAGACGCACTTCTAATTAGACATGAGTGTGGCGTGGCATGAGGGCAGCTGAAGGCTGCGCAGGGACACTTTGGTGTGCGCTGTGGGGGGGAGGGGGGGCGGTTGGGCAGCATGTAACCCAGGAGAAGTGGCAGTGGAGTGTCATCCAGGCAGTGATTGTGCTTTGTTGTAGCTAGTGTGGTGCTTAGCAAAGGTATGCCATGCTAATGAGGGCTTTTCAGAAGTAAAAGTTGTTGGGAGGGGGGGGGGGCCCACTCTTGCTGCTATTGTGGCTTAATAGTGGGACCTGTGAACTTGAGATGCAGCCCAACATGTAGCCCCTCGCCTGCCCTATCCGTTGCTGTGTTGTTCCCATCACTTTCTTGAATTGCCCAGATTTTCACACATGAAAACCTTAGCGAGCATCGGCGAAATACAAAAATGTTCTGGTCGCCCATTGACTTCAATGGGGTTCGTTGTTCGAAACGAACCCTCGAACATCGCGGGAAGTTCGTTCCGAATAACGAACACCCGAACATTTTGGTGTTCGCTCATCTCTAGTTTCTAGTTGTCACGTTTTACGGCCAGTTTCACACATTTGAAAATGTGTACAGAAGGAATGGCACTGGACAAGCACTCCATTCATTTCAATGAGACTGATGTAAATAAGTAACTGCTTGCCACTTGGTTATCTCAGCAGTCCCATTGAAAGTAAATCGAGCGTCAGCATGCCTGATCTACCAGCTTTCCATACAGTCTCCTCCTGAGGGTGGCTTCACACGAGCATGTTTTTGTGCGTACATAGGTGGCACTGCGCACCCATGTACGTGCAAAAACACGCGTGAATGCAGGTCCATGCATTGCTTTCAATGGAGCCTGCAGATGCTGCCAGCGGCTCCATTGAAGGCAATGGTCTGCCGGCACCCCCAAATTGTTTTTCAGGGAAAAGCTTTACATATAAGCTCTTCCCTGAAAAACAAGAATTTTAGTGTAAAAAAAAATGTACCTGTCCACCCCTGCCATGTCCCCGCAGGGATGAAGAACACATCTTCCACATGCGGCAGATGTTTCCTTCATCCCTGCGAGAAAAAAGAATTCCCTGCTGCACCTGCCACATCTGTGACAGATGCAGCAAAGGAATTCTTCATCCCTGTGGGGCATAAAGAACTCTCTACCCCAGCTGTCACACATGACAGCTGCGGTAGGGGATCCAGTTGCCGGCATCCTGTAATTGTTTTTCAGGGAAAGGCTTTAAATATAAGCCCTTCCCTGAAAAACAAGAAACAATGGTGATAGAAATTTTTAAAAAATCTATACTCACCTTTCTTCAGCTGCCGGGGCTCAGCCACGTCCAGCCAGCTCTTCTCCTGCACTGCTGTGAGAAGTATTCAGCAGGTGGGGATTTAAAATCCCAGCCTGTTGAATACTCCTCACAGCAGTGCAGGAGAAGAGCCGTCTGGATGCGGCTGAGCCCCGGCAGCTGAAAAAAGGTGAGTATAAATTTTTTTATATTTAAAGCCCTTTCCAGAAAAACAATTACAGGATGCCGGCAGCTGGATCCCCTACCGCAGCTGTCATCTGTGACAGCTGTGGCAGGGAAGTCTTTATTCCCTGCAGGGATGAAGAATTTCTTTGCTGCATCTGTCACAGATGTGGCAGGTGAAGCAGGGAATTCTTTTACCTCACAGGGATGAAGGAAACAAATCCAGAATCTAAAATTCCAGATTCGGGGATTCCATCATACAAAAAGTGTCCAAACAGCGAAGAATCGACGCAAAAGACACCTGAAATTATTATTTTAGAAATGCCTTAGATGCAGTTTTCTAATATGCCAGCGTAGCTTTGCCTTCAGCTCAACAACTATGAATTTTAGGATTAAAAGGGGCCATTTAAAATGTAAAGTGAAAAGTTCTCAATTTTCTCTTGATTTCAGTCAATCTCTTCTGCCCAGAATCCTGTTAAATCCCCTAAATGAGAAATGAATTGCTTTCCCCATTATAGCCAATGGATGTTATTAATCACATGAAATTTACTGCAGAACTAAGATAACAAATATGACATAATGATGTTTTCATAAAAATACCTCTGTAGGCCTAAAATAAGGCAAGCTGGTGCAAAAGAGGTAAAATCTTGTGATGAACTGCTTAAAATATTTAACATTTGCATTCCAGTTAATAATGATAGTTATTTCTTGTATAAAAAAAGTGATATTTGGTTTCATTATATTTTAGAAGCTGAATGACAAAGGAGAGAAAAGCATTGTGGGATTGAAAATAAAACAATAAGGCAAAAGGGCCAAAGGCAAATACTAGATATCCTAGTAGTTTAATGGGATATTAAATGGTATTTCAGGCAAAAACTACATATGGCTTATCTTTAGGATAGGTCATCAATAGCTAATCAATCAGGATTAGAGATGAGCGAGCATACTCGGTAAGGCGATATACTCGAGAGAGCATCGCCTTTTTCGAGTACCTGCTGGCTCGTCCCTGAAGATTCGGGGGTGGCGCGGGGCAGCGAGAGGGGAATGGGGAGGAGAGTGAGAGAGATCCCTCTCTCTCTCGACCGATCCCCTCCACAACCCCCTGCTCACCCCCGTGGCCCCCCCAAATCTTCAGGGATGAGCCAGCAGGTATTCAAAAAGGTGATGCTCTCCTGAGTATATCGCCTTACCGAGTATGCTCGATCATCTCTAATCGGGATCCATCGCTCGAAATCCCCAGTCATTACATGACAGATGGATATCATAGGGGACAGGAGAGGAAGTGCCTTGGCTGGCTTCACTCTCATTGAAATCAATGGGAGCTGATGCAGCTATTACACTTCTGTATCCATCCCCGATATCAGAGACAGAACTGCCAAAAGTGTAATAGCCACTTCAGCTTTCATTGATTTCAATGGAATGAAGTCAGCTAGGGCACTTCCTCCCCTGTCCCCTATGACACAAGTCTGGTCCACTGCACTGCCAGTAGGCCAGGTGATAGGTCATCAATAGTGTTTGCCCGAAAAACACTTTCATCTACGAGTATCTACGTTGTGCTGGTTTTGATAATCAAACAAACAATAGAAGCAAAAAGCTGAACATATTATTCTGGGGGTAAGGCCACCTTGTCAAGAGCGTATTTGCGCATGCAAAATTTGCCAGCGTAAGACACAGAGAATAGAACCCATTGATTTTAATGAGTTTGTTCACATGCTCACTTTTTTCTTGTACATTTTGGTCACACAAAAAAATATGCATGATTTTTCTAAGCTTTTCGCACCCCAAGTTCCCATAAAAGTAAATGGGGATGCGCAGATGCGCAAGCAATATGCTAGGAGATGTGTAAAACACTGCATAATTGTGCAGGAAAAGGAAAACACATCTGGAACTCATTAGACTACTTAGCCTTTTCAATTGGTGCATCTTTGTTTGCGGGGCACAAATGAACATGCCTTGTGGGCGCAAAAAATGCAGTAATATATGCTGATGTGCATGCAAAAAGGCATTTTTTAATTCCGCAAATATGCAGCTCTAAGGCATGTGCAAAAACATGTACACTCATGTGAAGGTACCTCGTGGTATTGATTTATAAATAATTCACTGGCAAATAGTTTAATTAGTTGCTCAAACTACATTTTGAGTGACTGCTTTGAGTGATCATCTTTGCATAACTCTTAAGTAGCTAATTAGCTACTTAATGCGTTATGCAGGTGGAGTGGGACACCACTGTTAACTCAGAGAACAAAGCAGCTGTTTTGTATATGCAAACAGCTACTTTGCTCTCGCGATGTCCCGCTGAGCTGCAAGCTCTGAGAAACAGCATGAGTGCAGACAACTCCTTTGTTCTCAGAGCTTTCAACTGGTATCCCGCTGGGAGTCTCAGTGGGATACCAACTAAAAGGAAACTATCAGTGAGGCCCGCTGAGAAAATCAGCCTGCGGCACTGATAACTGTCTATTCATGTTGAATGATGCATGAATAGTGAAGGAACAGTGCACGATGGCAGCGCATTTAGACAGAACGATTATCTCTCAAAAGATGGCTTTTGTGCGAATTTTGAGCAATAATCGTTGTGTTTAAATGGGCTTTTAGTCATTCACATTCAATGTACCAGTGAATGTGAACAATTAAATGATCGCTGTTTACATCCAACAATGTGTAAATGAGCGAACAATGATTCTTATGTCTACATAAAATGAAAAACAAATGAGAAGTGAACAAATTCTTGTTCATCATTCAGTCATTGCCCGTGTTTACACTGAATGATTATTATTCAAATTCAAACGATCCAGCAATTTTTTGAACGATAATTGCGCTATGTGGCCTCTTTCACACGACTGAGCTCCCGTCCCCTCTCTGCCTCCTCGCCGCCCCTCTGCACTATTTGCAATGGGGAGAGGCGGAACGGGGGGCCGGGCTAATTTCCCCAACTTAGCCCCGCCCCCGTTCCGCCTCCTTTCATTGCAAATAGTGCAGAGGGGCGGAGAGGAGGCAGAGAGGGGGCGGGAGCTCAGTTCCTGCCCCTGGGCTCTTCCAGCCTCCCCCCCCTGCACATGAGGACAACGTATATCGGCTCGGCGTGAAAACCGAGCCGATATACGTTCGTGTGAATGCACCCTTAGATCGTATTGCTGTATTCCCATGGCATAAAAGCGCCCGGCTGAGCCAATATAGCACCAGGCGTTTTCATGTACAGCCGCAAAAGATACTCCTGGAACTATCTTTCCGGCAGGAATATACGTTGGCCACTGCATTAGCTCCCGGAGAAGGGTAGTGGGAGGGAGCTTAGCAGCGTGATTGCTAAACTCCCTCCCTCCTCTCTCTCCTCCCCTCCGGCTGTTTGCAATGGGAAGGGACAGAACAGGACAGGGGCACAGCTAAGCTCTGCTCCCATTGCTGGCTGGGGCCAAGGGGCGCAGAGGGTGCAGGTGCTTATCTCCACCCCTGTCCCGCCCACTTCCATTGCAAACAGCCGGAGAGAAGGAGAAAGGAGGTAAGTCAGCTAGGGGGAGGGAAGGA
Organism: Eleutherodactylus coqui; assembly: GCF_035609145.1. Lineage (NCBI taxonomy): Eukaryota > Metazoa > Chordata > Amphibia > Anura > Eleutherodactylidae > Eleutherodactylus > Eleutherodactylus coqui. Next base: position 125,401,564 of record NC_089846.1, read on the forward strand.
GAGGCAATGGCATTGCAGCCTCGGTGTATATGCGCTGGGGCCCATGCTGTCTGAACGGGTGCACAAATATTAGATTTGTGCGCCCGGTCACACATTTTTACGGCACCGGCGGGCACGCATAAAAACGCCTACGGCCGTGTGATGGAGGCCTGAGCAACAAAAATCATCTCAGTTTAAGCTCAAATACTATTAACATTCAGGAGTGCACTATAACACAATGAACATAGAAAATTAACACTGCTAGATTTTAGTTAATCACAAAAAGCCATGAGCATAATTTGCTGACCAGTTCAAATCAAGTGAACTCAATTATTTCTATTATAATCTTATTATTGCTGATTGCTTCATTATAACTTCTTAATTTTTTTTATTTAATTTTTTTCTTCTCTTTTAGTTATGTTAATTATGGTGCACTGGTAAATGTGTTGAATCTTGCATTAACCTTGATAGTGATAGTGTAAGCATTGGGTCTGCATGCAAAATAAGAACGCATATACAATTACTAATTATTTTCATGGGAGCAAAATGTTAAAGACGTAACATGAAACCCGTAGCACTCAAATAACTAAAGAAATAGTCACCCCTCTGTTCTAGATTAAAGGGAACCTGTCACCTCCCTCTATAAACTAAGTCATAGCTCTGTTAAGGGAGGCTTTGTTATGTATTTTTTACACTCACCCGCCTCCTGGTTCACTTGCTGTCACCCACGAAAGTCCACATGCGACACACAACTCTGACTCTTTTCAGATTGCCATGCACATACCATCCCATAGACATGAATTGGAGAGCATGTGCATAGCAATCTGAAAAGAGTCCGATTTTTGTGTGGCACGCGGAGTTCAGTGGGTGACGGCACAAGAAGAAGGGAGTAGGTGAGTATAAAAAATACATAACCTGGCTCCCTGTTCTACCTTAACAGCGCTATAACTCAAGAGCCATTTACAAGGGACGATTACCGCTCAAAATGCGTTCAAACAAACAAAATTGAGCAATAATTGTCCCGTGTAAGCGCAAAAAAAAAACATTTAGGCTGGATTCACATGGGTGGAATTGTCACGGAATTTTCGTGCAGACATTCTGCTTGGAAATTCTGCATACATTTCTAAACCTGAGATTAAGCAGCAAAGTGAATGAGATTTACAAAAATTCTGTTCATGCACTGTTGACAGTCTGCTGCGGAAAAGCCATGCGGAAACTGACATGCGGAGAAATCCGTGAAATGTCAATGGTATCGTCGCTGGGGGCTCTCTTCTTTCTACGGAATTTCTGTGTGATCCCGTTGTGAACATTCTGTGTGATTTTCACGGGATTTTCATCCTCTGGGAACCAAGCCTTTCTATTCATTCACTTCTCATAATTTCTGACTTTAGGTTAGCTTTAAAAACATTGCTGGATCATGGGCTTCTCGTTGCGTGCAAATGCTACCTTCACACAGAAGGTTAAGCACTGAGTGAGAAGCCCCCAATCTAGTGGTGAAATCTGCCTGATTAAACGCTCTGCATGAGTGCTAACGACCTTAGCGGTGACTTTTGCACCATCTAAATGGGACATTAGCTTATCGTGCCGTACGATGGTAAGTTTCCGTTCAAAGAGCATTTTACTTATTTGATTAGTAAGCAATATATTGCTCTTTGAGGTGACCTTTCACAATTCCTCATGCCCAGCATGCACATGCCCAAAACATAATGTACCACTTTTAAGAAAGTACAGCGCTGGTGACATGGATAATTCCTACTTCCGGTAGAAGGATTTTTCTGAAGTTCGGGTCCTAGTGTTGCACATTTAATGCTCACCATATACCAATCATTCAAGTTGTAAAACTGCGACAAGATCAAAAAGTGAAAGAAGTCGAGTCACCTACGTGCTCATCTTCAACAAAATCAGGCCCATTGAATCTAGCCAATTGTCAAGATTCAAACCTGGGGGCCCCTGTGTCCTGGGCAGTAGGTCTCATAACTGAGCTACTGCTTTGGCTAGACAAGTTCCTTGCTCATCCTTGTGCTAAGGCAGCAGCATGCAGTCTTAAGCCCTTGCTCATGACCTGAAGGTTGCAAGTTCAATCCCTGCACAGTTCAAGGTTGACTCAGCCTTCCATCCTCTGAGGTCAGTAGTACCCAGCTTACTGGGGGGTAATAAATAAATTACCTGAAAGTGCCGCGGAGTAAGTTGGCGCTATGCAAAAAACAACTCCCTTTCATCCATTACCTAAGGCAGTGATTCCCAACTGGGGTGTCGCAGCACCCTGGAGTACCGCGAGAGGCTGCTAGGGGTGCCGCGGCTCTCTGGCTGGAAATCACATCAGTAGTGGGGACATGCAAGGCCCTGCTAGAGGAACTGCAGGAATGCTGCCAGGAGCCGAGACTGAGCCGAGGAACAGCCCCGATATGAAAGACGCTGCTAAAGGACCTTCAAGGACCTGGAGGTGCAGCCAATTGGGAGCTAGGGGTGTGTCAGGGGCGTTCCTACATCCTTGCACTGTCACACCCCTAGCTTCCTGGTGGCGTCAAGATACACCAGTATGAGGAGGAGGTAAGTATATTGGTTGGGGGGTTAATGTTATTACTGGAGGGGGTTATTGTTATTACTGGAGGGGGTTAATGTTGTTACTGGGGGGTGAAATGTTATTACTGGGGTGGGTTATTGTTATTACTGGGGGGGTTAATTACTGGGGGGGTTAATGTTATTACGGGGGGGTAATGTTTTTACTGGGGGAGGGTTAATGTTGTTACTAGGGGGTTATTGTTACTACTGAAGGGGGGGTATGTTGCTACTGGGGGATTAATGTTATTTTGGGGGGGATTAATGTTACTGGTGGGATGGGGGGGTTAATGTTTTTACTGGGGGAGGGCTAATGTTACTGGGGGGTAATGTTGTTACTGAGGGGGTTAATGTTATTACTGGGGGGAGGGTTAATGTTACTGGGGGAGTAATGTTATTACTGGGGAGGGGGGTTAATGTTATTACTGGGGAGGGGGGTTAATGTTACTACTGAAGGGGGGTTAATGTTACTTGGGGGATGGGGGGGGGTTAATGTTTTTACTGGGGGAGGGTTAATGTTACTGGGGGTTAATGTTATCATTAACCCGCTTGGGGGTGGGGGGCGGGTGGCGGTAATGATGTTACTGGGGGGGGGGGTAATATTTTTGCTGGGTCTGCTGTGGGATTAATATTACTACTTGGGGCCGCAATAGGGGTTGCTATAACTACTGGGGTTGCTATTCCTACTGGGGCCACAATAGGGGTCGCCATTGCTACTGGTGCCGCAGTAGGGGTCGCCATTGCTACTGGGGCTGCAATAGGGGTTGCCATTGCTACTGGGGCCGCAATAGAGGTTGCCATTGCTACTTGGGCCACAATAGGGGTCGCTATTGCTACAGGGGCCACAATACGGGTCGCCATTGCTACAGGGGACGCAATATGGGTCACCTGTTCCTGCCGGGGCGGCAATAGAGGTCACCTGTTACTGCCAGGGCGGCAATAGGGGTCGCCTATTACTGCGGGGGTGGCAGTAGGGGTCACCTGTTACTGCCGGGGTGGCAATAGGGGTCACCTGTTACTGCCGGGGCGGCAATAGGGGTCGCCTGTTACTTCCGGGGCAGCAATAGGGGTCGCCTGTTACTGCCAGGGCGGAAATAGCGGTCGCCTTTTACTGCCGGGGTGGCAATAGGGGTCGCCTGTTACTGCCGAGGCGACAATAGGGGTCACCCGTTACTGCCAGGGCGGCAATAGGGGTCACCTGTTACTGCCGGGGCCACCAATATTGGGGGTCGCTGTTACTGCTGGGGCCACCAATATAGGGAGTTGCCGTTACTACCGGGGCCACCAATATAGGGGGTCACCATTACTACCGGGGCCACCAATATAGGGGGTCGTCATTGCTACCGGGGCCACCAATATAGGGGGTCGCCCTTACTAGTGGGGCCACCAATATGCGTGGTACACAATTACTACAGGGGGCGGATTAGTTGTGGAATGCATAGTAGCTGTAGCAGCAAAGTGGATGAGATTTTGGAGATCATCCACACGGTGTGGAAACAATCTGCACAAAACCAGTGTGCATATCAATAGCCCATCCAGCGCTCTTCCCTGTGTGTTTTTTAAACAGCCCTGTCCTTTTTTATAATGATGGACGTAAAAATCATATGTTGTAATAAGCTACACCCTAGCTACGCCCCTGACCACACCACAGCCCCACACCCCTTGGTAGGGCTGCCGCGCCGTTAAATTTTTTTCCACCCGGGCCCCCCCGAATCTTTTCGCCCCACTAGGCAGTTACTCGAAAAAAGCGATGCTTGATCAAGTAATTGCTCTAAACGAGCATGTTCGCTCATCTCTAGTTAAGTGGCATGATACCTGCATAAATAAGTCAATAAGTGCTAAGTGTGTGTAGCTAAGCAGCTTCCACGCATCCTGGATGGAAGGAAGCTGGATGTGGAAACCAAGCACCTGTCTGTATTTCAAATCCTGGAGAGAGCCCTATATGTTGATGGATCAAAATTATAATGTAGAGAGTTGCCAAATTTTGGATACATCAGGCATATCTGTTGTAGGCCCACAACCACCTGTGTTTGCTGCCAGGAGACTTGAGAGGCAATGTATAAAACATGGTGTTGACAATATTTGGTAGACAATAGTTTGGACTTTAGTTATTTCTAAGTTGCTATTACTTCAAGATTGAAGTAAACATTTGAATTTCAGTGAATATTTGGGAACTGTGTGTCACAGTAACATGATTTACCAGTCTGACAGCAACCAACCTATGACATATGGTACCCAGAAGGAGACCGCAGGGTCAACTTATTACGAACTCCCCAGATCCATGCTCTCATGTAAGATGGAGCCCAAATCGCACCATGCATGGCCCATCATGACCCAAGACACATTGCCGCCATCACTGACCGTTTCTGATAGGTAGGACAGCACTTTCATTTCCATCAGCTAACACACAATTAACACATTTCAGAGTTATCAATTGCTTAAAGCATTCAAGGATAACTAAATAAAGTTTAAAGCTTTATGCTATAAACGGTAAGCATTGCTTGGGTAAAAAAAATACATAAAAGGAGATATTTACAAAAGGGTAAGGAACATACAAATACACACAAAACAGTCTGAAAATAAAGAGGAATAAATAATGAAAAATACCGAACTATGTAGTGAGAGCTGCCTCTGATTGGCTGAGTGCAGGGACCAATCAGAGGCAGCTCCCAGCTGTGATTCAATAGTTGAGAGCTGCCTCTAATTGGTCCCTGCACTCAGCCAATCAGAGGCAGCACTCACTCACCCATTCATGAATTCATGAATGGGTGAGTGAGAGCTGCCTCTGATTCGTGAGGGCTGTGACCAATCAGAGGCAGCCCATTCAGCAGGCGGGGATTTTAAATCCCCGCCTGCTGAATACTACAGAGAGCAGTTCAGGAGAACTGCTGGCCGAACGCGGCTGAACTCTGGCTACAGGAAAAAGGTGAGTATACTTTTTTTTTTTTTTTACACATTTTCAGGATGGTTTTCAGGGAAGGGCTTATATTTTAAGCTCTTCCCCGAAAATTCATCCAGTGCTTGCCCGCAGCCCATTGCTTTCAATGGAGCCGGCTGTAACAGAGGAGAACAATCATTAGTATATGTTCTCAATGGGGTTGCTCTGCTGCCGCCGGCCCCATTGAGCGCATATATAGAACACAACGATGCCCAGAACGCAGATTGGCGCATTCTGCGAATCGTTGTGTCCTATAATTTATCGCACATCCGCATAAAAAAAGCGGACATGTGACCGATCCCATTGGGATGTAATGGGTCTATAGATCTGCAGATCGCAAGCGCGTCTGCAGATCGGACCAAAAAACGCTTGTGTGACCGAGCCCTAAAGGACTATTAACAATGAACGAATTTCTGTGATAATCATAGTGTCTAAATGCACAGCCATTGTGCCTATTTATTTGCATGTCGCTGGTTGCTCACTTCTAACCAGCATAAAAATCATTGATGGATCCCAGCGAGGATCTGCCTGTCTAAACACTCTGCATGAGCGCTAACAACCTAGCGGTGACGTCAGCACTCATGCAGTCATTTAGCCGACTCTCATCCTATCTAAATGGGACATTAAACATCTCATTAAATCCACTCAACGTTTCCCAGACCAGACAGATGGCAGATTGACATGAACAGAAGGATAAAAATCTACCAGTATCATTTAATCTTTAAGAAGTGAAAAGTTATTATGTAACATTTAAATATATAGAACCGTCCTGTGGAGTGTTAATACGAATTCTCTTTTTTTTAAAATTTGGGATATAAAATGCTGAAGTCCATCTCCATCTGTCACTACCGCGCCATCAGACAACATCAACCTGTTTCAAGTTAAAGGCTATGAACCTTTGAACTTAATTGTTTATTTATTTGTATGTATTTTGTGCTAGAAAAAAAAAAAAACTACATGAGTTTAATGAAGTATTGTGCTTCTGTTTCCTGCATGTATTCCAGTACCTATAGCAAGCTGCTACATTCTGTTCAAAGTCAGTTTTGTCAGACAGGCTTTCTTCTGGATTATCTCCAGACCCTCTCTCCTCTACTGAGCACTCATTAACCTGAATTCCAATCAAATCAATGAGGCTTGATCAGAATTCAGCAAATGAGTGCTCACAAAAGGAGAGAGAGGGGTTTGAGACAAGCTGGTAGAAAGCCTGACTGGCAGACTTGACTTTATACAGTATGCTTGCAATGTATTGGAATGCATGCAAGCTGCTTAAGGGCTTATTCAGATGACCGTATATCGGCCGGGTATTCACGCCCGGCCGATATACAGTGTCCCTCTCTGCAGAGGGAGGAGGCTGGAAGATCCGGGAGCAGTGCACTCAGCTCCTGCCCCCTCTCCACCCCTCGACACTATTTGCAATGAGAGGGGGTGGGGCAGGGGCGGACCTAAGTGGCAAAACTTAGCTCCACCCCCTCCCATTCCAAATTGTGCCAAGGGGCAGAGAGGGGGTGGGAGCTCAGTGCACTGCTCATGGCTTTTCCAGCCTCCTCCCTCTGCAGAGAGGGACACTGTATATCGGCCGGGCGTGAATACCCGGCCGATATACGGTCATCTGAAAAAGCCCTAAGCCAAACTAAGCTAATTTTTAAATTAAACTCAATTAGAATATCGTTTCTAGCACAAAAACATGAAAAACAATTTTAAAAATGATTGACCGGTGTCCATAGCTTTAAAAATGTTCTACTTCACCCAAACCTCACAATGAGCTCAGTTTCAATGAACTTTAACATGTGCAATTGTAACATATGGTATTTCCATATATACATGTACCTATAACTTCAAACAGGAACTAGAACAGGAATACAAATATCCTAACTATATCTGGAAATTAAATAAAGATTGCTAGGAACAAACTCAAAAGCTATAAAACATTTGCATTATTTTTAATTGGCTGGAGCAGCAAAAGTTTTCAGATGAAATGAATCAGAATGATAGATTTTGTCAGGAAAACTTAAATGTATTGCCACTTAACCTTTAGATTGGAGTGCTGCTCTCATTCACTTCCATAAACAGAATGATGTAAATTGTTCTAAGATTGCGGAAACTTTCAGCTTAAAACTTAATGTCACCAAAAATAGTGACTTTTAGATGGTTTGCAAGTCCTGAGTATACACAATTTAGCTAAAGTAGGAAAAGTAGGAAAAAAGAAAGAAGTGAAAGTAAACCATTGTTTACTTGAGGCAGATTGGGTACAAGTTAATTACTTTACTTTTATCTGTATCTGGATTTGTGAAACTACAATAGACTTTCTGTAGAGAGTGTGACAAAGGAAAATGAATGGGTTTTACAGGGTGTAAAACAGACTGGGGAAATACAAGTGATATCCCTCAAGCAGTATCAATATATAAAAACAGCATTCCAGCTGTTTATTATAATGCTTCATTATAGAGAACTGCAAAACCTGCTAGCACTCTAAAGGAACACATTGCCTAGTATATACACTACTGGTCAAATGTTTTAGAAGATCTCATTTTTTTTCAGTTTTTATCGATATTTACATAGTTTGAGGTCTCAAATGAAGGGATTATTCAGACGTGCGTATATCGGCCGGGTTTTCATGCCCCGACGATATACGCTGTCCCTTACTGCAGGAGGAGGAGGCGGGATGAGATGGGAGCAGTGCACTGAGCTTCCGCCCCCTCTCTGCCCCTCGCCACTGTTTGCAATGGGAGGTGGGACTGGGGGTGGAGCTAAGGCACCCCCTCCAATTGCAAATAGTGGCGAGGGGCAAAGAGGGGGCGGGAGCTCAGTGCACTGCTCCCGTCCTGCCTCCTCCCCCAGCAGAGAGGGACAGTTTTATTCTTCTGGAAAGCACACATTACTATCATAATGGCAACAAAAAGGTAATAAATAGAGATGAGCGAGTATACTCGCTAAGGCACATTACTCGAGCGAGTAGTGCCTTAGCCGAGTATCTCCCCGCTCGTCTCTAAAGATTCGGGGGCCGACGCGGGTGACAGGTGAGTTGCGGCGGGGAGCGGGGGAGAGCGGCTGTGCCCCACCGCTCGCCGGCCCCCGAATCTTTAGAGACGAGCGGGGAGATACTAGGCTAAGGCACTACTCGCTCGAGTAATGTGCCTTAGCGAGTATACTCGCTCATCTCTATTTATTACCTTTTTCTTACCATTATGATAGTAATGTGTGCTTTCCAGAAGAATAAAACTGTCCAAATCTTGCCTCAGAGGATTTTTTAATGCACTCAGTTCCAATACTGCTTATACAGAATCAGATAGTTTGAAAGTATAGGTAGCATATGGTGCCATATTGCAAGATCAGTGGTTGATACCTACTTACAAGAAGAGGCTTAACATTTTAATAGCCATATTGTGTAAAAAAAAATCTGCACAATGTCAATGCAGTTACACACACCGATTATCGCTCAAAAGACGGCTTTTGAGCAAATTTTGAGCGATAATCGTTGTGTCTAAATGGGCCTTTAGGGTGGTTTATTTACATCTTGAATTACTTATCAATGGATGTTGTTGTGTTAAGATAAAAGAACAATGACTTTTTAATGGGTTAAGATAAGCTAACTTGCTATTAAAATCAAGCAAACGTTTGCTACATTTGTAAATGGACCAATTAGTCAACGTGATTGATGCTCATCTACTGAACCTTTATAAAGTCTGATTCAGACTGTATGAAGATATCGTTGATACAATTGTGGATCCCCATAGAGCTGTCATTATTTGGATGCACATCTTCCTGTTTACAAGAAAAGTTGTATAGCCAATCAGAGAGCATTTTTATGTTTGTGTAAACAAGCTGATCAGCTGACAAATGAGCATTTTCTCATTCGTCAGCTGACAGTTTGCACTTTTACAAGGCCAAAGACTGAGCAAAAGAATGTTCAGATGAACATTTTTGCCCAATTATCACACCATGTAAAGGACCCTTATGTCCTTTCTGGCTGTAATTCAGGTGTACTGCAAGATAAATAATGTGTAAACTGTAACAACTAACACGTGTATCTATTAATTTGAAAACCGGTCAAGTTGCTAAAATACCTGTTTCAGTCACAGGGCCTTGTTTAAGATCCTGATAAATCATTTTCTATTTTAATGAACATGTTTAATATATGCAATACACTGCTGTATTCAAATAAATTAACAATCTGTTAATGAAATGTTACTGGTATGGATATCTTGGTACCACTTTCAGGTTTGACATACATTTTCTTTCATATTATTGATAACTAGTAGGGAATCCTGTGTTTGAATTTAAAAACCCTTTCATGCATCCGCCAGCAAATCTTAAAGCAAGTCATAGATATATTTTAATTGCCAGCAGAGAGATTTTTCAGCTGACAGATTAAATTGCCAAGGTTAGATAGATAGATAGATAGATAGATATGAGATAGATAGATAGAAAGATAGATATGAGATAGATAGATAGATAGATAGAAAGATAGATATGAGATAGATAGACAGATAGACAGATAGATAGATAGATAGATAGATAGATAGATAGATAGATAGATAGATAGATAGATAGATAGATTTTTATTTTTTTGGGGGGGCTGGGGGACAAAGATAGTCTGTATCCCTTTCGTCCAATGGCAGACTAATATTTTTTAGGCAAAAGTGCAGATGTATACAGTTTTAAACTTCTAGAGGCAGAAACTATGACATGCTGGAGCTAATAGTATTTGCTGTGGGCCAACCCCTGTGTGTCGTCTTGAAATTGCCGCCTTTCCCACAAATTTTGTTGCCCTAAAACTTGCGAGATCAGGGTGATGTGTTAATACGACAACATAGTTTATAAGGCTGAAAAAAGACACGTCAATCCAACTGAGATTATTATTTTGAAATGTTGATCCAGAGGAAGCCAAAAAAAACACAAGGTAGAAGCCAATTAGGGAAAAATTTCTTCCTGACTGTAAATCTGGCAGTCAGAATAAATCCCTGAATCAATGGTCCTCTAAAGTAATCTACTGACCGTAACATGTAATACTGTAACATGCAGGAAAGGCGTCCAGGCCCCTCTTGAACTTATTTAGCAAGTTCACCAACACCACCTCCTCAAGCAAAGAGTTCAATGGACTTACTGCCCTTTAAAGTAAAGAAGCCTCTTCTATGTTTGTGTAGAAACCTTCATTCCTCTAGTTGTAGAGTGCGCCCCCTTGTTACAATTATAGTCTTGTGGGGGGGTCAAACAGACCGTTCAGCTGATGCTGTCTGCTTCCGAATTAGTCTTAGATATGAGTACTCATTGACGACTTAGATGGATGACCACACGGTATGCGGTTAGCCAAAGAAGAAGTGAGTTTATTTGCAAAGTACAGAACTTTATAGAAACAGAAATGCTTGTGTAAGATCTAATCACTGCGCATGTCCGAAGCTGCTGGACATCTGGAGTTTTATAATTAATAATGCTTCTTTTAAAGAAATCTCCTACAAGAACAATATATCAACACTCTGTAACAACTGTATCAAAGCAAAAATGTGTCCTTGGATAAGTTTCTCGGAAAATAAGTTTCTCAAAACAGGACGACATGGGAAGGTGCAAATAAGACATATGGAAACAAGCTTCAGGGTCATATGGTCAGATAAAGTAAAGTTGAAAGTAGAGAAATTAAATGTATTTCTTCTATTTAATTTTTAAAGGAGAAAATCTAGAATTAACCCCTCACATTCCCCTATTTGGACATAGGGTCCACCATCATGCTAGGTACTTCACCCGAGTGGTGCCAGCTCCTGCCAGATTCCCTAGAGTCATGTGGTGGTCCCAAAGTCCATCTGGGTTAAAGTTTAGCAAAAGCCTTTTCACTACAACGTGTGGTACAAGACATGATTAACTTTAAAGCAAAAAATCATCACTACTTGAAACATACTTTGTAAAATTCCCATGAACCACCCTCCTAAACCAGAGAACCAATTGGCAGGGTTCAAAGAACTAAATGTGTTACCCCACCAGCTATCTCTGGTTTCTGAGTTTTCATTTGTCCATGCAAGCAGTTCTTTCGACGGAACAGGAACAGCCAGGAAAGGAAAACTAGTGGCACCATGTGTGTGTACAAGTCGAACAGTCTTTCACCTGTGAGGTGTTAAGTCCATCTACCAGTATTTGGTGGTGTCTAACAAAGTGGTTCTGGGCATTGTCATTTTGCACCCTTTCATAAGGGCGAAACATGGAGTGAGGAGTCCAAAAGTCCAACAATAAACAAATGTCCTTAGTGAGGAGTCCAAAAGTCCATCAATAAACAAAATGTCCTTAGTGAGGAGTCCAAAAGTCCATCAATGAACAAAATGTCCTTCATTTTTCCTTCTCATAGGGGGCAAAGCAGGGCGTGAAAAAGTCCCATTAGTCCCAAGACAAGCAACAGTTCCTTCAACTTTCACCGAAGTAGGTGTGGTCAGCAGGACTTGATAGGGCCCCTTGAATCTGGGCCCTATGGATTTCCGGACATGCCTCTTTACGACCACCCAGTTTCCAGGTTGTAGGGAGTGAGATCCCTCTAGCTTGTCTGGGTCTGGAATGGAAGAAAAAGACTAGATTCTGGGTTACTGTTAGTTGGTCACACAGGTGCTTTACATATCTGGCTACTGTGTCATAGCCCTGCTGTAAGGCCTGTGGATGATACAGCCCCAATCTTGGCACAGAGCCAAACAAAACTTCTTTTAACTTAAGCGTACCATTTAGTCTTTTCACTTTGCCTAAACTCGGCGGGTGGTATGGAGTGTGAAACGCTTGTTCCACCCCAAGGGCTGACATCACCTCTCGCATCACTTCACCTGTAAAATGTGTACCTCTGTCACTCTCAATTGTCTCTAGTACCCCGTATCTGCGGATTACCTCATTCATGAGCTTCTGTGCGGTTACCTGCTTATTTACTTTAGTAACGGGGTAGGTCTCCAACCTGAAAAGAAATCAAGAATAACAAGCACATATTCATACTTCCCAACAAGTGGGAGCTGAATGTAGTCAATTTGCAATCCCTGAAATGGGTAGAGTGGTCTAGGCAAGTGTTATGTGGCAAATTTACTTCTGCCCTGTTGCTTACGGCAAAGATCATGCAAAATTGGACAAATGATGCAGCAGCTACAGAAAACCCAGGAGCCACCCGTCCTTGTTCAAGCGTCGACATCATTGCTGCTTTAAGAGGTGCGTCTTTCCGTGCATCAGCTGGGCCATCAAGGGGCACAGGGACTGTGGTAGGCAAGTGCTGTTGACTGCTCGCCATACGCCGTCCCATTTCTGCTGTTCCCATATTTAGTCCATTTGTCTTTTTCTTCCTTGCTGGCTTGTAACTGTAAAGTCTTTAGCATATCAAAGTCCAAAGTTTTTATCAAAGTCCAAAGTTTAGTCAAAGTCCAAAGTTATTGTTAAATTCTTCTTTTCTTCTTTTCTTCCACGGCTTGAGGGCCGCTGCCTTTGCTGTGTAGACTGTGATGGCATTGCCTCTTGTTTCTCTGGTGTAGGAATTGGTGTGAGCTTTCCACTTTGTCAGGTAGAAGTAGGGCCTCCGTGAGACTCTGCACCGCTGCACCATTCTTAATTGGCTGTCCTGTTCAGGTAAAAAAAAACTGTCTGGCCTTCCATGTTGGGCCGTAATCATGAGCTATGCCAAATGCATACCGGGAGTCAGTGTAAATGTTTGCCGTCTTACCTTTCACCACTCCACACGCCTCAGTGAGGGCCTTCAGTTCCGCTTCTTGTGCTGAGACATGCGGGGGCATTCTGCTTTTAGGACATCTTGTTGTGTGACCACTGCAAAACCTGTTACAAACCTTCCCTCGTCATTTAGGTATCTGGATCCATCCACAAGCAGCTCAAACTGGGGGTTCTGCAGGGGCTTGTCTGTGACATGCGCAAACCCAGCCGTTTCCTGGGCCATGAGGGCCACACAGTCATGCTGGTTTCCGATGTCAAATGCCTCCTGTTCGTCAGTCAGGGAGTTGTAAAACAACTGATCCCCTGTACTTACTCCCCCATTTGAATCTACGTCACCTAATGGAAGTAAGGTGGCTGGATTCAAGGTGGTGCACCTTTTGGAATGAGATGTTTGAGGAGGACTGCACTGCGAGTTCCATTTTTATCTGTCTGGCAAGAGACAGATGTCTACGGCTTACCTGAGTCAGGATACCATGTATGTCATGTGGGGTTTAGATCACCATGGTGTGATCTAGGACAACGTCAGAACGTTTGTCCAGTAGTGCCTGGACTGCTAGAACCGCTCGGACACATGATAGAGACCCTCTAGCCACCGCGTCAAGATGGGCACTGTAGTATGCTACAGGTCGCTTTTTGTCACCATGCATTTGTGTCAGTACAGTGGTGGCGTGTCCCGCCATCTCAGTGACGTACATCTGGAAAGGTTTGTCATAGTCTGGCAGCTCCAGTGCGGGTGCACTGGTTATCTGTACTTTCCCTGCGGGGTCAGGACAAATGGCTGTGAACCCAAACAGTCGTACAGAGGCTGCATGGTCATGGAGGCAGAGCGTGTCCACGGCCGCCAGTATGAGTCCAGTCCCAAAAAGTTACGCAACTGAGCATGGGAGGTGGGAAGTTGCATGTCCCTTACCACCTTCGTGCGTTCCGGCGTCAGGTGTTTAGCACCTGGACCTAGGCAGTGGCCCAGGAACACTACTTGAGATTTGCAGAACTGAAGTTTGTCTTTGCTGGCTTTGCAGCCATTCTACTCTGATGGAGGAAACACAAAAGCCTTAGTAATGCATTGAGGCAACTATTTGGGTCAGGAGCACACAAAAGTAAGTCATCAACATATTACAAGAGGGCGGTGCCCTCGGGAATTGGCCAGGCGTCTAATACCAGCTTCATGCATCTGGTGAACTGGTTTTGGCCTATTCCGTGCCCCTTATGGCAGCACTGTCCAACAGTACTGCTTTCCTCTGAAAATAAATGCAAACAAATACTGACAGTCTGGCTGGCCCTTTAAACTCTTTCTGTTAACGGGGAACAAAAGGGGTATTGGCTGGGAAGACACATTCCTTAAGGGCTTTAAGTTAACATAAAGAAGAGACAGTGTCTGCAATTGCATCTTCCTGGACATGTGCCAGGGGGGGTACTGACGGACCAAGGGGTCTCTCCTTTTTTTTTTTTTTTTCTAAACCGGCGTCTCTGATATCTTTCATGCTTTTTCCCATACTATTGCCAGAACTCATAGTTAAAGGTTCTCGCCTTTCTAAGTCCTATCTGTTTATATATTTTATAGGCTTGCCTACAGATGTCCTTCCCTTCCCTCAATCTTATTATTTCAATGGGTGTCAGGAAAGTCTGAGTCCCCATTCTGACTATGGACTTAGCTCTTGATTTACCACTATTGTCCCTACTGCCGAGTCCGCAACTGGCAGGATACTTATGGACTTTTCAGTCCCTTCTGCCTAGGTCCGCAAAGGGCAGGATATTTGAGGGACCTCCTGCCAAGTATTGGCAGGATATTTCTCTTCTGCGAGTCCGCAACTGGCAGAAATATTTTTGGACTTTTCAGTCCCTTCTGCCACGTCCGCAACGGGCAGGATATTAATTTACTATTATACTTACGGGGATAGAGGAAGGACCACGGCTTGCCTTGCTGGGCGGCTTTTAGTAATCTTATTACAAATTACAGCTAACATTATGAGTCTGGCAAAAAGCAATAATTTCTACAGCACACAGCAGACAGCATGGCAATATACACACAAGGGTTCTTCCGTCTAGCACGGTTACTAAGAACACCGTAAATAACAGACAGCAATTAACCTCTTGTCGACACATGACTGAAGTCAGGGGAACCCAGAGCTGGAGTGGTAAGTCAAGGGCTTACCTTACACCGGTGTTTTGTAGATTTGGGGTCCCCTGGCCTCTGGTCCGGCTGGTCGGCAGGTAGGGTCGTCAGGTATCGGCTGCAGGTAAGGAGTTAGCTTCTGTCTCGTTGGAGCGCCAAGTATTGTGGGGGGTCAAACAGACCGTTCAGCTGATGCTGTCTGCTTCCGAATTAGTCTTAGATATGAGTACTCATTGACGACTTAGATGGATGACCACACGGTATGCGGTTAGCCAAAGAAGAAGTGAGTTTATTTGCAAAGTATAGAACTTTATAGAAACAGAAATGCTTGCGTTAGATCTAATCACTGCGCATGTCCGAAGCTGCTGGACATCTGGAGTTTTATAATTAATAATGCTTCTTTCAAAGACATCTCCTACAAGAACAATATATCAACACTCTGTAACAACTGTATCAAAGCAAAAATGTGTCCTTGGATAAGTTTCTCGGAAAATAAGTTTCTCAAAACAGGACGACATGGGAAGGTGCAGATAAGACATATGGAAACAAGCTTCAGGGTCATATGGTCAGATAAAGTAAAGTTGAAAGTAGAGAAATTAAATGTATTTCTTCTATTTAATTTTTAAAGGAGAAAATCTAGAATTAACCCCTCACAGTCTTGTGTAGGAATAGATGCTGGGAGAGGTCTCTGTATTGGCCACTGATTTATTTATACATACTTATAAGATTAACCTTTAGTTGTCTTTTTCTAAGCTAAATAACCACAACTTTGATAACCTTTCAGGTTATTGTAGTCTGTCCATTCCATTTATTACTTTAGTTGTCAGGCTTTGAACCCGCTCAAGCTCTGATATCCCCTTTTTTGAGTAAATAGAGCATGCCGTGATTTGTTTGCCGCGTGATATTTTGCGCAGCCAAATCGCAGCCGTCTGCATAGGATTGTGTTTGTTAACGCAATCCTATGGAGGCATCCAGCAGGGGAAATTCCGTGGGAAATCCCGACGCAAAATTTCCACTCGTGTGCAGGCGGCCTTAGACTTCCGGTTCTCCAGTCTTGGTCACCAGTTACTAACTTGCTTTTCCTCCCAAGTTTTCTTGATGTCATCACGTGGATTCTGCATTCCCATATTATATATATTTCCAGATGAATAACCCTCAAATCATGTTGATGAGATGTTGCTGCACAGCATGTTCTTAATGCTTCAACACTGGTTTTGTTGGAAGTGCCAATAAAATAAATATATGTTTAATTTTATCTACAATCTACATTTTTATTCCTGTGCGTAGTTGTCATAGGGGCCCCAGTACACTGCTTTGCTTGGGGGCCCATAATGCTGTTAAGACAGCACTGACAGGCTGTCCACACTAAGTGAGTCCAGTTAACATTTACGTTTACCATACACCTTAAATACATCTGTACAAATAATTATTTTCAGTTATGTGGCGCTGTCCTCACCTTCATTGTACCCTTCAAAGCGTATTCCTACTGGCAGTGGCCCTTTGCAGCGAAAAATGTGCACCATACTGCAAAACTTTTCCAGAAATGGTTTGAGTGTTATGACAAACAGTTCAAGGTGTTGACCTGGCCTCCAAATTCCCAGATTGTGACATTTGTTTATATAGTTTTTTTTTTCTATATTCAGCTGTGTGCTCTGGAACTCAAAGTTAATATATGTGTGTATCTATCTATCTATCTATCTATCTATCTATCTATCTATCTATCTATCTATCTCATATCTATCTATCTATCTATCTATGCAGAGCTTTGTAATTTTAACTGTAAAGCAAATCTTAAAAAAAAGAAGAAAAACTGTATGACCTTGGTATCACCGGAATCATGCTGACCTAGAGAATGCGAGTGCACTCGCCTCGGGATCGCTGACCTCTCATATATGAAAATAGCGCACCACACATGTAGAAACTCCAGAGACGTGGATTTCTTTATCTCTGGCTCCTGCCAGACTTTATTTTCACAGCACACAGCATACAACGAAAACACAGTTTATATGCACCCCACCTTGGGTGTGAGTCCAGGGTTGTCGTCCCTGTCGGACTCTGGCCTTTGCTAGGCCAAGAGCCTGCAGCACCTAAGCTCTGCTGCACTGGTCCTCTCCCTGCTGCTTCCTGCACAGCTGCCTCTTTTGTAGCTAACCCTTGCTACAACTAGGGTATTAACCCTTTCTTTCCCTCTTGCAGGTATTAGAATGCCTGACTAGCATACTCTGCAGGTCATTCTGTGTAATGCACCGCTACATATAACCCCCCGTCCTTTGATATAGGCCGTGGGCCGTATCACACTTTCTTTTGGTCCTTCAGGGTCAAAACTCCAGGCTCGGGGGTCTCCTTCTATTTTTACATGTCTGACAAGTTCTCTCTCCTTGTCTTCACTCAGCTCATCACATCCTTGCAGATCTCTCTCAGACTGTGCCCTCCCAGCTTGCAGGTTGACTTCCAAGTGCAACTTTGTATCCTCTGTGGGTTGTAACTCATCTTCAAGTTCCTCTAACTGAAGCATGGCCTTGCTATGAATTACAGTCTCTAATTCTTTTTTCAATCCATTCAGCTTGATAATTATATTTTCCTCACTTTGTAACAATTCTATTTCTTCTCTTAGTATAGTGTTATCAGTTAGAACCATTAGCATTCTTCAAAGTTCCTTCACCTCTGAATCTAATTTTTGCTTGGTAGTATTCAGTTCACTGATCAGTTGGTCCTTGGAGCCAGCATCCCTCTGATAGGCTTCTACCACCTGGACAACCTGCTTCTTCACTTTCTGGGTTTGCTTTTTGAGGCCATTATACTCTTGCTGCAGTTCTTCCAAGATTTCTGCTGCCACTTCTGAAACCTTCTCAGCTTCAGTAGCCTTACTTTCTGCCTTCTCTTTGGCCTCTTGCACTTCAGAGGTCTGTTCAGTCTGCATCTTTTGCTCAGCTCTCACCTTAATGACTTTTTTTTTGTTTACAGAATTGATTTCTTTCCTCCAGACCATCCAAGTCTTTACAAATTGTTCACCTGGAGTGCCCAGGTCACCTTCATCTAAATTGGTATGCTTCACCACTTTTGTCTTGTTTTTACAATTCTTCATTCCTGCCACCGGTTGTTGGACCATGTCCTTGCACTGTCTTTGTAACAGAGTTTGCTTTACAGCATCATCATTGGGAATCTTCTACAAGCCCTTCTTCTCTTTTACTTGCTGTCTGAACTGGCTCCTAGACCGCACTAGTCTCTGAACCCTCTTTTCAGCAAGATGACACTGTGCTGCACAGCGTTTCATCGTCACGCTTGAATTCTTGGCTAACTTTTGGAACAGCCCCTTTTTCTCTGACATCATTTTCAGGGTGTGTGTTAAAGATCTGAGCTTCATATTCTTCAGCTTTCTCATCCCGGCTCATCTGTAGCTGAGACAACAGTCTCTCCTGCAATGCCTCCTGGTTTTCCTTGTAACCCAGTACATCTTTCAAGATCTCTGCTTGCTTCTCTGCCTGACTGCAAGAAGCTTTCTCTAGTTCCAGCTTTTCCTTAAGCTGACTTATTTGGCACTCCAAGTCATCATTTTTCTTTGCCAACTGCATTTTCAACTCTGCAACCTGATTCTGCAAACCTGTAGTTTGATTACATGCATCAGTAGAAGCTCTTTTTAACTTGCAACACGTCATCTCCAACTCTTGGGTTTTCATTTGCAGTTTCTTACAGTCATATTCATACTGCACAGATTGTGCCTCCAGACATACTCTGCATTCAGCCTCATCTCTGGTTACATCTCTGAGGTCTTGTATCTCTTCATGGGCTGTTGAAAGATATCCCTCATACTTCTTTTTCTCACTTCTCATCTCTTCTAAGCTCTGTTCACACTGAACATTCTTTTGTTCCAGCAACACCCGGTGATCAGCTTCCTCCTTAGCCAATCTCTCAAGACGCTCATTCTTCTTTAAGAGAACTGCATTCTCTGCTTTCTGCTGCTCAGCTTCTTGGAGAATTGCACCCTGCTCACATCCTCACTTCATTTGCGAAACATATCTACACATATTAGGTACAAAGTACATTCCACCATCCCCCACACATGACATTTCAGGGTTAATGGACTTTTCTTGCAACACATTATGTACCGTATGTTTTTTGAACTTTTTTGCACCCAGTGCAGACACTGCAGTTTTCTCAGTACTCTCCTGCAAGGAAAATATTCTGTTATGCAGCATTTCAACCAAATTGGCATCAATTTTTCCACTCTCAAGTCCATACTGCCCAGAACCCAGTCTCTTTAGTGGCCTCACCACTCCATGGATTCTTCTCCAGATCTCGGTTACAGTCCTTTGGCGGGGACACCTCCTGCTGTGCCATCAAAGCTTTGCAGCTAGCCTCCAACACAGACCAGTGGGGTTTTACTGGCCACTTTGCCACTGGACATCCGAACATACATAAGTTCATCTGAAAACACCCCCAGCATGGCTCTTTCTGGTTGCCTCCTGCACCACCCGCCATCTTCACTGCACAGTCCATAATATCAACTAAACAAGTTCACTAACTTGCCTCGCAGACATCCTCTGCATGATCCTCTGTTGCTCCCCCAGCAACCACAAACTTCGGCCCCCTAGCCCTTTTAACCGCAGCTTCGGCCTCCTGGCACTTTAAGCTTTGCATACAGCAGCAATCACACACTTGGCCTCCTGGCCCTTTAACCGCAGCACTGCTCCCAGCAGACATCCACATGTTGTTCCTACAGCTTTGTGCACTACTCCAGATCATGCCCGCATCCTCCACCATATGTAGCAAGCGGGGTGCACTCGCCTTGGGATCGCTGACCTCTCTTATCCTGCACAGCTGCCTCTTTTGTAGCTAACCCTTGCTACAACTAGGGTATTAACCCTTTCTTTCCCTCTTGCAGGTATTAGAATGCCTAACTAGCATACTCTGCAGGTCATTCTGTGTAATGCACTGTATATATATATATATACTGTATATATACACAGACACATATGCAAACACACGTATGTATGACTGAAAATGGAAATTAAAGTAATTGATAAAGACACTTATAGAAAAGGTGGTTTACATAACCATATGTGAAAGTATAAAATATACAGTATGGGAATAGTTAACTATAGTATAATATACCAGAGGTACAATAAATTAAGAGAACCAAGAGAGCATGAGAAAAAATGAAATTATACGTGTTCAAGCACTTCACTTAGACTCTTCAGGGCTAGACTATCCAAGCAAAAATTCCAAAATATCTCCTTTGTGCATAGTCAGAAGAATTCACTGTTGGGGATTTCCTCAAGTGGAGTCAAACGCATCAAAGGGGTATTTTCATTATAATAGTTTAAAAAATGTTGAGAAGCTCTGTGATGCAGAAGAAACATTTGCAATATTGGAAATAGAGCCAAGAAACATTGTTTGCCTTGCATATCTTTCCTTCATTTGAGCCAGTTTTACACCTGGAGTGCTCAGAATTTTTGTCATTCGCATTTCTTTTCTTATAGCTTTAAAGATAGTTCTTGGGTCTATAACTATATTTAGTTTAGTGGTACATGCCAAAATAACATCCAAATTAATGCCAGGATGCAAACTTTCCCAGCAGAACATTGTCCAGAACATCGTTCTGCCTCTGCCAGCTTGCCTTTTGCCTTTCAGCTGTGACCGGGGTTCTGCAGTTATGTAGCCCCAATGCACAACAAGTTGCATTGCACTAGGTAGTCTGACACCAGTATATTATAGCCAGCATTAAAGACACACTCTGGGCTTTTGGTTGCTTTGAGAAATCCATTTACAGTATCACTAATCACAGCTGTGAAGAATACAGTTCTGTAGCTCGTCCCCTCCAAGCTGGGCATTCTCTGCTTTTCTTTTGACCTTCAGGTCACATGGCCAGCAACAATTCTGACAGTGCTCTGTATTCAGTGGCTATTGGGCCAGATTTATGACCACTGTCATAAAGAGAAGCTGTCTATTTTGTCAGGTGCGGACATGCAGCTAGTTTGTAAGATTCACTGTTGTGTGTCACAGCATGTATGTAAACGCGTATCATTGTGTGTAAAAACATTCAAATAATTGGAGCCTGTGGTGGATTGGGAACCCAAAGTGGCCTCAAGATCACCATGAGATTCCTATGTTGACTGTCAGGCGGGCTCTTGATGTAATGACCAGGATCAGAGAAAACTCTGATCCCTGTCTTTTAACTCCTCAGATGTGCAGTCAGTAGTAATCATGCCATTAGGTAGTTAAAGAGAGGGAGGGGTCTCCCTCTGACCCCATCGCCCCCCCCAGAAAATGCAATTGCAGGATGCCAATGGTAAACCATGGCAGCCAGAGACCTAGGAAAGGCTTCCAGGCATACCACATCTGTATGGCTACTGGGTTGATCCTCTAGAACAGCCTAATAGATTATTTTCCAGTTTTAGACTCACAGGGAACAATTGTTTTCTATACAGAATAAACTAAAGATCACATTGTGATATCTCCAGTGAGTCTAAATAAATTACAAGTTTCTAATAAAGTGACATACACTCAATATCACTATAATCATTATGACTGCATAATTTCTTCCATATGTAACTGTACACAACCTACTATACTAAAGCCCCATTTACACGGGACGACTGTCAGACAAAAGATGCCTGACAATTGTCCCTGCATGTACTTGCTCCCGTGCTATTGCACAGGAGCGAGTATCGTTGCTTCACAGCGGGGCGGCTGAAGGAGTCACTCACCCGCCGCCAGCTTCGGTGTGCGCATGCCGGCACATCAATCAGCCGGAGCCGGCGGACGTAGGTGAATACGCGCTGGTCCCTGCAGGCGCTCGGGTCGGCTCCCGCGGCGAGAATTCTCGCCGCCGGATCTGACCCACCTGTCTGCAGGCAGTCTAAGTCTCTAGGGTCCATTTTCCTTTTGCACTATAGACATCTCTTTGTTCATACTGCCAGGCTACTTTACACTAGAAAGTACCGAGACGATGCACTAAACTTCACAAGATGATCCACACATCCATTCAGTGGGAAATCTTTCTTTTTATTATAGAAATTGTGGGTAATTTACTAAAGGAATTATGGGTAATTTACTAAAGGAATTATGGGTAATTTGAAAGTGAAACAGAAAGTGACAAAACTAAAGTCTTCACACATGGTATAGACAGATTAGGGCTAAGTTCATATCCCACCACACAACATTATCATATGTAATGCAAGGTGCATTGAAATGTTAACATACATAGATTAGTATGGGGCCCCTGTGCTTGTGGTGGCACTGGGCAAGTGCCCATCAGGTCCATGCGTTTAGATGGCACTACACCACACTGCTAGTCCTAGTTCATTCCAAAAATAATGTGCTGTGGTCCACTGTACCACCTAATTTCAAAAGACATCCATGATGTCAAGCTAAGTTTTCTACACATTCATCTTAAGACCTCGTTCAGATGAGCGTTATTCTTGCACACAAATGGCCGCGCAAAAAAATCGCCATTCGTGTGTGGAAAAATCGCGTGAACAAAGCTAAAGATGAAATCTACATTTGCGCTTAATTAGCTCGTTCACACAATGCGTGGTATGTGCTGCATGTTAATGCAGCTCCCATAGGAGTCAATGGGAACTCCCACGCAACACGCACCAAAAATAGGTCAGGTCCTATCTTTTCACGCAGCACACACTTTAGATGCGTGCATTGTAGCCACGCATGTCCTATCTTTTGCAGGTATGAGTATTTTGTGCGTGTAAAAATGTGAATGCTTCAATAAGAAATAGAGATGAGCGAACGTACTCGGTTCGGGTGTTTTTGGACTCAAGCACTGCTTTTTGCGACTAACTGACTACTCGGTCGAAAAGATTCGGGGGGCGCCGGCGGTGCACGGGGGGTTGCAGAGGGGAGTGGGGGGGGGAGAGAGAGAACTCCCCACTGCTACCCCCGATCCACCACGCCGCCCCCCGGCGCCCCCCGAATATTTTCTTCCGAGTAGTCAGTTACTTGGAAAAAGCGGTGCTCGAGTCCAAAAACACCCGAACCGAGTACGTTCGCTCATCTCTACGAAGAAACCATTGGTCCTAATAGACGCAATCTTTTTGAGCAGCTATTTGTGCGCAGAAAACCGCTCATCTGAAGGAGGCCTTACATCTGTGTTTGTGGTCATTCATATATTTAGTTTATATTCATCTATCATTTGCCACAACTCCCTATCATCCTAGTGAAAGTTAGGGTCAATCCAGGTCCGTAGGGTTTCCCTCATCAGGGTGAGCGCTCCGCATTTAAGCAGGCATATCTCATGTCTGTGGTTTAGGGTCAGATTTCCTTTCTCCCCACATTTTGTTTTGTTATTTATACATTTGGTTCTGCTAGTATTTTTATGGGTTTTTTTGTCCTGTTTGGCTGTTATCCTTACGCCCATGTAACAAAGAATAAGCCCTGCACAGATGCAACACTGACTCAACTAACTGTAATAATGCCACCAATAAAACAGTAAACTTTTGAATTTTCAGTTTAGAATGAAGAACTGTATTCTCGGCTTCAAAATGTGCTTAATTATCAGATTTTTTTTGTGAACTTCAGTACCCAGAGTACATCATACTTTTTTTATAAGTTATTTTGTCCTTGAATTGCTAGCTCAGCTTGTATTTCAAATATCATATTTCCATATACATGTTGCTTATTTTCAGAAATGTATGTAAATTAGTGATATTAAATTCACATAGTGCCAGCACTTTCTAATCCTCTTCTATTTTCTGCAGTTTACACTGTAAAATGAACTGTCTGATTAAAAGATTTATGGTGGCCCACTTGTTATAAAGAGATAGAAAGTCATTGCATTGTTCAATAAAACTGCAATAGTAATTACAAACACAATGACAAAATGATACAAAGCATTCTACTAAAGATTTACAGCATTCCTCCCCAGTCATAACCTCCTTCCATTCCCGCCCACTAGTTTTTCTGACACACATCTTTATTTCAAGAACTACGCTATTCAAGCAATGCTTAGAATACTGCATATAAATACAAAAACGAACATATATAAATACGTTTATCACTATAGCATTCCCAAAATTGACATACTGCAGACTTTCTTATAATGGTTTCCAGGGTGGTAAGAGGTGTGGGTTTTTTTTGGAATCCTTATGAACATACATTAGTAATAGAGATGAGCGAGCATACTCGTTAAGGCAAATTGCTCGAGCGAGTATCGCCATTTTCTAGTACATGCCTGCTCGGCCGAAAAGATTCGGGGGCTGGCGGGGGTGAGCGGTAAGTTGCGGAAGTGAGCAGGGGGGAGAGAAAGAGAGATTTCCCCCCCCCCTCTCGCTCTCCCCTGCCACCCCCAGGCATGTACTCAAAAATGCCCATACTCGCTCGAGTAATTTCCCTTAACGAGTACGCTTACTCATCTCTAATTAGTAAGGATGCCAGCAGACAAGTTCTAGTAGCAGCCGCTAGAGCTTGCATTTTTCAGGTAACTGCCGGTCTACACCTGCAAACGTAGTTGAAGACTAGCAATTAGCGCTATTACACAAACACAAATGCTAACGTGGGTAATAGTGCTAATTTCCGTGCTCCACCAGCAATTTCAGGTGCAGCCTCACAATTGTTGGGAACACGTGAGCGCTAGTGTTTGCCGCTAATGTTCTTGTAACAGCACTCTTAAAATGCTGTGTTGTAGGGCTATCATTTGTGATGTTCAAATGTTTCCCTGCATTTTCATGTTCCTTTTGAATTTTTCTAGGTGGTAAAAAGTGTAATGCATTGAAGGAGCGAGATCCAAAGTATGGGTGACACATGGGAGAAATCCTAGAGACAATTATATGAGGAGCACCACAGGGAAGGGCAGAGGGGGAAGTCTTGCGAAGACCAGAGGTTATGTGTTGGGAGATATGGTTCAGAGATGTATGGAGGGAACGTGTTATGGATGGCCTTGTATGTCATTAAACGTGAGCTGGATTTTCTGAGCAACAGGCGGCCAGTGAAGAGATTAGTAGAGGAGAGGCAATGGAATAGTGGGTGTAGAGGTGGATAAATCGGATAGCAGAGTTGAGGATGGTTTGGAGGGGTTCAAGTGCATTGGACGTAAGGCCACAGAGAAGGACATTGTAGTAGTCTAGAAGAGTGATGAGGGCATGCACTAGTATGGTTCACAGCATTTTTTAACATTTTTTCCTATGCAGTCAGCAACTATAAACTATAATTTTTTGTATTTTCTGTACTAGTGAGTGGAGATTTTGTAAAAATAAGCACACCTGATTGAATACAGAAAGTTTCTGATACGTTAATATTTTCCATGCATGGAAAAATACTGATTAAGAGGACATGCATAGAAAACATAAAGATGATCCAGGACACTATAATAAAATCCAAAATGGTGCTTGTGGTTATAGCCTACATGTTTCGAACATAAAGCTCTTACTCATGATTTACTACACTGGTCACAGTTCAAATAAAAACAATAGAACAAATTAATATGATGCAAACAAAGATGTAATTACAAAAGTTAACCCTTTAGCTGCTATTTGTGGTAATACAAAAGAATAAATCAACAGCATTAATAATAACAGTATATAAATCCTGTAATTCTCAATTATTAATAAAAGTCGTAAATATCTTTAATACTATTCACATCATATGATGAATGAGATCTGAAGTTTGAAATATTGTAGGCTTCTCTGATAAAAAAAAATAAATCTGATTACACCCCTGTTTAGGTATATGAACTCTCCACCATAAAAGAAACTATCAACTTGGGAAGAATGTAGAGGAAGAAGAAGAATAAGTGGCGCAAACCCATGCAATAGATAAGGCTCATTGAGGTTTGGGAATTGTAGTCATGTGGCAAGTGTAGAATGGGTAGAGGTGCTGCCAATCAGTTGAACACTTTCACAGAATGGATGGAGGACTATAAACAAAACCCCTAGTTTATGAGGTGCCGCCTTCACAAATATGTGAGAAGGTAGAATACAACTAGTCTTTAATTGGTATAATCTGATTTCTCGTCATTGATGCATTGAACAATCAGCAATTAAAATGTGTTTTGGGGTGACCCCTCCATCAGTTTAGGCTGGAGGCAATACTAAGGTGACAGAAATGACAGAAATAAAAACTAGCGTGAAAAATGAGATAGAGGGGAAAGAAAAAGATGGGGAGAAACATATAGAAAAGTGCATTTCAAACCTTAGACACAGTAAAATACAATAAACCATAAAAAATGTAGGACAACATATAAAAAAGTAACCTATAGATAATACTCATCACAAATACCTCTTGAGACACTACTTGGAAGTCCCCGCCCTCATCACCCTGAGACTGTGAAAGGTCCAAATTTTGGGTATCAGTCACGACAAACTCCTCAGGTGGATCATGAACCATTGTTTGTGACTTAGGGAAGGGACCTGAGAACACTTCCTGTAAGTATGCCTGTTCTGAATCTCTCATTTTCCTGGAGTGACCAGGCTGGGAGGAAGGAGGATCAGTGTGAGGATTCACAGGTCCAGTCCCTTGGCTAGTGTGAGTGGACTGCTTGGAAGACTGGGTGGTGGATAAATTACTGGATGTGTTATCCGCTATCCACGTCATCACCTGATCGCACCGTTGTGGTTTTAATAATGGTGTACCACGCGGACCTGCAAACTGTGAGATGAAGCTATGGGGCATAGATACATGGCATTCTACTTCTCCCTCAGCAGCAGGCACTGTTTCACTCTGCCCAGGACCTCTGTCTCTGCCCACACCCTCATTCAGATGCCCAGGTCCACGTCCTCATCCTCAACCCTTACCCCTAGTGTTGATCATGTTGTATAATGCACTGCATCAAAATGCTACGCAAACTGCGAGGTATTTTGCGTATGCTTTAAGCCAAAAATAGACAGTGTAAAATGAGTACAGTCTTGTTATATAGTGTAGATAAAAAGGACACACACTTGGGCCTATTATGCAAATGCTTTCAACCAAAAACAAATAAAAAAATGAAAAATGAGAGGAGTTTTGTTAGTTCCTATATAATCTGTGTACACCAGCAGCAGTATACTGTATAGAACCGGTAACAGTATGCAGTATACAGCCGGCATGCTTGTCAATGCTTTGTGCGCACTACTGGTCCCAGGCAGACAAACCGATGATGCAGAAAAGTGGAGTTGTAGTCCTAAAAAGGACTGTTGGGTTCTTTGAAGATGGATCCCTGCCTAAACACTCCTTCTTACCTACACTAATGCTCTCCCTCATTCACAGCAGCTCTGATCCTGAGCTAATCCAGCCTCCATGTGAGGCGAGCATCAGGTGACCTGAGTTTTTACGATCCTAGGTCACCTGACCCGGCCAGCCAATCACTGCTATAGACGTACACAGGGTTGGCAAGTCATAGCAGGAGGTGCCAAAGCCTTCCCTGCATGTTCATTGGCTAAAAAAGCTGCTAAACATGTGGGGAGGAGAGGGTGAAATTTTCTTGAACACCGCGTGGTGCTCACTCGAGTAACGAGTACTTTCGAGTTCTTTCGAGTATGCTAATGCTCGGAAGAGCATGCTCGCTCATCTCTATTTATCACATGATTACTCTCCGCAATTCAGAAGAGAATGGCTTTACACTCAATATACACAATTCAGGCCTTAGTCAGACGGGCATTTTTTCGCGCGAATTGCGGATCGCATGACGGATGCGCATCCGCAAATCGCGTGACCGGTGCGCGCAAGTCGCCCGCAAATCGCCCGAAAATCTGCTCCTAGCCGCGTTTCATTAGAAACGGGCCGGAGCTGTCCAGCGCATTGCATTCAATGGAGACGGCAATAGAGCCCGCTCCATTTAAAGCAATGCGCAGCGGGCGAGCCCGGGATGAATTGTCGGTAAGGGCTTAAATATATAAGCCCTTACCTGCAATGCATCCTAAAATGTGTAAAAATAAAAAATATATATATACTCACCTTCTCTCGGCAGCCGGAGCTCCGCGCGGCCGTCCTGCTGTGGGTGTGAAGGGGGTGTGAGTCAGACCTGCCCCCTGATTGGCTCAGCGCTGAGCCAATCAGAGGCATGTCTCACTCACACCCATTCATGAATTCATGAATGGATGTGAGTCAGACCTGCCCCTGATTGGCTCAGCGCTGAGAGGCAGCAGTCACTCGCCCATTCATGAATTCATGAATGGGTGTGTGAGTGAAACCTGCCTCTGATTGGTCAGGGCTGTGACCAATCAGAGGCAGATCATTCAGCAGGCGGGGATTTTAAAGCCCCGCCGGCTGATAGTGCCGAGAAGCAGTTCAGGAGAACTGACAGCGGCCGCGGCTGGACTCCGGCTGCAGCGGAAAGGTGAGTGTACAATTTTTTTTTTATTTTAACACATTTTAGGATGAATTGCAGGGAAGGGCTTATATATTTAAGCCCTTCCCGACAATTAACCCCGCGCACGCCGGCAGCCCAATGCTTTCAATGGAGCGGCTGTATTGCCGGCTCCATTGAATTCAATGGGCAAATATCGTTCTTCTCTGTCACAGCTGTTACAGCTGTGGCAGAGAAGAATGATTTGTCTTCTATATGTTCTCAATGGGGTCGGCGCTGCTGCCGCCGGCCCCATTGAGCGCATATAGAGAAGAGAACAGGAATCGCAGATCGCAGATAGGTGCGATCTGCGATTTTTTGTTCTATAATTTATCGGACGAGCGCATAAAAAGCGCTCATGTGTCCGATACCATTGCAAAGCAATGGTTTTATAAAATCGCTGGACGCATGCGCATGCGCAAATCGCGGCTAAAAACGCCCGTCTGACTAAGGCCTTAGAGTAGAGATGTAGCTATAGGAAGTGCAGAGGTTGGCAGTTGGACCTGAGTTCCGGTACCAGTAACTTTAGTGGATTACTGTCTGTAACATAAAAAGACAGCAGTATTAATAATGGTCCATGGAAGGTATGGAGACAATTACAGATTGTATATTGCAGATCAGAAGCTTCAAGTTACACTTCTGCTTGAGAGAGATTGTATGATGATTAATGTGACTTGACAGAAGCAGGAAAAAGCCCACCAGTATAACTTTATTAGGGTATCATAATCATGTCTTTATCTTAATAGGTCTGTTAAACTTAAAGGTGAACTTTAAAAATATATACACTACAGATATAACAAAACTTACGACTCACTAATCTCCCTTGTAAAATCTAGTGTCTAACTTTCTTTCAGCATGACTGTCAGTTTATTCAGTTCAAAAGGGTTTCTTTATTCTCTATATCATCCCTTAGGACTATTTTAAGCAACAATGCCCTATAAATAATAGATTGCACTGTGTAACAGAATGTAAACTATCAGTAGTATCATTTTAGACATGGCAACTTGACTTGTGCAACGATCTCCGAATATTAACACACACACATTTTCTTTTTAGTTGAATTTTAGATTTTAGAATAAATCCACACAATTTTAACCACTTTACAACTACATCATGTAAATTTACGTTATGCAGTAGCAAAGGGTGTATGGAGCAGGCTTGGGAGCTAAGTCCACTCCATACCTGTGTCTATCTGCTGTTTCCCAATACTAAAAACAATATATTTGCCAAAAGCAAAAACCTTTAGTGGATCACATTAAAAGTAAACTTTTATTAATTACATATAAAATTTCACAGCAAAAAGATATAAAAACAATAGATATGCTGCAGTAGCAGAAAAAAATATTATACAGACTCAGAGTCTGAACATATAGACTACCTGCCTTACTAAATACATTAGGTGTACATACACTTGATTTATGGCGTCTTCAGGAGTACATGGAGGCATAGACGACATATCTAAACAGTCAGAGGGAGGTGGGGACACCTTTCTGCACCCCATCAGCACCCCTTGCAACACAATCTATTGCAGGATTGCCATGCATAGATGTCTATCAAGCCCTTACAATGGCAGGGCTTCATAGGCAACATTAAAAGTCCCTATGTATTGCAATACTGAAATTATCGGAAGTTTAAGTCCTATGTGATGATTAAATAAAAATTTTAAAAAATGTAGTCATGTTTCTTAACAGTAAAAAAAATAAAAAGTATTAAAAGTAAAAAAAAAACTCTTCCCATAAAAAATCTAAACAATTTAAAAAGACATATTTGATATTGTCATGTATGTAAAGGAACTGTTAAACTATCAGAATACTTATTCTGCACAGACAAGGCCTTTAAAGAATAAATAGAATGCCAGAACTGTGTTGTTTATTTTTTGTTATTCCAGATCCCCCCAAAATGTAAATAAAAAGTGAGCAAATTGATATATCTCCAAAAATGGTATCAATAAAACTACAGCTTACCCCTCAAAAAAAGAGCCCTCACACAGCCCAATCAACGCAAAAATTAAAAAGTTACAGATCTCAGAATATGCTAACAGAAAGCATTTTTAATGAAGAAATAGGATTTACTTTTTAAAAATAGAAAATGTACTTTTTAAAATAGAAAATTAATTTAAAAAATGGAGCTATTACATTTTTTTCCTTATTTCTCACCACTTCAAAATGTCTAAAAGTTTTTCTGTACAAATAAGGACTTGGTCAGATGAGCAATTTTTTTTTTAGTGCATGAATAGCCGTGCAAAAAAAAAAAATCATACTTTGCGTGTAGAAAAATTGTATGACCAGGCACATTTGTACTCGCATGTCGTATCTTTGCAGATCTGATTATTTAGCGCTTCTAAAAAAGAGACATGTGACCGCGTTCATTGGAAAGCATTGGTTCTAATAGAGCCGATTTTTAATCGTGCCTATTCATGCGCTAAAAAAATTGCTCGTCTCACCGCGGCCTAAGGGCTCAGTCAGACGGGCATTTTTCTCTGTGCATGTTTTTTGCGTTTGCGATTCACATCTACATAGAACCGATGCTTTTCAATGGCAGCGGTCACATGTCCGATTTTTACATGCGCAAAAAATTTGCATCTACGAAAGATAGAACATATGAGTGGCAATGGACGTGGTCAAACATCTTTTTCTTTACACACGCAGTGCGATCTTTTTTACACGTGAATGAAAGCCCGTCTGACTGAGCCCTTAAAGGGAATATTAAATAGCTATGGAGGTTACGTTTTTCATCCAAGAAGATAAGCAAAAG
Source organism: Eleutherodactylus coqui (assembly GCF_035609145.1). NCBI lineage: Eukaryota > Metazoa > Chordata > Amphibia > Anura > Eleutherodactylidae > Eleutherodactylus > Eleutherodactylus coqui. Next base: position 125,432,848 of record NC_089846.1, read on the forward strand.
TAACTAAAAGATTGCATTGGCCAATTTTATCATAAAATAAACTTCTTACTATTAACCAATACTCAAAGAGATGAGGTAGTCAGATAACAGTTCTTAATTAGAGATCTTGTGTGATCTTACATGAAACTAATCCTTTTTAGAACATGTATTAATACTAGAGATGAGCGAGCATACTCGTCCGAGCTTGATGCTCGTTCGAGTATTAGGGTGCTCGAGATGCTCGTTACTCGAGACGAGCACCACGCGGTACTCGTCTCGATTAAACGAGCACTGACCATTGAATTCAATGGAGCCATTGAAAGCATGGGGCTGCCAGCGAGCGCGGGATGAATTTTCGGGAAGGGCTTAAAAATATAAGCCCTTCCCTGAAATTCATCCAGAAATGTGTAAAAAGTAAAAAAAAAATACTCACCTTGCCCCGGCAGACGGAGTTCAGCCGCGGCCGGCCGGCAGTTCTCCTGAACTGCTGTGAGTAGTATTCAGCAGCCGGCGATTTAAAATAAATGAGAGCTGCCCCTGATTGGTCCCTGCGCTGAGCCAATCAGAGGCAGCATTCACTCACCCATTCATGAATTCATGAATGGGTGAGTGAGAGCTGCCTCTGATTGGTGAGGCTGTGACCAATCAGAGGCAGCTCATTCAGCAGGCGGGGATTTTAAATCCCCACCTGCTGAATACTACAGAAAGCAGTTCAGGAGAACTGCCGGCCAGACGCGGCTGAACTCCGGCTGCAGTGGAAAGGTGAGTATTAGAGATGAGCGAACGTGCTCGGCCATGCCCCTTTTTCGCCCGAATACCGCGATTTTCGAGTACTTCCGTACTCTGGCGAAAAAATTCGGAGGGCGCCGTGGGTGAGTGGGGGGGGGGGTTGCAGTGGGGAGTGGGGTGGAGAGGGACAGAGAGAGGGCTCCCCCCTGTTCCCCGCTGCTACCCCCAACTCACCCACGGCGCCCCCCGCCCCCCGGCGACCCCGAGTACTTTTCACTCGAGTACTAAAGTACTCGAAAATGGCGGTACTCGATCAAGTAATTACTCGAAACGAGTATGTTCGCTCATCTCTAGTGAGTATACTTTTTTTTTTATTTTTACACATTTTAAGATGATTTTCAGGTAAGGGCTTATATTTTTAAGCCCTTCCCGAAAATTCGTCCCGCGTTTGCCGGCAGCCCATTGCTTTCAATGGAGCTGGCTGTATTGCCGGCTCCATTGAATTCAATGGGCTAACATCGTTCTTCTCTGCCACAGCTGTTACAGCTGTGGCAGAGGAGAACGATCTTTATGCTGACAGTGCGAGGGGGGCGGTCTCACTCTTGCCACTATTGTGGCTTAATAGTGAGACCTCGGAGCCCGAAATGCAGCCTTGCATGTTGCTCCTCGCCTGCCCTATGCATTTCTGTGTTTTTTACATGACTTTGGTGATTTGCTAAGATTTTCACAAATAAAAACCTTAGCGGAGCACCAGTCATATACAAAAATGCTCGAGTCACCTATTGACTTCAATGGGGTTCGTTACTCGAAACAAACTCTCGAGCATCACTGAAAGTTCGACTCGAGTAACGAGCACCCGAGCATTTTGGTGCTCGCTCATCTCTAATTAATACTGATCATGAATACAGGAAGAGTGAAAATATAATTATAACTAATTGTGTCATATATTATTACTTCAGATGAAGAAGAACATTTAACATATTTCTTTTAGCAATGCCCAGCAAGAACATTTGTATATTGCTTTACTATTTGGGATAGAAGACCATTGTATAGCTTTAAATTCAGCACCATGGAGAACACCAAAGAAAGCATATGCTTATCATTCCCTGCAAATATGAATCCAGATTTCTAAGCACTACACATTTTTTGACCTTTTTTATGAAAGTGCGAAATAGACTTTAAATCAAAAGCTTTAACTCAAGGATCCATTTTCTCTGTAGTCTGTGGTCATGGATTTCAATTTTAGAAAGAGATACAAGTGGACAAATGGAATTCATAAGACAGGGTCATCTTGACTTGAGTAAATGTAATCAGAAAATGCAATTGTTGTATAGAAGACTTCCTCCTTATCTGGCAGGAGGTTAAGGGAAAAAGGGAAAGAGCAATTTATTTCTAGGACAAGGGACTTTCAGGGGTATTTGAACAATAATAAACTTAATTTAGGTCTTTTTGTAGAGCTACAGGGTACTACCACCTCATTTTTGAATGTTTTTTTTTGTCTGGGGATGTTTTTCTGGTAAGATAATGACATTTTATAGAAAACCCTCTAGTGGGAAGACTTTACTGCAAGTGGACATCTGTCATCCAGCTACCTGCCACTGGGAGAATATACTAAGGCTTGTTGCTTATATTACACCACTGTTTCTTATATAGCAGAATGTTAGGTGATTGATCATAGGTTAACCTACCTCTCTTCCCCCATACCTTCTGATTTTCAATATCTGTAGGACACCATGTTATGAGTAAGGCTCACATGCCGGTCTGAAACACTTTAGCATGTTGGTGTTTCTTACTTTGTCATTTATACCATAGACTTCTAATGGATTGGAATAAAGCCTGAATATTTTATTAAAGGGGTTGTCCCGCGAAAGCAAGTGGGGGTATACACTTCTGTATGGCCATATTAATGCACTTTGTAATGTACATTGTGCATTAATTATGAGCCATACAGAAGTTATTCACTTACCTGTTCCGTTGCTAGCGTCCCCGTCTCCATGGTGCCATCTAATTTTCAGCGTCTAATCGCCGGATTAGACGCGCTTGCACAGTCCGGTCTTCTTCTCTTCTGAATGGGGCCGCTCATGCCGGAGAGCGGCTCCGTGTAGCTCTGCCCCGTCACGTGCCGATTCCAGCCAATCAGGAGGCTGGAATCGGCAATGGACCGCACAGAAGCCCTGCGGTCCACCGAGGGAGAAGATCCCGGCGGCCATCTTCACCAGGTAAGTAAGAAGTCACCGGAGCGCGGGGATTCAGGTAAGCACTGTCCGGTTTTCTTTTTTAACCAGTGCATCGGGTTTGTCTCGCGCCGAACGGGGGGGCAGTTGAAAAAAAAAAAAAAACAGTTTCGGCGCGGGACAACCCCTTTAAATATATCTGGTGCTGGAATCAACCATTTCGGTCATCTTGACTTGAGATAAGACTACAATGTACAGTATTCAGGACATTTTCATGTTTTAATGTGTACCAGCAATCATTTATTGTAGAATTAATTAGGTGATTTTACACAGAAAACTATAGTTTCAGAGTGAAAAGAAGCTTTACAAAATGAACTACATTCAGTGCATTAACCAAACCAAAGTAGATGAATACCATTACTATGACATATGTAAACCACAGCATAAAAGAAGATTATTTTAAGAATTTCCATAATTTCTTGAATCACCTATATGTATTCAAGGGGTTTCACATGATTATACTATAATTATACCAGTGTCTGTAAGGCTTGATTGATCATACATTATTGTTACAAAGCTTGTTAAATGGTCAGACATTGACTTGCAGGAATGCTGTCTTCTACTAGGTGGCACTGTGGAGCCAATGTTCCCTCTTTCCATTTAAATCATTTTCTTGGTAGTGCAAACATAGCTTTATAAGTCTTCTCATACCTTCTAGGTGCTCTGCTTCAGGAGAAACTATACCCTTCCTGACACATGTCATAAGACTCTCACCTGGCCAAGCCAGCAACATACTGATGAGGGGCAAAAACCTTGAAGTAGTCTCTCTATGCATGGTATGTGTCATGTTATGCCCCTGGGAACTGTAGTTCTATGGTATCCAGGAGCACACTTCCACAGGTGTGAGACGATTGAGCTAGCTGGGTGAGGAGATCTCCAGCCAGCCTACCAACACCGGTCTGCTGCATATAAATACTAGCCCCTTTTTTTAGAGGGAGCTGATCATTTATTCATTTTGCTATTTTCTTCATTCCCTCTCAGAACCCTGGTTTTTGGAGTCAGGCATGTTCTGCTTTGGTGTTACTTGCTTGCATGAGGTTCTGGGTGGGATTTCCTATCTGTTGGTGTAAATAAAGATATGTTCAGCGTCTGTGTAGGTGACCAGGCTCTTGGTGTGATCAGCTCCCTGTTCAACGTGTAAGTTCCTTTTACTGTTTGTGTGTGTGAACTGTGTTCTGTTCAACATATATGTTGTATACCATCTACAGTGATCCAGGTCCCTAGGTTCCAGTGTGGAGCCCTCCCAAATGGGATGATTGCCCCCCTTGTAGGCAGGACTCGTAGGATTAAGTTGCCTTGTTAGAGTAAGGACTTACGAGACAATGAAGACCCTTGGTGTGGGCTCTTGAGCTTAAGCATCTTGGCCAAAACACAAAACAAAACCTTGTATGTATTTTAACTATTCCATCTGCTAATGTGTGTTGGCATTCTAGGTAATTGTTTTTGTGTTTGTCAGTCATTGTTGGATGTCTACTCACAAGTCCTGTTTGCAGTTCAGTTGGTCGTGGTGGTTGGAGCTGTGTCCAAGTCTTCCTGGAGTTAGCTGCACATCTTTAGTTAAGTTGTGGTTTATCTTCCTCACTCTTAGTTATTTGTACTGGGGTTCGGCCTTCTCCCTGTTGGTGGCAGGTAGCAGGCCGAGATGTGTTCTGTAGGTTCACACTTATTAGAGCGGTCAACCTGCTTTTAGAGGGGGACCTTTCCCAGTTAGGAGCAGGGTCACTTTTCCCTCTAAGGCCTCGTTCAGATGATCAGTTATTTTATGCACAAATAGCCAAGCAAAAAGATCGCCACTTGCATGTGGAAAAATCATGTGAACGAAGCAAAAGGCACGATCTACATTCGCACATAATTTGCTCATTCACACGACCTGTGGTGCGTGTTACATTTTAATCCAGCTCTCATAGGAGTGAATGGGAACTCCTGTGCAACACGCACAAAAGATAGGTTAGGTCCTATCTTTTCTCGCAGCACGCACCTTAGATGCGGACATTGTAGCCACACATGTCCTAGCTTTTGCAGGTGCGAGTATTTTGCACATCTAAAAATCGTTCATGTGAATGCTTCAATAGAAAACCATTGGTTCTAATAGACATGATCTATTTGCGCGCAAAAAAAACCCGCTCTATTGAACGAGGCCTTATTTTGTGTTTTTCTATGTTGAATAGAGGTTTTGCTGCAGCATTACATTTCCCATTTGTCCAGTGTTGACACAGTCTTGCGTCTGTTCTGGGTGAGGTATGCATTGCACCCAGGTCGAACATGACAGTATGTTTTACGTCTGGAAAAGACTATTGCTTTTGCTTATATTCCCAGCCATTGTTACAAATCTTCCAATAGGTGGTGCAGTAGGCATTGTGTCATCTTACCATTTGCATAAATTTCCCAGAGGAAACCTTGTAAGTTTCCTCACACCTTTTAGATGCTCTCACTAAAGGCTAGTTTAGACAAAATGATTATCGCTCAAAATGTCTTTTGAGCAAATCCCACATGCTAAACTGGGAAAAAGAATTAGGAGAAACCATACCTATCGACTCCTGGGAAAGGGCTTACAAAATCTCACTGAAATCCTCTAAAGGGATGGGAATACTAGAGACTCAGACAAAACTACATCTCAGATGGCATCTCTCCCCTTCGTTACTAGAAAACAGATTTAAAATAGGATCGGGCTTGTGCTGGAGAGGTTGTGGCCGAAAAGGCACCCTATCCCACATTTTTTAGTCCTGTCCCTCACTCAACCAATTCTGGAGCGAAGTTTTGGGAGAGCTGTCTAAAATAATGAAGTGCTTTATTCCAAAAAAAGCCAAGCTAATCCTTCTCTTAATAGGCCTTGAAGAATTCCCCCCTAACACAAGATACCTTCTTCGCCACTCTTTGATGACAGCTAAAACAATAATTGCCAGACAATGGAACAAACATTCTCCCCCTACTTTGGACGAGTTCGTGGAACGGATGGCGGAACAACACATGCTTGAAGGATGGTTAGCTCGTAGAAATAATACCATGAGACATTTCGAAGTGACCTAGGAGAAGTGGAAACTACCTTATCAATACAATCTTAGTAAATAACTGAATGATGCCTTGTTAGGCCTTAGTCACACGTGCGTTTTTTCACGCGATTTGCGGATCGCATGACGGATGCGCATCCGCAAATCGCGTGACCGGGGCGCGCAAGTCGCCCGCAAATCGCCCGAAAATCTGCTCCTAGCCGCATTTCATTAGAAACGGGCCGGAGCTGTCCAGCACATTGCATTCAATGGAGACGGCAATAGAGCCGGCTCCATTTAAAGCAATGTGCTGCGGGTGAGCCCGGGATGAATTGTCGGGAAGGGCTTAAATATATAAGCCCTTCCCTGCAATTCATCCTAAAATGTGTAAAAATAAAAAATATATATATATTCACCTTCTCCCGGCAGCCGGAGCTCCGCGCGGCCGTCCTGCAGTGGGTGTGAAGGGGGTGTGAGTCAGACCTGCCCCCTGATTGGCTCAGCGCTGAGCCAATCAGAGGCATGTCTCACTCACACCCATTCATGAATTCATGAATGGATGTGAGTCAGACCTGCCCCTGATTGGCTCAGCGCTGAGAGGCAACAGTCACTCACCCATTCATGAATTCATGAATGGGTGTGTGAGTGAAACCTGCCTCTGATTGGTCAGGGCTGTGACCAATCAGAGGCAGATCATTCAGCAGGCGGGGATTTTAAAGCCCCGCCGGCTGAATAGTGCCGAGAAGCAGTTCAGGAAAACTGACTGCGGCCGCGGCTGGACTCCGGCTGCAGCGGAAAGGTGAGTATACAATTTTTTTTTATTTTAACACATTTTAGGATGAATTGCAGGGAAGGGCTTATATATTTAAGCCCTTCCCGACAATTCACCCCGCGCATGCCGGCAGCCCATTGCTTTCAATGGAGCGGCTGTATTGCCGGCTCCATTGAATTCAATGGGCAAACATCGTTCTTCTCTGTCACAGCTGTTACAGCTGTGGCAGAGAAGAATGATTTGTCTTCTATATGTCCTCAATGGGGTCAGCGCTGCTGCCGCCGGCCCCATTGAGCGCATATAGAAAAGAGAACAGGAATCGCAGATCGCAGATAGGTGCGATCTGCGATTTCTGTTCTATAATTTATCGGACGAGCGCATAAAAAGCGCTCATGTGTCCGATACCATTGCAAAGCAATGGTTTTATAAAATCGCCGGACGCATGCGCATGCGCAAATCGCGGCCAAAAACGCCCGTCTGACTAAGGCCTTAAAGTTATTCCTTCCCCATTAATATAAAATTTAACACAAGTTTCTTGGTTATACAAATTTAAAATCAAAAGGTTTATGTCGGAAACCCATTGATCATTTTCATGCTCACTGTTAATCATCATGATTGTTTTCACAGATATGTACCTCCATAAGAATCTTTATATATGTCAGTACCATTCATTAATGTTTTGTATATCTGAAACTACCAATAAAAATTTAATATGGTAAAAAAAAAAAAAATCTTTTGAGCGATTTTTGAGCTATAATCGTTGTGTTCGTTTTACAGCGCAAGGTGATCGCTCAAACGTTGAGTGATCACCTTGCGATCCAAGCGGAGGATGCAGAAAACAAGCGGGCTGTCCCTGCTTGTCTTCTGCATCCAGCTGTTCTCTGCTTGGAGGGCCTGGCTGTTATACAGCCGAGCGGTCTGAGCAGGGTATGGAGAACACAGCTTGACCGCTCTGTTCTTCATACCCCAGGGAGTGGGATACTGCTAAAACAATAGCATCCACTGTATTCCGCTGTGAATTCCTGATAATTGATAGCTGAGCGATGGCTTAATGAACACTGCACGATGTCAGTACAGTTAGACGCAATGATTATCACTCAAAAGGTGACTTTGAGCGATTTTTAAGCGAAAATCGTTGTGTCTAAATGGGCCTCAAGGAGAAATTATACCCTTCCTAATCTCAGTCTCCTGTTAAAACACACCATGAATGCAAAAATAAAAACAATCTTCAACACTCCTACCAACTTTAAGCACCTATTCACATCACATTTCACATGTCCATAGGTTCCATCATGATTTACATCTAAAAAAGGTATCGAGACTAAATCCCTCAATGGAAGATATCTGCCATAGTAAAATCTTCTGGAACACAGACTAATAGGCCTTTCTTTTGACAGGTTTCTGTTAGTTTCCATAATTTTGTGTCAGAAAGAATGTAGTCGACCAATATAGTCTTCTGTACCTATAATGCATTGCTACTTGGAATTCAGCATAATGGAATTAAATTAAACAGAAGAAACTATTATTCTGCAACATTTTTATGCTAGAACCAATAACCAAATTTACAGGGGCCAACCACATTCCGCATAGAATCACAGAAGCAAAGACGCTGTGTACTTGTTTATGTACTCTGAATATACAATCTGGAGTGTACATGAGGTTTAAAGGGGAAAAAGTATCATTTCCACAAGTGCAAATCTCATGATTTATCCACATAGGCTCGAGGCAATGACTCTACTAAAATGCTGATTTGAAGGGCATGAATAGTTATAAACTCAATTACATTGTGCTTAATTTTGTATTTAATAAACATTCTGAATATAGATCACATTGTAGACATCTGTTGTCATATTGATATTAGTCTTTCATTGATCATTGTCAAAAAGCTTAATTAACTCCTCTAGGATTCAACATTATCAACCAATGACATACAAACTAGGTCTAAAAGTGTTTTAACATACATTGTATATTTAGAATTTATCCCTAGACTAGAGGAAGTACAGTCTATAACCAATAATAATATAATAATCTTTATTTGTATAGCACAAACATATTCGGCAGCACTTTTGACGTACAGGGAAGATCAAACAGTACAAAGGTTACAGGTGTTATTCAAAGATTTTTGAAACAAAAGGGGGCGGGGGTGATAAACAAAAGGGTACATGGCAAGTGGTATGGCCTGTGGGAAGTGCAGAGTGCAGGAGGTACGGGGCATGAAATTTTCATGATAGGCGTATTATGGATCAGGGGAGTTGGTATGCTCTTTGAAGCAGTGAGTCTTCACGGCGCGTCTGAAAAGCCATACATCAAGGACTGTCTGGATGTCTTGGAGTAGAGCGTTCCATAGGGTCAGTGCTGCTCTGGGGAAGTCCTGGAGATGAGCATGTAAAGTCTGTATGAGAGGGGTGTTTGGTCTGGATGTGCTAACGGATTGGAGTGCGTGTGAAGATTGATCAACGGACAAGAGGGAAGTGACGTATAGTGATGCGGCTCTATGGAGAGCCTTGTGCATGATGGTGAGGAGTTTGAATTGAGTTCTATACTGTATGGGCAGCCAGTACAGCAACTGGCATATTGCAGAAGCATCTGAAAAGCGGCTCGATAGGAAGATGAGTCTGGCTGCAGCGTTTAGTATGGATTGGAGAGGGGAGAGTCTGTAGCGAGGAAAGCCGATGAGTAGTGAGTTGGAGTAGTTGAGTCTAGAATGGAAGAGGGTGACAACGAGTGTTTTAGCGTGTCCGTGGTCAGGAATGACCAAATTTTGCCAAAATTCCTGAGGTGCAGGTGACATGGCAGGCCAGAGATTGGATGTGGGGGATGAAAGAGAGTTCAGAGTCCATTGTGACCCCAAGGCGTCGGGCATGCTGTGTAGGGGTTATAGTGATGCCAAACACTGAAATGTTGGGGAATGGTCAGCTGGTTGAGGGCGGAAAGACGAGAAGATCAGTTTTAGAGATGTTAAGATGGAGAAAAAAGGAGGACATGGTGTTAGAGACAGCGGCCAGACATTTGGAGATATTTTGAAGGAAAGGTGCAAATATGTCATGAGAAGAGGTGTAGAGCTTAGTGTCATCAGCATAGAGGTGGTATTGGAGGCCAAAACTGCAGATGGTTTATTCGATTGGGGCTGTGTAGATAGAGAAAAGAAGAGGGCCAAGGACTGAACCTTGAGGGACCCCAACAGTGAGAGGAAGTGATGAGGAGGTAGAGCCAGCAAAGGAAACGCTAAAGGAGTGGTCAAATAGGTAGGAGGAGAACCAGGAGAGAGCAGTGTCCTTTATGCCGATGGAGCAAAGCATAGTGAGGAGGAGGTTATGGTCGACAGTGTTGTATGCAGCAGAGAGATCGAGGAGAATTAGTAGGGAGCAGTCGCCCCTCGACTTAGTCGTCAACAGGTCGTTTGACATTTTTGTGACGGCGGTCTCGGTTGAGTATAGGGGTGAATGCCAGACTGGAAAGGGTCGAGGAGAGAGTTGTCAAAGAGAAAGCATGTGAGCTGGGAGTAGACTAGGTGTTTGAGTAGTTTGGAGATGAAGGGGAGGTTAGAGATGGGTCGGTAGTTGGCAGCATCAGTTGGGTCAAGGGTCGGTTTCTTTAGTAGAGGGGAAATGGTAGAGTGTTTAAATGAGAAGGGGAAGATGCCAAAGGTCAGGGAGAGGTAGAAGATAGTGTTGAGGTAGGTAATGACACCTGGGAAAAGGGACCAGGGGAGGTGTGAGGGGAGAGGGTTACTGGGGCAGGTGGTTGTGCAAGCAGCAAAGAGCGACCTGGAGACTTCTTCCTCTATTGTTGGTTCTAACATGGATAGTGAATGAGTCGAGGCTGCAGTGCTGAAGAGACCAGGATCGGGGCTAGCCACACAATGTTTGCAGATTTCTATGCAGATGTTTTCAATTTTTTATTTGAAGTGTGCGGCTAGCTCTCCAGCACCGAGATCTGTCACGGCAGCCTGTTCTTTTGGTCTGAGGAGGGAGTGAAAGGTGTCAAAAAGTCATTTAGGGTTGTGGGATATGAATGATGAACTGGCAGCATAAACGGATGTATGAAGGTATAAAATCGTTTTATTACCCCATTACAAATGAATGCGACGTTTCGGCACTGTTGTGCCTTCCTCAAGCTAACATACAAATGACAAGACATGGTATATATAGCAATGATACATCCACCTTGGACCAATCATAGTCTTCATAAAAAACACACATATGACAGCAATTATCTTCCACCAATTGAAGTGCCAACAACACATAGTGCAAACACCTGTCAGGTACTACGTGGTTGATTACCTTATTCACATGTCATCATCATCATCATGTTCACAGTCGGCGTCTGGTAGTGATGCCATTCCACCGCAATACAGCAGATGCGCAGGAGCGCTACGTTCGCGAGACTTTGAACTGATGTTAGAATTGCTTTACAAGTCCCAAAAACTCCCCATAGTTGCGGCGCATCCGCGAAAAGCGCTATGCCCGCGAGACTATAACGTAACACTTATCATTCACTTGCCTCAGCTTCCAATAGTAGCGGCACATGCGCAAGAAGCGCTATGTCCACGAAATTCTGACATAACAGATAAACTTCCCATTGACCGGTCTCCAATCGGAGGCTTATTATATCTATTACCCTATTTAACCATACAAACGGCGATCGCATTAATAATGGCTCCAAAGGTCAATTCTATAATGAATGCATGGCTATTAAAACCATATAGATGTAAGAATATAAGAATGCTCGGTGTGATAATCTGACAGCAAAAAATACCAGAATATGGCGTTTGTACTTAGTACAGAAATGAGGGCTCCACTATTAAAGGGGACCATAGCAACAAATAGGAATAATGTTATCATATATATATAAATCTTGTTATTCGTATAGTGCCAACCCATTCCGCAGTGCCTTTAGGCAATTATTATTGCGTCAACCCCAAGCTGGCCATCCGAATCACCCGGGGATCAAACTCGCAACCCCCAGGTTGTAGGCGAGAGCCTACACTCTGCGCCACACGAGGCTCATATATGTGTCACCACATGTTATTGTCGGGATACTGGGAGCAATAAATCTATAGATGCGTGAATAAAAAATCCCTCACTATACAGAGCCATTGCTTGTCCCACTTCATTCATATTGAGTTCTAATATAGAATTTTAAAAGTCATCCCAATATTATAGCGGTTGATATACTCAAACATAGGATCCTTATTGTACATTATATTACCCTTAGATGTCTATTGCATACTTTCTATGTATTCTTCTGTGTATAAATGTCCCTTATGCTGTCAGTAATTATGACACCAAGTAATGTAAATCATAAAATTAACGAAACCAAACAGAACCAAAAAATATTAAAAGATACTTCAATGCAGCGCATAATTAGATAAATATACAAAAATGAAACATGAGAAGAGGATGACCAAATGAAAGGCAACCAACATCACGGTATCCCTGCAACACAAGAAAAAAAAGGAAAAAGAAAAAAAGATGATATTAGTAGACATATAACATACATTTTATACAAAATTAATATCAAATCATATCAACCATATTCTGAAATGACTGAGAGACTATCTACAAATGTGGCTGATAGGCATATTCATGATTAAGTCCTCTTGGGGACATAGTGTCCAACTCAAAGATCCATTTAAGTTCCCGTTTTTTGAGGAGTGTCTCCCTATCTCCACCTCTGGGTAAGGCGGGGACATGGTCGATCACCCTAAACTTAAACTGACTACTTGCATGTCTAGCTTCGACAAAATGTCGAGAGACAGGCAGTTTCATGTTCTTGGTCCTGATCGTGCTCTTGTGCTTCACTATACGTGACCTCACCTCCATGGTGGTTTCACCAACATAACCTAAGCCGCAAGGGCAGGTTATGAGGTAGATCACGTATGATGAAGCACAAGAGAACCTCTCTTTAATCCGATATCTGTTGCCTCTAAGTGGGTGAAAAAAATATTCGCCCCTGATTAAGTTGCTGCAACAGGAACATGCATAGCATGGATAGTTACCTCTTTTTGGAGGGATCAGGGTAGTTTGGATAGAGGATTTTTTTTTGTCATGAGATGGGAATGAATCAGTCTGTCTCCTATACTGGTTCCTCGCCTGTACGCCATAAGAGGAGCATTAATACATTCAGGGATCATGACATTGCCAAGAGTCAGCAATGGCCAATGTCTTTTAATTATGTTCTTAACTACACGACTCATGTTGTTATGGGTTGAAACAAACGGTAATCGGTTAGAATTTTCCTGTTTAGGCTTAGAAGTTAGAAGATCTCTCTGAGGGATGACTCTAGCTCTGTTTGCTGCCTCCCTGACAATAGATTCAGGGTATCCCCTTTGTAAGAAACGATCACACATATTATTGAGTCTAAGGTCTGATCATGTGCGATCCTTCTTACTCCCAGTAACTGGCTCCAAGGAAGGGAGTCTTTCATAGAGATAGGATGGTCACTACTATAAAGTAGTAAGCTGTTTCGATCGGTGTTTTTGACATACAGATCAGTAAACAGTCTGCCACTTTGTTTTTTCACAAGAACATCAAGGAAATGAATTTCCGAGGTAGAGTGTGACATCGTAAACTTCAATTCAGTATGAATGGAATTCAGAAAATTATGAAACTGCTGTAGGCTTTGCAGTGAACCATTCCACAATACAAAAACATCATCGATATATCGTCCCCAATATACCAATGATGTTCTGAATGTGGAGTTGTAGATGTGTTCTTCCTCAAACCCACGTACGAAGATGTTAGCGTACGTGGGCGCCACATTCTAGCCCATTGCTGTACCCTGTCGCTGCCTGTAGTACACCCCCATGAACAAAAAATAATTGTTCTCAAGGATGTACCCAAGCAGCGACAGGGCAAGATTGGCACAATGAGGGGACATGTCTGAGGCAGCAAGAAATGTTCTTACCGCTACCACCCCCTTTGCATGATTAATGGAGGTGTACAGTGATGTTACGTCAAAGGTAACTAAAATAGTTTCCTCTGTAACATCAAATCTCGAGATTTTATTTAAGAAATCAGAGGTGTCCCTGAGATAAGAATCAGCCGTCTCCGCAAGGGGTCGCAAGATCTTGTCAAGAAATCGGGCGACGTTACAAAAAAGGGAATCTCTCCCAGAGACAATAGGACGTCCGGGAGGATTTTTTGCGTCTTTATGAATTTTCGGTAGGGTGTATAGCGTAGGCACCACCAGGTATTTAACATCCGAAAATGTGTACAATTTCTCGTCAATAATGCCTGAGGATAGGGCCTCATTCAGAATGGTTCTCAATTGATTTTGAAATCTGTAAGTAGGATCATAACATAATCTTTCATAGATCTCAGTGTTTATTTAATTGTCTCTCAATTTCCTGTATGTACATAGTGGTATCCATTATCACTATGGCGCCGCCTTTATCGGCCGGCTTGAATATAATATTTTCATCTTTTGATAAATTAGAGAGAGCAGTTTTTTCAGATCTGGTAAGATTATGTTTCAACCTACCACCTGTGCTCAAAGTTTTGATTCTCAATTGTTTAATATCCCGTTGTACTGCACTAACAAAAACCTCAACCTGATGGTTAGATGTGGGAGGCTGAAAGTTGCTTTTATTACGTAGACCAACTCCCGCAAGTGAAAACGCCTCACGGGAGGTGGTCTGCCCCTCAGAAGGGGTAGATTGTGTAGAGAAAAAGCTTTTCAATCTTAAATTACGAAAAAAACGGTGGAGGTCAAGATTCAAATCAAACCAATTGATTTGTGAGGTTGGACAAAATGAAAGACCTGTTGTTAGAACCATGGTCTCTATTGGTGACAATACTCTGGATGAAATATTTACCACAATCCCTTCATTATTTATTTTTTCGATTCCATCAAGGGAGGTCTCTTGATGGACCGTGTGGTCACTCCATCCGGACCTCTTAATTGTCCTGTGGTGCTTGCGTCCTCCTCAGCGTTTGGATTCATAGGGCCCTCCTTTCTTTTGCCTCTGGTCAGAGTTGTACGACCTAAAAAAGAAGAAGATGTAGACACGCCCCTCGCATTATCATTTTTAGCTGAATCGTCTGTGGAGATAGAGTCTCGCGATGAAAAACTAAAGTGGGCTTTATTTCTCGGTGCACGCCTTCTTTGTTGCCTAGATCTTGCAGTTGAATCAAAATTCTCATTAGATTTATTTTTAGTCGATTGCCAGCTGAATACACGTCCTTGGCTGTAGTCATCAACATCTCTAAACCATTTCTTTTTCTTGGTATGTTCTAACTCATCTTGATGTCGTTTTAAATTTATCATCTTTTTCTCTTTATGTTTACTCCAATCTTCCTGGGATAATATTTCCAATATACTGTTTTCAATTGCTGTAAGCCGTGATGTACTTTCGGCAATTTCAAGCTGTAGAAATTCTACGTCGAGAATAATCTTATCGAAGGAAAATTTATTTACTGGGGTTGTGGGATAATGAGGAGATGAGGGACGTGAAATAAACTTGCTTGGCATGGTGGAAGGCGAGATTGTTGGTTTTGAGCTTGAATTTGAAGTGGGAGGAGTCTGCTGGCTGTTTGGATTTGCACCACAGACGTTCAGCACAACTAGAGCACCGTATTTACAAAAGCAATACTTCTGTGCGTATTTTGACCCATCTAGGTGTTTCTTTTTATATGCATAAATATGTAGCATATTTACGCAAATAAAAATTAAAAAAGATATTGTTTTTCAGCATAAGTAAACAGTGAATACACAGGTTTCATGCTATTCATTGCATGTTTACACAAGCCCATTGACTTCATGGGCTTGTGTAGTACATAATTCACACGTTACATCTTTTTTCACGTGTCTGAATGTCCTGTGAAAATACACAGCTGTAAATGAACCTATTGAAAAGAAAGGGTTGTATTCACTGCATATTACGTGCACAGAAAATATGCAGTGTATCTATATGCATGAGCCTTAAACCTGTTCTTAAAAAAAAAAACACTTAACACGTTTTCCAGTAGCAATAGTTATTTTATTAATCTGGCTTATTGTGCTTCTTCACTACCAGATGAATAAGACCACTGCAGGAAGTCAATAGAAGTCTTTGATCTCTTCATATTTTCTATCAAATACTCTGTTAGACTTTTGATGGTGCTCGGTTTATACGATAAATGTGTTTTTTGTGTTATACTTATATTCTATGTGCTGTCATATGATAAAATGTGTTTATAATGTCTAACTATAAGGGTGGCTTCACACGAGCGTGTGCGTACATAGGTGCATACATAAGTGCACACCCACGAACATGCACAAACACACGTGAATGCAGGTCTGTGCATTGTCTGCAGGCACCCCTGAGTTGTTTTTCAGGAAAGGGTTTTACATATAAGCCCTTCCCTGAAAAACAAGAATTTTTGTGTAAAAAAAAAATACTCACCTGTCCGCCGCTGCCGTATCCCCACAGGGATGAAGAACACATGTTTCCTTCATCCACGCGAGAAAAAAGAATTCCCTGCTTCACCTGCCACATCTGTGACAGATGCAGCAAAGGAATTCTTCATCCCTGTGGGGAATAAAGAATTCCCTACCACAGCTGTCAAACATGACAGCTGCGGTAGGGGATCCAGCTGCTGGCATCCTGTAATTGTTTTTCAGAGAAGGGCTTTAAATATAAGCCCTTCTCTGAAAAACAAGAAAAAGTAGTGTTAAAAATAAAATCATACTTACCTTCCTTCAGCTACCGGGGCTCAGTCGCGTCCTCTCTGCGCTGTCCCCGGCTCTTCAAAGCAATTCTTTCAATTCTCTCAGCCAATCAGAAGCAGCTATGCCTGTCAGTCATTCAGCGAGAGCTGCCTGTGATTGGCTGAGATGCTCAGCCAATAACAGACAGCTGCTTCTGATTGGACAGAGGCACAGACAGAGCAGAGAAGACGTGGCTAAGCCCCGGCAGCTGAAGGAAGGGGAGTATGATTTTTTTTAATTTTTAACACTATTTTTCCTTGTTTTTCAGAGAAGGGCTTATATTTAAAGCCCTTCTTTGAAAAACAATTACAGGATGCCGGCAGCTGGATCCCTTACCGCAGCTGTCATCTGTGACAGCTGTGGTAGGGAATTCTTTATTCCCGCAGGGATGAAGAATTCCTTTACTGCATCTGTCACAGATAGGGCAGGTGCAGCAGTGGTTCTTTTTCCTCGCAGGGATGAAGAAAACATCTGCCACATGCAGCAGATATGTTCTTCATCCCCACGGGGACATGGCAGCGGCGAACAGGTAAGTATTTATTTATTTGTTTTTTAAACACTAAAATTCTTGCTTTTTAGGGAAGAGCTTATATGTAAAGCCCTTCCCTGAAAAACAATTCAGAGGTGCCGGCAGACCATTGCCTTCAATGGAGCCGCCTGCAGCCACGGCTCTATTGAAGACGATGCGTGCATTCCCTGTGGTGCACGCATGTCCTATCTTTCCAGGCACACGCCTGAAAAGCAAGGGCATGTGCACACACCATAGGGAATGCATTGATTCTAATAGAAGCGTGTTTTTGTGCGCATGTATGCACGCACAAAAACACGCTCGTGTGAAGCCACCCTTATACTGTGTAAATGTGAAAATGCACTTAAGTGAACAGTGCTTATAACTGGTCCCCTGCAAGACTTGCAGCCTTTTTTCCAGTGACCTCAGACAGATGTTGGAGAGGGTGTGGATAAAGAGGGATATTACTCCATATTTTTTGGAGCTGCTCGAGCGTCCAAATCACTTGGCAGACCTTCTTCTCTCTCCTAAAAAAAAGTTCTAAAAGTTGATATTCATCCTTCGCCAGAGATGGCGATTCTGTTGCTGGGAATTGATGGAGTCCCTAATAAATACAGAAATTTTATATCACATGGGCTTCTGTCTATCAAACTAATGATGACAAGGAATTGGAGATTAGCCCAGACTCCTACAGAACCTGAGATAATTCAGCTTCTATCAGATCAATGTTCCTATGAAAGAATACACGCTTATAGAAATGACAACACTCAGAACTTCAAAGAAGTATGGGGTCCCTGGGTGAACTATTTCAAGTTAGAAAATTCTCATGTTCTTACATAACTTTTAGGCTCGAGGAGCTTCAACGTAAACTGTTTCTCTTACTTAGAGTTTTGAATTTTGTACTTTGAACATAGAGAGAAGAGTGGTCCAGAGTAGATAAGGAAGGATACAGTTGGTTCTGGTAAATTTTCCAAATATATGTAGTTTGGTTGATATTATATTACATAAAATATACAGTCCTGTATTATACATTGAATAATATAGATTATGCTCTACAAGAATGGATCCTATAACCTCCCATGTACCCCTTCCCATCCCCACTCCCCTCCTGCCTTTCCTTACCCAGGCTCTATCACAATTTTCTCTTCTTCCATCCACAAGTCACAGCTGTGGCAGAGGTCCCCAATTCTATCCCATTGATTTCAATGGAGCCGGCGCTACAGCCATTAAAAGCAATGGGCTGCCGGCAAGCCTTGCAGTGATTTTCGGGGAAAGGCTTTAAAATCATCCCTAAAATGTGTAAAAAATAAAAAAATATATACTCTCCTCTCCGGAGCTGCCGGGGCTCATGCGCATCCAGCCACTGCCCCTGTTTACATACTTTATGTAGCATCTAGGAGTTTTTCTGTATTCTTTGTTTGGGCTTAAGAATCATGTGTTATGCAAAGTATGGACCATTTGCCAGCTTAGCGCAGGGGAGTGAAAGTCAGTTCCGTAATCATAATTACATTGATGGAATCCATTTCTCTTCAGCCATCCACCAATTATAGTATTTCTTCAATATATAGGATATTTGTGAATTCAATGAGATTTCTGTTGAGCTGCTAAATTAGTTATACAAGAGTCAATGTACATTTTTTTTACGACTTTCAGGTCATAAGGTCTCCTATGCTTTGGTGATGAGACTGGTAAGTATTATATCTAATCTCATTCAATTCAGCTACTCATATTCAAGTTTCAAATATTTTCTAATGTATTATAGAGTTATAAATAGTAAGCGAGTGCCAGTTATAGAGATGAAGTACAGTGAGTCATAAGGGTGCAGGATGTTGGGCACCTGAGAAACAGTGACCATATACTATATACTATAATACATTTCAACTTGTATTTCAAGTGAGAGTTTTACAGAAGAGCTACAAAAATATTAAACTTCAGGAAGGCAACATTTGACCAGCTCAGAGATACCCTAAAGCAGGGGTCCCCAACCACCTGTCCGCGGACCAGGACCGGGCCATTGGGGGTTTCTTGCTGATCCGCGGCGCCACTGTTAGCCGCTCAACCCGTTAGTTCTGAATATCGGCAGGGGCCGCGGCTCCCCTGCCGGTATTCACTAAGCAGCGCTACTAGCAGCACTGATCCCAGCCACACTGTGATGTCAGTGTGCAGCCAGGATCCTCCACCCCCCTACCCTGACGTCTCCTACTACTTGGTTCTGTGACAGCAGGGGGAGGAGGCGTCCGGCAGCACACTGACATCACAGTGTGCACCGGGACCATCGCTGCTAGCAGCATGCCCGGCAGAGAAGCAGCGGCGCTGCCACGAGGTTGAAAGGGTAAGTATATGGGTCTCAGAGGGGCACTGTCACTGCTGGGGGCTGCTGTGGGATGTCACTATAACTACTGGGACCACTGTGGGGTGTCACTATTACTACAGGGGGCCGCTGTGAGGTGTCAATATTATTACAGGGGGCCGCTGTGGGTTGTCACTATTACTACTGGGGCCACTGTGGGATGTCACTATTACTACAGAGGACCACTGTGGGGTGTCACTATTACTAAAGAGGGCAACTATAGGGTGCCATTATTACTACAGGGGGCCGCTGTGGAGAGTCACTATTACTACTGGGGCCGCTGTGGAGAGTCACTATTACTACTGGGGCCACTGTAGGGTGTCCCTATTACTACAGAGGGCCACTGTGGGGTGTCAATATTACTACAGGGGGCCACTGTGGGGTTTCACTATTACTAAAAGTGTCCCCTATATCAGCCCCAGAAGTAATAGCATTACTACTGAAGCCACAAATCCTGCCCCCATATGACCAAAACCTCACCCCTGCCCCAACCCCACCCTGCCATGCCATGGAAAAATAGTTGTGCTTGAATCTAGTCCCTGGTGCAAAATAGGTTGGGGACCTCTGCCCTAAACCATATTGACTCGGGACATGGTTCTCAAAAAGAAGAGTACAGACAGTATATGGTAAATGTTTAAAAATATCCTAAATACTTACTGTAGGAGGAGAAAACAAATCTATTAAATAGCTTATTCTCTAGTGTATTCACAGAGGAAAATGAAATGTCAGATGGGACGCAGAGTGATCATGCAAACTGTCCATTAAATTTCACCGGTCTAAGGCCCAATGTCCACAGGCAGATTTTTATTATAAAATCCGTACCTGTCTCTCGCACAGGAGATCCGCACCTCTTACCGCCCATAGGAATGCATTAGCATCCGTATGGCAATTTAAAGCATGTTCCATTTTCCTGCGGATTCTGCAGGGATGGCTTCCATTGAAGTCAATGGAAGCCGTCGCTGCTGCGGCATGGCCACAGCTGTCACTGTGGAGGTGCCGCAGAAAAGCAGAAGATTCAAAAACAAAAAAGAAAGCACTACGCATGCATTTTAAATCCCTGCCTACTGAAAGAACATTACTGCACTGCCAGAGGACAGAGCGGCATTTAAAGAGTTAACAGCTCTAATGAGCATCAAGGCTTATCAGAGCTGCTGTGGGCAGGTGTTGGTTGTAAGAAACAGATGGAAACAGCATTGTATGAAGTGGGATCGACCCGCAATCCCCCTCCAAACATACCCCAAACCTGCAGGACAGAACGGTACGTCCTGTAGCATTAAGGGATCAAAAAAGGGTCAAAAAGTGAACCCGAAAACTACAGTCTGGTAAGTATTACTTCCATTGTGGGTACATGTTTTAAGGGTTTCTAAGAGATGCTATCCTGGAGTACCTCAAAGGGTTTATTAGAGATCACTCATTTATGCTCAAAATCAGGTGAGGGCCTGTTCACATTATGCTCAGACCACCATCCTCAGGTTCTGTCACAGCAATCTATCTGGATCCCTGAAAATGGTATCAATACACAAAAAAGGATGGAACCATGAAATCCCATCACTCAAAGGGAGACAAATAAGGTTTTCTTTCGAGTAGGGTTCCATGCATTTGCAACATTTGCGCCAGGGAAAAGAACACCCCTCCTTTCACTAGTGCTCACAACTTCAAATTCTCCTATCCTCAGTGGTCACAGTTAGGCTCCCCCTTATTTACCAGTGGTCTCCTCCTCCATTAACAAAGTATATTAACCTTCTATATGCTCCCAGTACTTGAACTCTATATAACCCGGATGTATACGTCAAGTAGATAAAAAAAAAAAAAACATGCAAATGCATATTGGGGTATCAAAAGAGGATGACCCAGTAAGAATACACTGTGGCTAAATTAGACAAAATGCATCAGTTTTGTAAACCCATCTGTTATATTCACATTATGGATTAGAAAGTATAGGTGACTATTCAGGAATCAAGTAGTTAATGTGGAAAAATGTCATTGTTACAATTTCTTCTCTGGCGTTTTGGGAGATAGCAGTATCTACATCATTTCAAAGGAGAGAGATCAATACCTGAAGCTTCAGTATTTCAAAGAATGTTACAATGTTGCAAAAGACATTCAGGGAGTTGAACTCCTTTCGGTGTAAGATAACATTGCTGGTGTGAATGGATATTACCTGAAAGCACACCAGCTCCAGAGAATTGTTGTTCATTTAAAGCTAGATAATAAAATTAGTTTAGGTTCAGTTGTTCACTTGAGAAACATGTCATGATGATATTTGAACGCTTAATGGAGTATATCTCAAGAAATAAATGGGAATTATAAGGCAAAAGTATCAACTGAAAAGTTCAGGTTATAAACCAGCAAAAATAAGACCTTTTCTACTGTGTATATAAAATCATTTTTATTTATTATAAGTGAGAGTTGAGAATTTTTTTTATCTATAAGTAATGAGTAACATGCAAATGATATGTCATTCATAGCTAATAACTCCATGATTCATTGTTACTATAACTTCAGAGAGGTCTAAAACTTCTGAGATTTAATACTGTGTTTCTATTGATGGAATTTTTGAGAGAAATATGTAAACAAGGGGCCAATTAATTTTAACTAGGTTTTCAACTGAGTGTTCAGATATATGGACATATGAATTTGTGCTACTTATTTGCATAAGTCAAACTAGGGAAGTATTCTCTAGAAAGATGGGTTATTTTCGAAAAGCAAACTTGTTGACTTTATTGATGTAGCGTAAGTGATATACTGGGAAATTCTGGGCCATTAACATATCAAGAGTTGTTTTCAAGGCAATCTATGTTTTCCTTCTTGTTTCATGACTCACGTCAAGCCTGATTCTACACAGAATCTAAACATGTTGGTTAGTAAACATTTAAACACAATTTCTGATTAAGCCCTTAAAGGGTTCGGCCTTTAGAAACTTATAGTAATGCTGGATTTATATTACTTAGGGCCCTTTTTCATGGAACGATTATCATTCAAATCATCATGGAATTGTGTGAAAAGGAACAATAATCGTTCAGTTTAAACATGACCAATAATGTAACGATAATTGCCTATGCAGGCATAAAAAAAGTTAGCATTCATCATTTGTCAGTCATTTGTCAGTCATTGCATGTAGAAGACAATCACTGCATTCACAAACCTGTTACGATTGTGTGGGCAAAGTAAGCACGGGGCCCACACGATCGTACCCAGAGGGGGGACTTGGTACGAACATGGGTCACTGGCAAACTGACCCTGTTCTACACAGGAGGTTGACCGGGCCCTACCTAAGCGGGGACATCGCCCCAATAAGGGCAGCCCAGCGGTCTTCAGATCTCGGCCCTAGATGATCCTAGGAGCCATGCACCAAAACAAGATAAATACACATGCCACATGACAGGGACTGTACAACAGGGCACACAGAGCCAGAATACACAGCATACAGCAGCCACAATGCAAACACTAATAGCAGATGAAGCTGAATATAAATACCAGGTATTAGTTGAGGTTTTGTACAAGACATGGAAGCTAGCAGGCCACTTCACGACTCCAGGTTATACTGCTAGTCCCTACACTAACCAGGAGTCCAGCAGAACCGGACACAGTTCACACAGCACGCTGCAACAGCACAGGACACAGATAGCAGGTCACACAGCAAGCTAACACAAAGCTGACAGAATTTAAACGTACAAACTGACATGAACCAGCAAGACACAGATCACACAGCAAGCTTACAACAGACAAGGATTCATGACTGCTTACCCTTAACACTAGACACAGACTGACCAGGAGCTGGGTTTATATGTGAGCACAGACTCAGGAGATTGGCTAGCAGGAAGTACCACACCCAGCCAGCTCAATTAACCCTTAACCACCTGTAGCTGTGCTGCTCGGAAGCTTAGAATTACAGATCCCAGTAGCACACACAACAAAACCATTCCCATGTATTTCCAGACTCCCCTGAGAGATCAATGATGAATTGGATAAGCTATGACGAAAAAAATTCTGAAAAGAAAATGTAACAATTATCTGTGTGTGTAAACAGATATCATCTGAGAACAAATAACATGTTCACTTGTTTACTTGTTTCAACAATTAATTGACCCATGAAAAAAGGACCCTTAACAAAATAGGCAACCCACGTGAAGATTTTCATGTCTTTTAAGTCCCTGCGCTAATATCATAAACATATTTTGGCCAAAATATCAATCAATGCCTTATATTTATTTACAGAAACAGTTGGGGTCTGAGATGCTGGGGAAGCTCCAGGTAATGGTGCTTTGTGTGGTATGCTTTGATAGTGTGGGGAAGCCCACCCCGCATAATAATATGGCTTAAACTATTAGTGCTCTAAGCCTGCATGGTGTACTATACAAAATTGGGGTACTGGCACCTCATATAAACTTTATTTGTGTGCAAGTATAATACTAAGCAGTCATCCCTCCAATGCATCATGGGTGCGTGAGTGGTTGTTCATCAGTATTTTGCACCTGCATTACCTCCCTCATATGGCATTTCCCTTCTGCATGCCGCTGTGAACTGGTGTTTGTACCTGCTTGTTTGTACCATTGTGCCATCCATCAGATGGCAGCCTATGCAGGGTCATGTGAACAACTCATTCTCAAGCTTCCACTATTAGTAAACCCAGCATTCCTACATGTTTGTAAGGCTCCCCTAAAAGAGATGAACTCCTTTAGGTCCTACAGCAGGTTCATAAACAGATATTGGAACCCATGGTTGGATGGTAGCACTATTTATGCTTTCTACTGTTTCTTTAAATACAATATTAGCATGTTCCTGCAGCCACCACAGTGGTGTACAGGGGAACTGCATATAGATTGTTAAAGCTTCCTTAGTAGCTGTTTAAATTCATATGAACTGAGCTCCCACTAGTTCTGTGTGATGGGAAGCAAAGGTGGATCCAAGGTTGGAACTGGGCATTCTAAGATGAGTAGTGGCCCTGAGATATGGCTGAGTGCTGCCTACACTATGAATCATATGCTAGATTGCTGTTTCTGAATGGGCTTGCCAGAGTGAGAATACTTAATGAGTAGTGTTGAGCAATCAATGAAATATTCGAGTTGGGAATACCCAACCCATTTTTTTTATATTATTGATAAATCATTAAATCAATGGGAGTAAAAATTGGCTTCAATGGAGTGGAAGTGTTTTTTGTATGAATTTGGCTCAATTGCTAGCACTCTTAATTTTCACTGTTGGGCCCTAAGTTCAAATCCCATCAAGGAAAACATTTAAATGGCTTTAAAAACTCCATACAGATGTTGCACTCGATCTTATTTACATCTACAACTCTAGCACTGCAGCCTCCTGTCTTATACATATCAGACACCATCTTGGTAATGAAAAATTTGCTTTCACTTACAAATCAATACCATGATGCATCAACACAGCATTAGCTAGAGATTGGACCATATGTGACTTCTGGGGGGTAGTGTTTAATTATCATTACCTTCTACATACTTCTAAATAAGTTGTAGACCATAAGCGTATGGTCAGAAGGAGGAGCTATGATCTCTTCTATTATATTGTAACTGTGTGACAGGAGCTGTGTGATCATCATCAGTAAGGTGTGTGGTAGGGTTCATGTAACAACATCATACAGACTGAGAAACTGCCTAGAAATTGAATTCATAAACCTAAAAAAAAAAATCACAGCAGTGGGCCTTTAAAGGTGAAGATCTAGTAAGGCTGCATGATCAAGTAATCGCTGTCACGGCTTGTTGGTCGCAGTGGCATGGTGGCTTTAACACAAGCAAAGACCTGTTGCCTGGTTAAACAAGTCAAGGGTTAATGCATCATGTGCCGGGTCTGCTGGTGCTGTTTGTCTTTGCTGCATGGATGCATGTTGGATTAGCCATGCCTGAGAGTAAGGTGCAATTGTTTCAGGTGCATAGTGGCTATATATTCTCACCCCTCCTGGTTATCAGTGCTGGTTATTCCATTCCATTGTGGAGAACTTGGAGTTTGGAGCTCTGCTGTGCTGGGTGTTTTTTCAAATTGCAGATAAGTAGCTGTTGGTTCCTTTCCAGTTTATTTTGTTGCTTTTCATTTCTGTTTTTGCTTTGCATGTCAGTTCATCTTTCCAGGGGTTCCTATAGAGACAATCAGGGCCCAGAAAGAAGACTACTGGGCCGCCTTTTATCGAGACGATGTCCCCGCTTTAGGCAGGGACCCATTACCCTCCCTGCTAGGTTAGGGCCAGGCTTCCTACCCTCTCCCTGGTGTGGTGCTACCGTCCCACATCGCGAGGTGTGCGGCTATTTTCTACCGTATGTACATTTCCTGTTGCCATGCGGAGTGTTGTACTCTAGTGTTGCACGGGCCTTACTTTTGGGTTACGTACTTTAGTTGTGGTGCACACTGTTCACCAGTGCAATAGGCGATCAACTACTGTCGTGGTTATCATCACCCTGCATCCGTGCTGAGCTTAGTGCCTGTAGGCTGCACGGACGTGACAATCGCCTCCTGTTATCCCCTCCCCAATAATGTTTATGCACTTTTTCAATGTCATAAACCATAAATGGTTCTAACATGACCGTATGTGTAAGGGGTGCAGTCGCACCTGGGCCCTGAAGCCCTAGTGTTCCCATAAAGTCTCTCTTCCCCATATTGCAAACCAATACTATCAATGAAGCTTTATAGTTGGGGGCCCAGTTCCAGATTTTGCACTGGGGCCCAGCAGCTTCAAGTTACGCCTCTGGTTCTATACTTCTATAATGATCAAAGATGAATTGTCTAGCGACCTTAGTTATATCACTGAAACGTTCTAGAATCCTAGTTTTAAGATTGGAGCTACTGAAGCCCACATAACCTTACAGCATATTTAACATTAGTGCTGTTGGATAGCTCACAAGTTTATCTTTGTCAGTAAACAATTGACATTGTAACACTACTTTACAAATTTCGCAAATATATGTACTGCACTTGTAGAAACAGTATGCTAAAGCCATCTATGAACAGGCATTAACATTTTACATGTACTGGGAATAAGCATACTGCCTAAGCTTGCTGTCTTACCAGAGAAACAATGCAACATCCCCTGAGTCAACAACTTGTAAAACCACCTTAAGCAACAATAACTTTAAGTAATCATTTTCTGTAAGACTTTATCAGTCTCTCACATCATTCTGCAGGAATTTTGGCACACTCTTCTTTACAAAATTGCTTCACTTCATTGAGGTTTGTGGGTGTTTTTGTATGAACAGCTGTCTTAAGGTCCCACCACAGCATTTCAGTTGGGTTTGGGCTTTGACTAGGCCTTGCAATACCTTGATTTTTTTATTTTGAACAATTCTTGAACAAATATTTAGTTGTTTTTTTTCACAGAGAATACAAATATAAATATAATATGCTAGCTGATATACACGGCCTCGCCTAAGTTAATTTAACACAGGTGTTTACGTGTTGTTTGCATGGAAAAATTTTTGAAGTCAAGGTTACTTTAGAGTAACCAAGGAATAAAATATGCATACACATACAGGAGCGTTAGATTCTCCTCAGGCTGCATGTACCGATGTCCCTCTGCAGAATGTGCCACCCCTCCCACTCTCCTCATTTAGAACCTAAAGAATGCTCGCGCCAAATTTTACGCTTTTTCGACACCAAGAAGTTACATTACATAGGGGTGCACTTACTTTTGCACTTAGCATTGAATAATTGAGTTGTGACCCCCTTTACTTTTCCTATTTAGGGCCTAAAGAATACTCCTGCCAAATTTCATGTTTGTACGACATCAGGACTGACTCGAGAATTAGTGGTGAGTCAGTCAGTGAGTCAGTCAGTGAGGGCTTTCACCATTTTTATATATACATATATATATATATATATATATATATATATATATATATATATAGATATAGATAACACATAAAAGACAATAATGCACAATATAAGAGATGAGTTGGAGGTAAATGGCTGTGAGATGATTATTAGACCGACATTTAGTGCATGGTGGTTATAGCATACAATAGATGTAAACAAGGTAGAATAGGAAAAGGGTCCATTATATCTTGCAATAACGCCTAAGAGCTAAGTAACAAGCCATTTACAATGGTTATCTCACACATATTGTGGATGTAAAATTGATAAGCAATAAGAGAGAAAAAAATAAGTAAAAACAATACATAAAAAGAAAACTGGTTAGTAGTGAGCTTTAAAAAAAAATAAAAAAAAAAAAATATATATATATATATATATATATATATATATATATATATATATATAGGTTGGCTATACTATTATATTTAGTAAGGTAAATTAATAGTGTCAATACTTTATTTATCTATACTAGTATATTCTTTTCTATACCCAATGTTTATTGCATAAGCATGTGTATCCAGAAAAATGGAGCTATTTCGTCCAATGACATTTAAACCTTTCCAGTTGGCCCTTTCTGGTAGCACTCAAATGTTCCATCAAGCAGTTATGCTGGACCATCAAAAATACTTCAGTTTAAGAAGGGGTGTTCTGATTGCCGTTAGAACATCAGAGGTAATAAAAACTTTTAGTTAGTCTACAAACCCATTAAAGGTTTGAAAGTTTGTGGTATCCAGTACCACTGGATTCTATTTAAGATGTTATTGGGTACACTGGATTCTATATAAATCTAGTGCTTGGAAGGGTCATCCACCCACCAACTTTTTAATTGGTCAAGCAGAATGTATGTTCACTGAGAGTGAAGCCAGCTAGGGCACTTCCTCTTTCATCCCCTATGATGCACATCTGGCTTGCTGCCAGGTGATTAGATCATCAATTGTGATCCCAAGTGGTGGGTCCCTGGCGATTAACTATTGATGACCTATCCTGAGGATAGACCATTAATAGTTTTTGTCTGGAAAACCCCTTTAAGGACTATTAGGGCTCAGGCACTTGATTGAGTCACGTACACAGAACTTGTACCCAGTGCATGGAAGCCCTGCAGCTGAATAGCATGGAGCCACATACCTTACATGCGCTACTATATACTTTGCCAGGTGCTGAATGTGCAATAATATTCTCTCAATGTTGAAGCATTCCACAGATTCACATAAAATTAGAGACATATGGAGGTACAGTCAGGGGCCATAAACCTGTATGAGTCCTTTATTATTGCTCTGTACTATATGCTTAAGACCCACATGTGGTGCATAGTGTTAAGGCAGCAGAAATGCTGTCCTAAGCTCTCACTCACGACCTGAAGGTTGCAGGTTCAATCCCCGTATGGATAAGATAGCTGGCTCAAGGTTGACTAAGCCTTTCATCTCTCCTATGTCAGTAAAATGAGTACCCAGCTTGCTGTAGGGGGG
This sequence comes from Eleutherodactylus coqui, assembly GCF_035609145.1. Taxonomy (NCBI): domain Eukaryota; kingdom Metazoa; phylum Chordata; class Amphibia; order Anura; family Eleutherodactylidae; genus Eleutherodactylus; species Eleutherodactylus coqui. The sequence goes on from NC_089846.1 coordinate 125,461,390, forward strand.
TAAAAAGATGACTGGGAAGGCAATGGCAAACCACCCTATAAAAACAGTTGTGACATTACTTGGTGTTTGCACCAGGGGTCTTTACCTTACCCTACTATTTGTAGTAGTAATACAGTAAGTATGGAGCCATAATACAGGGGTTTACTGCTAAACTCCTACTTTTGCAGTAAAATATAAAGTAGTTGTATAGATCCCTTGAACAAGACTAAAATGTATGATGAAAAGTTTGAATATTCCTGCCCAATGTAGTAGAGCTTGAGTAGAGACCAGAACAGATAAGCGGTAAGGTTAGTGTATGCTGGGATGAAAGAAATCCATTAATTCTTTATGCTACCTATCTGCAATCTTACAGGTTCTCCTGAGTGTGTAGAAAAAAATTAAGTACTGTATATAAACCACAAGTTAAAAGACTATGTAACATTAGAAACCTAGATTATGTATAAGCTATACATAAGACTTTCTACCGGTTTTCAGTTTATATAACCCCTTTTTATGCGTTTGTTGTATTTTCTTTAACCATAACAAGATTGCTACACCACTTACACGCTTTATCTAAAGCTATGAACCTCTCGCTGTAGATTCGCTTAGTCTCAGCAGATCAGTTTCTTTCTAGTTTAAGCCTTTGTTTGTACTTTGTTTTTGAAGATATGTTTTGTCCTTGCTAGGTGTTTCTTTTGGCAAATAAAGCTCTTATAAAAATATAACGTTCGCGCTGAGAATTTAGTCCAATATTGATACTAAATTTCTTATTGTTTTATCCCTAACAGCAATATAGGAAAAAAAAAGGATTATGTTTATATGGATTTTTCAGTCCATGGAATTCATAATGAAAAGGTTTATTGCGAGAGGTTTATAAGCAGGTTTTATTTGTTTGGGGTCAGTGATAGCTTTGTAATTAGAGGAAATTTATCACTTGGGTGGTTTATTTGTATCACAAGGGAATCCCTTCCTTATCATTACTATCATTTTTTTCCGTGTCTGTAACTTCTCGATTACTCTTCTTGCTCCAAATGAAAGAGAACAAAATTAGTTACAAGTAAAACTCCCCCTTGTTTCCATGCCAACGGACTAAAATCTAGTACATGTAAGTAGGGATTTCTGGGCTAGTGGCTTGTTTCTCCATGACCCTATTTGAAATTGTTCATACTAATTCCTGTAGAGTTTTCATCTGACTTTTAAAATGCAGCAAATGTTTCTTGAAAAACAACACTGCTTGAAAAGGCTTTTACACTTGATCCATCAGGTAGGATGCTATCTGAGACATTCCTTATGGAATGTGTTTTCAGAAAGTGACATTGTTTAAATCAAGTTTTTATTTTAAACTTTTTAAAATAATTTTTGGTGATTTTTTTTTTAAATTTTCATTTCACTGTGTATATAAAAAAAATCCTGATATTTTGCAGCTTTCATTCTGGCCACTAAGCCTTATAATATTCTGTTGCTTCTTGTTCTGCACAGAAGCCTCAAGGAATATGGGACACAGTGAACAGGAGGGGACTCACCAACTTCTATGGGAGTGTGTTGTGCGCATGGTCTGTGACATGTGCTTCGGTCATTGTGTAAGGGCTTTAACCCACTAGTGTTTTTTTTAAATGTTACGGTATTGCATCGTTAAAAAAACGCTAGTGAGTAAAAGCCCTAAGGAGGGGGAAGAGGTGAGCTGTGACTATCATATATTGTAAATGGTGCGTTATCTACAGGATGTCCCACAAAATGTATACATACTTTTAGAACTTATAATTTATTAGCTCACAGGAGGAGATAAGTCAAAACAGGTGGGAAGGAAAATTGGCTTAGCTGCCCATAACAACCAATCACATTCCACCTCTGCGAAATCAAAGCAGACACTTGACTAGATACTACCATATGTACAATTAAGCCAGTTTTGCTTCCCACCAGTTTTGACTTACAACATACAAAGTGAACACATCGCTGTTGACACCAACAAACAGAGAAGGGAATTCTACCTAGAACTTTATGCATGCAAGCAACACCAAAGCAGAACATGCATGACTACAAACAACAGGGTTTTGAGAGACAATAAGATAAATGGCAACTGGATTAATGACCAGCACCTTCCAGCACGAGGGGCTGGCATTTATACTCAGCAGACAGGTGGTGATTGGCTAGCTGGAGAACTCCACACCTTTAGCCAGCCAAATCAACCACAACTGTGTAAGTGTGGTCTTGGAAACCCAGGAGCAACACGTGTCATGTACTCCTTAAAATGTTGTGTAATACCTACAGAGCACTCAGAGAACTGCTACCGGTCTATCCTGTCATTTACATGTGCTTTTATTAAAAAGTTCTATTGAAAGGGTTATTTTCATCTTACTATTTTGTCCACTACAGCTTTGTCTCTTGTCCATTGTTCAGAGTTTGGTACTTGGAATTTGCCTCTGCGTGCTCCACTTTTTAAAATCTGTTTTTATTTTCTAATAATTGTATAATTTTTTATTCTGTTGTGTATACATAACTATGAGGGCAGCCATCTCTCCTGGGCTACATTTAACAGCAGTTACAGATCTAGAAATATGCTTTACAGCAGCTTCATGGGCCCTTCATACAATGGACATAAGGGAACCTATTGACTTGTATAGGAGACTGTACTAGACATGTTCTGTGACCCGTGCAGAGGTCATTTTGCAGAGAGGGGAGTAGATTGTCACAGCCTATACCTATTGTGACAGGTGGATCCTGTGTTCTCTACATATACATGTTAACTCTCAGCGTAATCCTGCATGTGATGTTAGTGAGATGACTGCTGCAAAGCTTTCCCAAAAGAACAGAAAGCATCAGCCTTTTATCCGGCTCTATGGTCAGAGAGAAAAAAATACAGGAGTTAAGGATTTTTGGAAAAACATAAATTGTGATCAAAAATTTTAAAAAAATCACCACAAATTCTTAAAAAATTTAACACAAAATGTGATTTATATAATAGGTCATTCTCTGATGACACGTTCCCTGTAACAACAAGTCCAGCTCCAATTCCTTTATACTGTACCAGTGCTTAAGGAAACATTCCCCTTCAATAAAAAAAAACTAGAAAATGACTAGGTGATCAGTAGGAGTCCTAAAAATTAGTGTGATTTGTTCATAAATATGGTAAATTCTATAAGCTCCATTTTTTATTAATGGTGCTAATTATAGAGTGAGATATATTTAATGATAGATGAAGACCACCAACAGCTCAAACCACCCAATATTCATGAAACCAGCAAAGGTTTCTCGCTTACCCGACAGCCATAAAATCCAATTTCAAATCCCTTTGTTCAAACTGCTTCATTTCCTTATATAATTAGCTCTCGGCATACATGTACCTGAGACATCCTGACAACTCACTGCAGTGTTCCCATTATCAGTAAGGGTGGTAAAGTAATACTCCATAATCAAATCCATCCAGAAACAAGTGGAATCAAGTACATGAACACATTTTGAAAGAAATGTGCAAATGCTTGCTTCCACTTAGCAGCATTATGACAACGTTCTTTGGTCCTGGCTTATTTCATTTGGAAGATACACAGTCAAGTGACATTATTATGAACACCTCCTTCCTTCAGAGTTGAGCATGTAGCCCATGAAGGAAGTGATGTGGGTATATAAGATGTTTCATACACTAACTGCTCACATATTCTTCATTACTATCATGGGTAAAAGGGACAATTTATCAAACAGCACAGTTTGTGAACTATTCGCGTGCTGCTGGAGTGAAAGTGTATCATGAGTGGAACCATTGGGAATAACCAACGTGGAAACTGCTGAGCACCACCTTCCATTAATGTGAGAGATGAACGTTGGCTACGAAGGCATGCAAGGGCCGAAGATATGCTACAGTGGAGCAGCTCACCATGAAAATGAACCAGGGAGCTACCAAATGTGTGTCTAAAACAACAGTTCAGTGAACCCTACTGTGCATGGGGCCCTGCAGCATACAGATGGACACTGCACCTATGCCAGTGGAGGTGTATGGGAAGAAAAGGCTTCAATTTGCCCAACAGTATTGGAATTGGACCACCACTAATTGTCAAAGGGTTGCCTTCTCCGAAGAGTCACTTTTCCTGCTTCATCAAATAGATGGACATGGCGTATTAGATGAAAAACATCAGAGAACAAACACCCTGCAACTATTTCTGGAAGAATTCTAGCTGGTGGTGGCAGCCGTATGGTCTGGAGAAGTTTTTCTGGACCCTGGACTCACTCATCCATGTGCAAGGCACTCTGAACGATTTGATTATGAATCCATCATTGCAGATCATGTGCACCCATAAATGCTGTTTGTCTTTCCTGGGGCAGATGGTATCTTCCAGCAAGACAATGTGACATGTCACACAGCTAGAAATGTCTGACAGTTGTTGAGAACACAACCAAGAATTCTAAATACTTCCCTGGCCCTCTATTTTCCAAGACTTTGAACCCAATTGAGCATTTGTAGGACCACCTTGATCATCGTGTTCGCTCTATGGTTCCTCCCCCACGCACCCTCCAGCAACTGATACCTGGACAATTAACCACCACCTTATTTAGTTACTTCCAGCCTATGTAGCTGCTTTCTGTGTGGCACAAGGCGATTGCACTAGATAAAATCTGGTGGTCATAATAATGTGACTTGACTCTGGATATTTATGTGCTAACCCTATTGAGTGGTTATTAAATAGGTTTTACCATTTTAGATGTTTTATCAGTATCTGACATGGGGGTACATCGATGTGTATATTCAACTCTCATAATTAAAGTCTATATGAGTTACAGTTTGTATAGGAGCCAAGCAAGTTGATTTGGATTGTTCACTCACATAGAATGGTACATTGCTGAATAGACTGTATCAACAACATATGGCCTAAATAATGTTTCTTATATCTACTGTAGCACTGTAATATCATACTAGGTGACACAACAATAAAATCTAACTACAGTATATGCAATGTATTTAAGGGGGGCTATCCAGGATGGGAAATATTTTTTCAAACAGACCAGAATAGGGAAATAGCATATAAAAAACATACTTACCTCCCCTGACTCTCCTGTTCTACCAATGCTGAGTCTGCTGTTGGTCTTCACTTCCGGGTGCACAGTCATGACATCTTAGAAATGGGGGTCAGAAACACTATCTTTTCTCCTTAGGGAGAGCACCTAGACAGTGAGTGAGGAGACTCAAAAGGCCATTCATGCACTTCTGGGTAATATGCAAATAAGGGAGATGTAATAATAGCTCCACAGTGCCACCTATTGGAAGGAAGAATTCCTTCAAACCAAAGTTAGACTCTTTACATATCCTGGAAATGAGACGTCACCACTACAGCCAATTACCGTCTAGCTTCAGCCATTAATTAGCCTTCACATGTCCCATTGTTGGGATGTCATCAATCTACAGCCAGAAATGAAGACCAGTACGGGAAGCAACAGGTAAGGCAGGTATGGCTTTTCCTATGTTATTTCACCACTTTCTGCTGTTTGAAAAAAAAAAAAAAACGTCCCTGGAAAACCCCTTTGATGAAAAAAACTTGATAACCTTTCTTATGAATTCTCCTCCTGTTTATTTAGAGCTAAGTGCTGATCTCATCTTTACTTGCAGTTTTGCTTACATAGAAATAAATGAAGAAAAAAAATCCGTTGTAAAGAAATGACAAAATCAAATAGGAGTAAGCTGTAGTTTTTAATCACATTGTGTGAATGGAATTTTAAAGCTCTTTATGCTCTGCAATATAACATCTAGCTGCATAGAAACTAGCCTATTTGAATGTTTGTAATGGCGGGGACAGTAGGATATCCAACACTGCTTTGGTTCCAATACTAACAGAGCTTTATTCAAATGGATACATAAAAACATGCTTTTCATACAACTAGTGCTCTTAATCGTAGCTTGATTGAGCTAAAGCTCTGTTTTTATTGGACGCAAAGCAGTAGTAGATTTCCTTCTATCTTCTTTTGGAATAGATTCCATATCTCTGTGCATGCACGGAACCCGCTGTGATTTTCCTGAGGGTGCTGTAGAGCACGTGCGGTGTGCTTATTTGTATCTACAAATAAGGAGGATGGAACAATTCCTCTGCAGCATTGTCTTAAAGACTCATTTAAAGAGTAGTACATTGATTAGAAGGAATGCTGCCATCCAATAGGTGGAGCTGCAGAGGTATTGTTCCATCTGCCTTATTTGCATATATTACTTAGAGGAGCATGCATGGCCTTGTAAGTCTCCTCACTCACCTCCTAGGTGTCTCCACGCCCCTTCTGGGTGCTCTCCTTGGAGAGAGATGATCCCCCCCCCCCACCCCCCCGAGCCCACTCACCTACTAAGTGTCTTCACACACCTTTTGGGTGCTCTCCTTAAAGGGGTTCTGTCAGAAAAATACAAGAATTTATACTCACCTGTGCCTTACAGGGCCATTCACTGGGAAGCTGCCGCTCTTCTCCTGTCTCTCCAGCAGCCGTCCAATCACAGGGCAGAAGCTGTCAAAGTTCCAGCTTATGCTTTGAAAACTGCCAGGCAGCAAGCCTAACCGCCCGTGTCAGTGGTCGATGCCTCACAAGTGAGGCGTCGCCCACTGATTGGCCTGGTCACGCCTAACCTCCGACGTCCTCGAAGAGTTAATGGCGAGTGTGCATGCATCCCCCTTCCCGGCGTGCTTGCGCACTCACCGTCGACTCTCTGGAGGTTAGACGTGGCCTGGTCGGCGTCAGCGAGCAGGTGTGCGCGCAGAAGCCGCTTGAGCAGCTGAGAGATGACCCCTCATGTGCCAGGTAAACAAGGGAGGGAAGAAGTACAATGGGGTTAGGTGAGTTTGCTTTGTTTTTTCAACTATTTTCATAGGTTAAACTCTACAGGGATGCAGGGCAGGATGCAGGTGAGGATAATTTTTTTTTATTTTACTGACAGAACCCCTTTAAGGAGGATGTAATGGTGAGGATGTGGAGGTAAGAATAGAAATAGAGCAGTAAGAGGGAACTGAAGTGGTAAAGTAAAGCTGGGGAGTAGTGTTGAGAGAAACAAAACAGTAGAACCCTGTTTCAAGTTGAACTTTGGTAAAAGTTTGGTTCAGCCTGAACCTAAACTGAGCTTTTAAGCAAACTTCTACCCCAACCAGGCTTCTATTTGTTCAGTTCACTCAACACTAGTCCTGAACACTGGTGTATAACACTATCTAAGAACTAGAGATGAGCGAACGTGTTCTTCCGAGCTTGATATTCGTGCGAATATTAGGGTGTTCGGGATGTTCGTTATTCGTAACGAACACCATGCGGTGTTCTGGTTATTTTCACTTCCTTCCCTGAGACGTTAGTGCGCTTTTCTGGCCAATTGAAAGACAGGGAAGGCATTACAACTTCCCCCTGTGACGTTCAAGCCTTATACCACCCCCCTGCTGTGAGTGGCTGGGGCGATCAGGTGTCACCCGAACATAAAAGTCGGCCCCTCCCGCGGTTCGCCTCAGATGCCGTGTGATTTAGATGAGGGACAGTGCTGTTTGTACCGGAGCTGCTGTAGGGAAAGAATTGGTAGTTAGTGTAGGCTTCAAGACCCCCCAAAGGTCCTTATTAGGGCCACTGATAGCTGTGTGTTGGCTGCTGTTAGCAGTGGCAATTTTTTTTTTCTTAAAATCGCCTCTGCAGACCGTTGCACCTGGCATTAGGGACAGAAGTGCTGCATAGGCAGGGAGAGTGTTAGGAGTGAGTGTAGCCTTCAAGAACCTCAACGGTCCTTTCTAGGGCCATATTTATCCGTGTGCAGTACTGTCCAGGCTGCTGTTAGCTGTGCTGCATTTTTTTTTGCTTCTCAAAATCGCTTCTGCAGAGCATTGCACCCTCCATTGATACTGCAGGGAAAGAATTGTATAGGCAGGGCCACAACACAGTTATTATTCATTTAATATACACAGTGCTGCCTTTTGCTTGTAAAACAAGTGAAAATAATTCTATTTGTCCGGCCTCTGTCCGTCCTAAGGGCGGTGGACACGTGTCGGCTGCGTGTGACACCTTTAAAAATCATACGCACCCAGCTACGTTTTACTCCTGGCTTCCCCATTTGCTTTCCTTAATTGGGAAAAAAAATACCTGCTCTGCCACAGTTAATAACTCTGCTACCCTCACGTTCTGTGACACATTAGCAGGGACACAGCACAGTTATTAAACTTCTCATGTTCATAGAATATACGCAGTGCTGCCTTTTGGTGCCAAAAAACGGAAAATAATTCTATTTGTCCGGCCTCTGTCCGTCCTAAGGGCGGTGGACACGTGTCGGCTGCGTGTGACACCTTTAAAAATCATACGCACCCAGCTACGTTTTACTCCTGGCTTCGCCATTTGCTTTCCTTAATTGGGAAAAAAAATACCTGCTCTGCCACAGTTAATAACTCTGCTACCCTCACGTTCTGTGACACATTAGCAGGAAAACAGCACAGTTATTAAACTTAGATTATTCATTCACTAGAGGCAGTGGGGCCTTTCGTTTTCAAAAAAGGTAAAAAATTATATTTGGCCTGCAGTCTTGCGCCAATTTATTTCCTGCCTGTGAAATCAAATCACTGGTAATACAGCATGCTGAGGGGTAGGGGTAGGCCTAGAGGACGTGGACGCGGCCGAGGACGTGGACGCGGCCGAGGACGCGGAGGGCCAAGTCAGGGTGTGGGCACAGGCCAAGCTCCTGATCCAGGTGTGTCGCAGCCGACTGCTGCGCGATTAGGAGAGAGGCACGTTTCTGGCGTCCCCACATTCATCGCCCAATTAATGGGTCCACGCGGGAGACGGTTATTAGAAAATGAGCAGTGTGAGCAGGTCCTGTCCTGGATGGCAGAAAGTGCTTCGAGCAACCTATCGTCTACCCGCAGTTCTGCGCCGTCCACTGCTGCCAATCCGAATCCTCTGTCTGCTGCTCCTCCTTCCTCCCAGCCTCCTCACTCCACTACAATAACACCTGCTCAGGAGCGGGAGCACTCCCAGGAACTGTTCTCGGGCCCCTGCTTAGATTGGGCAGCAGCGGTTCCTCTCCCACCAGAGGAGTTTATCGTCACTGATGCCCAACCATTCGAAAGTTCCCGGGGTCCGGGGGAAGAGGCTGGGGACTTCCGCCCACTGTCTCAACAACTTTCTGTGGGTGAGGAGGACGATGACAATCAGACACAATTGTCTTGCAGTGAGGTAGTAGTAAGGGCAGTAAGTCCGAGGGAGCAGCGCACAGAGGATTCGGAGGAAGAGCAGCAGGACGATGAGGTGACTGACCCCACCTGGTGTGCAACGCTTACTCAGGAGGACAGGTCTTCAGAGGGGGAGTCAAGGGCATCAGCAGGGCAGGTTGCAAGAGGCAGTGCGGTGGCCAGGGGTAGAGGCAGGGCCAGACCGAATAATCCACCAAGTGTTTCCCAAAGCGCCCCCTCGCGCCATGCCACCCTGCAGAGGCCAAGGTGCTCTAAGGTCTGGCAGTTTTTCACAGAGACGCCTGACGACCGACGAACAGTGGTGTGCAACCTTTGTCGCGCAAAGCTCAGCCGGGGAGCCAACACCAACAGCCTCACCACCACCACCATGCGCAGACATATGATGGCCAAGCACCCCGCAAGGTGGGACGAAGGCCGTTCAGCGCCTCCGGTTTGCACCCCTGCCTCTCCCCCTGTGCCCCAACCTGCCACTGAGATGCAACCCCCCTCTCAGGACACAGGCACTACCGTCTCCTGGCCTGCACCCACACCCTCACCTCCGCTGTCCTCGGCCCCATCCAGCAGTGTAGTTCAGCGCACCGTCCAGCCGTCGCTTGCGCAACTGTTGGAGCGCAAGCGCAAGTACGCCGCCACGCACCCGCACGCTCAAACGTTAACCGTCCGCATAGCAAAATTCATCAGCCTTGAGATGCTGCCGTATAGGGTTGTGGAAACGGAGTCCTTCAAAAGTATCATGGAGGCGGCGGCCCCGCGCTACTCAGTTCCCAGTCGCCACTACTTTTCCCGATGTGCCGTCCCAGCCCTGCACGACCACGTCTCCCGCAACATTGTACGCGCCCTCACCAACGCGGTTACTGCCACGGTCCACTTAACTACGGACACGTGGACAAGCACAGGCGGGCAGGGCCACTACATCTCCCTGACGGCACATTGGGTGAATTTAGTGGAGGCTGGGACAGAGTCAGAGCCTGGGACCGCTCACGTCCTACCCACCCCCAGAATTGCGGGCCCCAGCTCGGTGGTGGTATCTGCGGAGGTGTATGCTTCCTCCACTAAAGCACCCTCCTCCTCCTCCTCCTCCTCCTCCTCCTCTGTCTCGCAATCAAGATGTGTTAGCAGCAGCATGTCGCCAGCAGTCGGTGTCGCGCGGTGTGGCAGCACAGCGGTGGGCAAGCGTCAGCAGGCCGTGCTGAAACTACTCAGCTTAGGCAATAAGAGGCACACGGCCCACGAACTGCTGCAGGGTCTGACACAGCAGACTGACCGCTGGCTTGCGCCGCTGAGCCTCCAACCGGGCATGGTCGTGTGTGACAACGGCCGTAACCTGGTGGCGGCTCTGCAGTTCGGCAGCCTCACGCACGTGCCATGCCTGGCCCACGTCTTTAATTTGGTGGTTCAGCGCTTTCTGAAAAGCTACCCACGCTTGTCAGATCTGCTCGTAAAGGCGCGCCGGCTCTGTGCACATTTTCGCAAGTCCCACACGGACGCTGCCACCCTGCGCACCCTGCAACATCACTTTAAGCTGCCAGTGCACCGACTGCTGTGTGACGTGCCCACACGGTGGAACTCTACGCTCCACATGTTGGCCAGGCTCTATGAACAACGTAGAGCTATAGTCGAATACCAACTCCAACATGGGCGGCGCAGTGGGAGTCAGCCTCCTCAATTCCTTTCAGAAGAGTGGGCCTGGTTGGCAGACATCTGCCATGTCCTTGGTAATTTTGAGGAGTCTACCCAGGTGGTGAGCGGCGATGCTACAATCATTAGCGTCACCATTCCTCTGCTATGCATCTTGAGAAATTCCCTGCAAACCATAAAGGCAGCTGCTTTGCGCTCGGAAACGGGGGCGGGGGAAGACAGTATGCCGCTGGATAGTCAGGGCACCCTCCTGTCTATTTCTCAGCGCGTACAGGAGGAGGAGGAGCATGAGGAGGATGAGGAGGAGGGGGAAGAGACAGCTTGGGCCGCTGCTGACGGTACACCGGCTGATTGCCTGTCATCCTTTCAGCGTGTATGGCCTGAGGAGGAGGAGGAGGAGGAGGAGGAGGATCCTGAAAGTGATCTTCCTAGTGACGACAGCCATGTGTTGCGTACAGGTACCCTGGCACACATGGCTGACTTCATGTTAGGATGCCTTTCTCGTGACCCTCGCGTTGCACGCATTCTGGCCACGACGGATTACTGGGTGTACACACTGCTCGATCCACGGTATAAGGAGAACCTGCCCACTCTGATTCCCGAAGAGGAAAGGGGTTCGAGAGTGTTGCTATACCACAGGACCCTTGCGGACAAGCTGATGGTAAAATTCCCAGCCAACAGCGCTAGTGGCAGAAGGCGCAGTACCGAGGGCAAGGTAGCAGGGGTTGTGCGTAGATCGAGCAGCATGTACATCCCAGGCAGTGCAACAGTCTTTAAGGGCCTGGCCAGCTTTATGGCTCCCCACCAAGACTGTGTCACCGCTCCCCAGTCACGGCTGAGTCGGCGGGAGCACTGTAAAAGGATGGTGAGGGAGTACGTAGCGGATCGCACGACCATCCTTGGTGACGCCTCTGCCCCCTACAACTACTGGGTGTCGAAGCTGGACACGTGGCCTGAACTAGCGCTGTATGCCCTGGAGGTGCTTGCTTGTCCTGCGGCTAGCGTCTTGTCGGAGAGGGTGTTTAGTGCGGCTGGGGGAATCATCACAGATAAGCGTAGCCGCTTGTCAACCGACAGTGCCGACAGGCTAACACTCATCAAGATGAACAAAGGCTGGATTTCGCCAGACTTCTGTTCTCCACCAGCGGACAGCAGCGATACATAAGCAATACGTAGGCTGCACCCGCGGATGGAAGCTACGTTCTCTCTCACCATCCAAAACGGGGACATTTCTGCTTCATCAATCTGTGTCTAATATTCCTCCTCCTCCTCCTGCTCCTCCTCCTGAAACCTCACGTAATCACGCTGAACGGGCAATTTTTCTTAGGGCCACAAGGCTCACTCAAATAATTTTTCTGAACAATTTTTATAAGTTTCAATGCGCTTAAAAGCGTTGGAACTTTAACTTGAACCAATTTTTCGTTACACTGGGCTGCCTCCAGGCCTAGTTACCACTTAAGCCACATTAACCAAAGCGATTAATGGGTTTCACCTGCCCTCTTGGCTGGCCATGGCCAATTTTTGGGATGTACATTAGTACTGTTGATACAGCAATTTTTGTGGGCCCTCGCCTACAGTGTAATCAAATTGATTTTTAGCCCACCTGCATTACAGCTGACGTTACCTCAGCTGTGTTGGGCAATGCAATGGGATATTTCTATGTACCGCCGGTGGCTTCCTGGCACCCACCCAGGCAGTGGGTCCACAGGGAGTTTAACCTACATGTGTCCACTTGTAAAGAACCCCGGTCAGACTGGGGCATGCAGTGTGGGCCGAAGCCCACCTGTATTACGCACAACATTACTACCTCAGCTGTGTTGGGCAATGCAATGGGATATTTCTATGTACCGCCGGTGGCTTCCTGGCACCCACCCATGCTGTGGGTCCACAGGGAATTATAAATGCATCTGTTTCCACTTATAAAGAAACCCAGTCTGACTGGGGCATGCAGTGTGGGCCGAAACCCACCTGCATTAACCCTTTCCAGTCCACTGTGTGACCTGTGAAGACATTAGGGTTTAAGGCTGTACAGCTCCGTTGTTGGTAGACGTCCGTCGGGGTTCTCTTACTGTATATTGCCAGCCTCTCTGCTGTCGGAGCCTATCCTACGTGTCAGCTCATGCAGTACTGGCTTTAGCCAGCATATAGCGCCGTTGTATAACGGCAGAAAAAGCGTAAGCCCCCCTAGGAAAACCATATACAAATTGGATTGGAAAGGGTTAAGCACAACATTACTACCTCAGCTGTGTTGGGCAATGCAATGGGATATTTCTATGTACCGCCGGTGGCTTCCTGGCACCCACCCATGCTGTAGGTGCACACTGAGTTTTTACTACATCTGTACACTTATAAAGAACCCCAGTCAGACTGGGGCATGCAGTGTGGGCCGAAGCCCACCTGCATTAAGCACGACATTACTACCTCAGCTGTGTTGGGCAATGCAATGGGATATTTCTGTGTACCGCCGGTGGGTTCCAGGGAGCCACCCATGCTGTGGGTCGACAGGGACTTCACAATAGGGAGTTGTACCTGCCTGTGTCTATGAATTAAAAAGCCCGGTCTGACTGGGGCATGCAGACACCTTGACAGAATGAATAGTGTGTGGCACATAGGTTCCCCATTGCTATGCCCACGTGTGCAGCTCCTGATGGCGGTGGCACAGGATTCTATTTCTCATTGCTTCTGTACAGCATTGTGGGCTATCGCTCCGCCACTTTTAAAGAGGGTCGCTGCCTAGCCGTGCCAACCCTCTGCAGTGTGTGCCTGCGGTCCCTCGTCATGGCAGACGCAATTCTAAATAGACATGAGCGTGGTGTGGCATGAGGGCAGCTGAAGGCTGCCCAGGGACACTTTGGTGTGCGCTGTGGGGGGGAGGGGGTGCGGTTGGGCAGCATGTAACCCAGGAGAAGTGTCAGTGGAGTGTCATGCAGGCAGTGATTGTGCTTTGTTGGAGGTAGTGTGGTGCTTAGCAAAGGTATGCCATGCTAATGAGGGCTTTTCAGAAGTAAAAGTTGTTGGGAGGGGGGGGGGGGGGCACTCTTGCCGGTATTGTGGCTTAATAGTGGGACCTGTGAACTTGAGATGCAGCCCAACATGTAGCCCCTCGCCTGCCCTATCCGTTTCTGTGTCATTCCCATCACTTTCTTGAATTGCCCAGATTTGAAAACACATGAAAACCTTAGCGAGCATCGGCGAAATACAAAAATGCTCTGGTCGCCCATTGACTTCAATGGGGTTCGTTGTTCGAAACGAACCCTCGAGCATCGCGGGAAGTTCGTTCCGAATAACGAACACCCGAACATTTTGGTGTTCGCTCATCTCTACTAAGAACCATAAAAGTTCTGTATAATACTCTCAGAGTTATACGGGGCTTTTATGTCTCTTAGACAGTGTTATACACTAGTTTTAGGGGTTCTGGTGAACTTCTGGTTAGGTTTGAACTAATTGAAGCAAAATTAATACAATATGTTTTGCCTATTCCAGGGTCTGACAAGTTGGTAGATAACTCACGGTGAGAATTCTTGAGTCATACATCACCCTTTCAGGTCCAGTATTAGGCATAACAGTATATCAGTTTTGCCTAAAGTCTGCTAATAGTGTTTTGGGCAATTCTTACCAAAAGTGCACGTAGATCACAACTTTGTGTGCGGCTGCTTGTCCATGCAAAGTTAATACATGAAGCTAACAATAATTTGCTCTTGTGCTGATTTTGCTTGCAGACCCAAATTGAAACTGATGAAAGATGATGCTTTACATGCTTTATCACTTAACAGTTGCATTTTGTAAGCCTGGGTGACCTTCTGCTTCATGGCTCAAAGTCATTGCTCAAAGGCATTTCAGTAGCACATCAACAACAACAATAACTGACTGAGGCTGCTTTAACAGGGCAGAATCTTGATAAACACTCAACATTAAGGCCATATTGAAAGCCGTTGAAGCCATATGTTTTACAAGTTCTTCTAACAAACCTCAATTTGTCTATTGGTGAACAGTAACAATAGAAGCCCTGTCTGCAAGAACAATATGTGGTCTCTTTGATTTTTAACTTCTAATCTAATGATACATGTGAGCTTATCTCACTGGAGCTAGCAGTGATGTCATAGTAGTTTACCTGATAAAGCCGATTAGTGATGTCACAGAGGTTAAGCTGAGAAATTGTGATGTTACAGTTCACTTGACTGAAACCCATTTGTGATGTCAAGACAGTTACCCGATGACCAAAGTCATAATGACACAACAGCTTATAGATTGGACATAACAGCAAACTACAATTTATTACCTGCTTTGTAGAAATAGGGAAAATCAATAGAAGATGATTTTAAGGGTTTTCCAAGAGTTTGACAGATTTAATTAGTGTTGAGCAAACCAAACCGGTAGAATCCTGTTTCAGGTCAAACTTTGCTAAAGTTTGGTTCTGTGTGAACCCAAACCTCAGGTGGTTCATCCCAGCTAAAGTCACTTAAAGAAGATAGTGGTGGTGCTCTTGTGGCTCAGCAGTTAGCACTGTTGCCTTGCAGTGCTGGGGTCCTAGTTTCAAATATGACAACATCGGCATGGAGTTTGTATATTCTCCCTTTGTTTTATAATAATCACCTTTGTTTATATAGCACATACATATTACTCAGCACTTTACATTACTTGATATTTTCTGCCCCATTGAGTCTCATAATCTACATTCATTCATTAGTATGTTTTTGGAGTGTGGGAGGAAACTCACACAAACATAGTGAAAACATACAAACCCAATGTAGATGTTGTTCTTGGTCAGATTTGAACCTATGATCCCAGTAGTGCTAACCTCTAAGCCACCAATCCTCTTCTTCCTCCTCCTCAGAAACATTCAGTACTAGAAGGTGATGTGTGAGGCTCTGAGCGACTCTGATAAGTGACAAACTATGATGACTGGACAGCTAGGTCAGAGCATTTCTAAAGCAGCAAATCTTGTGTTCTTGGTATGCTATGGTTAGGACCTATCAAAATAGTCAGAGGAAAGACAAATGGTGATGTAGTGACAAGCTCATGGGCTTCCAAGGTTCATTGATGTGTGTGGGGGAGCAAAGGCTAGCCTGTCTGGTCTAATCCCACAAAAGAGCTACTGTAACACAAATTGCTGCTTAAGTGTATGTTGGCTGTGCTAAAAAAAAGTATCAGAATACACCTTGCATCACAGAGTGCTGTATTTAGGGTTTCATACCCGCAGACATATCGGATTGCCCATTCTGATCCCTGGCCATCACCAAAAGTACCTAAAATGAGTGCATGAGCATCAGAACTGGATCATAGAGAATGGAAGAAGGTGGTTTGGTCTGATTTCTTTTACATCATGTGGTGCTTTATTATTATAACTCCTCAAGAGGCGGAGGAGTAGGAAGAAGAAGCATGGTGTCTTCAATGGTTAGCACTGTTGATTTGCAGTTCTAGGGTTCAAATCTGCTCTGAATGGAGTTTGTATGTCCTTCCTGTGTTTGTGTGGGTTTCCTTCCACCCTCCAAAAACATGCTAATAGGTGAATTAAAAACTGTGCTCCCCGATGGGAATAAAACCCAACATTTAGTGCTATGTAATATATGTGCTTTATAAATAAAGGTGATTATTATAAATCACAGGGAAACCTTTCAAAAGTTCACTCATGTCTAAATTTAACTAATTGCAGGAAAACAGTAAAAATTTTTAAAAAACTGATGTTTCTCACCTGTGTTCCTCACTGGTCTTTTTATTTTCCTGCAAAAATGATGAAACTTGTATCCTTATGACCATTGCAGTCAATCACGGGACTCAGCAGGGATGCCTTTATGTACAGCATGTCATAAAAAGAAACAAAGAGCAGCAGGGACCACAAGACCACCAGGGGATTTAGCAGCTGAGTTCCTTCTCACTCTCTTTATTTAAGAACATTTACTGTAATTAGTATCCTTGGTAAAACTGTCAGACAACCCCTTTAAGCTATATTTACTAAACCAATAACAGGTAGCAATGAGGGAGATCCCTCAGTGTCAAGACAGAGCTCACCTTTACATTGTCTTCCCCATATCCAGTAGCCTAGCAAGGTCAGGTAGTACCCAGTGTGGGAAAATTTTTTCCACCCCCCCAATTTTGAAATAATTAAAAAAGGAAAAACAAGATATTTACAGTGGTAACTGTAATTTTCTGGTTCATTTACTTAAAATCATGCTGCATACAGCTGCAAAACGAATCTCCATACATGATCTAACCCCCTTGTCCTACTCTTTCCAAACATAACTCATTTTCTGCACTACATGGAAATTTGTTTGTAGCCCTTTAGGCCACTCTCACACACACTGTTGTATACCGCTATTAGCCATGCTAACCACGGAACAACGCTCCCATTGATTTTAATGGGGTTACTCAGATTTGAGCTTAAATACGATTTTCGAGAGCTGTCTGCTCTATTTTTGTGTTTTCATCTTTTTTAATACACATCCTCACTAGAGATGAGCGAACGTACTCAGTAAGGGTGATTTCGCAATCGAGCACCGCGATTTTCGAGTACTTCACTACTCGGGTGAAAAGCACTCGGGTGCGCCGGGGGGCAGGGGGGGGGGGCGCGGTGGAGCAGGGGGTAGCAGCGGGGAACAGGGGGGAGCCCTGTCTCTCTCCCTCTCCCCCCCACTCCCCTCTGCAACCCCCCGCTCACCCCCGGCGCACCCGAGTACTTTTCACCCGAGTAGTGAAGTACTCGAAAATAGCGGTGCTCGATTGCGAAATCGCCCTTACCGAGTACGTTCGCTCATCTCTAATCCTTACCAATCACAATGATGGGGTGCATTAAAAAGCGATGTCAAATTCTGTATTATGCATTCAAAAATACAGTTCGAAATTGAGGTAAAAATGCAACAATTTTGAGCTGTGTTTTCTAAACGCATGCGTGCGAGTGGCCTTATGGTGCGTTCCTGTTTTTTGTTGTACTTTTGTACCAGAATTAACAAAAAAACTGCTTGAGGTATTCAAAGACCACATTCGTTTTTAAGAAACTGCATACATTATTAAAACTGCACGTGTTTTTGAAGCGTTTTGTAATTGTGTGTAATGTCTGCAATTATAGGGCGAAGTCAGATGAGCGTTTTTTGGCACGTGCCTATGTGCGCTGAAAAAAAAAAAGTCTATTAGAACCATTGGTTCCCTATGCAGTGTTCACATGTCCATTTTTACAAGTGCAAAATCTTTGCACCTGCAAAAGATAGAACATGCATGCACCAGCAAGGTCCATGATGCCTGTAAAGATTCCCCGCAGGGAGTCCCCTCATCACTGAACAGTGTGACAGCTCTGTCACAGTGTTTAGTGCTGAAGGGACTCCCTGCAGGAACAGAAGAATCCCCTGCCACAGCTGTCATAGCTGTGGCAGAGGATCGCAACTTTCTCCCATTGCTTTCAATGGGGCCAGAATTGGGATGACGGCAACCCCCGCAGTGATTTTCAGGGAGGACTTGAAATATAATGAATGGCTGAGTGCTGCCTCTGATTGGATGAGCGCTGTGACCAATCACAGCTATCATATTATATTTCAAGCCCTTCCCCGAAAATTACTGTAGGGGTTTTCTGCATCCCATTGCTTTCAATGGGGTGGCAGGAGCACTGGCCACATTGAAATCAATAGGCACAGAGAAAAAAAAAAAATCACTCCACATATGTTCAAAATGTGCAGGCGTATTTTGAACATGTGTAGAGCACATTTTTTTTTGTGCACATAGGCGCATGCAAAAAAAACGCTCGTCTGACTGAGCCCATAGACAGTATATACAGGGAGATGTATAACTTATACCAGAGATAGCTGATAGATAGATAGATAGATAGATAGATAGATAGATAGATAGATAGATAGATAGATAGATAGATAGATATCCTGGACCACTTCTCTGTGTGAGGAGAGCAACAGGGCATGTAGACACGATTACTGTACACTGTGGCAGCAGGAGGCAGGAGCAGCAGGATGATGACACCCTCATCCTGCTCTGCTCCACTGCGTGCCATGCCATGCGTTTGCCTCCCTCCTCCTCTTCTTCTCTGCTTCAGGTTCCTCTCTGGTTTGAACTGTTGGCTACACCGCATTAATTACACGGCCGGCAGTGCCTGTCACCCCCCTCAATGATCGCACCCCTGGGCGGCCTGCACCTGCTGCACCCCCTTTCTATTCCATTGGTCTATCCGGATTCTCATATCAAGCAGCAGCTTCTCCTGCAGCTAGTCTGCACCTATACTTCTTGTAGGCTCTGCTACAGTGCTATGTTGGGCTTGAGTTCATTTGAAGCCTTCAACTGCCTCAGGACTGAGTTTTGGTTACTCTGTACCATTTCCTAAATTATGAGGTCCTGCAGGTGGCCGATGTCATGCCTTAGCTGCCAGAACTCATGCACCTTTATGGTCAGGTCAGTCTGCAATCTGGACCAGATGGTTATGATTCCTCATAGATGGAGAATGATGAGCTCATCACTTGGCTGAGAAAGGGAAAGCTTAAACCAGCTAAACAATGCAATCCCAGTCTTGTAACTTGTTTTGAGGTGTCTTCACTTCCTGGCTGACAGTCATGGCCTGTCTATAAGGATGCATCACTAGGTCTCTGCAACCTGTTCATGTAGCTACAGCTTAATTAAATATCAGTGAAGTGAGGGGACCCAGTCGCAATTGAGCCCCCTACACTGATATCACTGTGGACAACCCAGGCACAGTGGGCTCCGGTACCTGCCCAGGTTTGCTAGATGCTGATCTGACCTTGTCCATACATGTAATCTAGTAGGAAGCACAGGCTACTATTTTTTTTTGTCAATTGATATTGCATATCCATTTGTCTGATTTTATGTTCCTGTTGTTGGTGTTTGCTGAAATGGACAAAGCCACTGTTAAGCCATTATTGCACAGGTGCCGGTAATGCTCATAGTTTAGCTCTAAATGCTAGGTTGCACCGGGACTTACAAGTTTAGCCCAACAATGATTGGTTACTGACGAGCGATAATAGTGGTACTAGTACTCATGTTCTAGCTCCCACTGTTACATGAGAGTGAGTGGTTGCCGCTAATGCTCATGTAATAACACCTTTTGAAGGGTTGTGCACATACATTTGTAATTGCTTTCTTTTTCGATACATTCCTTAGCTAAGATACTTTCCCTATCAAACTCTGCAAGACATTTTAGGTGCATTCAACTATGTACTGTTTTTCTCCTGATCGGATTAATTTAACAGCAAGCACTATGGGTAATGATGATACTTAAGTATTTTTAATAATAAACCATATTCTTTAAAGAGATTAAAACCTATCCTTGCAGGGATCAGCATTCAAAGGCAATGGAGTGTACAATCTGGTATAAGCAATATGCCTGATGAAATACTTAAAAAAAAAAAAAAGAAGTACATTATGTTTTATCCTGTTTTAGTATAGTTTCATCAAATGACTGTTATATTTAGAAATAAGCTGGAGGAGAACAAAAAACAAAATATCCCTCAACTTGTAAAAACTCAGTGTGTGTCTCTTCCTGCTATCAAAGTTAAGTATATGCCATAGTAATTTAAAGCTAAAGCCAAGTTAGGATTCGCAAATATAATAAAGATGCAAATAATCACAATTATGATAATAATAATTTAAGTCTCAGGCAAATACTGTAGGATTTGAAACATAAACCATCTGTCCAAATAAAGTCGGAAGAGAAATATTCTGCATCCTTCTGCAAAATAAGCTGAAAAGAAGCAACTTTTTTTCTAATAGTTCTCTTTTATAGTTTATGCCTGACCATATTCATTATCAAGTACAAGTAATGTAGGCATAGCCAATGTCTAAAAGTAACAACACTCTTGGGGTATTTATAAATGATTGCAATTAGCAAGTATTTCTAAATCCAGCATTAGAACTCTTGAATGTTGTATGGCTCTGTAGTTCACAAATAGGAGATGACACAATGCCTCTAGGGTGCCACCTATTAGAAGGTAACATTCCTGCAAATCAATGTCTGACTTTTAACAGGCCTTGTAAAATGAGAGAGAAATTAAGCCAAAGTCAGTGCCTTCTCCATAAGGAAAAGATAGCCATGTACAGACAGCTGTTTCATGGTTTTTGCCGTCATCACTGTACAGTAGGTTGCTGGGTGGGAGGCCTTGATGTGGGGCAGGAGGGATATAGTCTCTTCTTGGGAAGAGCATCTAGTAGATGTGAGGTCATGCATTCAGCCAGCCAGTAACTGTGCACTTTGTGGAGGACAAAAATCCCCAAAAAGCTGTCTGTACATGGTTATCTTTCACTTCTGGAGAAGACTCTAGTTTTGGATTATATTCTCAGTAAGGTCACAAGGCAAGTTTAAAAGTCGGACATCAACTTGCAGAAATGCCACCTTCTAATAATTGACAGCATAGAGACATTGTAGCATCATCCATTTGCATACTGCATTTCCCATAAAAGCATGCGTGACCCTATAAGTCTGCACACATCTACTAGGTGCTCTCCACAAGGAGAAACTATACCTCTCCCAATCTATAGTTTGGTATGCAT
The DNA here is from genome assembly GCF_035609145.1 of Eleutherodactylus coqui. NCBI lineage: Eukaryota > Metazoa > Chordata > Amphibia > Anura > Eleutherodactylidae > Eleutherodactylus > Eleutherodactylus coqui. The sequence goes on from NC_089846.1 coordinate 125,482,668, forward strand.
AGACGTGTGTGAGCCATACTGTACCTTCCACTGCCTGACATCGTGCTTAAAGTGCTTTCTGTTCATTAGTTGGTGTCCTCTTCCCAGTTGCTTTAACTTCTATACAGTATAGGGGAAGCATGTTTTTAATGCAACAAAGTGGTGCTGACAGTGCTTGACAGTTTTAAGCATCTGTTCCAAAGCATCTTAAGGTACCCATATACCTTCAATAGCTATTGGCCGAATGCTCATTATGTCGACAACTACTTGTCTTGATTCCCCACTCTAGTGGTGGCTCATCTCCACGGAGGACAGAAGAATCAGGTAGTGAAATTCAATATGTCTGAACTTTCTTTCCTCAGACATCATCTGTCAGGGAATGTCAGGGTAACCCCATACAGGAGTTGTCTAGCCCTACTGAAATTGATGGGTTTGGAATGTGTCTGAGCGTCTTTTAATGCCAATCGAATAAACTTTGAATCAATCTACTACTTTTGTATCTACAGCTTCTGTACAGACCTATGTTTCCATGGTTAAAGACTAGAAACAAAACCTGTGGAGTGTGATTCTCTACCCCCTTTTCTATTGTCTGAAGGTTAGCAATGCATGACCAATAAAATGTGGTTTTCTTGGCATTTTTACTGACGTCTTATCTCTTTTTTTGCCTTATGAAATGTGGTCAGCTCTTAGCTGTAGGTCAATAGGAAATTTGCAACACACTACACAATGGTACAGATTTGATAATAGATAATATAACCTTAGGCCAGGCAATCAAAAAATGCACCAAATTTATTGCTGTGCCTCATGCTGAATGATACATTTGGTGCATATTTAGACACTGTTGTCTAAGCTTACACCAGCTATTCATTATGTTTAGCACAGAGTGGCATTGCTACAAAAAGAAACAGAACCACAAGACCCCATTAGGCAAAACAGGGCAAAAATTGGATAACTCAGCAGTGGAATAAAATTAACTGGTAACATGAATCCAGATTCCTGTTGGATCTTACTGATAGGAGGCTCAGAATTTGATGCAAGTAGTATGAATGGATGGGCCCTTCTTGTCAGCTGTTCAGATCAAATTTGTGGCAACTGCAAAAAGCTATCCTGTACACATGGGCCACTATTCTTGCATAAAGATTTCAATACCTGGTTGAATCAATACCATGATAAATTCTTGTGGTTCTGAAAATCAAAGGAGTTCAAACACGCTACTAGATGGGGGTCTCTAATGAATTGGCCATTCAGTATACACTGTTGATGGTTCTGTTCTACTTTCCTCTGAGGAGATATTTACAAGTGGCACCATGTGTGCCAAAGATGGGTCTATTAAATGTGATTAGAATGTGGAACATCTACTACTCGTAGATCAAAAAAATGGTATTTTTTTCTGAAATTACCAGCTGTAAAAAAGCAGCTGCAGCACTAGTCACAAATGGCAACAAGACTGTAAATTCTTGTCTTCATTTGTAAATTGTAGGGCATATTGGTAAGCATTTTGCTTGCCATCTGGAGCCGTGTAGCACAAAAACATAAGTATATCATTATTAGTACATTGTTACAGTAAAACAATAATAGGTTGAATTTAATTAATTCTGTGACAATTGCAAAATTTTTCAGATAGTGAGATGCACAGAAAGCAGCACAACCAGTATTCAAGCTTAACCCTTTCCAATCCACTGTCTAACGTCTAAAGACATTCTGAGTGATGGCTGTACAGCTCCAATGTCGGAAGACGTCCGGCAGGGTATTCTTACTGTAGATTACTGGCCGCTCTGTTGTCGGTGGGCCTCTCCAGCATGTCACTTATTGCAGTACTGGTCTAGCCAGCAGATGGCGCCATTGTATAATGGCAGAAAGAGAAAGCCCCCTAGGAAACCGTGATTACAAAATTGGATTGCAAAGGGTTAATGTGGCACAGGAGCAGGAGCACGATCCCAAGTAGATCCGGACTCAGGTATCCATTAGCATAACCTCATAGATTTCCAATAAATGGATCAGCACAAAGGAGGTTCTTCACATGATATCTACCTTTATTCCTCAGCAAGACATGAAGCTGCAACGTTTCGACCCGCCTTGGGTCTTCTTCAAGCATGCTCCTGTGTGCTGATCCATTTATTGGAAATCTACCAGGTTAATTGCAAAATTTTTCTCAGATTTCCTATTATTATGTCAATATTTCAAAAATAATTGTAAACTAATGTGTTGCTAAATATGGTCTTCTCCCACCAAAAATAAATGATGTAGGTACAGAAAATGTCTTTTACGAAACTGTTGCAATGCATACTGTATATTTAAATGATCCTGCAATGTCCCAAACTATAAAACTAAGTCAAATATATTTTTATGCTTTATGTAAGCTTTAAAATATGTTCAGTAAATTTCCATTTTATATGGTATGTCATATAAAAATATCATGTAGATACAGCAGATAGATTTTTGTTGCAGAAATGTGGTTCTTACATACCTTTAACTGTGTGCTAGTATCCTGCAGTGCTGTATAATGCCTACTTCACATCTCCCTATGTGACCTTGATGCGTTTCTCACAAATCCTGCTTGAATGCTCCTAGCACGTAGAAGATGTTTGCACTTGTAAACACAGCTATAGATGTTTGTTTTTTTTTTCTTTTTTTGCAGAAACTAGAGAACACAAAACTGCAAAACACTAGGCAGTTGTCTTCTAGAATCAAACCCCAGTGACAACAGGTGACAAAAAGATAGATCCATCATGGGACTTATGCATTAAAAGTAAACTATGTCTTCCCTTTACTATGATCAGTTAGTTAAATTAAAGACTATTAGGTTGATATGATCTCTAGGCTTTCTTTGGTATCTATTAATATTTTTTCGAAGTTACCTTTTACATTTTAATATATGAAGGACCTAGCTCATGACATTAGGAGGACAATGGTAGATTATAATAGGGATAATTTGGGAGGCTGCCCCATTCCCGATGTTTCGGGTACCGATGGCCGCTCAAAGCACCCCTAATAACTATCTGGCATTGCAGTAAGAGCAGGGATTGTGGCCTGCCCAGGCATAGACCATCAGTCCCAATAAAGTATCACCGGGAAGTATGGTGGACAATGAGTAACACAATAGAACATCCAGAGCCAAGTCACGAGGAGAGGAGGAAGTTGGTGCAATCTTGAGCTGCATCTCCATCATTAGAAGGTGAGCTGCTGGGCTGGAGTTGCTGAGATAGTTTGCCATGATATCAATGTCGAATAAAGAGTCTAAGAGTATCAGGTTACGAAGGGAGTATTGACAGGGCACCAAAAGAGAACTCTTCCTATATGAAACAGGACAGTCATATTTAACCTGCTCCTTATTGTCATAACATCTTAGGCATAAGCATAATAGAACAATAATCAAAAACTGCAGGAAGTCTTTTTTATGTCCACATGGATTTGCTCATTGAAAGGGGCTAAATTCATGTGTGTATCTGTGGACATCAAAGTGCATAGCCATAGCAGAATCCTTGTGGAAAAATCAGTTGCAGATTCCACTGCGTAAACATGAAATAAGCTCAGTTCCGGAAATGTATCTATGTATTAACTTGTAGTAAGTTTGGTTGTGGCACTGTATCTATGTGGCAAATTTGTTACTAAGCTTGATGCCGGTACCGTATCAATGTAGTAAATTTGGTTCAGACACCGTACTTATATAATAAGCTTATGTAATGTTGCTATATCAATGTGGTAAGGTTAGTTTTATATCAGTTTTAGTATCATATCTATATAGCAAGTTTGGTTCTGTTATTTAGTAAGCTGGTACCATATCAGTGAAGCAAGTTTAGCTTTTGTACCGTATCTCTGCAGTAAGCTCTGTTCTGGTACTATATCTATATCATTGGAACAATATGAGTACTCTATATGTGTTCCTGCCATTTTTAGATTGGATATTCTGTGACATGGGATATGCAGCTATTGCACATGTAGAAAAAGTTAATAACCTATGTCATTTTGCTTTAGAATATGGACTTCTAGCAGTTGGAGAACACAAAACATATTTTTGGAATATGATTTTTAAATCCCAATAGTAATTTGTTGTGTCAGATGTCCAGCTCCTCTAGTGAAGCCTCAAGCAGCAAAATTACATAGATGTCAATGAAAGCATTTGCGATTTGCCTTACAGCTAATTGCCTTCAGTATTTGTTCTGAGAATTAGATGAACTAAATTCTATTTTTGTTTCCTTTTTTTGTTAAGAAGCATAAATGATATTATTTGGTTGCAGAAAAACTCCAAAGCAACTATTCAGAACTAAAAATAACAAGTAACATATTGTAAATAGTGGATTATGAACAGTAGACCAGGCAACACATCGACTCAGTAGTTAAATGTGTTGTGCCAAGATGAAAACCCACAGAAAACATATAAACGCTATGTAAATGTTATCCTACACCAAAACTGAGCCCCAAATCCAAGGCTGCGAGCCAATAGTGGTTGTGCCAAAACAAAAACATCCCCTATTCACAAGATAGGGAAAACTTTAATGATTGGAGGGGTTCTCGAGCTTCGGACTCTCATTAATCAGCAATTGCTGACCTATGCTGAGGATAGGTCCTCAAAATTAAAAGTGGGTAAATCATTTAATGACTACTCGTATTGTACACATAGAGGGAAATGCATAAAGCTTTTTGCTCCAGATTCTAGCATTAAAAAAGTTGCAAAATTTTGTAACTTTTTGTCCTCTGCATCGTAAAGAGCACGTGGCCTATCAGAACAGGGCGTGGCCACCAGAGACTGCCATATTTATGTTAAATTTACACCAGAAAATGGCATAAGTTATTCTAGAAATGAACACTGGATTGGTCTGAATGTTTCTGCGTAGGTACAAGGAGGAGCCAAGGTGCACCTAATATATGAAGTAACTTTCAGCACAACACAACTGGATGTGATTAAAAAGTTCTCTCCCAGGCTCGGCTATCCTCTAACTGAATTTGGACCCCAGAAGCATATCTTATAGTAAATAGATTTATTTGCACTAACATTTGACACCCCACAGAAGCATTGGATTTACTCCAGACCCCAGCTAAGAATTCAATGACTTTCACTCCCCCAGGAAAATGCAGACAGGGCATGCTCTAAAAAAGTAAGATTTCTTACAAAGTGTCTGATTTTCCCTGAGGGCTTAGTCACACGGGCACATTGGCGCCCGTCTTACTGCAGGATGGAGACGTCTGCACTTCAGGACGGATGTCTCTCTGCAGCGCCGGAGGAAAGATCATGTGACCGGCTTCATTGCCGGTCATGTGTTCTTTCTTCTGTGCTGCGGGGAGTCGTCCATCCTGAAAGACGGACGTCTTCTTCCTGCAGTAAGGGCACAGTCACACGGTCACATAGGCGCCTGTGTATGGGTGCCGATGCGCCCATGTTACTAAGTCCTAAGGCTGTGATTGACCATCTGCACTGGAGGACGGATGGCACCTGTCATGGTTTGATCCATGCAAAGAACCAGACAAATAGGTATGCTTTGGGGTAAGTTTGGAATCTGTAGGTGAATGCTGTCCAGACATTTGTGCGGTGAGTGCTGTGATGCATTATTGTCCTGAAATAAGATTGAGTGAATAATAGAAGAGTTGGACGGTATTGAAAGGAAGATTTATTTAGCTAGGAAGCCTGGTGTCTTTGGAATGCAATGGTATTGGTGACGTTTCACTCCCCCCTCCTCTGTTCTTCAACCTCTGACTGACATTCCTGAGAATACAGTGAACTAAATAATATATTGTAAATTTACAAACAATTGTTACGATCTAACACTGTAGATGATAGCAATTCAATTTGGCCAAATTTGGCAAATTTAAATGTACTTGAAATATTGTATCTGACCAAAAAAAGGGTTTCTTCGGAAAATATATTAATTTGACATAGACTCATCAGGGTGAAGTGTTTGTTTGTCTTTTCTGCCCTCCTCTAAGCTGAGTTTCCTTTTGACTGCTGAATTGGCAGTCATAGAAGTGCTCAGCTGTTTATCGCTTAGGTATATTATCAGGATAGAATGATATAGAATGCACTGCCAGGTGAGTAGTGTGTTGTTCCCCCAGGTGGACTACCAGGGTAGAGAAGTATCACCTAGGCTAACAGGATAGAGTAGCCAAGCAGGCCAGCAAATCCTTGTTCTGAGTATTCAGGTGAAATACAACAGGAAATTATTGGGAACATGTTAAGTAATAGCTCTGACCAGAAAATTGACCGAAAAACATATAAGCAACTTGTTAAGGAAAGAGAGAGGTTTACTGAAATGGCTAACAAAGTAATAAAGGTGGCAGAGGAGGTGACAAAATGTTGCTTTAATGACAACTGTAATAGAGAGAATCCTGACTATATGCTGACAGTACCTTTTAGCAATGCACAGCATTGGAGATCTAGGCATCATTTATGGACTGCTCAATCTCCTTATCAGTGTATATGTCTGGCACACATTCTAATGCTCTCTAATATATTTTGCAATATTTGAAGTATGTAGCAATGCTGAAATAGCTATTAAGTGTAAAAAGTTAGAAAGCCATTGCTTCACAAAGATAGATAAGAAAGTCATGTTATGTTCAGTGAAGAGCTGTGCTCAAGGAGACAGAAAAGGAGGCGTGAGTAGCATGAAACTTGTATCGCTGTGAAAACTAACCATGGCTTGCTTGGATTGAATGAAACATTGTACAGCATGTTAAGTGAATGCCAGGTTTAGAAATAACTGTGGCTTTAGAACTATGCAGTATTTTAATTGAGTGTACAATTTCAGAGCTGACTAATGTTTAATGTATATTATGAGACAATCATGCCCATGTAAAATATGTAATTTAATTCAGTATCAGCATAGGGGGAGAGATTGCAGTAGATATGAGAAAAGGGCATGCTATACAAGTGGATTGTGGAGATGAAAGGTTGGATAAAAAAAATTATGAAAAACATGAATGAAGTAATGAATGAAGTAAATTAAACGGTTTCTACAGGTATGTATGTGTGCCTTTAGCAAAAGGCAAAAAAAATGTTGAATGGGAAAGATATAAGAAGGTGATTTAAAAAGGTGTCTGAAGGTGTGATTTAAAAGGTCTGTAAGATGGGAATACGATCTTTCTTGATTTCTCCAAAGCGGGAGAAGTTTTCTTATACACAGTATGAGTATATGTGTTGTATAGGAGATGCGAACATTGAACTAGTTAGTGTTAAATGAAAGAAAGAAGAATCAAACAATTGGCCAGTTTCAAAGGGGTGAAGCTAAATGATGTAAGGGTATACAATGGGTCGACCCTCTCCTCAGCAAAAAACGGGTTGAGAATCAAAGGCTCTGAGATACCGAACACTGAAAACTAAATTTTGGGTTGTGAGGAAAAGTTGGGTGGAAGTAACAGTATCTGAGGAAAAGCTGGGTGAAAATAAGAAATTTTTGTGCTTGACAAATCTGATGAGGGCATTGCAAAGAGAATCAGATTAATAATGAATTTGCTTAAAGGGTATCACATTTCCAATGTGGACAGATTTTGTGGATTCTTTTGCCCCATTATAGCTTTTCCACCTTTAAATTAATGAAACCCTCACAAATAAAATATTTCCATAGTTCCAAATTCAGCTACATTCTTTCCGCTAAAATTTGGAAAGGGGGAAGGAATTTTACTAATTAAGCTTATCAATGAACCTTTGGGGCTGTGTTACTCTATACTAAGTGTGCTGTTATATGGTACAATATCTGAGTGTGGAGTCACACAGCATTGCTTCTATATCTCTATCCCTGATAGAGTGTTGGTTTGGGTATGGTAATATCTTCTGAAGTATACTTGGGGAATCTGATATGAAAGGGAACAAATGGGCTTAGATTATTTTGTTAATGACACAATAGAATTTTCAACACCCTGAATTCAAAAATTAAGTATATGGATTTAATGTGTAGGTCAGGCTTGAAGGTAAGCACTGACTTTAGGTATGCTTTTGCAATCAAATTCAATTTCACACCTTTGTGGCACAGTGGAATTTTTTGTTTATTTTAACCATTGGGTAAACCAGTCTAGAACGCAGAAGCAGTGTTTTGTTGTCTTTGTACAAGTCCACACACATCTTCCTGGAGAGCACCCGGTGGCGCAGACTGTTAGGGTAGCAGAAATGCGGTCATAAGGTGTCACTCACAACCTGCATGGTTCTGGTAGCCAGACCAAGGTTAACTCAGCCTTTCTTTGATAAAATGAGTACCCAGCTTGCAGGGTGGTAAAAGATGAGTGGTGAAGGAGATGGCAAACCACCCCACAAAAACAGTCTGCTTGCACCATTGGACTTTGCCTTTGCCTACCTTAGATCTCCACCAAGCTCACACCAAGGATGTGACTCTTGAGGCTCTAAAGAGCTGAAGTTAAGGAGGGTAGATGCAGTAGACGACTCTCCTTAACTGAGGTACGGCTGCTAACTTGGTTGCAACTGGAATGGGTGTGGATATTTCTCTGTTGCTTAAATTGCAGGAACAGGTCTCTCTGAGGGAGACTACGAACCACACTGTGACAGGGTCTGGAGGAAGGATAAACTCCTGTGCTTTCTCCGCGTGCTCTACATTATGATGTCACACCTGAGCCATGAGCTAATCCATCAATCCAAGAAGGCAAGGTGTGTTATAGTGTTTTCTGTTTGGTTTGCCACAGGGCTCAACACTGCTACATGGTATGTGCCTGTTATAATCCAGACCAACTGGTCAATGTACCTCCTCGCTGCAAGACAGACTATCCATTTCAGTGACTGCAAATGAATGCATACAGCTACCAGAGGTAGGTGTATTGGAGTTTGTATTGTCTGCATAGACCTCTTCTTCACTAGAGGTGCAGCTTGTTGAATAAAATTAATTAAAATGGTAAGAGATTGACAGATGAAGTAAATATATATATATATATATATATATATATATATATATATATATATATATATATATATATATATATATATATATATATAAAATGTACCAGAAGTCATGGAAAATCATAAAAGTACACATTTTCTTAGTCCTCTACTCAGTCAGACCTGTTGTTAATCATAAAACTGAGTTGAGTCCCTATGAAGTTTTATTTAGTAGGGCCCCTGTAATAGGCCTATACTTTCTCCAGTCCCAATTAGGTAAAACGAAGAAAGTTTAGTACCATGTAAGCAAAATGTGACTGAATTTTTGGGCTATTGAGTCCTCTGGTGTTGTAGGAGCTTATTGTTATCAACGCCATTGCTTCAACTCACCCCAAAGAAAGGGAGCAACGTGCAACAAGCAGTGCTGCCACAGGAAAAAACAACAATCGTTACTGCAACAACTAGTGTTGCTGGCCTGGTTTGGAGGAGTTGGAACGAAGAAACAGGGTTTAGGCTTCCCCCAAACCCTGGCTTTTAAAGCTGGACCTTCTAGAGGGTGTATCTGAGAAGCTGGCAAATCTCAGGACATTTGCAGACAGCATGAGAAGGGACAGAATTATTCACTCAAAAGCTAGTACACCAAGCAGACAGATCTAAGAGGTAGTCCATCACCCCCAGAGTTAATGCTTCCCGGTCGGACTGGCCACTCACCATTCTTCTCTCGGAGGTTTCAGATCTGGTGCATCAACTCTCGGCCAATCAGGATTCACGATCATTGGGTGCTCAAATTTAGCCAGAAACTTCGGTAGGTCTCCGATATTGCTGTGTTTCCATCTTTACCAGCCTGTAACTGAAAAGGGTAACCCCAACAGTAGGGAATGTTATTTTCTTTCAAAGCCATTAAGATGTATCTGAGAGCTCTGCGGAACTGGAGGGTTCTTCTAGAGAGATTTGGAAGCACAAGGAGAGTATTGCCTTTATATGTGATGGGACCTCTTTCTCTGATACTCCTCAACTGGTCTTCCTTTTCTTTATAAAAGTGGATCCTGCGCACGACGTATCAGGGTCGTGCAGGGTCTGCACTTTTGGGAGCCAATCAGGAGGCTGGAATCGGCACACGTGACGGGCGGAGCTATGCGATGATGCGCAGAAGGGGGCGGAGCCAGAACGCCGCTCGTGCCCGGACCGACCAGAAGGGAGAAGACCCTTCTGCGCAAGTGCGTCTAATCTGGCGATTAGACGCTGAAATTAGACGGCACCATGGAGACGAGGACGCCAGCGCAGGGAAGGTGAGTATATAACTTCTGTATGGCTCATATCTAATGCACGATGTATATTACAAAGTGCATTAATATGGCCATACAGAAGTGTATAACCCCACTTGCTGCTGCGAGACAACCCCCTTAAGCTCCGATGTGGAGGGGTCTGCAGGGGAGCTGCCGCAGCATCGGGTAAGGATGGAGCTTCTCCTCCCGGAGTTAGCTGCAGCCCAATCTTAGAACCAACCAGAGCCATCCTCCGCCTCAGAAAATGTCCTATGTTTGCGTCCAGAGGGCCCTTCTCCTCATTTTCAAGTGTCCCTTGGTCTCCTGGTCATCTGGTGTGTCCCATGCTGCACAAATGTCCCTGGTGGATGCTGTATAAGCAATGAATAGCCGGGTTCTAGCCAGAGCTTGCAGGAAAAGTGTTGTACAAGCTCATGTCTGAGGCCGTGCCCCCTCTAACTGACTTTTGACCCCAGAAGCATATCGTATAGCAAATAAATTTATTTTCACTTACCAGGCATCCAACTCTTCATATATTATGTGCAATGCATGTCAGCAGGCATAATTTTAAGATTGACACTTCATAATGCTTATATGTACTTATTTTATGTATATGATTTTTGGAGGGAGCATTATGCCTTGTTTACCTGTAACTTGTTTAAACTCATTGCTCTCAAGCAAACATGAAAAACATGTCAAAGAGGAAGGTTTTGAGTAGAAACAGAAGGATATTCTGACAGATAAGGAGGCAAAGTAAACCTCTTATGCAGGGGCAAAATTTGATATGTCATGGGGTATACGGTGCAATATTACCTTCTGCACCCTTCTGCTGTGAATCTACAATTTTAGGATCCCTTCTGTGTTCTCACAAAATGGCTATTTGTCTCATAGACTCCTTAACATGAGTTTGAGAGCCTTTGCCCCTTCTGCTCTGGGAAACATGAATGCTGATGAAATCACCACTGTGCCCATGCAGTGTGTTACCCTCCCACTACTTTCCTCCATGGTGCAGTTGTTTCCATGCTGTCAATAATAATTAAAATCATCATTATTTGTATAGTGCCAACTTATGCCGTAGCGCATTTGTTGCATGGGGAGCTCAATCAGGACTGGGTGGGGTGGTACAGGAGGTATGGGAGCAGGAACTGTACATTATGGGCACAACTTGAGAGCGTGAACTAGATCAGGGGAATTGGTTTACTTCTTTGAAGAGGTGAGTCTTCAGGGCATGTCTGAAATTCCAAGCATCAGGGATTGTCCGGATGACTTGGGGTAGAGCATTCCATAGGGTCAGTGTTGCTCTGGTAAAGTCCTGGAGGCGAGCATGTGAGGTTCGCATTAGGGGGGCATCGAGTTGGAGTGTGTTAGGAGAGCGGAGCACGCTGGATAGGTGATGTATGGACAGGAGGGAGGTGATGTATGTGGGGTGGCACCATGGAGAGCTCTGTGGGTGAGGGTGATAAGTTTAAATTGAGTTTTGTAATGTATGGGCAGCTAATGCAGTGACTGGCATAGTACAGGGGCATCTGAGAAATGGCTGGACAGGAAGATGAGTCTAGTTGCTGTGTTTAATATAGATTGAAGAGGAGAGAGCCTGTGGCTAAGAAGGCCAATAACTAGTGATTTACAGTAACCAAGTCGGGAATGGATGAGGTCAACACCGAGTGTTTTTAGTGTGTCCGTGATCAGGAATGGCTGGATTTTTGCAATGTTCCTGAGGTGCAGGTGGCATGTTCAGGCCAGTGATTGGATGTGGGTAGTGAAAGAGAGATCCACGTCCAGTGTGAACCTGAGGCAGCGGGAGTGCTGTCTGGCCGATATGGTGGTGCCAGCTACTGATATGAAGATGTTGGAGGAAGCTCGACTGGTAGAGGATGGAAAAATGAGAAGATTAGTTTTTGAGAGTTAAGTTTTAGACAGAGGGAATACATGGTATTTGAGACTGCATGCAATCAGAGATGTTTTGGAGGAAAGGTACAGAGATGTCATGAGGAGATGTGTATAGCTAGATATCATTGGCATAGAGGTGATATTGGAGACCAAATCTACAAATTGTTAGCCCTTTTAGGGCTGTAAAGAGAGAGAAGAGAAGGGGACCAAGGACCAAGTCCTGGGGGACCCCAGCAGCGAGAGGAAGTGAAGGGGAGGTAGAGCCAGCAAAAGAGACACTGAAAGAGTGGTTAGAGAAATAGGAGGAGAACCAAGAAAGAGCCGTGTTCTTTGGACCAATAGAGTAAAGCGTAGAAAGGAGGAGATTATGGTCGACAGTGTCAAATGCAGCAGAGAGGTTGAAGAGAATTAGTAGGGAGTAGTCTCCTCTGAACTTGGCCATCTTCAGGTCATTTGGCACTTTTGTGAGGGCAGTTTTGGTTGAGTAACCGGACTGGAGGGGGTCAAGGAGTGAGTTGTCAGAGAGAAAGCAAGTTAGGCTGAAATAGAAAAGGCGTTCAAGTAGTTTGGAGATGAAGGGGAACTTTGAAATAGGTCAGTAATTGGCGGCATCAGTTAAGTCGAGGGTCGGTTTCTTTAGAAGGGGGAATATGATGGAATTCTTGAAAGAGTAGGGGAAAATGCCAAAGGACAGGGAGAGGTTGAAGATATTAGTTAGGTGGATAATAAAAGCCGGGGAGCGGGATCAAAGGTGGTGTGAGGGGAGAAAGTCACTAGTGCAGGTGGTATTGTGAGCAGCAAAAAGCAGTCTGGACACTTTTTTCTCTTTCATAGGTGCAAGTACAAATTGTGAATGGGTGGTGAATGCTGTGCTGAAAATACCAGGGTCAAGGTTAGCTGTGCATTGTTTGGGGAATTCTTTACAGATATTTTAATTTTTTCCTTTGAAGTGTGTGGCTAGTTCTCCAGCACTGAGGTCGGTCATAGGGGCCTGTTTTTTGGGGTTAAGGAGGGAGTGATAGGTGTCGAAGAGTCATTTAAGGTTGTGGGATAATAGGCAGACGATGGAGGTGAAGCAAACTTGTTTGGCATGGTGGAGGGCAACATTGTAGCTTTTAAGCATAAATTTAAAGTGGATAAAGTCTGCAATCTGTTTGGATTTACGCCACAGCCGTGTGGCACATCTGCCGCATCAATTGTTTGGGGCATGAGCCAGGGTTGTCATGGTCTGCAGTTGACGGCTCTGACAGGGGAGTGCCACTTGATCCAGGGCATGTCCGAGAGTGGTGGAGTAATGTTCGGCAGCCAGGTTGGGGCATGAGAGGAGAGAGATGAGGGACAGGGAGCACTGTGGGGTCTTGACGAACTGTTGGGTGCAGACGGTCTGGAGGTTCCTGGAGGTGCGATAGGTGGGAGGGTCTGGGGAGATGTTATGTTGCCTAATGGAGAATAAAAAGGCGGTTGTGGTCTGAGAATGGGAGGGAGTTAGTAAAGTGGGAGGCAGAACAGATTCAGAGGAAGATTAGGTCGAGAGTGTTTCCATCTCTGTGAGTAGGGGAGTCTCTGACTGAGTTTCTAATTGAGTGACTGAACGAATGCTTACAGGATTCTGCAGATGAACACAAAACTTGGATACAGGACAGAGGCTATCAATGGCTGTTCAGCCTGGTGCAGATGGGAGTGTCTCAGACTACCATTTAATAATCTAAGAAGCAGGCAGCTATTTTGTGACAACAGAAAGAGGACCCTAAAATGGTGAATCAATGGCAGAGGGGCAAAAAAGGAGGACACCAGTGAACAATATATACCAAAACACTAAAGCCAATAAACTATTTTATCTATCTTATCTATATTGAATCTATTAAAGTATTGGGACACCCACCATCCTGTTCTGTCAGGCAAAGGGAATATGCATTGTGGGTGTGTTTCTGCTGAGAAGGACTAGGCCATTGGTTATAGTGAAGTGCACCCTCCATGCCAAAGGGTACCAAGATATTTTGGACAATGTGGCATTCACCTATCCTGTGGCAATACTTTGGTAAAAGTCTACCTACTGAGCACCATGTCATACAACACACAGTACTGAAGCTTGGTTTGAGGATAAGAACATCCACAAACTTCAATGGCCAGCCTAAAGTTCAGATTTCAATCCCATCGAGTATCTGTTACGATCGTGTGGGCAGGCCAAGCACAGGACCCACACGATCATGACCAAAGGGGACGCACACGGGTATCACCAGGGTCACACGGGACTCACACTGGTTGCAGGCAACTGACCCTGTGCTAACGGGAGGTGGAAATGGCCCTACCTAAGCGGGGACATTGCCCGAATAAGGGCAGCCCAGCGGTCTTCGGATCTGGGCCCTAGCTGATCCTAGGAGCCACGCACCAGAACAGAATGCATTCACATGCCACATGACAGACCCAGAATACACTGCATACAACATGCAACCACTAGTAACAGATTGGAAGCTGAATATAAATACCAGGTATTAGTTCACATGTTGTACAATATGTGGAAGCTAGCAGGCCACCTTACGGCTCCTGGTTATACTGCTAGTCCCTACACTAACCAGGAGTCCAGCAGAACCGGACACCGTTCACACCGTACGCTGCAACAGGACACAACACAGATTGCAGGACACGCAGCAAACTGACACAAAACTGACAGAATTTAAACGTACAAACGGACATGAACCAAGTCACACTGCAAATTCAACCAGACAAGCATTCATGACTGCTCACCTTAGGGGCCAAGCAGTGACTGACCAGGGGCTGGGTTTATATGGGAGCACAGATCCAGGGGATTGGCTAGCAGACAGTACCACACCCAGCCAGCTCAATCATTAACCCTGAGAGTGCTGTGCTGCTGGAATCACCATAGTACAACCTATCTCAGCAGCACTCGTAACAGTATCTCTGAGATGAACTAGAATGCCTTATATGTGCATGTCCAACACATGCATAACCCCTGAAACACTACCTGAAACTCTCTTTAAGGAATGGAGGCAAATACCTCCCCAAATCTATTGAAATCTGGTGGAAAATATGGCTTACTGCCATCATTGAGACTAAAAGCTATCCAACACCACATTGAGTATTATGCCTCAATACTTTAGTCAATATAGCGTGGATAGATAGATAAATAGATAGATAGATAGATAGATAGATAGATAGATAGATAGATAGATAGATAGATAGATAGATAGAATTATAGTCTATATGCTGTATAAATTAAATTCATTCCTTACATACTTAAAAAAATCATTAAAGAAATTTGACAAGTGTGAAGATTTTAAAATGGGCTCTAATGGAATGAAAATTATGTTGTCTTTCATGATGACTTTATAGTATTGAAACACAGCAGAGCTCAGCTCATTTCTGGTAAAATCATAACATTTTGATGTAATTTGATAGAACATTTATGTTAATGTATATTTCTTTCACAGCAATAACAACTTTGACTGAATATTAGCACCACACGCAAGGCAAACAGAAATGACTAATGTTAGTATGAAAAATAAAGATAACCGTGGATCTTCAGCAATTATTCATTTATGTGCAAAGTGAATTATCGTTTTCATTAGGATGAAAACATAATTAGGTAATAAGATTTTCCAGCCAGTAAGATTACAGATTATCGGAGGCTAAATTAATTTTTTACTGTGGATCGTGCTGACACTTTTTTTCTATTGAGATGAGTCCTGAGAGCTGGACACAAATCATATTGTTCTTGTAATATAAGTAACCAACCCCGTTATTTATTAAAAGCAATGCCATTTAAAGGCCCATAACAATTATCGCTCAAATTTCATTCAAAAACCATTACATGTAAACGCGTGCATCGTGCTGTTTTTGCTTAAATGATGATTTTAAGGTTTACTTAAAATCCAACATTCAACTAGTGAGCAATAAAGTATCTCTCAATAGACTGCAGGCTGTTATCTCCACGAGAGGTGGCAGATAACATTGTAATCTGCGGGCAGCCCTGAAGAGAACCATGCAGCTTTGTGCACAGCTGGGCATGTGATCAATCACACGCTGGGCTCTGCAAACAGCTCTTGGAGGGATTTATACATGCAACTGAAGATGATAAAAGTGTTAATGGCCATTAACACCTTATGCAAATAGATCGCAAAATCTTTCAGTCATTTGAAAAATTATCGTTGCATCCCCCCCCCCCCCCCCCCCGCTCCTCTCCTTGTGCACAAGAATTGCACCAAACTTTTGGAACAAGAGCTGGCAGAAAACTAAGCTAAATAGTAGGTGTTATATAAACCTAGACAGTTTAAAGGCATACCAGATTCAACATTCAGTATAAGCCACTGTGATAATTCAGGTGCTTTTTAAGGGTGGCTTCACATAAGCCAACGCACAAACATGCTTACCGCAGCACGGCGGATTTGTGTATGAACAAGTAGATTTGCACGCGTCTGCACATAGTACAGTATTTTTGCGCCTGCAGGGCTAGTTCATACGCACGTGCAACACACGCTTTCTGTGGATTAAATAGCTTTATAAGGCTTTATTCATCTGATGCATTGGTTTTTAATGCATCAGATCACATGGGCAATTTTCCGCCACATAAAAGCGCCCAGTCGGCCAGGTTAGGGCATAGGAGCGCATTTCTGGTGGGCGCTTTTATGCTAGCTAGGAAAGATAGTCTTCAGGCCGAATTCGGTCGTCCGCTGCAAAGATTCCTATGGGAGCCTATGACAACTGTCAGAGAAAGGAGGTAGGAGGGAGTTTAGCAGCTTGACTGCTAAACTACCCCATCTTCTCTCCTCCTCTCTGCCCCTTGCCAGCTGTTTTCAATGGGAGGGGGCGGGAGCTAGTTGGCAAGCTTCCGCCCCCTCCCATTGCTGGCTGCGGACAAGGGGCGGAGAGGGAGCGAAAGTTTAGCACATTAGCTCCCACCCTCTCCCGCCTCCTCCCCTTGCCAAGAGCCCCCAACTGGCGGCATTGTGGGCTCGGCGTATATGCGCTGGACCCAGGCCCTCTGAACGGGTGCACAAACTTTAGATTTCACATGTTTTTATGTCACCTGTGTGTGAATAAGCCCTAAGCCTATTGAAGTCCAGATGTGTTCTTTACCATGCCTTTTGCGCAGTGTTTCACTCTTTTCCTTTTGTAGTTGCACACTTCCCATTGACTTCTATGAGACCTTTGCTGTGCAAAATGCTGTAAAATTGAGTGCGGGGTATGTGTGCACAAAAAGTGTTCTTAAGGGCTTACTCACAAGGGTGTTTTTTCGCACGATTTGCAGGTACGTTTGCGATCTGCATCTATATAGACCCAGTGCTTTGCAATGGGAGCAGTCACATGTCCGTTGTTTAATCGGATGCAGCGAAAATTATAGCACACAATGATTCGCAGAACGCATGTAACTGCGTTCTGTGCAAATCGGTGTTCCTGTGTATGTGAGCTCAATGGGGCCGGAGGCAGCAGCGCTGACCCAATTGAGAACATATACTAAAGATCTTTCTCCTCTGCCACAGCTGTCACAGGGTGAGTGAGTGCTGTCTCTGATTGACTGAGTGCTGTGACTAATCAGAGGAAGCTCTTAGATGTCATTCAATAGCTTAGAGCTGCCTCTGATTGGTCACAGTGCTCAGCCAATCAGAGGCAGCCCATTCAGCAGGCAGGGATTTTAATCCCTGTCTGCTGAATAGTACTGCAAGCAGTTCAGGGGAAGAGCCAGCTGGACGCAACTGAGCCCCAGCAGCTGCAGAGAGGTGAGTATTGATATATATATATATTTTTTTTTTAGGATGGTTTTCAGGTAAGGGCTTATAGTTGAAGCGCTTCCCTGAAAATTAATACAGTGCTTGCTGGCAGCCCATTATTTTCAATGGAGCCCGCTGTATTGCTGGCTCCATTGAATTTAATGGGAGAACATCGTTCTCCTCTGCCACAGCTGTGATACAGCTGTGGCAGAGGATAACGGGCAGCGCTCTTTCCGAGCATACAAATGCCTGTGTGACCGAGCCCTTTGGGTGGATAAATGCTGCTAGCAGCGTTTTTTTTCCGCAGTGACACTGGCTTCGGGCACGCAATTTTTTGAGCGCATCAGTTATGCGCACAAAAAATCATGCAAAAAAATACCTGTGTGACTCAGCCCTAAGAATAAACCCATTGAAATCAAAGATACATACCTTCTTCTAGTTTTTAAGCAGTATTTACCTCAGTTTAACCTAAAGGTTTTCAGGCAGCATCATGGGTGGGAGGTGGTGAAAACGACACCACTGAAATCCCATAGAAATCAGTGGTTTTGTTTTGTCTCATTATACGGCTCTAATTATAATGGCAGCATAAGGGGACAAAACCACACTTGTCTGAATCTGCCCTTAGATACTATTAGTAAATCTGAAAATAATGCTGATTAGATTTTGATATACAGCAACAATTAAGTTGGCAACTCTTACTTATTTATCCTCATGCTTGAAATTATTAAACCACAATACAGTATATATGAAAGATGAATATCATGCGCATTGCTTGGCGCCAATCTGATTTTACCCTCTTTGGTATTTCCATAAGCGCCATTGAAATGAATGGAGCACTGATCGTGCATGATTGGCCAGTGCTCTCTTCATGCTGATGTCATTGCGAGGAAGAAGTGACCCCAGCAATGACAGGAAGAACAGGAAATTGGGAATTTTGACCGATCAGCAAGTTATCCCCTATCCTATGAATAGAAGATAACTTGCAATCTTGGTACAACTCTTTTTATTCCAAGACATTTCAGACTAGTGTCCCTGTCTCCCCAAAGGAAATAAAAAAAGTACAGTCAATCTACACAAAACATTTGCATGTCCTCATCAAATAACAGTGCAGTCTGAACCTATGATAACATTATAATTTAGGATTAGAGATGAGCGAGTACTCGGTTCGGGTGTTTTTGGACCCAAGCACCGCTTTTTCCAAGTAACTGACTACTCGGACGAAAAGATTCGGGGGGCACCGGGGGGCGAGGGCCGGCGTGGTGGAGTGGGGGGTAGCAGTGGGGAACTGGGGGGAGCTCTCTCTCTCTCTCCCCCCCCCCCCCCACTCCCCTCTGCAACCCCCTCCCCCGCATGCACCCCCGGTGCCCCCCGAATCTTTTCGTCCGAGTAGTCAGTTACTCGGAAAAAGCGGTGCTCGGGTCCAAAAACACCCGAACCGAGTACGTTCGCTCATCTCTAATCCTAAATTATAATGTTATCATAGGTTCAAACTGCACTGTTATTTCAGTTTTTTGTTCCAACAACAGAAATAAGAAACTATCGATGGTTCTGTATTCTTCAGTTGATGGACACCAATAGTGCCAATGAGCCTCCTTGACTACAATGGGGTCTGTCTGTTTTATGTCAGAGTGTCCATCATTTGACCTGAAAAATATAGAGCAGCATGCTATATATATATTTCTTCAGACTTTTTGTAGGACTCTATTATGCAGCCCCCAAATGGAGCCTCTGACAAAGATATGAACCTTGCCTAACTTACTTGTAAATAAAGCAAAGAATTGAAACAAGTGTTAGTGCGAATATTCACTAGTTGGTATGTTTTCAGGTGGCCAAATTAAGAGTTAATGCTTGTGATCGAGGGAGCTTACAAATCACACACAGCATTAAATGTGATAGGAAATAGTCTCATTTATTAACCAGCAGAAGTATCTATACAAAGATATTTGAAATGAGGTTAGAATATGTTTCACTTCTGAATATGCCTAATGTATTATAATTCATTTGTTATCATTGGTTATTAAAAACTCAACAGGTTTTTGTGGAATGCTGGTCTGAAAGTTCCCTCTCCTCCATGTAATCTAGGAAAGACCATATTATAATATTGTACCTCTCTAACTTTTACTCGAATTTTAGTAGCTTCTCCATAAGAAAAAAAAAGTATGTTGTGTTTTCATATTTTCAGAACATTTGGAGACAAAAGTTCATTCTACCTTGTCTTAATGGATGTGAATAAATTGCCTGGTGTGCTTCATTATTTAAGCCATCCATGTTAACACATAAATATCATGAGTGTGTAATTGCTACTCTCTGTTATCGTTGAGCAATAATTCATGACTTCTAGAAGCTTTGGCAACAATTTCGAATCACACTTCTTCTCTTCTGTATAATTGAAAATGCTGCAGCTGAAAGGTTACTACAATATGAAACATTATAGGTTTCCAATAAGGGACATTATGATGAAAAGCCACCTTAACAAGAACTGCAAAATACTTAAACAAAGCAACACTTTTTTGTAAATGTGACATGCAATTGCAAAGTTTTTGTAAATGTAAAAGATTAAAATAAGTAAATATAGTAAATCATAATAACTATATGCCCAATAACTCTACGTTGCCAAAATACTAGAGAATATTTTATTATTGCAATGGCTGATCCAAAATGAGCCACTTCCACACATGGCAGATTGATTGGTGGACAGGTACGCTCCTAAAGGGGTCTCACATGAAATATTTTTAATTGCTGATTCCGCAATCTCCATCCACATGGAAGATACACGGTAAAACGCGAGCATCGAAAGGCATGTGTTTTTACACTAGCAGCTGTGTATTGCGTATTCCAAGAGTGAAAAAAAAACATGGCATGCTGTGTTTTAACGCGGACGCCTTAATAAAGGTCTATAAATTCAAACCATCCGCAGCTCATTCGCAATTAACATTGCGTATAAGTGACGGAAATGCTTGCAACTTGATAAGAGAAGAGATAAGAAAGACATAATGCTGGTTGAGATAGAGACAAAGAGATTTTTATTCCATGCGGATGATACACGGTGCTTCTGCGTGCATCTGATCAGAAAACCCTCACACTTTCGCAATCATTTGCAATTATTTTTTAAGAAGGATCGCAGGTCTTCTGCTGCGAAAATCCACAAAGGGAATCTGACCCATTCATGTGAGCCGGGCCTTACACTGATTCAGCCAAATTTATGATAATGACTTTTATGATGGAGAAATATGTAGGTAAAGAGTAGCTTATTTATGGTAAGATTCCAATTTCGGGTTGCACTTTTCATGATAATGATCTTAATTTTTTTCCCCCAGAGTATACGAAAGGGTTCAACCTTAGGATAAGTTTTTACAGATTTTTATGATGTCATTTGGCTACCCTGATGCTAAAGTCATATCCTATGCCCTAATGTATCTATCAGGCAGACTGATGATAATCCACCTTGGGACACATCGATTTGACTTTGAGCTATCTGAGGAGACAGAACCGGGGAACCTCAATTTTCACCCTTGACCTCTTCAAGTCAGACATGGATTTTGCTGCGTGGGTTCCCAAGCTATTACTCACACATAGATAATCACAGCTGTGTAGCATTTGATGCTGCACAGGGCCGAGGCATGGTACCTGATGGTGTGAACAGGTGTGGAACTGGTAAACTAGGAGAGGTCAGAGCTGGAGACAAACTAGGAGGGAAGAAGTCTAGGCAGATGATTAGAGCGGCCAGCAAGCAATAAGGAAGTCCATTAAACAGAGCCAAAATCAGGGATCACAGAAGTCTATGATAAGGCTATGCCCTGATACAGTACATTTTAAATGATGCAATACAAGTTGGGTTCTAATTAAGTTATTTTCTCTTCATCAATTAGTATTCTGACTACCACAGCTATCTAGCAAGCATATTCTACTTGCTTTTTAATTGAAATCAAAATAGCATAAATAGGAAGATTACACATTGGATTATATAAGATTTATTGTATTCACTCAAGAGAGAAACACTGAACAGATTTTATTTAAATCTCTGGAAATACAGATCACTGAATGAAAACTATTAAAATGTCTTATACAATATTTTTTTTGAAAATTTCCAAAAACATAAGTTGTCCAACTTTTGCACAAATTTTAAATGGCCTTCCTAATGGAAATGTTCTTAGCAATGTAAATGTGATTGTAGAGATGGAATTGGAAATCATTGTTTTTGTAATACACATTGACACAGTCATTTCTCATCTGCCTCTTGAAGGATTTAGTCTAATAGGAATTTGTGGCTAACTACACGACAAATCTATTTATATTCTGAAAAAGCATATCCCTATAATTTAGTCAATTTTGAGTCTCAACAACTTAGGAGTTATAATAAAGTTGCAGAAATATGACTAATATCTTGAAAATAAAGTAAACTAACTATAGATGAAATACATTATTGGCCAATAGAACAGAAGAGAAATATGGAGAAGTAAAAGGAAGAATGGAAAACGAATAAATCCAAGGACATTTTTCAAAGTCTATACTCATAATACAGTCAGATGGGGATGAGAAGTCTTGGTTTGGAGATACTAAAAATAAATAATGTTACATCTGAGCAAGACGCCAAAGCACATCGTCCGTATCAGATTTGATAGTTTTATAACAGGATGCATATACACACTAGTAATAACTCTGAGAACAAAACAATATATAAAATAGTTAAAAACACGGAATGGGGAGGCGTGGCCAGAGATGCATGGAGGAAGACGTATAGTCCTTCACTGCCAGAACACTCAGCTCAAAATCAGCAGGCACCAGCATGTATGCACCCATTACACTGAACTTTGTAGCAGCATCTCATCCCTTTGATAGTGCTAATTATGTTGGCATTACGGTCCATGGCAGGAACAAGTGGAGCCTCCTAAAACTTACCAAATTCCTCATGGCCGGTAAGTCCTCCCAAGATGGCACCGGAAGCAGCAGCGTCCTGTGGCGTCCTGCTCTGGCAATATCCCCAAGAAAGGTGCACCAAAAGGTTTGCCGAAACATTCAATTAAAGTGAGCGAAGTAGCACTAATGCCTTCATATCTTGTGGTGCAGATTTTGCAAGCAAGCAGCCTTTTATCTATGCCTATATCACCATGCATAACACTAGACAATGCTGGCAGGGGGGTCTTTAGCTGAAGAAGCTGCAGACTCCATGGAGGTCCCAATCCCTTTGCTTCCTACTACTCCACAATCTCGGGAAGGACACCAAAAGTTCTTAAAGGACAACACTGTAGTACAGCATACAGTCACCCAGACACCTTCAACCAGTGACTCCATGAACTTAATGTTTACGATTATAATTTAGCCTTGGGGACACTGAAAATGGCATATTATTGGCATGGCAACAAATCGGGAGCTATACTAGTGAAACAGGAAAAATCAAGCACAAACAAGTCTTGTATGCCCTATATCCATGATGCCAAAGACTATTCAACCCTCAAGTATGGTCAATGTATTGGCGAGTTATTGTAAGTCTGTATGTAACTTAGAGGATGATAACTCCTGCCCCCAACCCCTCGCACAGAGGCATATCATCTTTTTTTGTAAAATATACATTTATCCACAATGTCTCCTGCATAATTGAATACTCTATCACAACCATTCAATTATACTGAGGTCCCGGAGGCCATTAAAACTCTCAAACTTAACAAATACCCTGGATCTCATGGTCTTACAAATGAATACTGAAAAGCCCAGAAAACCACTCTAGCCCCATATCTAACTAGAATGTTCAACCAAATAACTTCCAAGGAAGTGACCCCTGGAGATGCTGAAAGTACTCATTATAACACTACCTAAACCGGTTAAGATCCCATCTAATTTTAGACCAATCTCCTTTTTGAACAAAAACATAAAATTATATGCCAGAATACTAGCAAATAGGCTTTCAGAGGGTATGCCAAACCACATAGCCAAGGATCAGGTGTGATTTATTAGGAGATGCCAGACCATTGACAGCACATGCAGATTCATTGATGTCGTCTCCGTGGTGTCGGATCAGGAAACGCGTTCTCTGCTTCTTACTTTGGATGCAGAGAAGGTGTTCGGCCATGTACACATAGGCTATCTCAGGGAGATACTGCTGAGGTTTGGCTTTGGAGGCCCTTGGTTTCTTCTTTAATGGCATTGTACTATATCCCATTTGTGTGCTCATCTGTTTCAATCTCAAACTCATTTGACATCTAAAATGGGATGTGTCAAGGTTGCCTGCTTTCACTGATAATATTTGCCTTGGTGATAGAGCCTTTTGCCAATACGATCCTCTCATCTTCGGATGTACACAGGATCACTATAGGGAACACTGAACATCAAGTTGGTATTTTTGCAAATGACGTAATCCTTAGCTTGAGGTCCCTGGAATTTTCCCTCAATACAATCTCAAGGCTTATTGAGAAATTTGTCCTATTAAGTTATTATAAAATAAATGCATCTAAATCCACTATCCTTTATACAAGCATTCCTAAAACCACCCAAACACAATTACAAAGTTTCTACCCATATAAATGGTCCAATGGACATATCTCATACCTAGGAATTACTTTAACATTCCCCATAGCTCACTTAGGAACCATTAACTTCAAAGCTTTAATAACAATTAGAGATGAGTGAGCACCAAAATGCTCGGGTGCTCGTTACTCGGGACGAAATTTTCGCAATGCTCGAGGGTTCGTTTCGAGTAACGAACCCCATTGAAGTCAATGGGCGACCCGAGCATTTTTGTATATGGCCGATGCTCGCTAAGGTTTTCGTTTGTGAAAATCTGGGCAATTCTACAAAGTGATGGGAACGACACAGCAACGGATAGGGCAGGCGAGGGGCTACATGGTGGGCTGCATCTCAAGTTCCCAGGTCCCACTATTAAGCCACAATAGCGGCAAGAGTGCCCCCCCCCCCCCGCACTGTCAGCGTAAAGATCGTTCTCCTCTGCCATAGCTGTAACAGCTGTGGCAGAGAAGAACGATGTTAGCCCATTGAATTCAATGGAGCCAGCAATACAGCAGGTTCCACTGAAAGCAATGGGCTGCCAGCGATCGCAGGATGAATTGTCGGGAAGGGGTTAAATATATAACCCCTTCCCTGCAATTCATCCAGAAATGTGTTACAATAAAAATATATACCGGCGTATAAGGCGACGGGGCGTATAAGACGACCCCCCAACTGTCACCTTATACGCCGGCAATACAGTGGAGCAAAGAATAAAAATCATTACTTACTTCTTCTGACGTTCTGCGGCGCTGCTGCAGGCTGTTGCTCCCTCCTAGTCCACGGCAGAGTATTGCTTTCTGGATGCAGGGCTTGAAATCCCCGCCTCCAGAAACACAGCCAATCACAGCCATTCAATGACATCATTGTCATTGGCTGTGAATGGCTGAAGGCACGTGTGTTTCTGGAGGCGGGGATTTAAAGCCCTTCGTAGAGAAATCAATGCTCTGCCGGGAACCAGGAGGGAGCAACAGCCTGCAGGAGCACCACAGAACACCAGGAGGGAGTGACAGCCTGCAGGAGCGCCGCAGAATGTCAGAAGAAGTAAGTAATGATTTTTATTCTTTGCTCCACTGTATTGCCGGCGTATAAGGTGACAGTTGGGGGGTCGTCTTATACGCCCCGTCGCCTTATACGCCGGTATATATTTTTATTGTAACACATTTCTGGATGAATTGCAGGGAAGGGGTTATATATTTAACCCCTTCCCGACAATTCATCCTGCGATCGCCGGCAGCCCATTGCTTTCAGTGGAACCTGCTGTATTGCTGGCTCCATTGAATTCAATGGGCAAACATCGTTCTTCTCTGCCACAGCTGTAACAGCTGTGGCAGAGAAGAAAAATTTGTCTTCTATATGTTCTCAATGGGGTTGGCGCTGCTGCCGGCCCCATTGAGCGCATATAGAGAAGATTTATGGCCTTAAGAAGGACCGTTGGGGTTCTTGAAACCTAAAATACTCCTAACACTCTCCCTATAGCAGCTCCAACATGATAGCACTTTCCCTGAACTAATGTCAGAATGCATCCGTAGCGAGCCGCGGGAGGGGCAGATTTCAATACTCGGGTG
The DNA here is from genome assembly GCF_035609145.1 of Eleutherodactylus coqui. Lineage (NCBI taxonomy): Eukaryota > Metazoa > Chordata > Amphibia > Anura > Eleutherodactylidae > Eleutherodactylus > Eleutherodactylus coqui. The sequence continues at coordinate 125,508,406 of NC_089846.1, forward strand.
ACACCTAATCTCGCCAGCCACTCACTGCAGGGGGGTGGTATAGGGCTTGAACGTTGCAGGGGGAAGTTGTAATGCCTTCCCTGTCTTTCTATTGGCCAGAAAAGCGCGCAAATTTCTCAGGGAAGAAAGTGAAAGTAACCCGAACACCGCGTGGTACTCGTTACGAGTAACGAGCATCTCGAACACCCTAATACTCGAACGAGTATCAAGCTCGGGCGAGTATGCTCGCTCATCTCTAATAACAATCCCAGAAAAAAAACCTGTACTCCTGGAATATGTGCAGCAGATACCAAAAAATTAGGTAGACAAAGCAACAGATTAACACTTACTCTGAAGGAGGGGGCTATGACAAGCAAAAGCCCCCTCCTGGAAGTGTTGACTCCGAACTCACAAGATGAAACTTTAATCCTAGCACTCTGGATAAGTTCCTATAGGTCTTTTATTCATACAAATGAGCAGTTCAATCAAAGGCAACATATTGGCTTGAGAAAGGTGCCTAAAGACCACCGAAACGCATTGTCTTTGATAGTACCGCTCGTTTGTATGAATAAGGGACCTATGGGAACTCGGAGTCGACACTTCCAGGAGGGGGCTTCTGCTTGTCAAATACCCCACTTCTTCAGAGTAAGTGTTAATCTGCTGCTTTTTTGGTATCTGCTGCACATATTCCAGGAGTGCAGATTTTTCTTGCCTGACAGTGTGTCTCTTTGAATTCTTCTCCTCGGGCCCTTGAATAATACCCCCTTCACAAAGTATGAATCCCTCCTATACAACAATAGGAAACAAACTGGAGGTATCTCCAAAGCATACTCAACATCAGATCACTCTCACTTATCTACCCTACCCTTCCAATCCAAATAGGAGAAGGACTTCCTAGAGTCCTTTAGAGAAGATCAATGGTTGATGGCTTTTCAGCTTAATCTTAAATCCTCTCATTGCATAAATCGTCTGTAGACCAATAGGAAACCTCCTATATAGATGGTACCTGAAGCCCCATCATCTTGCTGAAATGTAACACTCTATTATTTGCTGGAGCTGCCATACACAAACTTGGTCATTGATACACATCTGGTTGCCATGTGATCTGATAAAGCTGGTGTTCGACCAAGTACGCAAAACTCTATACTCAATTCTACAAGCTAATCTCCGTTGGGGTCCAAATATAACTCTTTTATCATTAGGTATAGATAGCTATAACACTATTGATATCCTTACTACCTCACAAATTCTTACAACAACCAGAACATCCATAGCTAGAAAATGAAAAAGCTCTGTTACCCCTTCATTGACTGAGATATTCCTGATGGTCCAGTATAGATATTTGATGGAAAATTTGATCGCTACCAGACTCAACATAACAGCACACCCTACCTATGTATGTCTTTCCTTCCTCCTTTCTCCTCCTTTAAGGGCAAAGGGAGTAAAATCTCATTATTGACCAGTTGCAAATTTTGTTTTTGGAATTTCCCACCCATTCCATACCCACACTTAGTGGTGAATGACCACTACCAATAATCGTCAATGAAGCTATTGCAGAAAATTACTACACATGTGAATCTCTGCAACTAAATGCCTTCAACAAACTTTCACAAGCTCAACTGCAGTATATAGTGGACTTTTTTCCTCATTGATGCCACGTGTGACAAGGTTACCTGCATTAAGCACTGACACGGCGGTCAACTCATAACCACTTGCTTCTAAGTTACTTTTTACACTGTGGACTATGGTTTTCATGTTTATAATGGATATACTTATGGTTGTATTTAGATGGAAAATTGCAATAAAATATTTGTTAAAGAAAAAGGAGGAAAGGGAAATATTACCCTATTACACTAATATTGGGAAACCCTACCTGACAAAAACAGCTCTACATTCAAAAACCTGGGGAGTACCTAGACTGTAAATATCAATAACAACAGCACTAAATAGAAGATTATAAGAACAAATACCAGGAATTTATCTGAGACAGGAATGGCATTCAGAGGATGTGGACTGGACCAGAACTCCACAATTAAAATAATAACAGCACCCTCTGAGAGGAGGAGCCAGAATATATATACTATGATAGTCACTGATGGGCAGACTGGGGACACCGTGTCACCCCACTGACTAATCAGACGACATACCAACAGCGCCAAATGACAGGGCACATGTGTCAACGTCATTGTCACATGCATCTGGCTGACAAAAGTTCATCAGTAGTCAGCAAAACTCACCCAGAAATCCAACTATGCAGAGGTGATATCTCCTGCACCCCCCCCCCCCCCCAAGGATCAGATCAAAATCCAGTACAGTAGAAGCAGAAACCAAAAATCCAAATCAGATCCAAATCCAGTACAGTCACATAAAGAAAGGAACAAGGGCAGCAGTAAATGGTGCAGAAAATAATCATCTGGCAGGATAAACCTTTTATTCCCTGACGTCGCCACAGATACGCTGCAGGGAGCGTAAACCTTTTGTCCCTTGTGATGTTATTTGCAGAGTGCTGTTCCTGGCCACTCTTCTACTCTTTCTCCAACTCTCAACCACTACACACTCACACTCAAAGATATGCACTTAGCGCTGCACGGTGGGCTCTCGCATACTTGCTGTTCTCCAAGTCACCGAAGGGACAAAGGGTTTCAATAAAGACTTATGGAACACCCTGAGAACCCTCCATGTAGCTGGCAAACCCAGTTCATAGGCGAGAGGGTTCACCGCATGTGTGATGACAGAGGGCCCCACATAACGCGGCGCCAGCTTCAAGGATGGGACCCTTAATTTGAGATTTTTAGAAGATAGGTATACCTTCTGTCCTACCCTGTAAGCTTCAGATACTGCCAAACTCCTCCCACTACGCAACTGCATACGAGCCCCCGTTGCTTCCAAATTTTTCTGTACCTCTTTCCATACTCCCAGCAGCATATCTGTGGCGACGTCAGCTGCAGGACAGACAGCTGGAGTAGGGATCGCTGTAACGAAGCGAGGATGCTGACTTTATACACAAAAGAAGGGAGATACCCGAATGGAAGAACAAGTGCGGATGTTTAGCGCAAACTCTGCCAACGGCAGGAACTTGCCCACTGATGAGTCTTTTCGCTAGCAAACAACCGTAAATATTGCACTAAATCTTGGTTCTTCCGCTCAGTCTGACCATTGGTTTGCGGGTGGGATGCTGACGAGAAGGAGAGCAACGTTCCCAAGTTTCTGCAGAAGGCTCGCCAAAACTGCACCACAAACGGAACCCCACGATCAGATACAATGTTTTGGGGAATCCTATGTAGGCGAATTATTTCTTTTACAAAAATCTTGGCAAATTCTATTGCCGAAGGTAGCTTCTTTAATGCCACAAAATGTGCCATCTTTGAGAACCGGTCGACAACCACTAAGATAGTGGAGAACTTCTGGGATTCCGGTAGATCGGTGATAAAATCTACCGATAACTGCGACCACGGACGAGAAGGTACCGGTAATGGTCTCAGAGGACCCTTCCGGAGGACGCCGTCGACTTTTATTGCGTGCACAGACAGAGCATCCCTTAACAAAGTCGCGGATCTCCTGAGACATGCCTGGCCACCAGAAGTGTCTAGAGCAAAGATCCAGGTCCCCTGAAACCCCGGATGGCCTGCGAACACCGATGAGATTCTCTGGCACAAACCATCTGCCCTCCAGCACCCCCGAAGGAGCATCCTGCTGACAGTTCTGTAGTTGAGGGACGAAGTTAGATCCTACAGATGCCACCACCACCCCAGGTGCCAAGATATTCTCGGGAGTCATAGTCTCACTTTCCGACGACCTGAAACTCCGTGACAGGGCATCCGCCTTCACATTCTTCTCTCCTGGGATATATGTCAAGACGAAATTAAACCTGGTGAAAAACAGCGCCCACCAATTTGACGAGCTGTGAGTCTTTTAGCATTGGTGAGATATACCAAATTCTTGTGATCGGTATACACGGTAATGGGGTGTCTAGCCTCCTCAAGATGGTGTTGCCACTCTTCTAAAGCCCATTTGATCGCCAGTAACTCACGGTTTCCCATATTGTAGTTGTGTTCTGCTGAACTAAACTTCCGCGAAAAGAATGCACATGGACTATACCCGGATCTCCCACTGACTTCCTGAGACAATACAGCTCCTGACCCCACCTCAGATGCATCTACCTCAAAGAAAAAGGGTCATCGCGCATCTGACTGTACTAGCACCGGGGCAGTAGTAAACGCTCTTTTTAGACGACTAAAAGCCTCTAGGGCCACAGGTGACAATTTTACCAAGTCGGACCCCTTCTTAGTCAGATCAGTCAAGGGTTGAGCGATAACCGAGTAATTCTTAATGAATTTACGGTAAACATTTGTGAAACCCAAAAACCGCTGGAGAGCCTTCAGGTTGTCTGGTCTGACCCATTGGGAGATTGCTGCTACTTTATCAGACTCCATCCGAATCTCCATAGGTGAGACCACATAACCCAGGAAAGATACTTGTTTAGTACCAAATGTACATTTCTCCAACTTGACAAAAAGTTGATACTCGCGCAAACGGGTCAGAGCCAACCTCAGGTGCCTCATATGTGAATCCCAGTCAGGAGAATACACCAGAATGTCATCAAGATATATGATCAGAAATACCCCCAGAAAGTCGCGGAAGACTACGTTCATAAAACTCTGGAACACAGCGGGGGCATTACAGAGTCCGAAGGGCATGACCAGATATTCAAAATGTCCTAACGGGGTGTTGAACAAGGTCTTCCGTTCATCTCCCACTCGAATGCGAATTAAATTGTAAGCCCCCCTTAAGTCCAGTTTGGAAAACCAGTGGGTCCCTACCACCTGATTCAACAAGTCCGGTTCTTCACTGTGATTTTATTCAAAGCCCAATAATCCACACAAGGCCTCAATGTCTCATCCTTCTTCTCAACAAAGAAGAGACCTGCCGCGGCAGGGACCTGGACGGCCGGATATGTCGCTTGGCCAGCAACTCCGAGATATAGGACTTAAGGGCTTCATGATCACGCACAGACAAATTGAAAATGCCTCCCTTAGGGATGGGACTGTCGGGAATCAGATCAATACCACACCCTATGGGGAGGCAAAGTCTCAGACAGTTTCTTGGAGAATACGTCCTCAAATACTGCGGGACCAGTACAGTATCTGCTGAGGACATGGCTATAGTAGTTAAGTGATTATGACAAGATGACCTACAATGTGTCAATTCCCAGGAGGACCAATCAAATTGGGGGTTGTGCAGTGCCAACCAGGGCATACCAAGTGCCACATGAACAGACATCTTTTCCATAACCAGGAAAGGCAGATTCTCAGAGTGGAGAGCACCCACAGTGAACTATAGAATGGGAGTCCTCCATTGGACAACACCTGCAGACAGAGGGGTAGAATCAATACTGATGAAGCATATGGGGGCTTCAGCATGGAAAACTCAGTCATCAGAGGTCTGACAAAATTTAAATTAATCAGATTGGCGGCAGCACAAGAATCAATAAAGGCTTGACCGGACCTAATAAAATTCCGGAAGCCAACCTGACACCAACCTGGCGCCAACAACTTAGTGAATACCTGTGATCCTAGGCGATCCTCCCGACAATTGCCTAGGATCTGTAGTTTTCTCGACGGTTCAGACCGATGTTGCCGTTGCTTCTGTGGACGGGTTGCTACGCGATGTCCGGCTTCCATAGGCTCGGCCCCAGGAGTTGGCATGGGAGAAGTGGGAGTGGGTCTGCAGGACTCCCTGGATTTACAGGCATGATGTTCCTTTTCTCTAGATCTCAGTCTCCTGTCAGCCTTTAATGTCAATTCCATCGCTTCCATAAGTGTTGCAGGAGTGGGATGGGAAATAATTAGATCCTTTACAGCATCAGAAAGACCCAACAAAAACACATCTTTCAGGGCACCTTCATTCCAGGAGGTTTCATTGGCATACTGTCTAAACTTAGAACAATAGTCTTCAGCACACTGCTGCCCCTGACACAAAATGGGACAGGGTAGAATACCGACAGGAAGGGCAGATGAATAAACCAACAGAAAATACAAACAGACCGAGGCAGATAGGATAACCTGGCAGATATAGCAAATAAGCTGACAACAGGAGACTGACAGAGGCAGGAAGCAAACACACTGACAGAAACCAATAACTGGCAGTGAATGGATCTCACTGCCAGCCTCATAAACAGAAGCCTCTGCCCAGGGGCAGAGAGAGGAAGGCGACTACCTCCCAGAAGAATACCATAACCAGGAACTTGTGCATAGAGCTGCACTCACAGGCGCGCGCGCATGTCGCCGCCCGGACCCACGAGCGCGCACACCACGCCGACCAGCCCCCTCGGCCCCAGCAGCCGCTGCATGGTTATAGATGGGCTTTACCGACCGTTCCCGGTTCAGCCTTGAAACGTTAACTCTGTGTGTGTGGACTCTTTATTGACATCTTCAGAATTCACCGCAGAGGATGGAACAGTGGCGTCACACGTGACAAGGACTGAAGGTAAACCACAGTTGGGTTACCCATTTAATAGCCTGCCCTCGTTCCCTTGGATGGGTCCCCATGCTACCCTCAGGGAGGAAGATAGACAATTAAGGGATAAGGAACAATACCTCTGCAACGCCACCTATTGGAGGGCAGCATTCCTGAAAGTCAATGTTAGACTCTTTATACAAGCCTTGTAACAATGACTGGGAATTGAAAGCCAGTCAGAATCCATACATGGACAGCTGTTTTGAGGTGTTTTCCCCTCATCAGTGTACAGTAGGTTTCTGCTTGGCTTGGCGAAAAGCCTGTGACATTGGTCAGGAACTCTCTATTGTCTTCTTAGGGAGAGCACCTAGAAGGTGAGTGAGTGAGGAGACTTATAAGGCCATTCATGTTCCTCTGGGTAATATGTAAATAAGGGAGATGGAACAAGGATAGAGAAATATACAGCCTATGCTGTACCACAGTACAGCTAGGAAAGAAAGCACACAAAAGGCAGATTGCAGGGAGAGGAGATGAATAATAAAGGCTGTGGATGTGTAGATTAAAAGTAGAGCTCCCACACAAACTCTGCATGATGGTGCTGTGGGATGACATAATCCTCAACTTTAATTGCAACTTGCCATTCGGTATTTATTACTATTCACTCAAATAGAAAATAACAAATGGGTTTATTTTAATTATTTTAATCATGCTGTGGACACAAATATTATGGGGAATAGAAAATCCCTCTAGCATTTTTTTCACTTAATAGAGTTACTTGTTGCTTTAAGAAATTTGTTTAAGTGAATTGTTGGAATAGTATGCCAAGACGAATATATAAATAAAATCATTTGCTGTTATTGTTGTGCGCAGATTCTTTTTTGTTCTCAATGTTCCCTATTATACGTCTCTTTTCTTGTACAACCATTATTTCTTGATTGTTTGGAAGAAAAGCATCAGCATTACAAATTTCTACCTGGAAGAAGACCGAAAGCAAAATACTTATGAGTAAGTAGTAATTACCAAGCCCAAAATAGAAACATTATAGATCCTTCTCCACTCAGCAATGAATAAGGCTGACAAATTAATTAAACTGTATAGAGAAATCCAGAGCTGAAAGGTTCTTTTACTACAAAGGTATCATTTTACGATTATATTAGTACCTATTATGTCCTCTTAGTGAATAGTTATAATCGCCCAAAATGTCAGCAGTGTCCCCCCTTCCATACATATATTGAAGACAGACATGGGCCATTAGTTATTGCAATATGCAACAAAATTCTAATTTGACTTATCCTGCAACGTACAATATAATTTAAATTATAGGAACACAGCAGATCTAACAAAGGAACAATCAACAAAAGACAGCGCTCCGGGGATTAAAGTGAGAAGAAGCTAGGAGGCAGTTTCAGTGCCGAATAAAACGGTGAGAAGATAGAATATGACTCACCTGGCGTGATCGGATCATCTCTATAAAAAGGATAGTCCGATACACTTCCAATACTAGTAGGTACATCACAGAAAGGGAAATATAGAAATGTAAAAACAATCACAGAAAACGGCCATATACTTACTGACTAAGGAGTGCATATAGCTGCATCCTCTCACTATGTAGGTAGCAGATCACCAAATGAGGGAGCTAATTGCACCTGTGTGGGACACCGATGGGACAGCCACTCACACTGCCTTTTGATGTAGAGGGGGGTAGCTGCTTGGTGTAAACTCCCACACATAGTGGATACAGGGTGCCAGACCATTCTGATACATGTAGTACACCATGCAGACCAACAACCTATTAATGATGCCATAATAATTCGGCAGGTTGCCCTGCACTTCAAACAGTGAACCACATTGGTACTGCCACCCTGGGCTCCTCCTGGAGTCTTAAAGCCACACTGCATTTGAATGATAGATTCCTCATTTGGTGGTCTGCTACCTGCATGGTGAGAGGATGCATCTATATGCATTCCTTATTTATTAAGTAATGGCCGCTTTCTGTGATTGTTTTTATGTTTTTATATTTCCCCTTCTGTGATGTATTTATATTAGTGTAGGGACCCACTACAACGCAAGGAACAGTGACGTGGTTAGTGGGCTCACGTATCTTGGCCAAAATCCAACTAATGCCTTGCATTTATTATCTATCATTCACATGCAGTGTGGCTTTAAGACTCCAGGGGGAGTCTCCAGTCAGTAAGTATATTACAGTTTTCTGTGATTGTTGCAATACTATCAGGCAATGATAATTATCAGGATTTCAATAGGTTCATCACCCATGATCCACCAGGCATCCAGCCATAATACGGAGAGCATCAATGGGGATTCCGAATAGATAAATCGGACAACATGCAGGAAAATGGACAATACTCAGAGTTAAAAACCCCAGCACTCCAGGGGATAAACCAAAGTCTAATCCCATATATGATTTCAGCTTATTGAAGGCTGCCTTGCTGGATTCCCTCCAAGAAGCTGAAATCATATATGGGATTTGACTCTTTTCGTGGATTATGGGGTGCTCTCGTCTGGGTGCTGCTGAATTGCTCTTTTCTGTCCACAGGATAGGTGATACATGTATTGTCTCCTTTGACTGCAGTCTGGGCTGTCATCCCCCTTATTGCATCTGGGGCGCATGCCCAGACTGCCCTCAGCTACACCCCTGATCATGTTTACTAGAATGAGAATCCAGACTCCCCTGTTTCTTCTCATCCACTTGATTGCAGGAGGAGAAGTTTGAATGGAGTGTCATTTGAACATGCAATTTGCAGCTCCATTTACAGTCTATGAAACTGTCAGGAACATCCAAGAACAATCCAGGTGTGTAGCAGTAGATGTTGCAGTGGTAGCATTCACATTTAGGCCCTGGTACTTAATATGGCCCAAAAGCTCCTTCGCCACATATGAAAATACTAGTTTAATAGGTAGGGGAACATGTTACAGATTTTGCATTGGGGCCCAGAAACGACAAGTTAAGTCTTTGTTAAAATGTAATGACCTATGTGGGCCTGGACTTCCATGACTGCACACTAATTTATATACGACATCCATGCCTGGTTAGGATGATAGTTATAGCAAGTTTGGCTTCCACCTGTCAATTAATCTGATTATTTCTATGTGTTTATTTCACTGTATGATAACACCATTACAGCACTTGTGAAATTGAAATTGATATATCAAGTCCAGAAAATCTCTATGATGAGCTGTCTGCTAATTTTATACTGTTGAATTTACTACGGTTGCCTCACATTGCCCCTAACCATTATTTAAATCCCCTCTAGACCTCTGAGACCTGCCTATCAGATTCTGGCATGCCCATAGTCTAGTTGGAAATTTATGCCTCCCATATTTCAGTGTGTTCAAAGATAATGGCTAAATGTTAATGCAGCTGAGTACCTTTGAACTCATACAAGTTTATAAAAAAAGAAAATGCTTTACGTGAATTACATAAACCACTATGTTATACTATGCCTGTCTGAAAAACATGATACAATGTGGTGACCAGGTTCAGAAATTATAGAATTATGGGGGGGTGCATGGCCTGCAGCACATGGAGTAAGCTGTACATTCAGTAATTCTATCGCCCTTGGCTAAAGAAATCATCTAACCATGGCATCTTTTGTGGGTCCCTGGTGACAGAATCAGATCAGTTATCTCTTCTATTGCTCCTGCATCATGGGGAAAGCAAAAGAGAAGCTGAACTCTGAAAGATTCACAGAGCTCTTTCCTTTCACAGGGACATAAAATGCAGTCAGCAGCAAGCTCACTGAATCAGAGGGCAGCAGTGTTGTAGCTTCACAAGTGTCCTCACGTGCTTTATCACCTGATCCTTCTCGGTGAAGCTCTGGTAATTCATCCTATCAGAATCCTTTACACTTGCTGAAGCTCACAGAGCAGAATTAACCGAGACCTGCTGGACATGTAAGTCCTGCAGCTAAAGCCTCGTTCACACAAGAGTGGTTTTAGCACAGTACAGGTGCGCAAAAAAATCACGCCTATACTGCTCTAAAAATCACGTGAATGGGCAGCTGCTCACTGGAGCACCTGCGCTTAAAAAAGCACAGCTGCTCCCCAAAGAGAGAAGAAGCCCTACATGGCTTTGGAATTTCCCCATAGCAGGGAGAGAAAGAGTAAGGCTACGGGGGATTAACCCATAGCCCTGCTCTGTCTCTCCCTGCTCTGGGGATCCCTGAGGAATATCACAAAAGTGCAGAGAGAGGACGTGGGGCCAGAGAGGGATGGTGCTATATATAGGGGCCTAGCTGTATAGAGTGGCAAGGCTATACGGTTTCTGACAGGGGTTCCACATAGTAAAAATAGGGCGAGGCTAGATGGGCACTGCCTCTAATTGACTGAGCACTGTGACCCTATCATTCAATGGCCGAGTGCTGCCTCTGATTGGTCACAGTGTTTAGCCAATCAAAGGCAGCGCTTTCCGAAGGCAGGGATTTTTCAATCCCTTGCCACCACAAGATAGATGAAGACTGCCGAGGACGGGGAGAAGAGACGCACAGTAAGTGCGTGAGTTCTAGGTGAGTTAAGGGGGTTTTTTAGGATTTTTTTTTCTACGGCTAGGAATGATTTTCAGGGAAGGGCTCATATTTCAAGTCCTTCCTTTAAAAGCATCGCTGCAGGGGCTGCCTTCATCCCATTGCTTTTAATGTGGTGAAAGAAGCGCTGGCTCCATTGAAAGCAATGGGATGGCATCACGTTCCTCTGCCACAGCTGTCATAGCTGTGACAGCTGTGGCAGGGGGTTCCTTCATCCCAGCGTGGATGAAGGAATCCCCTGTCACAGCTGTGATAGGTGTGGCAGAGGAGCGCATCTTCTCCGTATGTTTTTAATGGGGCCGACGCTGCTGTTGCCAGCCCCATTGACAACACGGTGAAGCCTCAGAATGTGACAGCATCCAGGGGTCCCACATCCAAGTGAAACCCCTGCTGCATCTGTCACAGCCACAGTAGGGAAGAGCTATCCGCTCCCATTGCTTTTAATGGGGCAGCAGTAGCAACAGCCCCATTGAAAGCAATGGGATGAAATCACAGCTGTGGCAGGGGATTCTTTCATCCCTGTGGGAAGTTCGCTCATCACTAAACACTGTGACAGTGCTGTCACAGTGTTCAGTGATGAGGGTTCTCCCTGTAACATTACACGATGTTACTCACAGCATGGACCCTTCCAGCACACATATGTCCTATCTTTTGCAGATGCGAGTATTTTGCGCTGGTAAAAAATAGATACGTGAACACTTCATAGGGAACCAATGGTTCTAATAGAGAAGATTTTTTTATTGTGCACATAGGTGCGCACAAAAATTTGCTTGTCTGACTTTGGCCTTAGGGATTAAACTATTTTTCCCATCTCGTATAGTATTTGTGAATAACTATATTTCATTACTCCAAGATATTGAGCATGATTTAATCAATTTTCCTAAATATCATGGGTTGGCGGAGTAGCTATTACATAAGTGCTATATATGTTTAGGAATCTCTCTATCCCTGTTCCAGTGTCTTTTTTCCATAAACTCTAAATATTCTTAATAAACATGTTTGCAAAGGGCAACACCCCCGTGTGGCTTCCCACACTTTAAATGTTCCCACTCATAAAAGTGGATTAGGCTTACCACAATTTACTTATTACTACTACGTGACCATAATTGATCATGCCAAGCATTGGAAAGCCAATACCATCACAAAGCTTTGGGTGAATCTGAAAAAAATATTTCCTGCGAATGTTTTATTATGGCTAATAACTCTGGGAGTTTCTGTACCCAAATCTCCTTATACATATTACTATTTAAGCTGGGATCACAGCATGGAAATGCATAATAATTTCCAAATCTACTATCCCCTTCAGACTGCCTTTACAAGTGATACCCCTTGTTATTCCAGATATCCCAATTAGTAACTGGATCACTGCAGGGATAGTTTCAATCTCAGATATATGGGAAGGTAATCACTAAATGTCCTTGAATGAGATTTCTACTAAATTTCACATTCCTAACAAAGATTTTTATAAGTTCCTCAGAATGCACCATTTTATTACTCAGACTCCTAATTTGTGTTCTCTTCCCAAAACTACAGTTTAATTAGCCTTCTCTAATTTAAATAAAGTTGCCAAAGGCATCTCAGGACTTTACACAGTTGTTTTGGATAGATCTCTGGGGAAGAGGCCCCCTTGCTTACTTCATTGGGAAAGAGATCTAGATATCTCTATAGACATAGAAGGCTGGAATCAAATGTTTACATTAGCAAGATAACTTTCAAAGTGTAAATCTCATTTAGAGTTGACAAGGAAGCTTCTCTATTGGTGGTATCTCACTCCTATACGCCTTGCTACTATTTATCCTATGAGTTCAGATAAATGCTGGGCATTTACACGTTTTGTAGGATTTACTGCTTTTGTAACCAAACTAAATTCTTTCTTGAAAATACTGTAAGTATTCCAGTAATTAAAGGGGTTGTCCCGCGCCGAAACGTTTTTTTTTTTTTTTCAATAGCCCCCCCGTTCGGCGCGAGACAAACCCGATGCAGGGGTTAAAAAAAAAAAAACCGGATAGTACTTACCCGAATCCCCGCGCTCCGGTGACTTTTTACTTACCTTGCGAAGATGGCCGCCGGGATCTTCACCCTCGGTGGACCGCAGGTCTTCTGTGCGGTCCATTGCCGATTCCAGCCTCCTGATTGGCTGGAATCGGCACACGTGATGGGGCGGAGCTACGAGGAGCAGCTCTCTGGCACGAGCGGCCCCATTCAGAAGGGAGAAGACCGGACTGCGCAAGCGCGTCTAATCAGGCGATTAGACGCTGAAAATTAGGCGGCACCATGGAGACGAGGACGCTAGCAACGGAACAGGTAAGTGAATAACTTCTGTATGGCTCATAATTAATGCACAATGTACATTACAAAGTGCATTAATATGGCCATACAGAAGTGTATACCCAAACTTTGTTTCGCGGGACAACCCCTTTAATGCAGCTGCTTCTTAGCACTGCTGCGAGTAGGCTTGCAAATGTAGGCCCTACTGATAAGACCATAGTCTTCCATGTTCTTGTTACAGCTAAGCCTTGCATCGTGCATGACATTTTGGAAAATCTCTAGGGCTCCCATGATGGCTGAACTTACCACCTATGTTAGCAACGCTTGCAGGTTGGTGAGCACATTAGTTAGTATACATGGGAACTATGCATAATATACTGTAAATTGAGGAAAGTGGACAAATTCATAACTTTATTCCTCTACATTGTGTTAACATTACATAAGCTCATTACGTTTTTAGATAGAGCTCTATTGGGGGTATTCCATATTTGCAAGCCACCTGTTATCTTGTTATGTTTATGGATTATTTAAATGTAATTAAAAAAAGAAAAAAGAGATTGAGCTCTTTATGGCCTCATGTCCAAGGGGTTAAAATCCGCAGCGTTTCTCCTGCACGCGGATCCGCACCCCATAGGGATGCATTGGACACGCGCAGCTAGTTAAATACCTGTAGATGTCATTTTTCCCATCAGACGTGGATCCATGTGCGGGAAAAAATCCAGACATGCTCCATTTTCGTGCTGGTCTCCCGCGGGGACGGCTTCCGCAGGCTTCTATTGAAGCCCATGGAAGCTGTCCGGATCCGCGGGAGACCCGTACCAGAATTAAAACTCACCTGCTCCGGACGCTGCGGTTCTTCCCTTCTTCGCGGCCGGATCTTCTTTCTTCGGGCCGGCGGATGTGCCGGCGCATGCGTGCGGCACGCTGCCGGCGTGCCGAGCATATCCGCCGGGCTGAAGGAAGAAGATCCGGCCGCGAAGAAGGGAAGAACCGCATCGTCCGGAGCAAGTGAGTTTATTCTTATTTTTAGGCCTCCTGTCCGCCGGGCAGGAGGGACCCGCTACGGATTCTCCATGGAATCCGCGGCTGGCCTGATTTTCCCTGTGGACATGAGGCCTATATGTAAAATTTTTATCAACTCATCTTTTGATTAGACTTTGTATTTAAAATTGTGACATTATAACAATTTATTTTATGGGCAATAAAATGTGTTTAAACATAAAATTATACAGTTATTAATAATACATATTTGACATGCTTCTGAGCACATGTCTATATGAAAGGAGGAGGAGACAGATGGACATCGGTAGAGGCCAAAATAATTGTGAGCGTTTCCTATTTTAAACATTTCTGCTTCTACTGGGGACGGCAGTGAACTGTTCCAAGTTTTTCTATGGGACCTCAAGGATTTTCATTATGGCTCTGTCCTGTTACCATATGTAATAAAAAATATTTATCATAATAAAGAAAGGTAATTTCAACAAAAATCTATAAAGTTCAAGTCAGGAACCTAAGTGCCAAGTGTAAATCAATTAAATACAGGATATAATTGATAAAACCTGCACATCTGGATGTAATTATCCAAGACCTTCCAGATACATAGATACGCCAGATGTATACCACAAAGAAGCATCCAGCCTTAATTATCTAGTAAACAACTCCCTTGTTTCTTTTACTTCTGAGAATATAATTGGCTTAAAATAATATCATGCAAATAGGATACAAATTTCATATTTATATGATAAACTTGTGCATCGGTTAGAAAACATGGGCCTGGATATTGTACTAAAATATTGTATCTTAAAACCAACCTTCTAACCACCCGAGAGAAGAATTTTCAAATTTGTTGTTAATATGGACAAATATTCTACAGAGGGTATATTGCTACTGGGTGTGAAATCTTGTGTATAGCAGCAAAACAGACAGATAAAATACGCTTTGATGTAGGGAATATTCCAGTCCTCTGTTTGTGGCCTCAGATGTTGCTCAAAGTTGGCCAACGATGTCTGAGACCGCTGGCATGCACTGTATGTATTTGCTGTTTCTCTGCACCGCCATCTCAATAAGCATACTCTGTGGCCTTCTGTTCTCACATATCCTGCCCCCAGGGATTGCGCTTAGTTAGTTGGCGGTGCATTTTTTTGTTATTATCAAAAAAAAAAAAGAAAACCAAGCAGAGAAACAGCAAATACATACAGTGCATGCCAGCGATCTCAGGCGTCGTTCAGAGTTGCCAGCCTGGCCCCTACAAATTATTTGCAAGCCTTTCAAAGCTAGTAGTGGTTTTCTACAAACGACAAAGTTAGATGATAAGTTACATAAAACCACACTTAATTTAGTATTTAAGGCTGAAAAAAAACTTTGTGTCCATCCAATTCAGCCTACAATAATCCGCTCCCCAATGTTGATCCAGAAAAAGGCAGAAAAACAAACAAACAATGGACTGTAATTAAGAAAGAAGTTTCTTCTGAAATGTATCTGAGCATAGTTATGGTATTGAATGGTACCTACCATTTGTGATTGTATGGATTTAAAAGAACTGACTTTTCTTCTTTGTCGTTAATATTGTTACACCCAAGAAATGTCCATGGCCCTCTTGAACTCTTTTAGTGAGTTTGCCATCATCACATCCCCAGGCAGAGAGTTCCATAATCTCACTGCGCTTACAATAAAGAAGCCCCTTCTAGGTTGGTGTAGAAGCCTTCTTTTTCTATAGAATATCTCTTGTTACAGTCACAGTTTTTGGCATAAACACATCATGGGAGGAAACCCTGTATTGACCCCTTAAATATTTATACATAGTTGTTAGGTCGCCCCTCAGCCATCTTTTTTTTTAAACTAAATGACCCCAATTTTGATATTTTTAGTCCACTCAGTCAATTTATTAATTCAGTTGACCACCTTTGAACCCACTCAAACTAAGATATGTCCTTATTGAGTACTGGTGGCCAAAACAGTACACAGTATTCCATGAATTGCCTGACCAGTGATTTGTAAAGAGGAAGAAGGATGTTCTTGTCATGTGCCCCTATACCTCTTTTAACCCCTTCAGTGGCAGGTTTATTATTACCATGTCATGCCTCACAGGGCAGGTTTTTTAAATAAGAGTCAACAATGCAATCTAATCCAGCAAGTATTTATTAAGGAATGCAACAATTACATTGCAACATTTTTTGTAATGAAAGAATATATTTTAACAATTTTGGAAAATAATTTCCCAATTTTGGAGGAAGGGGATTTTCCGGGCGTGCTACTAAAGGGGTTAATGCAACTCTTTGCTTTGGTAGTAGGTGCCTTATACTGGTGGCAACAATTAAGTTTAGAGTTAACTAAAATCCCCCAGTATTTTTCCATATTAGCTTTTCCCAGTGGCTTCCCATTTAGTGTGTAATTGTGACATGTTCTTTCCCTGCACATGTGCATAACCTTACTTTTTTAAGTGTTAAACCTAATTTGCCACATTTCTGCCCAATCCCCCAAGCTATCCAGATCCATTTACAACTGCATACTATCCTCCCCTGTGTTAATTACTTTGCATTATTTTATATCATCTGCAAATATTGATATTTTACTGTGCAATCCTTCTACAAGGCAATTAATAAATATATTAAAAAGAATAGGGCCCAGTACTGAGCCCTGTGGTACCCCTCTAGTAATGTTGATCTAAGTAGCATTACTAACCACCCTATGCTTTCTATCACTGAGCCAGTTACTTACTAGAGATGAGCGAGCACCAAAATGCTCGGGTGCTCGTTACTCGGGACGAAATTTTTGCAATGCTCGAGGGTTCGTTTCGAGTAACGAACCCCATTGAAGTCAATGGGCGACCCGAGCATTTTTGTATATCGCCGATGCTCGCTAAGGTTTTCGTTTGTGAAAATCTGGGCAATTCAACAAAGTGATGGGAACGACACAGCAACGGATAGGGCAGGCGAGGGGCTACATGGTGGGCTGAATCTCAAGTTCCCTGAATCTTAAGCCACAATAGCGGCAAGAGTGCCCCCCCCCCCCACTGTCAGCGTAAAGATCGTTCTCCTCTGCCATAGCTGTAACAGCTGTGGCAGAGAAGAACGATGTTTGCCCATTGAATTCAATGGAGCCGGCAATACAGCAGGTTCCACTGAAAGCAATGGGCTGCCGGCGATCGCGGGATGAATTGTCGTGAAGGGGTTAAATATATAAGCCCTTCCCTGCAATTCATCCAGAAATGTGTTACAATAAAAATATATATATCGGCGTATAAGGCGACGGGGCGTATAAGACGACCCCCCAACTGTCACCTTATACGCCGGCAATACAGTGGAGCAAAGAATAAAAATCATTACTTACTTCTTCTGACGTTCTGCGCCGCTCCTGCAGGCTGTTGCTCCCTCCTGGTCCACGGCAGAGTATTGCTTTCTGGACGCAGGGCTTGAAATCCCCACCTCCAGAAACACAGCCAATCACAGCCATTCAATGACATCATTGTCATTGGCTGTGATTGGCTGAAGGCACGTGTGTTTCTGGAGGCGGGGATTTAAAGCCCTTCGTAGAGAAATCAATGCTCTGCCGGGAACCAGGAGGGAGCAACAGCCTGCAGGAGCGCCGCAGAACGTCAGAAGAAGTAAGTAATGATTTTTATTCTTTGCTCGACTGTATTGCCGGCGTATAAGGTGACAGTTGGGGAGTCGTCTTATACGCCCCGTCGCCTTATACGCCGGTATATATTTTTATTGTAACACATTTCTGGATGAATTGCAGGGAACAGCTTATATATTTAACCCCTTCCCGACAATTCATCCCCGCGCACGCCGGCAGCCCATTGCTTTCAGTGGAACCTGCTGTATTGCTGGCTCCATTGAATTCAATGGGCAAACATCGTTCTTCTCTGCCACAGCTGTTACAGCTATGGCAGAGAAGAATGATTTGTCTTCTATATGTTCTCAATGGGGTTGGCGCTGCTGCCGCCGGCCCCATTGAGCGCATATAGAGAAGATTTATGGCCTTAAGAAGGACCGTTGGGGTTCTTGAAACCTAAAATACTCCTAACACTCTCCCTATAGCAGCTGCAACATGATAGCACTTTCCCTGAACTAATGTCAGAATGCATCTGTGGCGAGCCGCGGGAGGGGCCGATTTATATACTCGGGTGACACCTAATCTCGCCAGCCACTCACTGCAGGGGGGTGGTATAGGGCTTGAACGTTGCAGGGGTAAGTTGTAATGCCTTCCCTGTCTTTCTATTGGCCAGAAAAGCGCGCAAATTTCTCAGGGAAGAAAGTGAAAGTAACTCGAACATCACGTGGTACTCGTTACGAGTAACGAGCATCTCGAACACCCTAATACTCGAACGAGTATCAAGCTCGGACGAGTATGCTCGCTCATCTCTATTACTTACCCATTTACACACATTCTCACCAAGACCAAGCATCCTCATTTTCTATACTAACATTTTAGGCAGCACAGTATTCAACACTTCAGAAAACTCAAGGTATACAAGAATCAGTGACTCTCCCTGTTCCAGGCTTAGCTCCTCGTAGAAGCTGATCAGATTGGTTTGACAGGAGTGACCCCTCATAAACCAATCATCTCTAAGCGGTTTGAACTTTGTTTTTCCTAAAGTTTAGTATTTTTGTAGCTTCATGGTAAAACTCTCTATCGAAAGATAAATAGAAATTTCTTATATTATGGTCACTATTTCCCAGGTGTCCCCCAACCTGCCCCTTTGTTATAATGTCAGGTCTGTTGGTTAATATTAAGTACAAAATGTCAGTTCCTCCCGTTGGTTTCAGCACAAGTTGGTAAAGGTAATTGTTTCTTGTTATTGACAGAAACGTATTTCTTTTGTGAGATCTGCAGGTTTCAGCTTCCCAGTTTATATCCGGGAAACTAAACCTGCTTCCATAATAATTACCTCATTGTGATTTGCTGCTTCATCTATTTGCCTCAGTAATAGATTTTCAGTAGCTTCTGTTATATTACATGGTCTAAAGAACACCCCTATGAGGATTTTATTATTGCTTTTTCGTCCATGTATTTATGGTCATAGAGACTCCACATGTCAATCTCCCTCCCATATATCTGCCCAATGTGTGGGCTTTAAGCAGGATTTTACACTTTCTTCCACAGTTGAAAACAAGGGCGCATGATTCAGAGCCAGTGGGAATCAGCATAAGTTGAGCTGCCACCATCACCACCACCTTCACAGACATTGACATTTCCCCCATATTCTGGCATGACCTAGGTCAGCAGCCACCCATTCATCCCCTAGCTATGGGAACGTAAAAAAATATAACAATCCAACCATCCACAACCACAGAACCTGAATGCAAGCAATGCACAGCTGCTTGCAGTAGAAATGCTGCCCTTCAGGCTAGTGGACACACACACCTTTTGCAAGATGAAGCTCTGTGGTAACTCCCAGTGCAAGATGCCCGGCCACCAGTTCTTTGCTCAACAAGTTTTTCTTGCCCTGCACCACCACGTGTAATAACATGTCCCTGGCATTGAAGTACACTTGCAGTGACAAGGTGCACCTGACCATGGGCACGTGGTCCAGCATCATCACCAGGGGTGTTACTTATCCTTAACTGCAATCTCCTGCAGGTGGAGCATGAAGCCAAAAGTGGTAGTCAATGTTTCATGCTACCCCCAAGAGTTGTGGACATTGATCCTTGCCTGTCCCCTCCTCCTTCTCTTCCTCCACCTCTTCATACCACCTTTCTACACCTTGCACATCGACATAGATATCTGTATTGGACAGAAGCCATTCTCTATACAGCGTGCATGTGGTAAATATCAAAATGTTGTCCTAAAAACATTTGCTTAGAAGAGCACATAGATGTGGCTGAAGAGCAGTGGATGGACTTGCTGGCCAAGATTGACATGTGGCTGAACCCACAGAATCTGAAGCCAGAGAAAGTTGTGTGTGACAATAGAGCCAATCTTTAGGCAGTCTTTGCCTGGGCAATCTCACATATGTACATCATGGGATGAACCTGGTAGTGCAGTGCTTCCTAAACAATTACCCAGGTTTTCATCTAGTGCTTGTAAAAGGCCAGGAAACACCATGCTGCTTTTTATCTGGTGGAAGTGCAGCAAAAGTTCGGGCTACCACCCAACCATCTCATCTGTGACATACCTACATGGTGGAATTTCATGTTGCACATATTGCAGAGGCTAAGCCAGCAGAAAAGAGCAATCATGGAGTACCGAATGGTGTATTCTATTAGCATACTCTATATGGAAGTCGGTTAATTGATGCCTGTGAATGCAGGTCAAAAATGTGTGTGCTGCTTTAGCCTTCTATGAGGAAGAGACCAAAATGGTCAATCATGATGAAGCACTGATCAGTATGAGCATCCCTAGTGTCTGCCTACTGGAACAGACGCTACAGGGCCTCAGGAACAATAACATATTGTTGTTACAGGAGGAGGAGAAGTAGGAAAGGATATCAAACTCTCAACCATCTGGGTACCCATGGGAGAAGTACAGAGGAGAAACTAGAGGGATGGGATAATATAGGTCCAGAGGCATGGGAGGGGGCTACACGATGTTCCTTCCATCCATTACTTACACCAGCTATTCTACGTGGTTGACAGGACTAGTCAGGGGATGTGGACCATTACCCTTAGGTACTTTGAGCAATTGATTGGTTTTATGCTTGGAGAAAGACCATCGCACAGCCCACATCAACACATCACAAAATTACTGGGTGTCCATCCTTCTTGATCCCCGATACAAGGCAAAAATAACAAATCTCATTCTGGTAGTGGAGAGGGACTTTAAATGCAGCACTATCAGGACAGAATCTTAAGCAGTTTGAGCTTTGCATTTCCCCATGGCCATGAGAATCCATCTGAAATGGATCGCAGCTCTGCAGCTCATGGAGCACGAGCAGGAAACCACCTCAGCAGCCCCACCACTGGTGGCAGGGAAAGTCCAACAAAAGCGTGACACAGTTTTTTCATTCTGGCACAGTCTGCAGTAAAAGAACAGGTTAAGAATGACAGTCCCAGGCAGCACTTATCCATGATGATTCGAGAGCATGTCAGCTCCTGCGTGAATGGATTCAGATACAGTTTTGGCCCCTTTGACATCTGGGTGCTTAAGCTCAGTGAGTGGCTAGAGCTTGCACAACATGCATTACAGGTACTTGCCTGCCTCGCTGACAGTGTGCTATCAGAAAGGGTGTTCAGCACAGCTGGGGGTGTGATAACTGCTGGCGTAGCCACCTGTCCACACACTATGTGGATCGCCTAATGTTTCTAAAAATGAAGCTGCCATGGATTTCACCTGACTTTTTCACCCCCGTGGTAGATTGCACTGATTAGTTATCATGCTTGTAATTTTTACTCTCATATGACTGAGCATAGATTTATATCAAAGACTACAATATGCCCTCTAGGTGCTGTTTTTGGTGGTAATGCTGCTGTTGCTCTCTTCCTGCTTCTGCCATGTTTGAACCTCCTACTTCCCCCCTAGGAAACTGTATATGGGTCTACTTTTGTCTTCAGTGACACCCTTGTACTACAATTGACCCATACACCACTGTACGATATTTTGACCAATTTTTGGAAGAAGCACAGTGTTCCCCAAATGTGTAGCTGCATTCCCATGTAATTTGGGGGGCTTTGATTGTATTGGGGATTTTATGGAGGGCAAATTAGTGGACCTAATTGACTTTAATAGGAGTTGGAATTAACCTTTTGATGCTGGACAAATTCCTCTGAGACAGTGATCCAATTGTTCTGGGCTTCCTAATGAAGGTCCGGTGTCTTTCTGTTTCTATATAAGATCTAAATAAAGAAGGTTTAGCAGCCTAATCTGCCTACTAGATTACAAAATAGCTCAGAACTCTACCATCTAACTCCCAATCCAAGCTGCAATTAATATGTTTCAGTGTTAAAAGTTGGTAAATATTTGGCAACCAGATTGGGCAGATTTATCGGACACTCAAAAGCAGAAGAAATCCCAGCCTGAGCTTAATAAATTCCTAAAACACTCACCAGGCATACTGTTGTCTCAAAAAGATTAAACCAAATTGTTTATGAGCATCCTGAAACTTTACGTTCTGAAATCCTGCTGGAAGATGACATTACAACTGCTTCTCCCTCCACAAAAAAACTAATCAAAGAACCTTAAGAAAATAATAGAAAAATCTACTACTCATGTGAGAACTAGCTGATATCAAGTGAGATGTGAGACACATTGATGTTAGGGTTGAAACTCGCTTTCCTGCTTCTTTTATATGGCTTTGAGACATACCCTTTTCAAGTAACTTTTCTAAACTAAGAATCTCCTACAATTTACTAATCCTCACAAGGAAAACTGTAGTGATCAGTCTTCCAGACACCTCCTAAGCTGCTCACCTCTCCTAAGCTGCCGGGGCTCAGGCACGTCCAGCAGCTTCCTCTCCCTGCACTGCTCTGAATCTGTTTCAGCAGGCAGGGATTTAAAATCCCTACCTGCTGAAAGGGCTGTATCTGATTGGCTGAGTTCTCAGCCAATCACAGGCAGCACTCAGCTATTCATTGAATTCAATGAATGGCCAAGTGCTGCCTGTGATTGGCTGAGTGCTGTGACCAATCACAGGCAGCACTCAGCTGTTATTCAATGAATGGCTGAGTGCTGCCTGTGATTGGTGAGCACTCAGCCAATCAGATATACCCTTTTCAGCAGGCATGCAGTGAGAAGACAAGCTGGACGTGCCAGAGCCCGGCAGCTGAGTATATATATTTTTTTATTTTTAACACATTCTATGGATGATTTTCAGGGAAGGGCTTATATTTAAAGCCCTTCCTGAAAATCCCTGCAGGGCTTGCCAGCAGCCCATTGCTTTTAGTGGGACTGCAGAAGTGTCGTTCCCATTGAAAACAATGGGAGAACATTGAGATCCTCTGCCACAGCTGTGACAGCTGTGGCAGGGGATTCTTTACTCCCTGCAGGGAGTCCCCTTGTCACTGAAGACTGTGACAGTGTTGTCACAGTGTTCAGGGACAAAGGGACTCCCCGCTGGGGAATTTTGACACACACCACAGACCTATGTTTTACATGTATGTGCGTTTGTACGCCTGTAAAACACGGACATGGGAACATACCATATGGAACCAATGGTTCTAATAGATGTGTGCTTTTGTGCGCACAATTGTGCACACATAAACATGCTACTCTTAATCCACCCTAAGGCCTCATGTCCACGGGCAAAAGAAGAATTAAAATCCGCAGCGGATTTTAACTCTTCTCCCGCACGCGGATCCGCACCCCATAGGGATGCATTGACCACCCGCGGGTAGATAAATACCCGCAGATGGTCAATAAATGGGATTTTAAAAAAATGGAGCATGAAAAAATCTGGACCATGCTCCATTTTCATGCGGGTCTCCCGCGGGGACGGCTCCCGCGCGCTTCTATCGAAGCCTATGGAAGCCGTCCGGATCCGCGGGAGACAAAAATCAGATTTTACTCACCCGCTCCGTTTCTTCTCTTCGCCGCGGCGCCATCTTCTCTCAGTCGCGGCCGGATCATTTTGCTTTGGGCCGGCGCATGCGTGGGGCACGTCACCGACGTCATCCTGCGCATCCGCCGGGCCGAAGAAAGAAGATCCGGCCGCGACGCAGAGAAGATGACGTCGCAGCGAAGGAAGGATCCGGAGCGTGCGGGAGGTAAGTTTATTCTGATTTATTCTTATTTTCAGCGCTCATGTCCGCGGGGCAGGAGGGACCCGCTACGGATCCTCCATGGAGAATCCGTAGCGTGCCTGATTTTCCCCGTGGACATGAGGCCTAAGACAGGTTTCATACATGCAGATTTTGGTACAGTTTTTATTGCAGCTCTTCAGTTTTTTATTAGCCAAACACAAGAGTGGATATAAAAGAGATGAGACATATCAGTCTTTCTTTTATACTTTACCTTCTTTTGTATCCACTTCTGTCTAGCTAAAAACAAATGCATTAAAACTGCATGTGTGAATTCAACTTTTTGTAAAAGGGAAATACAATTAAAAAATGGATTTATCGCACCAGTTTTTTTTTTTTTGGATCTGGTAAAAAACTATGTTCAATGAACTGCTATCCAACCTAAACCTTAGTTTAAAAGAGCCTAGGATGCTTCCTTTTATCATTTCAGCTAAAATTTTGTACCCATTAAAGACATCAGCAATGGCCGTGAAGTGCTCTTTTTGTTCCATTCATAGTACAAGCTGCAGACCGTCTGTGAGTTAAATATGACTTTGAAGCAATACACACACTTCATTACTTCAAGATTGTAGAGGTTGAACATACTGACAAACAACAAATCCAAGTTCTTATATGAAAGCCAATTCAAGTGGATACAAATGCAAAGCTCTAGGCCAAATCTCTACATTGTCCCTTTAAACTGAATAGCAAATAGCGCTCCCATTATCAAATCTCATTCTGCACTTTTTTATACAAATTATATAGAGAGTTCTGTGTGTTCTTGGTGCGAGAATTCCTATAAATCCAATTTGGAAGTACTGAATAGGAACAAATATTAAGTTTATACATCCATTATCGAAATATGCCTGATGATGTGAACTCTTGAGTCAGCAGTTCTTTTAGCTCTGTCTGGTGGAATATCCATTATTTAATTTCTCACTAAAAATGTTCGGTATTTTGTGTTTTAAATGAATGTGTTTTCTATATTCAGATAAAATTGTAGGTTTGTCTGCAGATATGCTTGACCTGTGATAACACAATAATAAGTGGCACGACATTGCTGTTTTCTTTAACGTTGAATAGAACATTTTGGCAGGCTTGCTTTTGTAGGCGTTTCAGAGATTTGTTATACAAGTTCAAATTGAACACTATAGTTTGTTTAGCAGGTTTATTTTAACAAGAAACGTAATTGTTTTTTCTGTATAGCAAAAAATCACATTTCCCAACCACTGTTTTCCATTATCGATAGTCTTTCAATCTCCCACCCAAAGCTTAAAAGTTATGCTATCACACAGAAATATCTGTCCCATATGTTGGATCAGAAATATACAGTCAGGTATGGAAAACATGACCAAATGCTATAAGTATGTGCTGTCATAATATAGAGAATTTGCTATGTGAAACAGCTGTCTGTACATGGAGTCTGGCTTTGCTTTTAAGTCATTGTTACAAGGCTTGTATAAAGAGACTAACTTTGGCTTGAAGGAATGCTGCTGTCGGGGCCTGTCAGTAGTGACAACATCATGGCATAGTGGCCTCAACACAGGCTAAGACCTGTTGTCTTGTTAAGCAGGTCAAAGGTTCATGCACCATGGGCAGAGTCTGCTGGTGCTGTCTGCCTTTGCTGCATGGATGCATGCTCGATTATCCATGCCTGGGAGTAGGGTGGAGGTGTGGTTTTCAATTCACTCTGTCAGTTTTCAGGTGCAGAGTGGCTATATATTCTCACCCCTCTTGGTTATCAGTGCTGCTTATTCCATTCCACAGTGGGAAGTTGGCTTTTGGAGCTTTGCTGTGCTGGGTGTTTTTTCTACTTGCAGATAAGTTTCTGTGGGTTCTTTTTCAGTTGCTTTTCATTTCTATTTTTGCTTTGCATGTCGGTTTCTCTCTCCAGGGGTTGCTATAGGGACATTCAGGGCCCAGAAGGAAGACCATGGGGCTGCCTTTTATCAAGGTGATAACCCTGTTTTAGGCAGGGACCAGTCACCTCCCTGCTAGGTTAAGGCCAGGCTTCCTCCCTCTCCCTGGAGTGGTGCTACCATCCCGCATAGCGTGGTGTGCGTCTTTTTCCAACTGTGTGTACGTTCCCTGCTGCCATGCTGAGTGTAGTACTTTTGTGGCGCATGGACTTTACATCTGGGCTACGTATTTCAGTTGCGGTGTGCACTGCTCTTTGGTGCATAAGTCTGTCTACTAAAGTAGTCATGAACATCACCCTGCGTCCATGCTAAGCATGGTGCTTGTGAGCCGCACGGACATGACAGCTGCCTTCCAATAGGTGGCACTGTGGATGTATTATTCTATCTCCCTTATTTGCATATTACCCAGAAGAGCATGAATGGCCTTTTGAGTCTCCTCACTCACTGTCTAGGTGCTCTCCCTAAGGAGAAAATATAGCGTTTCTGACCCCTATCCCAGGCCTTTCATTAGCAAAGCCAAACTCCTACTTTACACTGATAAAGGGCAAATACCATGAAACAGCTGTCTGTACATGGAGTCTGGCCTTGTTCTCAATTCCCAGTCATTTTTTAAAAACTTGTATAAAGAGTCTAACATTGACTTGAAGGCATGCTGCCTTCCAATAGGTGGCACTGTGGAGGTATTATTCCATCTCCCTTAAATACATAAGAGCATATTACCATATATAGTATTAATTAGTAAATGAACAAAGCTGAATAGCGCTCCAAACATATAAATAAGATGGATACACGCCTTCTCTGTGGGAATAATCCTGATTACCCAACTATCTAGATCCTCAAAAAAGTAAAGGGCAGTTCCCAAAGTGCTGTTTCAATAATGGATCTTTTTTATTTCATACAGCATGTGCCTATGCATGCGTTTTATGGAATAAAAAGATCCATTTTTGACATTGAATGTTGGAGCTGCCTTCTACTTCTCCTGATACAGTACTAATTAGTATGTTCCAATTGTAGAATAAGTGAGTTCTGTAATTATACAAGGGAGATACTAGCTGGGAATATTGGTCATTATGGGAAAGCATTCGGGCGAGATTCCAATCTACAAAAAGCAAAGAGGTCATTCTTGGCTCATCAGTACAACCAATTAACTGAATATTTCCCTATTTCTAACAAGCTATATAAGTGCTAAACCAGGAGCATTCAAGCATCTAGCCCATAACTTTTCAATTTATTTACTGCATGTCTTTCAAGGTACAGTAGATTGGTTTCTCTGGGGAAATTAACCAGCTGACATTACCAACAAATTTTTGGTAGGTTATCATTGAGTAATTGCTGATCAATTCATTTCATGGGTATATATAACATTCTCACAATTGCCATTTGTTTACCTTTCCACATTGCCAAGTTTTCCACATATCCAAATTTACATAAACAAATATTGTTAAATCAACTCTCCGATTCACAATAAAAAAAACTTGCAATATATGTAGAATGTATGAATACCATACTTGGTCTTCTCTTTTTCACTACCCATTTCCAGTTCTCTCTTCATTCGTGTGAAATGGCCACCAGATTCTTAGAATATGCTATGCACAGTATGCTTGGGTATTATAATGGAGGTATTGTTTTGTCGTGATAATAACATATTAACCCTAGGAAGACCAAACGACAGGACCCACCCAAGCGAATCAATACCAAATAGGAACATGCCAAGAAACAGCATTGAAAGAGAAATAAGGCTCTACTTATTCTATCCTAACTGTTCCTGCCTAACTGCTGCGTATGTGACCTGAGAAGGATGGCACAGTGGCCGGAATCTAAATGGACTCCTTAAAATGGTTTCTAGATGGTAAAAAGAAATAGGGATTCAAAAAGGAACAGGCAGGGAACACCAAACACAGAATTTAAGTTTCCACTGAATCAGAAAACTAGGGCATAAAATCAAGAAACTTTAGCTAGTCACATGTCAGGAGCAAATCTTCACTTGGGCATGCTAAGGACCAGAATACAAGAGTATAACCAGCATCCTCTGAATAGAGACGCTAGAAAAAAAAAAAAACCAATCCACACACTGATAGGCTGACCTATCAATATCATTCAGGTCCATCCAGCCTATCAGTGTTAACAACAACAGGGAGATCCTTCTCCCCAGGCGTCCAATGCAGAACGACATGGCGCATACCCAAGGAAAGAAGTCAGGTGACCCTGTGACAGTGCTGTGACAACACTTCAGTTCTGTGCATGCAGCTAAAAGCCACCAGAAGGAACATCATGAGAGGCAACGTGACAGGTACTATGAGAAACTTTAGTTGTAGCTAATTAAATTGATAAAATCATTACTTGATTTTAGGGGAGCCACAAGACTAATGCATTTACATTTCTAATCCTCAATGCCCTCCAAAAATAAAGTTCCAGAAGCGATGGAGTATCCCAGATGGGTGTATATGGAATGCATCCTGATATATCTCAGAAAAGTTAGCATAGTTACAAGGCACTTTGGAGCCTTGTTTTCTTACTTAGGTAAATGAAACCCAACGCAACATAAAATGTACTGCAGACTGCCAATATCTGATTTATTAATGTCTTTGCTATAGACTTTTCCAACACTAATTTCATGACTTCTGTTTCAACCATTAAAAACGTTATTTTCTACATTGTTATAATTGTATTATAAACTGTTTATTTTCTACATTATTATAGAGTTTACATTCATAACAGTCTTGAACTATACATTTTTTGTCAGTAGAGTAATATTGATGGGGATTCAGAAGATAGAACCCCCTAAGTAGAAAGCACATAAGGCATAGAGCTGGTTTAATAGAGACATGCCTATAGATGGTTACTGTCCCTCAATTCAAAGTAATCTGAGTTTTTAAGATTCTTATCATCACTGCATTAAGGTCTGAAGAAGGGCTCATGTTGCGCAGGGAGTCCCTAGGAATCTTGTGAGCCTTCTTGAGGTACAAAGTACTACATTTTCAGCCAGAAGCAATGTTTTTAGGAGAGAATATATCATAATCTATTATTTAATACAGCAATGCTACATTTGTGTTCCTGTAATTTCTTACAATTTTCTTACAGAAGCAATTGCAAACAATAGAGGCAGACCGAGAGACAGAGGGCCAGTATTATATTTTATAAGTATGCTATTGTGGATCTGTTATACTGCCATGTGCATAAGGCCAAGGACGCTTTTGCGCAGGTAAGTGGGGTCTTGAACTTACTTTATTTTCACGTTAATAATATTTATTATTTGATAAGCTTTCAGTTGAAAAGATTTGAAATATATATAAGTACCTTTACATGGGATGACTATCAGCTGAATTATTGCTATTCAAACTATAGTTGTTCCATGTTAACAAGGTCACTTATAGGGAGGAGCAATAAGTTGCTAGCAGTTTTGTTTCAGCTTACCTAAAAAATAGTCACTGATTCTTCAAAAGGCATCTAATATTATGTTACATGCACTCGTATTTGTGAATGCAACAACTTGCGAATGAAAAATGCAAATAAGGGAGATGGAACAATACCCCTGCAGTGCCACCTATTCCTGCAAGTCAATGGTAGACTCTTTATGCAAGCCTTGTAACAATGACTGGGAATTGAAACCCAGGTTGAATCCATACACAGACAGCTGTGTTGGGGTATTCGCCCCTCATCAGTGTGCGGTAGGTTTCTATCTTGGCAAGTGAGAGGCCTGTGACGATAGCGTTCCTGACCCTTGCGAATGAATTTACATGGAGATGCCCACTATGAAGTATATTTCAGCAAACAACTAATAAACAATTATTATTCTGTGTAAAAGCAAACAAATGACTGTTTGTACTCTTCAACATTTTTTCTGAGTGACTATCAGAACGATAGTTTTTCCATGTAAAGCTAAGTTATCAACCTGTGTGATGAAACTGGGATTAACACAGGCATATCCTCAAAATGAAGCTGGTCAATTATTAGAAATATTAAAAATGTTGAAAAATATTGTCAAAAATACAAACAAAGCAGAAATTTGTGAAAATCAGAAACTCAGCAATAAATAGGGAAGGTTAGATGGATTTGGGCTCTTCCTGCCATTATTATTTAATGCTTCTGTATAATCACGAGCAAATTTTTCACCGAATTGGTGCAAAAATTTTGGATTGGTCTATCAGTACCCATAAAAAAGAAGAAACGCCATTTCAGTGGGTTTGGTCAAGATGAACCACCCGAGGTTTCGTACCGAGCCAAGCTTTCAGCAGTAGTTCAACCTGAAACATGGTTTGACTTTTTCAGCTCGCTCAACACTAGAGATGAGCGAGCACCAAAATGCTCGGGTGCTCGTTACTCGGGACGAAATTTTCGCAATGCTCGAGGGTTCGTTTCAAGTAACGAACCCCATTAAAGTCAATGGGCGACCCGAGCATTTTTGTATATCGCCGATGCTCGCTAAGGTTTTCGTTTGTGAAAATCTGGGCAATTCAACAAAGTGATGGGAACGACACAGCAACGGATAGGGCAGGCGGGGGGCTACATGTTGGGCTGCATCTCAAGTTCACAGGTCCCACTATTAAGCCACAATAGCGGCAAGAGTGGGGCCCCCCCCTGCACTGTCAGCGTAAAGATCGTTCTCCTCTGCCATAGCTGTAACAGCTGTGGCAGACAAGAACGATGTTTGCCTATTGAATTCAATGGAGCCAGCAATACAGCAGGTTCCACTGAAAGCAATGGGCTGCCGGCGTGCGCGGGATGAATTGTCGGGAAGGGGTTAAATATATAAGCCCTTCCCTGCAATTCATCCAGAAATGTGTTACAATAAAAATATATACCGGCGTATAAGGCGACGGGGCGTATAAGACGACCCCCCAACTGTCACCTTATACGCCGGCAATACAGTGGAGCAAAGAATAAAAATCATTACTCACTTCTTCTGGCGTTCTGCGGTGCTGCTGCAGGCTGTCGCTCCCTCCTGGTCCCCGGCAGAGCATTGCTTTCTGGACGCAGTGGTTGAAATTCCCGCCTCCAGAAACACACGTGCCTTCAGCCAATCACAGCCATTCAATGACATCATTGTCATTGGCTGTGATTGGCTGAAGGCACATGTGTTTCTGGAGGCGGGGATTTAAAGCCTTTCGTAGAGAAATCAATGCTCTGCCGAGAACCAGGAGGGAGCGACAGCCTGCAGCAGCGCCGCAGAACGTCAGAAGAAGTAAGTAATGATTTTTATTCTTTGCTCCGCTGTATTACCGGCGTATAAGGTGACAGTTTGGGGGTCGTCTTATACGCCCCGTCGCCTTATACGCCGGTATATACAGTATATATTTTTATTGTAACACATTTCTGGATGAATTGCAGGGAAGGGCTTATATATTTAAGCCCTTCCCGACAATTCATCCCCGCGCTCGCCGTCAGCCCATTGCTTTCAGTGCAACCTGCTGTATTGTAACAGCTGTGGCAGAGAAGGATTTGTCTTCTATATGTTCTCAATGGGGTCGGCGCTGCTGCCACCGGCCCCATTGAGCGCATATGGAGAAGATTTATGGCCTTAAGAAGGACCGTTGGGGTTCTTGAAACCTAAAATACTCCTAACACTCTCCCTATAGCAGCTCCACCAAGATACCACTTTCCCTGAACTAATGTCAGAATGCATCTGTGGCGAGCCGCGGGAGGGGCAGATTTTAATACTCGGGTGACACCTAATCTCGCCAGCCACTCACTGCAGGGGGGTGGTATAGGGCTTGAACGTCACAGGGGGAAGTTGTAATGCCTTCCCTGTCTTTCTATTGGCCAGAAAAGCGCGCAATTTTCTCAGGGAAGAAAATGAAAGTAACCCGAACACCGCGTGGTACTCGTTACGAGTAACGAGCATCTCGAACACCCTAGTACTCGAACGAGTATCAAGCTCGGACGAGTATGCTCGCTCATCTCTACTCAACACTAATTCTATACTGCAGGATAGCACTGATCAAGATTTCCTTTTACATAATTCAATAGTTTTGTCTTCCAAAATAAGGTATAATGAACAATATTGATTGCAGTCTCAGTTCAATATAAACCATATTGGTACTCATTTCCTTATAAAGATGAAGAAGATTCATTGTGCTGATTTTATTAAACCAAGTATCAGATTCCCTTTTCTTCTTGTATTAAAATGTTGAAAGATAAAGATTTTATAATGTAATTACGTCCAGCATGAAATATCAGGGTGACTCTTCGGGAGGTATGTGTTTATAGTGGAAAAAAGCCTTGTTTTGTGTAAATTCATCTGACCATTCCAATAATGTTTATTATCCACCACAGCTATGATTAGCATTGATAGCATCTATTTGAAAGCATAATATATAGAAAATAGAGGTCACGTTAGGAAAAATAGCGCAATTCTGAGATGAAGATAGAATTCTGATTTCCATCCTACTGAACTGTTCTGAGCAGCTAATTAGTATTAGTGGTAACAGTAATGAATATTAATAGCATTCTCGATGATACATTAAGGCCTCCTTCCCACGAGCGTGACGGGCTCCGCCGCGTAATATTACGCAGTGAAGCCCGTCACGGCGCCCCCCAGAGCCCCTATACTTACCTGCGGGAGATAGCGTGAAGCCGCTTCCCCGCCCACCGCCGTCGCGTCGTGTGACACGCCCACCGCGTCACGTGACGCGGCCGGCAGTGTCACGTGACGCGCCGGCCGCGTCAAATGACGCTGCGGCGGTAGGTGGGGAAGCGTTTTTTCACGCTATCTGCCGCTGGTTACAGCGGGAGATAGCGTGAACGGACGGCTTCCATTGACTGCAATGGAAGCCGTCAGCGCGTACAGCCCGTCCTCACCCGCAGCAAATAGAGCATGCTGCGGGTGAGGACGGGAGAAATCGCGGTGCGTAATTCCGCGGTGGAATTACGCATCGTGAGCATTGTGCTATTAGGTTCAATAGAACCTAATAGCAGGGGGCCACGCAGCGGATTTTTGCCGCGAATTTACGCGGCGTAAATCCGTTCGTGGGAAGGAGGCCTAAGAGTTGTTTTTGTTTGTTTGTTTATTAAGCCACAGTTGCTGTGATAGTTTTTGATGCAGTTTTGTGAATCAGAGCCAGAAGGGGATTCAGAAGGAATGTGAAATATAATAGACAGACTTTACGCACGTTCACATGGCAGAATACACCATGGGATTTTCTGTGTGAATTCCACCTGTTAAAAGCGAGCAAAATTCCGACTCTTTTTGCTGTGATTTCTGTCAATGGATAAAATTTGTGTGCGGGATTCCAATGTGGAAAATTGCATTTCACTTCTTGAAGCGGAAACGAACAGAAACACATAGGAATTCTGCATGCTGATCTTGCCCATTGCCCATTGAGAGGACTTAATCCCCACATGGATACACCGAAAAAAGGAATGCCAGAAAGATGCGGATTGTGCCGTAGTTTTTGGCGCAAATTCACATTGAAAAGTATGTGATGAATTCCACCATATGTATGTACCCTTACGCTTCCCCTTTTTGCTAAAAAGCTGCCAAAAAAAAACCTGTGTGTGAAAGCAGTCTACAGATGAGCGAGCGGACAGGTACTTGCATAAGGCACTACTCGCTCGAGTAGTTTGCCTTAGCAAGTACGCTCGCTCATCTCTAGAAAGCACCCTCAGGTCTTATTCACATGAGCATTTTTACACGGCTATTTTAGTCGCGATAAAAAAAATCGCAACCACCTGGAATATTGGTTTCCAATATATTTGTTCAGATGTTCCATTTTTAGCCACATAAAAACGTTGCGGACGAAAATATAAGACATTAGAGACCGAATATTGTGGCCGATGTTATACGCAGCCAAGAAAGATAGGTCCTGCCCTATTTTTTGGCCAATATACGCTGGCGGCTCCCATAGACTCCTATGGGAGCTGCCAAAAAAGGGAGGGGGAGGGAGTTTAGCAGTGGCCAGCGCTGCTAAAATATGATAGGTCCTCTATTTAGGCATTAGAAGTAAGTCCGAGGATTTATGCCAACTGAGGGAATTCCAGACTGCGGCGTATATATGCCGCACCCGGCCATATGAATGGACGAGAATATGCTAATTTTAGCTGTGATTCAGTTGTGACTTTTTCCTGTTTATGAGATTTTTGTCCGAGATGCGGCCAGTGTAAAAACGCATTGTCCATGTGAATAAGGCCTCAATAGGATTGTTCCATCAGAAGCACATTATTAGCTACCTGAATTTTTCTTTTTTTCTGGACACCTTGTCCAAAATTCACAGTCAGCCAACATTTTTTACGAAAACATTGGAAACCATAATGAAAAATAAAGATTATAAGTGATAAATGTTTATAGCTCACAAAAAGGTATGAATTCATGACCAGCACTTACTGTGAGCTATAAAATGATATTAATTATAATCATAATAACCTGCTCAAGTACCAACAGTCTAAAAAAAAATCACAAATGCATTTGTTTTAACAAACACTGGAAAAAAGTGTCCTTTTTCCGCAGAATGTCCAGGAATTTCTGTATGCTTGGAAAGCCTGCAAGACATCTCTTGTAATTCGCCTTCTTACTTAACAATATTACTATTTTTAAGTGTATTAAAAAATGCATCTGTGACATATTATCTATCAATGAAATATCAAAGGGGTACTTTATTGTCAAAGGAGAATTACAATGCAGTGCAGAATTCAATGTATATGCAGCTCCACTTCCCTTCCTGATTATCATGCTGTACATTCATAGAACCAGCTGTCATAAGGAAGGACAACTCCTGATTGCTGTTTTTCCTTACAATGGTTCACCTATAAATGGGATAAAACATGCACTACTTTTCATTTTACTAACATGGCATGTGTTTGTTTTTTTTTCATCTTAAAGGTAGCTGTTTTGTTCATGTGGGCAAACAAACACCGGGCCCAAACGAATGTGACCAGGACACAGACAGGAACCAACTGACAACACACGCTCGCCATCCATACCTGTACACATAAGCAGATGTTATAGCTATCAAAGTACGAGGTATTGATTCGTATATTGTCCAAAATACTTAAACCCGCAAGCCTCCATCAAGGCTCCTCGTTGTTTTGCGGGTCCCTACACTAGCAAGACAACTGACCCCAAGCTGCAGGGAGAATGGCAAGACCCTACCTAATGAGCAAGGCGATTGCCTCGATAAAGGCAGCCCTGCACTGGAACCTCAGTCTTGACTATCCCTCAAGGGTTAATACACAGAACCAGAACACAAATCACACAGCAAAACACTAGGGTTAGCATGCCAGACACACAGCCACATAGAACAGGACAGTTCACTCCTCATGTCTAGCCACCTGCACAGACATACAGAACATGACACTGTTCACACCATATACACAAAACAGGGCTATCGACACCTAATGTCTGGCCATCTGCACAAACACTGGACTAGCCCCTGTTCACACTATCCACAGAACACATGTACAAGCATGCAAAACCAACAAACCACAGAGTGAACGAAAACCAGCCTTCTCTTGCAGATGGAGGATATTTAACTGCAACCAGACCGGTGGTGATTAGCTAGCAGGAGAACACCACACCCAGCCAGCTCAACCATTCCACACCTGTGGATCTGTGCTGCTAGAAACTTATGTAGTACCACAGATCCCACACAGCACAACCCTTACAGCAGCTCACAGCATCTACATAATTCTGTATTTTAGCTGCATGACTATATCTTTAGTGAAGTGCAGTCTACACTTCACCATACTTAGATTGCATGCTATAAAAAAAATTATGCAAGGCAGCTTTCTGGCTATGCAGATTAGAGCGATTTAGAGAGACTGTGGTACATAGACATATATGGTCCCATTGCTTTCGTCTTCCTTGTAGTCAGGTTGAAACAAATCAAATGCCTGCACATCAATCAGGAAGAAGATGCCACATCAGGAAGCATTGGAGAAGCAAACATGTCAGAATGACTAATTTTTCAATAAATGCACATGCAGGCACTGTTTACTTGTATGATGTATCAATCTGGCCACTTTTAAGAAAAAGAACCTTTGTGAAACAAGCACATTAACTGAACACTCAATGATCTAATAGAAATAGCTGGAAGGATTTAATTTCATCCAAAAGGAAAGAGTTTGTTCCATTTTCAGTGGTAAAAGGTTAATAAAGTGGAGGTTAAAGGACAAAGTATCCATAAATTATTTATACTTGAAAAGGACATTTTTATTTGTTATTTGTGCCAATACATTCTTCATCTTTGCTCTTGAGTTGCTTTCATCGTCTCCTTAGTGTCTCCTGAACAGCAAAGTCTTTAATATGTCATATCGTTGTTATTACTGACAAGCAGGATATTGCCCTTTTTTAAGTCATCTGATGTCAGTAAATATCACTACAAGAAATGATTTGATCATCACTCACCTTCAAAGAACATACCAGAGCTTTGAATTATTAACATTAAGATTTCTGCATGAATTTTGTACATAAGCCTAGCCGAGTTTCAGGTTAAATCCAGATCTCTCTGTATGGGCTGCCACTCAAAAGACAAGGTAAGATTCAGTTCAGAAATTACTATTAACAACCTTGTAGACCAGGTCTGTTTCCATGGACTTGTGTCAGATATATGGTATTAAAAATACAATCAAGAAACAATGTAATAAATTATATTGTATCATTCTAATTCTGCTCATTAAAAGAGGTTGTCTGAGTTGTAATAATCAGCAATTGATCACTGTGCTCTGTTATTGGCTGCAGCCCCTGTGACATCCCATAAAACTGAGTAGGACTGCAGCTGTAAACAAAGACCCGAGCAAGGGACCGAGCACCATCGTGGGACACAGCAGAAACGCGGAGAAGTAAGAATATCACCATTTGTTATTTTAACCCCTTTGTGACCAAGTCTGTTTGTGCCTTTATGACCAGGCCAAATTTTGGAAATCTGACATTTGTCACTTCAACATAGAGGAAGGTAAAGGTTTTGCATACCCAAGTAATTCTGACCTTGTTTTTTTTTTACCATATATTGTACTTCATTTAGGAGGTAAAAATAGACACATGGAATTTGTGAATATTTAAATAAAGTGCCCCAATTGGGAACATTTTGAAAAAAAAATAATTTTTTCACATTTTCAACTGTGATATGTCAAATATGTGCAAACATCCTGTACACAATTTTGATAAGATATATATTTCCATATGTTTACTTTATTCTGGAAGCACTTTTGAAAAACTTTAGAGTTTTTTTTTTTACCATTTAGGGGACATACAAATTTAATATGAATTATTCAAATTTTGAGGAACATTTTGTTTTCCTACACAAAGCCAAGATTGCAAAGGTTCATAGGTGTCAGAATGATAGATATCCCCCAAAATGACCCCATTTTAAAAACTACACCCCTTAAAATATTCATTGAGGGGTGTCATGAATATTTTGATCCCACAGTTTTTTTTTCAGGAGTTAATGTAATATTTTGCAAATATGTCATTTTAAAGACAGCAGTTTTTTTTCTATAGTGCACATGAAAATGAGGATTTACACCTCAAAATGGATACCCCTGTTTGTCCTGTATTCAGAAACATACCCCTTAACGAATTGATCTAGGCGTGTACTGTGTATTATGACCACAGAGTTTTTGAATGAATCTAAGCAAGCAGAAGGAAAAAAAACAGTTTTTCTTTTGTACAGCACACATATGACAGAAGACAGGCACCCCAAAATTCATACCC
The DNA here is from genome assembly GCF_035609145.1 of Eleutherodactylus coqui. Lineage (NCBI taxonomy): Eukaryota > Metazoa > Chordata > Amphibia > Anura > Eleutherodactylidae > Eleutherodactylus > Eleutherodactylus coqui. Next base: position 125,545,868 of record NC_089846.1, read on the forward strand.
TTGTTTGTGTTCATGTGTTCACAAACATACCCATTGCAGCCCCAATCTTCTTACAGGACACATGGCTAGGCCTGTAATGGAGGGAACATCCCTTGACTTTCAGGGCACAACTGAATAAATTCCAAGCCTCATTGCTCACTTGTAGAGCCATCAAGCTACCAAAATGATAGAACACCCCCCACAAGTGACCCCATTGATGGGCACATAAGGCAATAAAACCGGGTATCCTTCCTGCTCCCATGCTTGCTGCAAACCGAACACTTTTTTGGGGGGTATTTCTTGACTTCAGTGGCTGGGATGGGGTGACACTCTTGGAACTGCAGGAAAGTGAGTGTTCCCTAGGACTTCTTTTAAATGACGTAGGCATCGATCAGAATAACGCCTGGCTCACTCCGACGTATGTGGAATCCACTTGTGGAGGCCCCCAGTAGATTCCAGCTGTGAACCCAGCCATGGCCCTGCGTGCAGTCTCATAAATGTACTGTGCATAACTGCATATTGATTAATCTTCACATTACTGTGAATTTGCAATTCCTATCTGGTCGTATGAGACCGGCCTAAGGTAGAACACTACCTTTTTATACCTCTAGTCACTGCTCTAGGCTCTCAGCTACCTTTGGTAGCCAAGAGCAAAGAGATTTTAAATTTCCCGGGCCCTCCCCAGCTTCTGTGCTTGTGTCTGCCTTTTTGCCAAAGGGCACATGCGCAGAAGGCGGGAAGGTCCATGGATAAAGATCCCATCAGGAGACATCGCTGGAGGGCTTAGGTAAGCAATTTGATCCGTGAGGGGAAGTGAAACTTTTTTACTTTTACATGATCACCATTATCCATTGGATAATGGCGATTACATGACCATGGACCACATACCCCAGCCCCCCATGAAATATCCAGGCTTGTCAGATTATATACATATTTTTTTTTGGAATGAGGTTGTATGTTAATGTAGTAAACACATGCTGAAAATATGTGCATATTACCATAGTAAAAGAAAGTAAAAGTACAGCCAGTTCATTGTCAAACCTTATAGGGATTATATCATGACGGTAAAAATGTTTCCAGCAGCTGAACCCATTATAAAATAAAAAAATAGATCACGCTCACCTGTCTTTGCACCCATGAAGCAGAGCTCAGTGGCTCCCACTATCCCAGCGCCTGCTTCTGGGTAGACATCCAGGTGAAAACACTTGACTTCTGCAGCCAATAAGAGGCCACAGTGGTCACATGCTTCTGCTCAGCCGTCTAACCGGAGAGCGCGGTTGGGACAGTGTGCGATGCTTAGCTCAGCTTTGAGGGTCCCAGGAGAGGTGAGTATGATCTATTATTTTATAATGTGCCCAGCTGCTGTAAAAGTTCTCATAGTTATGATAAAACACCATTAAAATGCACTGTATCTCTAAATTATCTTCTTATATCCATCCCCATTTCCATGTTTTATTGCATATAAACACTGGTGTGAATTTAGTAGGTGGCGCTGCAGAGGTATTGTTCTTCCTTATTTGCATATATTTCCCAGAGGAGCATGCATGGCCTTATAAGTCTCCTCACTCACCTACTAGGGGCTCTCCTTAAGAAGTGATGATAACCCTCTTGACCTACATTTTTCCTGCAATAAATGTTTCAGAGTAGTTGACAGCAACTGTCAATGGCAAAATCAGTTATTTACCAGGGGTCTCAAGAAAAAAAGCCCAGTTTATTGTAACAGCAGCTCCCTTATTAAATGATTCCATTTAATTGACTCCTGCTTGAAGGGGTTGTAGGATTATGAGCAAAAAGTTTGTAATGGCTGGGCATGAATTAAAAAAAGAAAGCATACTCACCTGTGTTTGGCCCCTGGGGCAGACCTCTGACTGGCTTCCGCTACCTGATCTCTCACCACAGATGGGCATAGCCAGTCAGGTGACTGCTACAGCAAATCAGAAGCTATAATATAATTGCCCTGAACTCCTGGCATCATGGCACTTAGAAAGTGAGTGTTGATGCCAAGAGTTGGAAAGGTGATCCTGTGGCCTTTGAATGGCGAGGCACGGGGACAGGGCAGCAGGAGCTGGTCAACTCTGTACTAAGGGGCTGAAGACAGGTGAGTATGTTTTTTTTTTAACTCATGCTCAGCCATTAAAAACTTTTTACTTATAACCACACAGCCCCTTTAATCATTGGTTGAGGAACATTTATGTCTTAAATTACGAAACTGTGCTGTTTAGCGCATCACATTTATGTATTTAAATTTTATGACATTGGTGCTTGTTTGCAAAAGACCTCACTTATTACATTTCATTAGTAGTCATTCCAGGGAAAGAATTGCATGTGAAGCAAGTTTATGGTCAAGTGAATTTTCTGTAAAATTATACTATATATTGAATGCCTTGCAAGGGAAGAATACATATAAAATGAAATTAAATAAAAGTTCACGGAACAGAAGAGGAAGTATCTAATTTTATGTCACCATTTACAACTTGTCATTTAGATAGTTGTCATTTAAATTGCAAGTGGATGTGCTGTTTGAAATAATCACTTTGCTTGTGGCAAATGTCATTTATTGCTATATGTAAATTAATCCTTTGACATACAATTAGCCAAAAATGAAGATGAATGTTCTGCAGTACAAATGAAATCTACATATAAAACACATATTTTTTCCACTTCTTGTTTGATGCTGCTTCTTGGCCACTCATTTTCAATTAAACTTTGCTTTAATGTTGTTATATGTTAAGTATCATGTTCATAATTTGGAGCAAGCCTCTGGGATGCTATACATTCACTCATCGGAAGTAAAAAATGATATTGAAGTCATTAGTATAGAACAAGGCATGCCAGCAAATGATCAACGCACTGTAAGATATAAATGGCTTGTTTATCTCACCTTCTAGTGTATGAAATTACTTTGAAAAAGTTAATTAAATGGTATTGTCACATTGTGCATTTGCAAAAATAAAACTGGTCAAAAGGGACATCCAGGCAAAAATTAATTAAGCCTAGTTGTCTTTGAATAATGTGCTGGTCCTCATTTGACCATTTACACTGAATAATGGGCTAAAAAACAAACTACTCTGCTAATGATGGCAGACATTTTTCATGACTAATAACTTTTGTTAACATAACTAATGTTAATAAACTTCTTTATTACCTGATTTACTTAAAACTTAACCCGTTTAGGACCAGTCACAGTAAATTTATGGAGGCTGGTCCTGGGCTTAGAGTAGCGCCGATAGTAAAATTATGGCGGTGCTTTAAGTCTCCTTCCTCTGCAATTAATCAGAGGAAGAAACGAGTTATCAGCTGTTAGTGACAGCTGATAACCCGGAGCAGAAGGCAGGAGGCGTTTTTAACCCATTCTACCTTCTGCTTCCCAGATATGCAGTGCTCAATGAGCACTGTGTGGGGAAAGTGAAAGTAAAATGCACTTTCACTACGGGAGCCGTGGGGGGGAAGGGGGGGGGGGTCATGTGACCTCCCAGGATTCCCTGCTACTGCAGAGCTGGAGTGTCAGACTAGACCCTGGCAGCTCTGCAAGTGACTAATGTCACTACAGGGGTTGCTTTCCCCTGTAACTGGGGCTCCTATGGATGCCCCAGCTCAGTAGGAAAGTGTCAAATAAAGAAAAAATAAATAAAAATGTATGTCCCCCAGAGGTCTTACATGACGTCATGGGGGACATAGATAGTAAAAAAACACAATTACATAAATAAGTAAAATAAAATTACAGAATAAAGCAATAATATATACATAAAAAAGAAAATAACCCAAAACCGACACCAACCAAAAACGTTGCTATAAGCGCTCTGTAAACCAAAACCATACATATTACATATCAAAATGCCCGAAACAAATAGAGGAACCCATTCCTATACTTTATTTTAGTGTAAATATAAAAATAATTTTTAAAAACTATCGATGTTAAAAAAAAAAATTTCTTAGCTTTTTACCCTCAATAAAACTAAAAAACGGGGAAAAAAAGTCAGTGAAAAAGATTTTTAAAAAATCGCCCTATATGTCACGGAAAAAAAACACAGCAAGAATAATTTTGATAGCTAAAGGAAAAAAAATGGAGCAGTAAAACCGCTACATGAGTAAAATCCCTAAAAAGTGTCTGATCCTTAAGGTACAAAACAGCCTGGTCCTTAAGGGGTTAAAGGAGCAAATCCACAAGATAGGTGGTAAATGTCTGAACACTATAGGCCCACAAACTTGAATGGGGATCTAGTAGTTTAAATAGAGCAGTGGTCATGTATGCACTCATAGACATAACAACAGCTCTATTTAAAGTCCTCTAGAACAGAAGCTTGGAACCCATGTTATAATGATTGGTGGAGGTCCCAATAGCCATTTTATTAAATAACCTGCCCTTTTATGATTGGAGCTTCCCTGCATGAAAATTAGACTGCAGAGTGCAGCATATAAAATCTATTGAGCAAGTTTTCCGTGGATCAGTTTCAATGTATAAAATGAGACAATTAAGCAATCTGAGTGACTTCCAATATGGTATGATTATGTGTGTCAGACTAGCTGGTACCAGTATTTCAAAAACTGTCAGCATTGTGGGTTTTTCTCATGCAATGATGTTGAGAGTTATGTGACCAAGAAACAACTGTGGACAGAAACAACAGATTGACAAAAAAAAGACGCAGAGTGGTAATATAAACTCTCCACTAATTTTAAGCCATGAAGAACTTCAGAGGCACCTTAAAAATATTAAATAGACAAATCACCAGGTCCTAATGGCATACACCTGTTGCTTCCTAACCGGACATGCAGCATACACAAGTAAGAATAAGCACAACTGTGCGTAACATGGCCAGTAAGCACAACCATGCAATGTAAATGCAAAAGAGACTAATGGAAAACCTTTCCCTGAAAACCCTTACCCCAGGAGAGAGCCCTGCCTTATCGGCAGGCCGACCGCTCTGATAAGTACGAGCCCACACTCGCCCACAAACTACAGGTCGGTAATACCTACTTCTGTTGTGGGTGAAATGTTTGAAGGGTTTCTAAGAGATGCTATCCTGGAGTACCTCAAGTAAAATAGCTGTATATCTCTATATCAGCATGGGTTTATGAGAGATCACTCCTGTCAAACCAATCTGATCATCTTCTACGAGGAGGTAAGTTCTAGACTGGACCGGGGAGAATCATTTGATCTTGTGTATCTGGACTTTTCCAAAGCATTGATTCTGTGCTGCAAAAAGAAAGGTTGATATATAAAATGAGAACACCTTGTCTGGGTGAGAACATGTGTAAGGGGATAATTAAGTGGCCTAATGATAGAAAGCAGAGGGTACTTATTAATGGTACATACCCTGATTAAGTCACATTTACTAGTGGCGTACCACAGGCGTCAGGATCTGTCTATATTCTTTACAATATATGTATTAATGTATTAATGACTTGGTAGAAATAATAATAATAATCTTTATTTGTATAGCGCCAACATATTCCGCAGCGCTTACATAGACAGGGGGAATACAGAAAGACAAAAGTACAAAAAATTACAGAACCACGGTTACAATCGTAATCAGTTGGTGGAAACAATAGCGAAGGGTCCTGCTCCAGCGAGCTTACATACTACAAGTAATGGGGGGATACAAAAGGTAAAGGGCTGGAGATGTGCAAGGTATGGCGGGGTGGAGAGTGAGGGATTCTATACACAAACAATGGTCAGATGTTTGGCCGTGTGACGGCAGAATCGGTATGACTGCAGGGGCAGTTTATGACAGCTAGCAGGGATTGCAGTCAATAGGTCAGAGAGCATGTTATCAGGTGGCATACAGAGGAGTCGGTTTAGGGTATGCGGTATGCCTCCCTGAAAAGGTGCGTTTTTAGAGCACGCCTGAAGTTTTTCGAGTCCTGGATTGCCCGGGTATCCTTTGGTAATGCGTTCCAGAGGGCTGGTGCTGGAGGCGGGAGTGAGAAGTTCGAATTAGAGGGGTGTGCAGTCTAGTTTCGTTTGCCGAGCGGAGAGCCCGGGCTGGGTGATGGATTGAGATGAGGAAGGCAATATAGGGGGGCGCTGCACTGTGGAGGGCTTTGTGGATTAGGGTAGTGAGTTTAAATTGAATTCTGTATTTAACGGGCAGCCAGTGCAGTGACTGGCACAGGGCAGAGGCGTCCGAGTAGCGGCTGGACAGGAATATGAGCCGGGCTGCGGCATTCAGGATGGATTGGAGAGGGTAGAGTCTGGTGCAGGGGAGGCTGATCAGCAATGAGTTGCAATAATCGAGTCGTGAGTGGATGAGGGCAACAACAAGTGTTTTCAGCGTGTCTATGGTGAGAAAAGAGCGGATTCTTGCGATATTCTTGAGGTGCAGCTGACATGTTCGAGCAAGAGATTGGATGTATGGGGTAAATGAGAGATCGGAGTCGAATATGACCCCAAGGCAGCGGGCATGCTGTTTGGGAGTTATGGTGGTGCCACACACTGAGATGGAGATGTCAGGAGGAGGTCGGTTTGTGGAGGGTGGAAATATCAGTAAGTCAGTTTTAGAGAGGTTTAGTTTTAGGTAGAGAGAGGACATAGTGTTGGAGACAGCAGACAGACAGTTAGTGATGTTTTGGAGGAAAGGTGCAGAGATGTCACGGGAAGAGGTGTATAGCTGGGTGTCATCAGCATAGAGGTGGTATTGGAGGCCAAAGCTCCTGATGGTTTGTCCAACAGGGGCTGTGTAAATAGAGAAAAGGAGGGGGCCGAGGACTGAGCCTTGGGGGACCCCAACAGCAAGGGGAAGAGGAGGGGAGGTAGAGCCAGCAAAGGAGACACTGAAGTAGCGGTCAGATAGGTAGTAGGAGAACCAGGAGAGAGCGGTGTCCTTTATGCCGATGGAGCGAAGCATACTGAGAAGGAGTTTATGGTCGACAGTTTCAAATGCTGCGGAGAGGTCGAGGAGGATCAGTAGGGAATAGTCGCCCCTCAATTTGGCTGTCAGTAGGTCGTTTGATACCCTTGTAAGGGCAGTTTCTGTTGAGTGTTGGGGTCGGAAGCCAGACTGTAGGGGGTCGAGGAGAGAGTTCTCTGATAGATAGCTTACAAGGCGGGAGTAAACCAGCCGTTCAAGTAGTTTGGAGATAAAGGGGAGGTTTGAGATGGGTCGGTAATTGGCAACGTCAGTCGCGTCAAGAGTTGGCTTCTTTAGCAGTGGGGATATGATGGCGTGTTTGAAAGAAGAGGGAAAGATGCCAGAGGTCAGAGAGAGGTTGAATATAGTGGTGAGATGGGAGATGACCACTGGGGAGAGGGTCGCTAGCGCAGGTGGTGGGGCGAGCAGACAAGAGCAGTTTGGAGACTTCTTCCTCTGTCGCTGGTCTGAGTACAGACAGTGAGCAGGAGCTAGATGCAGTGCTGACAAGACTAGGGTCAGGGCTAGTCTGGGATTGGGAAGTTATTTCCTGATGGATGTCATCAATTTTCTTTTTGAAATAGGCAGCCAGCTCTACAGCACTGAGATCCGTCACCGGGGGCTGCGGTTTAGGGCCGAGAAGGGAGTGAAGAGCCGTTTAGGGTTGTGGGATAATGAGGAGACGAGAGAGGGGAAATAGACTTGTTTGGCGTGATGGAGGGCGAGGTTGTAGGTTCTGAGCATGAATTTGTAGTGGAGAAAGTCTGTGGATGTTTGCGACTTCCTCCACAGCCGTTCAGCACTTCTAGAGCACCGCCGGATAAAGCGCGTTTGAAGCGTGAGCCAGGGTTGCCGCGGTCTACATCGGATGGCTTGGATCCTGGGGGGAGCCGCTTCATCCAGGGCATGTTTGAGAGCGGTGTTGTAGCGATCGGCAGCCAGGTTGGGGCAGGAGAGGAGAGAGATGGGGGACAGAGAGGACTGTAGGGACTCAGCAAAATCTTGGGTGTGTATGGCCTCAAAGTTCCTAAAGGTACGGTAGGTAGGTGGGTGTGGAGAGATGTTAGGGAGCGTGACAGAGAAAGAGAGGATGTTATGATCTGAGAGCGGGAGAGGGGAGTTAGTGAAGTTGGAAGCAGAGCAGAGACGGAGGAAGACCAGATCCAGAGTGTTGCCATCCCTGTGAGTGGGAGAGGCTGAGAGTTGAGAGAGACCAAGGGAGGAGGTGAGTGAAAGAAGCTGAGAGGCAGATGGGGAGTTGGGGTCGTTAGTGGGGATGTTAAAATCGCCTAAGATGAGGGTTGGGATTTCGCAGGATAGGAAATGGGGGAGCCAGGCGGCAAAGTGGTCCAAGGTGGTAGAAGGATTGTACAGTAAAATATCAATATCTGCAGACAAAATTATGCAAAGTTATTAACACAGAGGACAGAATGCAGTTGCAAATAAGTCTGGATAAGTTGGGGGCTTGGATAGATAAGTGGAAAATGAGGTTTAACACTGATAAATGTAAGGTTATGCACATGGGCAGAAGAAATACATGCTACCATTACACACTAAATGGGAAACCACTGGGCAAAACTGAAATGGAAAAGGACTTTTAGTTAACTGTAACCTTAACAAAAGCAACCAGTGTCAGGCAGCTGCTGCCAAGGCAATTAGGATCATGTGGTGCATCAAAAGAAGTATAGGGGCGCATGATGAGAACATTGTTCTTCCTTTTTACAAGTCACTGGTCAGACCACACATGGAATATTGTGGACAGTTTGGGGCACCAGTACTCAAGAAGGACATAGAGTTTGAGTAAGATCAAAGGTGGGCAACTACATTAACAAATGGATTGGGTGGACTACAATATCCTAAGATTTTATCAGAATTTGGGTTATTTGGGATGACCCAATAACTATGTAAAAATATATCAGGGGACATTACATAGATCTTTCCCACAATCTATTTATACCCAGGACTGTGACTGTAACAAGGTGGTGCCCTCTATGTCTAGAGGAAAGAAGGTTTCTACATCAACATAGAAGGGGGTTCTTTACCTTAACAGCAGTGAGACTGTGGAACTCTCTGCCTGAGGACGTGGTGATGACAAATTCGTTAGAAGTGTTTAAGAGTGGCCTGGACACCTTCCTTGAGCTTTACAATATTATATGTTATAGCCACTGATTATTTCAGAAGGGTTGTTGATCCATGCATTATTCTGATTGCCAGACTTGGAGTCAGGAAGGAATTTTTTCCCTTAAATGAGGAAACTTGACTTCTACCTCGTGTTTGTTTTTGTTTTTTTTTACTTCCTCTGGATCAACATTGGGGGGAGAGGGTAATAGGCTGAACTAGATGGATATTTGTCTATTTTCAGTCTAACATACCTTGTCAGAGTAAGATGTCAAGTAAGATGTACAGACAGTGTACAATTAAGAAAATTTCAGTAGAATTTAATGCTGGTGCCCTAACTGTGTCCGAATGCACAACTTCATTAGCAAAGATGGGCTATAACAGCTGAGTGCCATTGCTGTCAGAGACACAGAAAGACGAGACTCCAGTGTGCAAGTGTGCTAAAATTGGATTACTTAGCAGAGGAAAACCATTGCATGGTCAGATGAATCCAGTTGCACCATGCTGATGGGAAGTTCAGAATTTGGTACAAGCGGGAGGATTTGATGAACTTTTCCTATCAAACATTTATAGTTCAGGCTTATGAAATTTGAGTAATTGTGTGAAGAATATGTTCTTGGCATACTAGCAGTCCTCTGATGCCTGTGAACAGACATTTGAACAGAAGGACTTAACTAAGGATTGTGACCGACTAAGCTCATTCCTACAAGCAATTGTTTATCCAGCAGCAGATGGATACTTTCAGTAGGACAATGTGTAGTGGCCCGAAACACTTAATCTTGTCCCTTCCATAATTGTCATACATGTCATGTCTTTTGTGTATATGCACCGTGCAAACTGTCTAGTCTCTTGTTATGTGTATTGCACAGCTGCAGCAAATAAGGAGTTAATGTCTGCATGTGGCTGAGATATGTCTGCAAAAATATAAATGTATGTCCTGTCATGTGGTATGCGAGATACTATAAATATGAGTGATTTGGGTGTGGTGAGGGAGCAGCAGAGAGTCCATCACAGTAAGAGGAGTGGAGTGCCAGCCACATGGGGGTACCTTCAACCTTCATGTGGTGAAGAGTGATGGAAGAGGAAGAATGGTTTCCTGAGGTCCCCAATGCCAAGAACCATTAGAGAGCGAGAGAGAGAGAGAAAAGAAGAGTGTGAGAAGTGAAGAAAGTCAAGACCACTGTGCAGAGGTATTTCAATAAGTGAGTGTCTATAGAGAGTTTGCCCCTTCCCCTTCCAGAAGTGGTACTATACAGATAATGAGGACTGTAGGGCCGACATCATCCTGAGTATGCTCTCTGAGGAAGTTTCCCCTTCCAGGAGTGGTACCATACAGATAACGAGGACTGTAGAACTGGCATCATCCTGATTATCTCCCTGAACTCCCTTCTCCTGTCTTCCCTGTACTAGTGTATTCTGAAGTTGTAAAGTGCCAAAGTTTCAAGTAAAGTTTTACCAGGCCCTGACCATTCCCAGGGACTGAGGTACTTAAACACTAAAGCATGTGTGGACTTTCTTTATTATCGCTGAGGTTCATTCCAGTGGGTAAGGAACAGTGGCGGCATGTGACAACCTGAAAGTCTACTATATGTATATAGGCCATCCCAATCCTCGGGGTGTCTGGAAGAGGCCAAGTGATACTCAGGCCAAGGTCGTGTGTGTCCCTCTGGGGAGGAGTCTGGTATGTGCCACCATGACAAGTGATAACACTACCCTCCCAGCTCCTCAGTGTGGGCCTCGTGTCCCGAGTGTCCATCCCGGTCGCTGCAAATGCAGCTTGCTACAAGTGTTGTATAGTTATGTGATAGTTTCAGAAACATGACAATAGGTTTTACTTGCTTTCCTGGTCTTCATAATCCCCAGAACTTAATCCTATAAAGTATTTCTAGGATGAGGTAGAACTGACTGTTCAGGGTATGTCAGCATATCCATCTAATTTGTGTCAACGGCACAAAGCTATCTTGTCCGCATGGGACGGTATTCCTGCAGAACAGATTGAACACCTAGTATAGTCTAGGCCACAGCAAATTGCTGTGGTTTTGAGGGTCAAAGAAGGTCTAGAATGCTACTCAATGAGTGTCTCTAATAAAGTGAACATTCAAAGTATTGGTAAATGTTTTTGTGTGATAATCTATTTAAAAAGTATATTTTCAGAATACATTGTTTCCTCAAGGTACATTATTAATTATCTAAGAGAAAAAGAGACCAAAATAATGTGAAAACTATAACTTGGGACCCTTATACTCTAAAAACTAGTTATTGGTGCCCAAAACCTCAAAATGTCAACCTAAGGCTTCTTTCACATGAGCACATATTGGCCGACCGTTTTCAATGCATCAGATCACATGGGCGTATTTCTGAGACGTAAAAATGCCTGGGCAAGCCAATATAGCACCAGGTGTTTTTACCTCGAGCCCAAATCATAGTCCTGGAACTATGTTTTGGGCTGAGAGTACGTCGGCCACTGCATGGACTCCTATGGGAGCCCATGGCAGCGGCCGTAGGCTATGAGGCTGCTAAGCTCCCTCCCTCTGTTCTCCTCCCCCCGTGCAGGCTCACTTCTGTTCCTCCCTGCTCGTTCTTAGCAATAGGGGGCAGAGCTAACCGCCCGCCCACCCCGCCTCCTCCCATTGATGGCTATAGACAAGGGGTGGGATGTGGGTGGAGCTAAGTGCCCACCATCTCCTCACCCCTTGTCCATAGGCATCAATGGGAGGAGGCAGAGCAGACGCCACTTAGCTCCAACCCGTCCTGCCCCCTCCCATTGCACAGAATGAGCGGGGAGGTACAAGAGTTGAGCCTGCGATGGGAAGGGAGGGGAAATGGGCCTTGGCCAGGTAAGCTTGGCTCATTTGCCCGGCCTCATCAGGCTATATGAACGGGCACACAACGTTTGATTTGTGCGCCCGTTCACCAGATTTTTCACTAACAACATAGTGTATATCGTCCAGCTATGAAAACGGCTGGCCGATATGGGCTGATGTGAAAGAAGCCTGAGGAAGACAAAAAAAATAGTTTAAAGTAAAATAAACACAAAAGTAATACTAATAAAGAAAGTTCTCATATGTAAAAGTAAAAAAATCCATTCATAGCTGGCAGAGCTTTTTTAAGGTCAATTTTAAACAGTGAGAAGACTGTGATTGCCAACTTGTAGGAAACCAACAAAGGAGGGGTTAGGACTTTTTTGGTGAGTGGCAGAAAAATGAGACCTATTAGAGCTAATAGGCTTACAGGAAGTCGCAATAAGGCTATATTCATATTACCTTTCAGGGGTTCTGTCCCAGGGCTCCACCTCGAAGGTAAAAACCTGCAATCTTTGGTTTCTTCTTTAGCAGGCTTTCAGTAAATTCCAGAATTGAAATTTGTTCCATTTTTCCCATATTTCAAGATAAAACCTCCTCAAATGGAGAGCAAAGTTTGCAGCTTTGGTCTCCATTGTACTAATAGCAGGCTATGGAGCCATGCATAGTTCCTTCTGGATGCTGTTTTCAGCCATCCAGATGAAGCCCAGGGATGGAAGCCCCAAATAGGGTTCAGCGTATAATATGAATGAAGCCTTAGAGATAAACCTTCTGGACTATTAAATAAAGGTAGAAAAATCTCTAAATGAAATATGCAAGCTTTGACAAGGGCTCAAATAGTAACAGCATATAAGGATTAAGGATCACGGTAACATTTCATCTAGATAGATGTCAACAATGTAGATGATTAAGCTCTGTTGTGCTGTTACTGATACGTATCCTCCAGGTAATGGCTGAATTGATTTTCAAATCTGCTGCAGTGATTTCTTTCTGACCTATATTGCTGTGTATCCAAATTCCTCTGAGAAGTGTTTGACCAAATGATTGTGTTATTTTTATTGCTGTCCTCATATCAGTTAAAACCTTATATGCAGTATTTGTTCATGCCACTCTCTTTAAGTTTCAATGAAGACTTCCTGGATAACTTTCTGTACCTAAGATCCCCTTTAACCCTTTCCAATCCAATGTCTGACCTGTGAAGACATAATGATTTCAGGCTGTACCACTCCGATGTTGGAAGACATCCGTCGGGGATTCTCTTACTGTATATTGCCAGCCTCTCTGCTGTCGGAGCCTATCTAACGTGTCACCCCATGCAGTACTGGCTTTAGCCAGCATATAGCGCTGTTGTATAATGGCACAAAAAGAGTAAGCCCCCTAGGAAAACTTGGATACAAATTGGATTGGAAAGGGTTAACATTGGGATGAGATAAGCAAACTATATTAAATTGAAGACGTTGGGCTATACAGTACATTTACTTAGCAATGTTAGAATGGTTTTTCATTGAGCATGCATCCGATTTACTGTATAAAAGACCTCGTCAAATGCCCTAAAGTGATATCAATCCTTAAGAAAGATCACCTTGCAAATTATGCAAAAAAAATCTTCGAATAGGCAATGCCCTAAAATTCTGAATCATTGATAACTAATAAAGTTGTGTTCACTGCTTGGCATTTTCCAGAAAGTCTGTGATTGCGCTCTCAGGATCACCAATTGAGAATTATTCAGATTAATTTTCAAAGAAAAATGTCAGCTTATAATATATATTTGTTTTTCAGGCGACCTAATAAAATAAAAGTGTTAGCTGGCTCTACCTATCAGTATGAAGGAATACTAGATTACACGGACATATCGCTTGGGATAGTCAGGATTTTTGCCTTGAGCTCTTCTGTCAAAAATAGGAAAATGTCTTTGAAGTGATCGGTCTTCTGTTTTACCAGAATAAAGATTGATAAACCTCTGCAAAATCAGTAATGATACATTCATACAATATTACTCTTGAAGTTGTGAAATTTATACTAGCATTCCTGAGCTACCGTATATTGATTATTTGGGTTTCTGTGAGTTTTCTACATAATGCTTATTATTTTATAACTTATGTATACTGGAGATCTGGGCACAAAAACTTTCACTCTTTCCAGTCATAAGATTCATAGGGTCACTTACCTTTCCTGTGATTGCCTAAATAGCAACACATCATGGATTATGTTGAGTGAACCAAAACAGTCAATCCTGTTTGGCGTCAAACTTTGCTAAACGTTCAGCCCAAATCCAAACCTTGGAAGTTCATCTTGGCTGAACTCACTAAAATTATTTATTCCTTTAATGTTATACAGCACTTTTATGGCTCTAAGACAATGTTATATACCAGTTTTAGGGGTATTGGTGAAGTTTGGGTTTAGGGCACCTACCCACTTGCGTTGCCGATTTTCGTGCGCGAAAAACGCAGCGTTTTCTGCGCGTTTTTGGCGCGTTTTCCGCGCCTTTTCCGTTAATTTCCATTGACATTCATGGGTGCATTAAGAGAAAAATAAGGACACATATGCAACTGACAGTTCCTATGTGAAAAATTGCAGCAGACCGAAAAAAAAACGCAAATGGACAAAAACACATTCTATACTAATTGCTCTTCAGAAAAAACGCAAAACGCAAAGGAAAAAAAATCGCAAGTGGGTAGGCGCCCTTAGTTTGAACTAATTCAAACTTGAACTCTTTGCCAAGATTGGGCGGCCTGGCTGAACCGAACTTTTGAAATATTCACTTATCACTATTGACTAACTTAGTCAGGATGGCCGAGTGGTCTAAGGCAGTGTTCCCCAACTCCAGTCCTCAGGGACCGCCAACAGGTCATGTTTTCAGGATTTCCTCAGTGTTGCACAGGTGATGTAATTATTGTTGGTGCCTCAGACATTGCCACAGGTGTTCTTACCATAGGAGATCCTGAAAACATGATCTGTTGGTGGTCCCTGAGGACTGGAGTTGGGGATCCCTGGTCTAAGGCACCAGACTCAAGAGCAAGGTCTTCTTGAAGCAGGGTGTTCTGGTCTCTCAATGGAGGCTTGGGTTTAAATCCCACTCCTGACAACTCCATTTGGTTGCCACAGGAGGTGGTGAGTTCTCTTTAATGTGAATAGGGCTGATCCCTCTACGCTGTGACAACCCTTCAGATATTTGTAGACAGCTATTAAGTCTCCTCGCAGCCTTCTTTTTTGCAAGCTAAACATTCCCAGATCCTTTACTGTTCCTCAAACCATGTTCTACAATGAACTGTTAAAGGAAACATTTGCACAAAGAAAGCCTAGAAGCAGTGGGATGAAATTGAAAGGAACTCTGCAGCTTTCAATCAGGGAGGAAGGCACTTTAGTGAGAAGGCCCACCTCCCAAGAACTTGCAGAGAATGTGCACTTTTTTTGAGGGTCCATCATGTGACTTGGATCTCACCCAGTTTCTCTACTTCTGTTGATGCTATATTCATTAAACTGTCAGCAGGAAGCTTCCTGTTTTGTTCATCGCCTCCGACATCTGGCTCAAATGCCGATTAGACGACTCAGTGGACAGACAGCAGCGGATGCATCAGCAAGGTCAGAGCATGCACAGTGTGATATGGGGTGTGTAGTAAAGCACATATTGAAGTGATGCTGGCCAAAATGAAGGAGATAAGCAATCACAGAGTTTGACAGGAGCAGCAGAGAAAATGAAATAAGGTAACAGCATACTTATTGAACTATTTAGGTGGCATAAAGTCCCTTCTTTAGAGGTATTTACGTGTTCAGTAAACTGCTTTAATCCAAATATAAGGATCAATACCTATCAATCACAGACCATAGAAGTAATAGCGACTGATGGGGGATATCTAAAATGTGCTCAGAGCATAATAATAACTTGTAAACAAGTAACTAGAGATGAGCGAGCATACTCGCTAAGGGCAATTGCTTGATCGAGCATTGCCCTTAGCGAGTACCTGCCCGCTCGGGAGCAAAGATTCGGCTGCCGGCGGCGGGCGGGGAGCGGTGGAAGAGAGCGAGGAGGAACGGAGGGGAGATCTCTCTTTCCCTCCCTCCCCCCTGCTCACTGCCGCAACTCACCTGTCACCCGCCTGGAGTCAGGAAACCATTTGGCCTAATTTAGTTTGTTCTTTTCCCCACAAAATTGTGCAGCGTATTCTGCAATTGTGCGGTTCTCGGGTGCACATTTGCTCACCCCACATAGACTCCTATGGGGCTTTTGGTGCTCAAATGTGCTCTAAAATAGAGCATGCTGGGGTTTTTTGTGCACACAGAATGCATGCGCAAAATCATAAATTAGAATGAATCCATTGCAAACAAGGGTCTCTATTCTCTACGCATTACGCGGGCAAAAATGCCCATGTGACTCCGCCCTTAATCAAAACTTTTCATATGCCTGCTTCCTCAGGGGCTGAATAATGAGTGTCTTGCTAACATTCATATAGCATAGTGCAAGGAGGACAGAATTACAGCTATGCTCCTCCTTTCTCCGCACACTGATCTACACAGAGCATGCCCACAACACTCTCCCATAGAAGTCAATATGTCATTTTCTGACTGTTTTTTATATCCAGGTGCATGCTGTAAAAGCAAACCTCGGCAGATGCTATTGCAGCAAATAGCTGCCCCTATAATAATGTGAAGGAAATAAAATAAGGAATAAACATTGAGAGGACAAAAACAGATATTTCAGTATTTACTGTTTAATAAGAAAGTGATGCATTGTCTTTATGATACTTTCTCTCATAAAACATGTTTTCAGTTTGTTGAGAATGCCTTGCCCAGTAAACATCAAATGAAATGGATCTAATAATGCCAGTGTTAGCAATGCCTTTTATTTTTGATACCGTACCTATAAACATGATAAAGTATGAAATAATTGTGCAGTAAATCTGCCATTAGTATGTACTAAAGTTAATAGACCATTAGATTTACAGCATCACACTATGTATCAGCCGTTTCATTAACATGCTGAAACAAGATATCCTGCTCATGTAATTCTCATTTCCCCGCTGTCCATCTGTCACATACTGTGATGTTCTTTGTTGTTCATCCATAGTGAGAAATATTTTGGTGACAATTAAAAAGATCGTTTGAAATGAGTTTTGGATGAAGAGCTTCATTCCATCAACATCACAGGTCTTAGAAATGATACAAGTCTATGAGTCAACTTTGGTTTGATGCTTACCTTTGCACCCCAAAGCATCCCCAGCATATATGCAATACATGTTTATTTCTATAGCATAAGGCCTCTTTCACACAAGCATTTTATTGCGGCTATTTTGCCGCGATAAAATGGCGTACAAAAATCGCGGCAATCTGAAGCATTGGATTCCAAAGCATCCGTGCAGATGGGTGATTTTCCAGCGCGTAAAATCGGCTGGAAAAAGATAACGTATATGGTGCACTTTCCGGTTGGCCGCTTTTACGCGTGGCTGGAAACGATAGGATTTGTCCTATCTTTTGCCGGAATAAGTAATCGGTTCCCATAGACTCCTATGGGAGCCTATGAGAGCTGTCAGAGAAGGGAAGTGTGAGTTTAGTAGAAGGTTGCTTCCCTTGCCGGCAGCTTCTAAAGGCTGGGGAGAGAAGGGAGGGCAATTAGCTTGGCAAGTGCTGCTAAAGTCCCTCCCCCTGCCTATGCTGGCTGCTCCCATAGGCTTCTATGGGAGCTTCTATTGCCGCAATCAGCCGGCAAAGGGAGGGTGAGTGAGGGGGAGAGACTTTAGCAGCACTAAGGTCTCTCCCCCCGGCCCACGGAATTCCGGGCAGCAGTGAATATACGCCGCAGCCTGTCTGTCTGAGAGGGTGAGAAAATGGGAGATTTAGCAGCGATTTGGTCATGGCTTTCCTCGTTCATGTGATGCAGGTGGTAAACTACCCCATTATGCACTTTTTCCTGCTTATTGGATGCCATTTCATCCAGGTAGCTCATTCAAGTCTGCACTTAGTCACAACGTATTTAACTTACTGTTCTGGCTGAATTCAACTTTGCTTAGCCACACCTTGTTGAACCAGCAAGTCTATGGTTAATCTTTCCCTGGGTTTGGACTATCTCGTTATGTACCTGTGTCCGATGTTTAATCACCCTGATGTTTCTCTCATTCAGTGCCCGTGTGAACAGCATTTCTCTGACTCAAGCTTCTCTATACCGGGTCATCTGAATCATTTCTGTCCGGAGTCGTCTGCTTAAAGAGTAGCTGCACTTTCAACTAACTTTTGACATGTCATAGAGACACGTGAAAAGTATTTTTCGCTCTTTCCGGCAGCTGAAGACAGTCTCAGCGCTCATTTACACCAGCATATGCATTCTTACGGTCCCCCACGCATGCCGTAAAATCACAAAAAAATGAAGAAAAGCTGCAATTATGTCCTAATCTTTATTAGACTTTTCTCGTCCACTCGCACAGGCGACTGCGGCGTCCTAATGAAAAAGTACACTGCTGCCTAGAAATCCCTTGGTCGGCAGAAATCCTCAGAATGACTTCTAATGATTAAATAGAGCCAGCAGTCTTCTTTTCCCAGCTATGCCGCAGCTAAACTCCCTCCCCCTCTCTTTTTTTCTAGCTTCCGTTGGTGCAGATTTTGACTGGAAATACTATATGGCGCTCCCCCTCACCTCCTCCAAAGGCTTCTAACTGTCAGCACTACCCGGCTTCTGGCTAGTAGGGGCCTCACCTGACCACCATCACCTGACCAGTGGCGCTGCACCAGACAAGGCTGCTGGGAACCGGAAGCTGGGGATTGCTGATTGCGGGTAGCCTTCGGAGGAGGTGAGGGGAGTGCCACAAAGTATGAAATCGGCTGCGGATTTGTCGACAATTTCCAGTCAAAAAATGATGTGGATTTTGACTGTTTTGTGGATGCAGAAATGTAGCGTAATTTGCCACAAAAATTTCCTGCTGCAGACATGGAGAGTGAATCTGCCTTTAGTCAGTCAAAACTTTTCATATGTCGAAATAATGAGTGTCTTACTAACATTTATGTAGCTTAGTGTTCGGAGGACAGAATTACAGCTATGTTCCTCCTTTTCTCCGCACATGGATCTACACAGAGCATGCCCACAACACTCTCCCATAGAAGTCAATATGTAGTAATGTAGTAGTAATAGTGTCACCTAATTGGCCCCAGTAGTAATAATGACATGACCCCCACAGTGGCTCTAGTAGTAATAGTGTCCCCCACAGTGGCTCTAGTAGTAATAGTGTCCCCCACAGTGGCCTCAGTAGTTATAATAACATGACCCCCACAGTGGCCTCAGTAGTAATAGGGTCTCCTATATTGGCAACATATTTGCTCAGTGAACGAGGTTCCATGAGTTAGATTTGAACCTGTATTAGTGAATATTACCGTACTTTTTGTGCATGCAGGGCCAGTTCACATACACACGTGCCCCTCTTGCCCATGCAGATGTATTCTTTTTTTAATGGAATTGTAGAAAGATAGGGTGGGTCCTATTTTTTTCCACATTGACATCAATAGATTCTATTATCTGCACATTGCACGCTTACATTTTACTCGCGCAAAAACACACATCTATACAGTCCTCTGAAGAAGCCCTTAGGGCAAATTCACATGAGTATATGCACAAAAACACTCAATGCAGCATATTTTGTAGGTGTATCCGTGGGGGCATGTCGGCGATCCTTCCCAGAAACTATAGTATCCGCATATAACAACAGGGCTGTTTCCTGAAGCCTACAACCGCACTCCTGCCTTGGGATCCATATTCTCGTCTGAACTAGTCCCTGGCCAACCTCCAGCTTGTCTTCACATCAGACACTATATGTTTAAAAAAAAAACTTTAAAAAAAAGGAGGAATATAATTTAA
The DNA here is from genome assembly GCF_035609145.1 of Eleutherodactylus coqui. NCBI lineage: Eukaryota > Metazoa > Chordata > Amphibia > Anura > Eleutherodactylidae > Eleutherodactylus > Eleutherodactylus coqui. The sequence goes on from NC_089846.1 coordinate 125,565,451, forward strand.
TTTGCCAAAGCAAAATCACAAAGGAGTGTGAGCGAGATGAACACTAAAAGCAATGGGAAAAACCTGCTTTTCACTTTTCCAGACCGTTTGCATTCGGGCAGCGCCAAATAATCTGTATGCAGGTGCGTTGTACAGGTGCTCGTTAAAGTTTAAAATACACACAAATACTAGAAGCACAGTGAAAAATTATAAAGCAGCTCTGGCACCGAAGTGTCACAAAGAGTGCCAGACTAGGCATATAAAACAATGTTTGCATTGCACATGTGCTTGCCAGGAGTCTGAAGATGCAAAAAATGAGACACAACAGAAAACAAAGTAATAAATACTCACAGAATGGCTTCTGCTCTTTGGTAGTGGCAGTGTCCCATCTTTCACCAAAAACCCTCTGCGCCACCGCCTGCCTATAGGAGTCCTTAGGGCGCCTTCACACTTGCGATCGTGATAATGTTGCATTTTTTTAACACAAATATCAATAGTACTTTCTAATGTTAAAAACGCATCGCACAAAAATTGCAAGTTTGTGCTTTACGATATTTGTTTTTAACATTACAAAGTCCTATTAATATTTGTTTAAAAAACACAGTGATATCGAAGGGTGGCTTCACACGAGTGTGTTTTTGTGCATACTTAGGTGCGTACATAGGTGCGCACCCATGTATGTGCAAAAACTCATGTGAATGCAGGACCGTGCATTATTTTCAATGGAGCCACAGCTGCTGCCGGCGGCTCTATTGCAAACAATGCTCTGCCGGAACCCCTGCGTTCTTTTTCAGGGAAGGGCTTTACATGTAAGCTCTACCCTGAAAAAGAAACATTTTAGTGTAAAAAAAATATATACTTACCTCTCCGCCGCTGCCATGACCCCCACGGGGAGGAAGAACACATCTGCCGCATGCGGCAGATGTTTACTTCATTCCCGCTAGTTAAAAGAATTCCCTGCTGCTACATATGCCAAATCTGTGACAGATGCAGCAGAGGAATTCTTCAATTCTCTACCGCAGCTGTCACACATGTCAGCTGCGATAGAGGATTCTGCTGCCGGCAATTGATTTCAGGGAAGGGCTTTAAATATAAGCCCTTCCCTGAAAGTCAAGTAAAAGTGGTTTCAAAAACCGGCGGAGAGGTAAGTATATTTTTTTAAATTTTTTTTACTCTAAAATTTTTATTTTTCAGGGAAGGGCTTATATGTAAAGCCCTTCCCTGAAAGAGAATGTAGGGGTGCTGGCAGATCATTGTTTGCAATGGAGCTGCCGGCAGCAGCAGCGGCTCCATTGAAAATAATGCGTGCATTCCCTATGGTGCACGCATGTCCTATCTTTGCAGGCACACGCCTGCAAAGCATAGACATTTAAACACACCATAGGGAATGCATTGTTGGAAATAGAAGCGTGTTTTTGTGCATGCGTGCGCATGCACGCACAAAAACACGCTCATGTGAAGCCACCCTTAGGGCTTATTTTGACGTGCGTATATCGGCCGGGTTTTCACGCCCGGCCGATATACGCTGTCAGACTCTGCAGGGGGAGGAGGCAGGATGGGACGGGAGCAGTGCACTGAGTTCCCGCCCAATTTCCGCCCTCTCTCCACCTCTTGCCACTATTTGCAATGGGAGAGGGCGGGGCGGAACTTAGCTCCGCTCCATCCCACCTTCCCATTGCAAACAGTGGCGAAGGGCGGGAGCTCAGTGCACTGCTCCAAGCCTGGCCCTCCTCCTCCCCCTGCAGAGAGAGACAGCATATATTGGCCGGATTGAGAACCCGGCCGATATACGTACGCCGGAATAAGCCTTTAGGCTGGAGCTCATTATAGTCACTGCAGAAGGTGACCTACAATGCAGGCGTATTTTCCACAAGGGATATCAGCAGCTCCATCTCCACTCCTCGTGGCATTTTGGGAAGGAGAACAGTTTTGGAAGATGTACCCATGTTGTACATGCTTCGATGCAATTAACTAGACTTTATAGTGTTATGACAGGTGGCTGCAAAATTAAGCTTTACTTCACGCATATTTATGCATTTTGCGTACACATTGGCGCATCTCCATAGACCTCTATAGGGGCTATTTTTTTTTGCATGTGCATGAAATGCACACGCAAAACTCGTTAATAAGAATGAATCCATTGACATCAATATGTTGTGTTTTCTGTGTATATTTTAAGTGTACAAAAACATGCACAAATGTGGTTGTGTGAAGAAGCCCTTAAAAATCTACTGAACATGGAATCTATTTACTGGGCCTCTGTGAAAATGTGCAAGCTTTTATTGCAAGACATATGATAAATGTTTAAGACATTCCCCATATAAAACTCAGACAATATAAAGGTTACAGTTGATTTCACAAGCTATAGAGTGAGAAATTAAAGGCTGTAAGAGGTTTCTTCACCTGAGTATTCTGTTGACCACAATGATACTTTGTATTCAGTGCTGCTCAACAAATCTGAACTTATATGTGACCCATTAGTAATAGTTTATATTGCAATTATGTCTCAGCTCCCTCCCTTGCAACACAAAAGGAGAACTAGCAAAGGTCATATTCCATCCTTTTCCTATTTCAACATTGAATTGCATTGTAAGTAGAATAGACACACTGTGACTATCATGATGTACAATGATATCATACATATTATTTAGAGTTTTCACTTAGATAAGATCATGCTCTCTAGGCTATAAGCGTTTATGAGATGAATGAATCCTGACGAAGGAACCAGTCCAGTTCTGAATACCGTATGCATCTCCCACTGTTAATAGAGGAATGCTGTCCTTATTTGCTATATCGGTTGCCGGCAGCGCTTGGATATGGTCATTTTTCTAGCCCTACTTTTTATATTACATTTTGGAGATCCTGGATCTTTATTGACTGCAGGCTTTGCTATATTCAGTACTGAGCAAAGGTTTTACATAAGTGTAGAAAAAATGCATTAATGTAAGAATGTTTTCAAAAACAGAAGTGTTGATAGTTTATTTTTTGCAACTAACAAAATTCAAAGTGATTGAACAAAAGAGAAAACTAAATTAAATCAATTCTTCTAGGTACAGTTACACAAAGACAGGGACTTTTTAGGATTATAGACAGGTATGTGATTAACCAATTAAACCAAAGAGGTGATAATAATCATCATTCCATATGTAGGTTGAAGCACAGTCATTAACTGAAACAAAAAGAGCTGTGGAGAAGACTTAAAACTCGTAAGGAAAAGCCAAACTCTACTACAAAGGTGAGGTTGTGGAAGACAGTATAACATGTCACGGGTCATACACCATAACAAGACTGACTAAAGCAAGACGACCAAGGCAGCTATGTTGCATTAGCAAGGTCTCTCCCAGGAAAAGATTTTCAAGCAAACTGAGGTTTCAAGATGTGCTAGTCAAGCTCTTTCGAAGAAGCACAAAGACACAGGTGATGTTGAGAACCATAGACACAATGGTCAGTGAAAGATACTTTCTTGTATGTAATTGAATCCATCTATCCACTGCAGGTTTCCAATGGCAGAGGAAGCATAGGAGCCCCAGAGCATCGCCAAGGCACCATCATGCTTCACTGTAGTTAGGGTGTTGATTTGAGTCTATGCTTCGTTCTTCCTCCTCCAGGTATACCGCTGATCCAAAGGCTTGAAAACTTGCAGCTTTGTTTTTTTCCTCCACAGAACAGACTCCACCTAATTTTGTGGCTTATTTACATAGTTCTGAGCATATTGGAGCCAACTTTTCTTGTGCTTTTGTGTCAGTAGAGGTGTACGGCTTGGAATTCGGGCAAGAATGCCCTTCATCATTTAGTATATGCCTTACTGTGCAAATGGAAACCTCTGTGCCTGCGGCCAAAAAAATATTTTGCTGCAGGTCTTTTGCAGTCAGTTGCAGTTCTGACTATGCCTCTGTTCACATACTCAGGTATCGGCCCTGGTCTATTGTAGTATCAGCTGCCACATAACTGGGACCACTTCCAGTGTAATGGCCTGGGGACCTCAAAGCTGACTGGTGGGGTGAAAGAGTGAAGATCGGGATTCAACAATTGTCACCTCTGGATTTGACCTAAAGTTTAACCAGTGTCTTGCACTGACAGTGCACATTTGCTGATGCGGACAAGTAGTCATTAAGGCCAAATTCACACAGCCGGGTCGGATTCTGAATGCAGGATCCTGCAACGTAATCTGACGCTGTGCCCGGCAAGTGATCCCTGCGTACCTATCCACATTCATCTCTTCTGTATTGCTGATGTGCTGGCCGATGCACATGCGCAGTACAGAAAATGCTGTGCCGTCGCTAGGCAATGACATGGAATCTGCGACCCTTCCGCAATGCCATTGTGGAAAGACTGCGGATCGGATGGCAATGGAAGCTGTCCACAAGGAATTTGCACTGGAATATGACACGCTGCAATTTTCCATAGCATGACTATGGGCAGTATTTGCCGCGGAATCCGGAGGTGGATGCCTGCTCTGGATTTTGCATTGCAAATATGCCCCATGTGCATTGGGCCTAAAAGAGGCATTTTGTGTTGAAGTTGGTTAAACAAATTGTTATATTAGTTGTGTTCATAGAGTCATAGAATTGTAGAGTTGGAAGGGACCTCCAGGGTTATCCAAGAAAGATACTTGTCCAGCCTTTGTTTGAACACTTCCATTGAAGGAGAACTCACCACCTCCTGTGGTAACCTGTTCCACTCATTCATCACCCTCACTGTCAGAAAGTTTTTTTTAATATCTAATTTGTGTCTCCTCCCTTTCAATTTCATCCCGTTGCTTCTAGTCTTTCCTTGTGCAAATGAGAATAGGGTTGCTCCCTCTGCACTGTGACAGCCCTTCAGAAATTTGTAGACAGCTATTAAGTCTCCTCTCAGCCTTCTTTTTTGCAAGCTAAATATTCCCAGATCCTTTAACTGTTCTTCATAGGAAATGATTTGCAGACCGCTCACCATCTTGGTAACTCTTCCTTGAACTTGCTCCAGTATATCTATGTTTTTTTTAAGTGGGGTGCCCAGAACTGGACAGAGTATTCCAGATGAGGTCTGACTAAGGAAGAGTATAGGGGGATAATTACCTCACGTGATCTAGACTGTGCTTCTCTTAATACATCCTAGAATTATGTTTGCCTTTTTTGCTGCTGCATCACATTGTTGACTCATGTTCAGTCTATGATCTATTAGTACACCCAAGTCTTTTTCACATGTGCTGCTGCTTAGCCCAATTCCTCCCATTCTGTATGTGCTTTCTTCATTCTTCTTGCCCAGATGTAGGACTTTGCATTTCTCCTTGTTATATACCATTCTGTTAGTCGCCACCCACTGTGCAAGCTTTTCTAGATCTTTTTGAATACTCTCTGTCTGTTCCCTAGTGTTAGCTATCCGTCCTAGCTTTGTGTCGTCGCCAAATTTGATCAGTTTCACATCAATTCCCTCCTCCAGATCATTTATAAAAATGTTGAACAACACTGAGCCTAGAACAGAGCCTTGCGGTACCCCATTTGATACATTCTTCCACTTGGATGTGCAGCAATTTATGAACACTCTTTGAGTACGATCACTCAGCCAGTTGTGAATCCACCTGAAAGTTGCCTTGTCAATCCCATATTTGGTCATTTTTTCAATAAGTATAGTATGATATACTTTGTTAAATGCTTTACTAAGGTCAAGATAAACTATATCCATCGCATTTTCCTGATCAACCCAGTCGGTGATCCTGTCATAGAAGGAAATTAGATTTGTCTGGCATGACTTGTTTGTTACAAACCCCTTCTGGCTCTGGTTAATTACTCCATTTTCATCCAAGTACTTGCATACATGCTGTTTAATAATTTGTTCAAAGATCTTTCCCGATATACAAGTCAGGCTCACAGGCTTGTAGTTTCCTGGATCCGCCTTCTTCCTTTTCTTGAAGATAGGGAAAACATTTGCCCTTTTCCAATCTTCTGGGACTTCTCCTGTTTTCCAGGAATTTTCAAAGATTATGGCGAGTGGTTCAGCAATTACCTCCACTGCTTCCTTTAGTATCATAGGATGTAATTCATCTGCACCTTGAAACTTAAATTCATTATCACTATTTAAATTTTTATTTAATTGTTGTTTTTTTGTAAATAGCTGAAAGTTTGTAAATTTGGAAAATAACCTAATTTGAAATGGTAGTTGAATAAGGGTGGTTTCACCTCCATGTCAGAACCTCTGCCCAGAGATTCCATCGCAGATCTGGCTGAAAATACCAGAAGAAAAAAGTGACACATGCAGCACCTATTCTTCCATCCTAAAGCTGGGCATAAATCGGGCAAACTCCCTTATAGCCTGGCACTGTTCGGTTCTGTCCAGAGGTGGAAATGTTTGGCCACGAAGATTCCCCTTTCCTGCTTACCGAGCAGAGCAGGAAAGCGGAATCCCCAGCGCAGATATGATTTTAACTGTAGGCTTATTATAGAGACAGATTCTTTTCAATAATGTTCTATTTCTTTTACTTTTTGTTCTTCATCTGGTAAACCACATAAACAATTTGTATATTGTGCAGTATTTAAACAGTTAACTGTCTACTTTACAATTTTAGTTACAACATTCATATATGGTGATTTTCCATGATGTTTTGTTCCTGTCTTTCTGTCGAGAAATGAACTACTCAATAACAAGACCACAAGGCTTTGATCATAGAATGTTTTTCAGCCCTGTACATTTCCTTATTTTTTAATAGATTTCCAGATGGACCAAAGGAACAGCATCCAAAAATCTGTCATAAAGAACAAATACAAAACATTCCCCTTGTCTTCCTGATTACACTGAGGTTCTGTTAGTACGTGATGAAACCTACTAATACCTTTATATCACTGAGTTATATTATCACCAGTATCTCCTTTGTAAAATTGCTTAACATTAGTCCCTTGCTTAAAGATGCAGGGCAGCAACAGAGAGAGAACATTTCTCAGTTCTGCCATTCCATGTACCATGTCATATGTATACAAATATAACTCTTTTCCGAAAGGAAGGAAATCAGTGCCTTTTATAGTGCTTTCACATGGACATAACTAGCCCACAGTATGCAGCAAAACCTGAAGCTTGTTCTGCCACTGTGGAATTCCATATCAAAATCTGCAGGTTTAGGAGCTCCTTTAGATGACTGTTTTTGCGCAAGTTTTCACGCTTGCAAAAATTCCCAACGTAATACACAAAGAATAGAACCTGCTGATTTCAATGGGTTCATTTTAATTTCCATATTTCGCGCACGTAGGAAAAGAAAAAGGGCCTGCTCCATTTTCCTTCATATTTGTGCACCAAGGGCCCCACAGCAGTCTGTAGGAGGTGCACAAATGTGCACTCAATATACACACAAATGCGCAATACACTGTGCAATTCAGTGAAAAAAATAGCACATCTGGACCTCATTGTCACGGATATGGAGGGGAGACATGATTGCTCTAATCGTTGCGTCCAATTTTTTTTTTTTTTTTTCTTACTGTAATTTTTATTTGAAATTTTCAAATTTTACAATAATGCAGTAAACATTTAACTGAAATGCTTCGCAGTCTTAGTAGTACACAACAAAAGTAGTTTGCAATGATATAGATTGGGGGGAGTGGAAAAGACAACATGGCTGGAATTCAATTTTTGAATAGTCTTCTCCCTATTGTCCTGTTCCAATATTGAAACTAGACTGTAAATTGAGAAGAACAGAATACTATCAGCCTGGCCAGGGCCTAACATGATTAGAAGGGGGGATTGGGAAGATTTGGGAAAAGGTGGGAATGGGGGAAGGGGTGACTCCTGAGACAGGTGAAGTTTTTCCTATGGGGTGGACACTGCAAAAGACAGCCTCAGGCTATTGGTTGGTGATTTGGTAGGCATTTATTATTGCTTTTGTTTTCACAGGGAGGCTAGGGATCTATTATTTTGCATGGGGAGGGAGTATTCTAGCCATGGAGCCCATATTTCAAAAATTTCTCATGCCTATCAGCTAGAATAGAGGTCAGTTGCGTCCAATTTTTCATGGCAGAGTCTGATTGCTCTAAGGAGATTGCGAGTGTGTAGTCGCCGGGAAACAGGTGGATTTGTAACCAGCTTTCACGGGGTCCTTCTACATGTAGACTGAAGGGACAAATCCCCCCTGATCCGGTCTAACGCACACCAGCACTACACAATGCCACTCACATACACGCTGCCACCACTAACGTTTAAAGGTAAGCTGGAACCCAGACTTATGAATTCTGAACACAAACTCTTCGAAGTTATGGTTCATTTTAAAATGGACAAGGCTTGCCTAATGAATTGCAGATTTATTAAAAAAGAAAGGACTAGCAGTGAAAAAAATATACATATACAAAGGATATACAAAAAGGTTGCTACACAGGAGTATAAGGATATACAGGCATACACACACAAACAATATTTTAAAATAAACAGGAAGAAAATAAAAGAAAGATACCAGATTTAGGATATCCGGCCCAAGGTTCTGATTTATGCAGAGTCACTAAAGCAAACGGGAACAGTCTTCCACTGAGGCGTATCTCTAAAGTCTTACACTGGGTCTTTCTGAAACCCTTAGTTTTAAAGTTCCCCCAGCACACACCTCCCCCCGCCCCCTCTGAGGTCATTCAGAGAAGTATGGGGTAAATGCATATGGACCTGTGAAAAAACCATAATTCCCCATTTTGGCCATATCTTTGCAGGAGTTCCTCCGATCAGGAACGTATACCTATCATAGTTCCAGTCATTATTTTATATATTCAGTGATATCAAGCATGACACGTAAATTATAACCAGGTACTTGGATATAACATTTTGGGGTGTTCTAGGCCCCGCACCCAAATGAGTGTGGATGTGTTTTGTTCTGCTGGCCTGACCAATTCTGAAACTATAATTCAAATCGGGCAAGGACCTGCAGACGATCAA